>NC_141460.1:83797500-84422500 GCF_015680905.1 Coptis chinensis
TACATTAGAGTCAGGCTACCTTGACATCTTATTTTGATATCCAAAACCAAAAAGTGGACTTGCACATTGAGCTAAGGGCTGATTTTTGGTAGAGTGCTAAAGTTGGATATATCTAGCCTTATCAAAAAGAGTGCTAAAATTGTAGACCGTTGAATAAATATCGAACTTGACCACAACTTTTGACAAGGTTTGGCATGTACAAATGAGCAGATTTTTTTTGGAGATCATCTCCATTGTATGGAAAACATAATCTCAGAAAATCAGCTCTTAGTTCATTGTGTAGGTTGTGGATGTCAAAATAGGTAGCCTGACTCATGTATATGACTCGACTCTGTTTCTTGACCTATTTTTATTCACACGGGGTGAAATAGTAGAGGTTTATTGGTGAGATGATCTCAGTTCTCATTAAGCCAGAATATAAAGGTCTTTCATTGATTAGTAGAATAACCTGTGTTTGGAGGCAACTTAGTTACTTCCTGATAATTTATAATTGATACTTTTTATTTACGAATTAATTCTACTAAAAAAAATAGCTTTTAAATGCTTTAAAGACTTTCCATTACCACATATAGTATTCAGAGTGAATATATAACTGTATAATAGATGATTGTAAGAGAGTTCAATTCTTGACAAACTTTCCCTTTTCTCCCCAAACGGTCCCATTGTAGTGTTGAAGAATCCATCATAGATGAGAGTAGGGCCATAAACTGTGCAGTATGCAATAAGCATTGGGCATGGGAAAGAAATTAAAGAAGGATATGTAATATATTTTCCTGCAATCAGATTGAAATGGAAATTGAAGAAAAAACTCTTCTTAGGTTGTCCGATGTTATATATGCACTCTTGGGATTTTCTTTTTATGTAGTTTCTTGAATAAAAGAAGTGAGATGAATGATTAAGTTATTATCGTACCATACCCAGTTGCTAAAAAGATGGACTAGAGTCCAGGTTACGACAAGCATCCCCGCCCTTGTCATTATTTGTTACTTTACCATACACAGTGTCTTATAACTTAATACACTCCTTTCAAGTTTTTGGATGTAGAAAGTTGGTCATATCTTGTACCTTGAAGATCTCATTGCCACCATTACTGCCTTCGTTGCTGGGCTTATCTGGCTGTTTTCCACCTTGATTCGCGTGTTTCTTGGGTGTGTCTGGGACAGGGTGTTGTACTTGCTTAAAAGCGGGTCTTGGTCCCTTCTGATCCTCTGGTTGCCACCTTGGGATATTATAACCTTTTCAGACTGTTTTCCACCTAGAGTCTAGTGTTTCTTGGGTGTGTCTATACGGGTAATTGACTTGCTTAACAGTTGAGGTCTTATCCCTTTCTGATCCTCTGGTTACCACTGTTGGAATTTGTTACCTTTCACGATCTTGTAAGGCATCTCGTTGGAGTAGAACTGCGTGAGTTGGAGGGTATCTCAGTTACACAAGAGGATCTTAGTTCTATTGATAGAGGCCTTTGTTTTCTATTGGTCCAAAGTGCTCAAGGCATTTAGATGGTGCTCATATTATTCAGTTCTTTCTTGTCCAAGTGAAAGTTGAAACCCGCATAAAACTACCTACCTAACCCGCATAAAACTACCTACCTCACAGTGTTCTCTCCACCCCCTAGGCGAAAGAGTAGTGTTTCAGGATTTCTTGTGTTGTGTTACCCATTCCCACGTATCCTATATATTCAATCAAGGTTGTCACTGCGAAGCTATAATCAAGGTGCAGAGGGTCTTACCATCTAGATTCTTTTGTTGCTAGGTGGGATCGACTTTTAGTTTATATTCGTGGGTACGAGGTGTATCTGTGTATGTTTGGGTTTTCTTTGGATGACTTGTTCTCTTGTAGCTGTAGTCCTTTCTTAGCCTTCTAGCTTTATTAATTTAAATTTGACTTTTACTTAACACCCAAGAAAAAAAATCAAAACAAAAGAAAACAAGAATGTTTGAGCTCATGATTTCACATGCGTGATCTCTTAAAGTTTATTTGCAGCTAAGATAACAACACAATTATAATGGTTTTCAGGCTCCAGTTAGTGATCGGGAATATAGAGCAACCCTTCCGGAAACAGCATCTATGATTGATTTGGCATCAACTATGATAGGTGAAGGTCGAGGGATGGATCTAATGCCTAGGGAAGCAGATCCAGAGGCACCAATGACTGCCTATAGGTTTGGATCCTACATTGTCTTTTGTTACCCACCCCTCACAGGCAATGCAAATTGAAGATAAATAAAGAAAAGAAATCAAACTTCTATTTTAATTACTTAGTTTTTTCGTAGAATGTTTTCGGTCTATTAGTCAGATAGCCTAAAATCGAAAAATGCTGTTAATTTGTTATCACAGGCAATGCAAATTGAAGATAAATAAAGAAAAGAAATCAAAATTCTATTTTAATTACTTAGTTTTTTCGTAGAATGTTTTCGGTCTATTAGTCAGATAGCCTAAAATCGAAAAATGCTGTTAATTTGTTATGTAGTAGTATAATTCTGTTTGTGTTTAGAATTGTACAAAATATGGGTGGATTTACTAACAACTATGAGCTTTATGAGGATGTTATTTTGCTATTTTACTAGTAGGCCCATCCCCAATACCCACCCACCCCCCACCCCCAAAAAAAAAAAACGAAACCTGTATGGAACTATTCTTGTTAGCATCACCGATCAGCGTTGAATCATTTTTCTGTTCGGACTGATCATGTCGTACAATATCAAGATGATAACAGTGAAAAGGGGTCTAAAACTTTATATTAGTTAAATATGGTGTTTAGGGAGCAGAATGGCCTTACTGAAACTCAGGGTCAGTTAGTAAAATTTGAAAGATGCATGTGGTAGGCTGTGCCTCCCTGTGTACTTCAGTGCCTTGCCAAGATTGCAGTCGCTCAGCGTTAAGCTTGTAATACTTGAATATTTAATGTTAAGAACTTAAGATTATGGACAAGACTTCATTGGCCTTCTTTTTTCAAATATGCAAAAAGGTAGTATAACTAGATGAATGGTAGATAGGCCATTGTTACACCTTCTGTGTGCATGTGTAGTCCTGGCTTCCTGACTGAAATCGTGGGTGAAATATAGGTATCACTCCCTCTGTGCTTATATGGGAGATGACGATATGTTCAGTTCTGATCATAGTGATGACCAATTGAGAACAAGACTTGGGCATATGTCAAGCACGCCTTGTCAGGTATGTGAATTTGCACGTTCTCCTCTTCCTTGTGTTTGTGCCTGTGTATTCGTGTGTTATGAGAATGCAATTGGGCTCCAGTTAAGTTTATTTCCTTCATTTTTGCTGGGTGAATGATTCTAAATTCTACTACTGTGTGCTAACTGCAGGTTATATTTTCCATGGCTGATGAGTATGTGCCTGAATACGCTGATAAGAAAGCCTTAGTTGAAAGGTATGGACGCTTTTAGCTGATCATGTTTATCCAAACAGAAGAGCTAGAAAATTTAGTTTATGTACTATACTTTCGATGTCTCCACCAAATGTTATCCGGTTATCCGGACCTCAGTAGATACTAGACAGTGAATGCACGCACAGGAAAACAACAAAAGTATTTTTAGTCATAACTGCAAATTCATGATCTGCTTGTATGTCCTCTCCTTGTGTATCTCGACAAGTAATGATTAGTTTGATTGTTGGTCATTTGTAGATTGTGTAGAGCTCTGGGAGGAGCAGAGAAAGTTGAGATCGAGTGGGGAAATCATTCTCTATCTAATAGAGTTGAAGAAGCAGTGAAGGTCATAGTAAACTTCATTAAAACTGAGGGACCAAAAGGTTGGGATGATCCATGGAGCTAGCTCGATGTGCCGTTTTATTCTTCTGTATTATCACGTATTTTGTCATTTCCAATCATATTGATTAAATTCTATGCCTTCCGTGTATCATTTTTCATAAGGAGCTCGTGTGCGTTTGGGTTCGTGGTCTGATAATTCATTTTTTGATGTCTGCTACAGATTTTATATTTTTTTTTGCTTTCAAAGAGTGGTATTAATAGGATACATGGTCATTTGATTGGTGTAAATATTACCTGACAATGACCACAACTATCGGCTAAGCTCCGAATATGTATTTTTTTCATTATTTTGATATTTTTTATTTAATTCTATTTTTCGGGTAAAAGCTAAGCTCTAAGATAGGTTTGGACTTTGGACGTTTGGTATACATTGCACTCTACTAAGATTTATATTGTTTTGTCACTTTAACACTGTTTTGAATGTAATATGGGTTGCCTTTGATAATCGATTTGGTACTTTGGTAGTACGACAGTAGGACCTTTAACAAGATACAAGCAAGAGCTCTCCAAACATTTGTTTATAAATCTTACATTTTTAGTCGGGAAACTTTTGCTTCAAACGAGTGAAACGACAGCCTTAAGGATTATAGTAAATTGAAGTATTGAACCAAATGTTTGTCTTCAAATGCCTTGGATTTGGTTGGCGTAGATCGAATTTCCAAATATCAGGCTGGACCAGCTCACCAACTTACTATCCAACAATCCAATCAAACCTGCTCCGAGTCTCCAACAAGAGCTGGTGAAAGTTGCTTTCTTATTTATTTTGTACGTGAAATCATGAATAAAGAGTATGTAGGCCCATTTGAAGACAAAATCGTGAAATCATGAAAATGCTCTCTTAGATTCTGCTAAGTGCTAACTATCTTCTCATTCCAATTAATATAATCATTACAACGTCGAAAAAAGTAGGCCAATAATTGAATTAAACAGGATTTTAATTGTTAATCACACGAAACATTGCAGTGTGTAAGGACTGGTAAACTTTTGAAATATAAACCAAATGATTTGTTTTCACATAACTAGCCAATCACTTTTTCACTCTGCATTATATTTTCTACTTTCGAAGTGGAACAATTCTTTGACTCTACTTTCTCATTATGGAATGTGGATTGATTGACTTCCAAATTCTACACGTGTACACTTCTAATACATATTATTTCGGGGCATTTTTGTTTATTGCTACATGAAAGTATGAAACCATCACCACCAATAAGTGTGGAGTTTGGACTATTTAAAGCAGTGTGAGTGTATGCAGTGTTAAAATTATTTGTGTATACTTGTATTCCAGCTCCTCAACAGCTTTATCACAATCTTATTATCACAACCAACAACAACGAAATAAACACACATGGTATGGCTAAAATAGTTGGCGGGTTATGCATTAAAAGCACCTCTCTGACAAAATACCATAAATATCCGTGTCGGTGCTTTTTTTCTTATTCTTGTTTTTTCTTGGATAACACAGTCATTCTAAATTCCAAATAGAGGACATTCTCGTAATTTAACACTATCCTCCTTCCCTCCTGTCTCTCTAAACTCATGCCAGATATTGCTAACTTTAGACTTCGGTTAAAAAGCTAAAAAAAAATAAATAAAAAAAAAAATTGGATATTTTGAAGCTTTTGGTCTGGAAAAAAACTTACATGTTGTGTTTTTGTACAAATTGTATTCAAGGTGTGAAAAAAGTTGATGAAAAGTGTTGTGAATTAAAACAGTAGCTGTAATACAAGGAGAGAAAGAGAAGTACAACCTCTTCACCCTTCGTTCAAAACATTACCCTTTAGCTTCAAAACGAGACAAACAAAAGGAGAAGATTGGGAAGTGAAACATTGGTGAAAGAGATTCCACTTTGTAGCAAACCAGTAAGTGTTTTTCTTTTTTTTGTTAGAATAATTTGTGTAGTTTTGACAATGTTATAGAAATTTGGAGTGTTTTTTTATGATGGGCTTTGTTGAATAATGATACAGATCGATGCCAGAAAAAGGAGCGAATCCCATTACATTATACATTTCGCGGTCGAATTCATGGTTTACGAGGGGGTTTCCAATCATTACGCTTGTTATATTTCTTGGTATGTTGATTATTTGGAGCATTGATGGAAGTACTATTAGAAGTAGTTTGAATGCATGGAGAAATGGTAGAGATTATATTTCTTTTAAGCTTCACAAACCTGTAAATTTTACCCAGTATGGTTCTCCTACACCGATAAATTCGACAAAATTTGAGCTTAGTTTTATCAATTCTACGCGACAAAATCTGAATACTTCCAAGTTAGAGGGGAATTTTACCACCCAAGAGAGCTTACCTTCATTAGTGAATGTGAGTGAAGTTGAGCCTGTTTTTCCTAGCAAGTTGAGTTCTATTGTTGATGAATCGAAGTCCTTATTAGGAACTAGTTTGAGTTGGATCTCAGCGGAATTAGAACCAAACTATTCGTCGAATCTGCTGTCTAGATGGTTAGCTCCTGGGGGTGAACCATGTCGTGATTCTAAGACAGTGGAAATCTCAATCCCAGCTTTTGATGTAGACAATTCAAAAGAATTGAGTACTGGAGAAATTCATGAGATTGTTATTCAAGCTTTGGATGATTCTGGGAATCGTCATTGCTTGGGTGGGGACTACTTTGAGATTGATTTGTCAGGAGAGTCATGGAAAACTCGCCCACCCTTAATTGATCCTGGTGATGGATCTTACTCTTTCAAGCTTCAAGTTCATCCAGATTTTGCTGGAGAATATAACTTAACAATAGTCCTTCTGTTTCAACATTTTGGAGGGCTCAGGTTTTCACCAACGCGATTTGTCTATTGGAAGGAACTCCGCCGAATTCCGATCAAGTTCTATAAAAACTCAGTTCAGCTACCTGAGTTGTCTATTTGCCAGAAATCCGATTTTCTCCAAGATGTCTGGTCAGGTAGGTGGACTCGGCATGGCAGAAATGATGAGTGTGAAATTGATAATGATGGGCGTTACCGATGCTTACAGGCTGATTTTCCTTGTCAGAACTCTTGGTGTACTGGTTCGTTAGGATTGTTAGAGAGCAATGGTTGGGTTTATTCAGCTCATTGTTCATTTAAGATCTTCTCTGCTGATTCTGCTTGGGAATGCTTGCAAAACAGATGGATATTCTTCTGGGGTGATTCAAACCATGTCGACTCCATCAGAAACCTCCTCAATTTTGTCCTTGGATTGCCTGATATCCAATCAGTACCTAGACGATTTGATATGAACTTCACCAACCCAAGCAACACTTCTCAATCTGTTCGAATTACAAGCATTTTCAATGGGCACTGGAATGAAACTCTGAATTATCAAGGCTTGAATTCTCTTCAAAATGAAGACTACAGGAATCTATTGAAAGGGTACTTCCTTGAACAGACAGTGCCTGATACAATTATCATGAATTCAGGACTTCATGACGGTGTCTACTGGAAAAATATAAGAGCATTCATCAAAGGTGCTGAGTTTGCAACCAAGTTTTGGGGGGAGGTTCTTGAATCAGTTAAGCAAAGAGGATTTCAAGTTCCACGATTACTGTATCGCATAAACGATTGCAAACTGGAGGATATGCAAGGAGCTTAGCATTCAATCCAAACAAAATGGAGGCATTCAATGGAGTAGTTTTGGATAAATTGAAAAGTGCTGGTATACTATCTGGTGCTATCGACGACTTTGACATGACGTTCCCATGGCATTACGATAACAGGTGCAATGATGGAGTGCATTATGGAAGAGCACCAGCTAAGGCGAAATGGAGGGATGGCAAAATTGGGCATCAGTACTTTGTCGATCTCATGCTTGGGCATGTGCTTCTCAATGCCCTCTGTGCAAGACACTGATAGTGGTTAGTAGTTAATATGGGTTTGGATCAATTTCGTTTTAAAACCACAGCGGAGTTTGGCAAAGCACTGCTTCAGAGCCAATCCGTTTTGCACTGGCATCAACAAAGGCAAGTGAGCGCCCTGAAATATACATGCAGAGCCTCAAAACAGACCCAAGCTCTGTGCCTTAGTTGTGAAAGCGTTTCTTGCTTGATTTCGAAGGGACAAAGTCACAAAATGTTTGAACTATTAATCTAGCATGACAGCTTAAGTTTTGAAGGTACACGGAAGAGGACATGTGAGTAGGATTTCGTTATTTGTTAATAGAATTTATTATTGATTGCAGTGTTGAACAAATGTAGTTACATTGCTTTTGATCATTACAATTTTAAAGTGCGTATAACTCAAAATAAGCTAGTGAGGTGTAATTATATGAAGACCGCCCAATGATCCCATGACTCCTTTATTACAAAAGTTCTTTATTGCTGAATTTAGACCATGCTTGTCTAGAGCTATATACACTTCGCAAATTTTGGAACTCAAGTTTGAAAAAAGTACACTTTGCAAAATTTGGAACTCAAGTTTGAAAAAAGTTTTGAAATTTTTGATGGTTAGAAACCTTGTTCTCTATAACATTTCTAAGAAAGTGTGTTTAATTTTTTTTCCTAATTTTTTTTCACTCTAAATGGACAGAAGTTGTTGTTGTAAAGTTAGTGTTTCAATCATATGAGTAAAACTTCAATTCCCTCCAATATTTCAAGATTTCAATCATCTTTGTTAGTGATGACTTTAGATTTTCTTTTGAGAGCATTTGCATTTAGTTTTCTTCTAGAAAATAAATAGAGCTCAGGCCTGTATTTACCATGAAAAAGAACACAATATCCGTGACAAAAATTGTCATACCAAAAAGGAGGACAAATTTAAAATGGCCTCAAACCAGAATGACATGTAAATGGTTTCCGTGTGGCTATCTAAAGTTCTTGTTTAGCTGTTAAGATAATAAAGCAAGAGGTAGACCCTGTTGGTGTATACATAGATTTGGATGTTTTCAAATCAGTTTAGGAAACAAGCACCGCAAGTCCACACCAATTGGATTTAGGAAATGAAACGAATTCCTTCTCCCTTGGCGTGGTTTTGATAATTTCAATTTGTAGTAACCAAAAAACAAGATAATTTCAATTTGTGAGAGAAAATTTTATTAGTAATTCATTAGTTTAATTCTCCTCTATTGTATTAGTAATTTAGAAAAGATAAACAAATATAACACCACATAAAACAGTAGCACGCAAACTATAACACAACAAAAGATAACTCACTCCAAACAGAACGAACCCAAACGCCAGGGTATCAAATTCTAATTCTGTCAAAGAACTGTCCAACTTGGAACTTGAAAACCAAACTATCTAGTCACCAAGGGAAGACACATCTTAAACCTCAATTTTTTACTGTTTTATTTTAATCTCCAACAAGTAGCAAAAAATAAAATCAAAAGTGAAATAAGAACACATCAAGAACAAGAGGTGGCCAACAAGGCCATTGGTAAGGAAAGTAGTTAAACTCCTTAGTATGCAGACCAAAAAGGCCTCACAATCAACTCCACTCTTTTGTTTTTCATATCAAACAACATAAGCTCTCCTTTGGCATATAGCAATACCAGTGCTGAATTCATTGGGTGGAATCAAAATCACGTTCAGTGCACGACGGAAACATCTCAGGCATGCTGATAGTGTAGTTCAAACACCATCTCCAACGACCATCTCTATTGAGCTCCCAAATCTCAAACGTTAACAAGTTGTATCTCATAAATTGAATGAATCCCTGAGACTGACCCAAGTATCTTCAGATCCTGGAGGTAATAATACCTGTTGTTGCTTGATGTTCAGGTTTACATCAAATAGTAGTAAGAAGGGCATTCCAAAATTAGTAATTGCACCCAAGTATATCGTTCCTCTTTCACTAATGACTGACTTCTCAGACACTTCAAAACGAATCGGGGCAGTGACTGGGAAATTCTCCTTTTAGACATCGTACAATACGGTAGTTCACACGTTCTAAGAAGGGTAACAGATAACTTGACAAGGAAATCTTATATTATTTTCCCGCGAACTCACCATGGCGGGCACAGAGAGTGTGTGGGTTTCGTTCCAAAAATGTGTGGGTTTCGTTGACTACTTGACTCATGGCGTTTTACTACACGGCACCGAGAAGTGAATGGATTATAATTTATAAAGGAAGTATACCCCCAAAAATGTGTCTCATCCACCAAGTTGCAAGGTATTGGGTGTACTGGTGTAGTCGAGACTAGAGAGTAGAGTGTAGAGAGTAGATGGGAGTGAGTCATGCACAATTTTGGAAGGTTTCATTGAAACAGTTAGGCGTATACATCCACAATAAGAGATGGGATATATAACCCATTGAAATTAAGCATCCACGGGTGAAACCCTTAAAAGCAATGGGATAGTATTGGTGGGTTAGCATTTTGACGCACTATTGGATCAGAATTTCCGTGATATTTGGTGTTTTGCCGCTACAAACAATGGGATATAAAACCCATTATTACATCACATAAACCAGTAGGAAGCAAAATCATAAAATAATTCTGTCAAACAACTGTCCAATACACCAACTGACCAACCTGCAATTCGAATATCAAACTATCAACTCACCTAGGATAGACACATCATAAACCTCCTCAACTTGAACTGTTTTATTTTAATCACCAACAAGAAACAGAAAAAAAATGAAATTAGCACACATCAGAGAAAAGAGGTGGCCAACAAGGCCATAGGTAAGGAAAGTAGTTAAACGGCGCAGTATCCGTCAGTGACCAAAATGGCTTTACAAGTACTCCACCCTGTTGTTTTGCATATCAAACAGTATAATCTTTTCTTTGGCATTTAGCAATACGAGTGCCGAATTCAATGGGTGAAAAGCGAGAAAGTAGAAATCATCTTCAGCGCACGATGGAAACATCTCAGGCGTGCTGATGGTGTATTTCAAATACCATCTCATACAACCATCTTCGTTGAGTTCCCAACTCTGAAACACTAACGAGGTGTATCTCATAAGTTGAATGAATCCCTGAGACTGACCAAGCAAGTATCTAATGCTAATCCAGCTTCAGCTTCACCTTCTGGAGGTAATAATACTTTCTGTTGCTTAATGTTCGGGTTTAGATCAAATAGTGCACAGAACGGCGTCCCAGAATAAGTAGCTGCACCAAAGTAAAGCGTTCCTCTTGCACTAATTACTGACTTTTCATACACACGAAAAGGAATGGTGCAAGTGATTCGCAGCTGAACCCACGGACCTGTCTGCGACGAGAATATCTCAACATCTAAACAACTGGTGCAAAGCTTGGGGTACTCTGCTTGTAGACATCGAACAACTTTGTGAACAACTTTGTAGTTGGCGCACTCTAAGAATGGGTAGCTGCCGACTTGACATAAGAATCCCTCTACAACGCAATGCAATTCAGTCGTCCTCTTTGGCGGGTTCTCAAAGAGTGACAGATTGTTTTGTGATTGGATTGCAAACTGTAAAACTAAACACCTAATTAAAGAGACAAAACACAATGATTTATAGTGGTTCGGTGCCAATGCGGCGACCTACGTCCACGGGAGAAGAAAAAGATATTATTGCTTGGTTGGTTTTGTTTTTGTGTTACAGAGATGTTTATATAGCACAACATGAGTGCATATTCGTGTCTATAGTTTCCAAAATGATTGGAGACTTTCCTTTATAGAAAACATACGAATCTGGCAAATCTCTGTCAAAACCGACTAGGGCACGCCCCGCGCTCGACTTGGGTGCGACCCACGCTCTTGCCTTGGTCGACCTCCAGTACTTTCAGCGCGACCCGCGCTCTTCTCTTTCTTCTCCCACACTCCCCCTCAAGTTGGTGTGAAAATATCCAGCGAACCCAACTTGGAGAGAATATCATGGAACTTGGAAGCTGGAAGTCCCTTGGTAAAAATGTCTGCAAGTTGTTGGTCACTTCAAACAAAGGAGGTAGTGATAATGTTAGACTGTATTTTTTCACGCACAAAATAACAGTCAATTTCGATATGCTTAGTTCTCTCATGAAACACCGGATTTGCAGCAATGTGCATAGCGGCTTTGATTATCACAAGAAAGTGTAGTTGGCGGATGCAACCCAAAACACAAATCCTTCGTAAGAGCGAACCCATATGATTTCACTCGGTGGTGGAAGCCATAGCCTCAATACTTTCGGCTTAGACTAGAACGAGCCACTACATTCTCGTTTCTTGCTCTTCCGAAAGTGACTAAATTACCTCCCACAAAGGTACAATAACCGAAGTAGACCTCCGATCAACCGGACATCCCCTTGTAATCAATCATCATTGTAAGCGATAATAGATGTATGCCCATTTTTCCGCATCCAAATATTACGCACGGTGACCGCTTCGGATCTTCCTAAAGATTCTAGAAACCGCATTCATATGTGGAGTCCTTGGAGCATGCATAAAACGACTAACCAAGCTCACTACATAAGAAATATATGGTCGGGTAATAGTTAAATATATTAGTTTACCAACTAATCACCGATAATTGACCAATGTCGATAAAGAAGATCACCAAGTGTTATCCAACTTGGCTCCAATCGTTAGTTGGAGAATCGGATGGTTTTACCCCCACTTTCTGCTCACTCAAAAATATCCAACACATACTTTCTTTGATTTAGAAATATACCCTTTTTGAATAAGCAATTTCGATCCCAAGAAAGTACTTCATAATACCCGGATCCTTGATGGCAAACTTCTTGTGCAAGAACTCCTCGAGCTTAGAAATCTCGATAAGGTCATCACTTATGATAACTATGTCATCAACATAAATAAGAACAATAACCAAGCCTAACCTCGCTAGATTTAACAAATAAGGAAGGATCGATCACTTCGTTTAAGGTTTGGTCATAGCTAGAATGAATCGAAGCTTGGCATACCACGCTCGTGGAGATTGTTTAAGTCCATAGATAGCCTTTTTTAACTTGCATACTAATCCGACCTTAGTCTCCTTCGATGTCCGTGGAATGCTCATATACACTTCTTCTTTAAGATCTCCGTGATAAGAATGCATTTTTCACATCCATCCGAAATAATTTCCAGTCTTAATTCACAGCCTAGAGATACAAGAACTCTAAACGTATTCATCTTTGCAACCGGTGCAAAAGTCTCCTTGTAGTCCCTCGGCCCATAAGTTTGGATGAATCCCTTGCAACAAGTCGAGCTTTAGACCTCTCTAAGGAACCATCATCGCTTGAACTTGTTTCAACACCCACCGACAATCAACAATTTTTTCTTTCCATACGGTAGCATAACAATATCCCAAGTGTTATTCTCGCCTAGAGCACGGTTCTTCTTGCATCGCCTTTCTCCATAATGGGACGAGAGTTCGCTTCTAAAGTTCTTGGGTTCTTGCACGCCATCGACCGTACTTAAGAAAACATGATGAGATAAAGTGATATTGGCATACATTATATACTCCTCAGAGGATATGTGACATCATGCAGAGAATAAAAATTCATGTGAGTCACTGGAGGATGCCTTTCTCTATCAGATTTATAGTAATCCTTGAGAATTTCTGGAGGTCGTTTCTCTCGTTCAGATTGTCTAGAAACTGGAGGAGTTGGAGAATCACCGAGGCGCCGCAGTTCGGCTTCGACCTGCAAAGCGCCCTCGCGCCCATCTCATTGGAAGTTGTGGATCACCGTGAGCCCAGCACCAGTTGCTTCGACCGCAAAGCGCCCTACTCCCCTTTACTTCAAGCGCCCAGCTCTTCAAAGGGAACTATACCTTCACCAACTATTGGGACAGGAACAATGCCTTCACCAACAGCTGGGAGAGGTGCCAAATCTGCCAAACACTCCCCACGACCGATTCGAACAAATTGAATCATGAAAGAAAGCTTCAGATTCCACAAATCGGACATCACGAGAGACAACCAATTTCCTTGTCACAGGATTGTAACATATGTAGCCTTTCTGTGTGGTAGAATACCCAACAAACACACATTGAATAGCCCGAGCATTAAATTTATCTCGATGAATAGCTGGCTGATGCACATAACATACACACCCAAACACTCGCAAGTGAGAGAGATCCAGCGGCCTGGCTTTTAGCACTTCCAATGGGGATTTAAAACCAAGGACCCGACTGGGAAGACAATTAATCAAATATGCGCAGCTTAAGACACCATGAAACCAAAAGTAGTGCTTAGGAACATTCATGCCCAACATAAAAGCACGAAAGTGGTCTCCAAAAGGTGTCCGCTCTTTCTTCACCATGCCATTCTCACGAGGTGTGCCAACACAAATAGTTTGATGAATTATCTCACCTCGCTACTTAAGATAATCGTGTAACATACCTTTACAAAACTTCGGTGCCATTGTCGATCTAAACATCTTGATATTAGCACCAAATTGGTTAGTAATCATAGTATGAAAATCCTTGAATACTACAACCTCAGTTTTTATTTCAATAAATATAACCATGTAGCACGAGATTTATCATCAATGAACAACACAAAATACTTATAGCCATCATAGGAATTAATCGGAGCAGTCCCCATAAATCGAATGAATTAACTCAAACAATTTATTTAACACAGAATTCGAGTTTGGAAATGATAAACGAGTTTGTTTAGAAAATTGACAAACATCATCAGAGTTTAAAGAAGCATGCGGAAACAAATTTGACAAGACATGACTAGATGGATGCCCAAGTCTTTTATGCAAAATACGACTCTCAAGTAAATCACTAGCTTGATACGCCTTTTTATGCGACTTCAACAAATAGAGTCCATTAGAATAAATTCCTTCACCAATCGTCCTTTTCGACTTTCGATCCTGAAAGACGACAGAGTTAGGAGACAAAAATGACATCACAATTTAAAGAATTGATAAGTTTTCCAACAGATAGAAGTTGAACAGGGAATGAAGGAACAACTAGAGCATCACTCTTGAGATTTTTATCAAAAAAATTTACTTGACCACTACCTAAAATGGGAACGGTAGAACCATTTGCTATGGAAATATTATGATTTTCAGGTTTGGACACAAAATTATGGATGAGGGGGGCAATTAGCCATATGATCGGAGCCCCCGAATCAATTATCCATGAGTTACTGTTTTCTGGCATAGTAAAATAGGCATGTAAATTACCTGACACATGAGTTGAGGCAAACTAACCTTTGCTAGAAGACATGGACTTAGTGAGTTGTTGGAGAATTTGACTTAACTGATGACTAATATCCGAGTTGGACATTGATGTCTCGCAACAAAAAGAAGCTTTCTTTCTTGGGCGCTCCTTTTCCTTCTTAAGATGTGGATATAATTCCCAACAATGGTCCCTGGTGTGCCAGTTCTTTCCACAATGATCACAGTGAGATGGTTCCCTTTTTCCCTTACCCTTTTCAAATCCCTGTGACTTCTTCCTAAAATAGTTTTCTGCAAGTAATAATGATGGATTCGAGATTGAGGACTTTACCTTGGAGTTCATGGTTTTCTTTCTTGTTTCCTCCCTCTGAATAGTTGCACAAACGGCAGCAAGTGATGGAAGAGTGTTTTCCATTAGAATGTTGCTTTCCAGATTTTCATATTCTGGTTTAAGACTACGAAATACGGTGAAGATTTTATCCTCTTCACCGCTTCAACAGAGTCTTAGCATCGATGGTGTGTGGGACGATATATATTTAACTCATCCCACAATTTCTTCAAATTCCCAAGGTGTTCTGTAAAAGTTTTCTCACTTTGTTGCAAAGCACCAATTGCGAGGTGAAGTTCAAACACACGGGCAGAATTGTTCTGGTTTCCGTATAAATCTTCAATTGAATCCCACATCTCCTTTGCAGAATCAGAAAAAGTAAAAATCCCAGCAATAGTAGACTCCATAGAATTGAGTAACCACGATCGAACAAGCTGATCATTGGAAACCCAATTCTCATATTCGGCATCATCAATGGCAAGACATACATTTGCACCATTAATGAACCCTAATTTCCTCTTTCCACCAAGCGATAGCGAAACCCCCCTAGACCAAGGTATATAGTTCGTTCCATTCAAGAGAACTGATGACAGCTTCCAACCAGGATTAGAATCAATCTCGTTGTAACAGCAGACTTTGGGTTTGGATTTGGATCTGACATAATGTATTGTGTTTATCTAGATTGATTTAGAGAGAGATTAAGCGATCCGCTCTGATACCATGTAGAATTAAACACCTAATTAAATAGACAAAACACAATGATTTATAGTGGTTCGGTGCCAATACGGCGACCTACGTCCACGGGAGAAGAAAGAGATATTATTGCTTGGTTGGTTATATTTTTGTGTTACAGAGATATTTATATAGCATAACATGAGTGCATATTCGTGTCTATAGTTTTCAAAAGGATTGGAGACTTTCCTTTATAGAAAACATACGAATCTGGCAAATCTCTGTCAAAACCGACTAGGGCGCTACCAAGACTTCGACTTCTGTGCGACCAGCTCTTGCCTTGGTCGATCACCAAGATTTTTTCAAAGACGACCAGCCGTCGACTTGGCCTTGCCCAAGGCGCGACCCGCGCTCTTCTCTTTCTTCTCCCACATAAACATAATAATAAACTTTGGAGAGCTCATCATCTGCTGCTTGATATATCATTGCATTCAGTAGGAATCCATTGGAAGATCAGGTACCGTATTCCAGTGGCTAAGATTATCTGGAAGAATAGTGGGGGTACTAGCACTTAAAAAACTAAGATGGTATTCGTTGATGTCGTTGACTACCAAAACAATGACAAATGATTGTTTCCAATAACAAGTTACCAATTTTGGATAAGAACAGAGAGCGATACCTGAAGATTTAATCTGCAAATTGAAATGCATTGTGCTTGTGCCGTATTATGCGGACCTGCTTGTGACTAGACTATACAGTACTTGACCAATGGAATGGTTAGCAGACCCTGGCTCAACTTGGGGTCTGTACTTATTTATGTTGGGCGCTACACACGGTCCAGTACACCCCCTACCTAATAAATCGGAGCTCACAAAAAAAAACGATAAACCGGTTACAGCCAGTTTTGGCGAAATTAGTAGTTCATATGAGTTCGGATCAAATTCGTTCCAAAACCACAACATGTTAGAAGTAATTATTAAGCCAGATTCCTTAATTAAGTGATGATACGGTTCATTTGTATACAGTAACGTGGTTAAAGACCATATATATGTTTCATGAGATGTAATAATTGTATTAATGTATGAGTTAAACATTAGTGGGGATGTGACATATAAATAGGGAGCGTAATCACATTTCTAATTATCGAATGAATTAAACAATTTTTTCTTTCACTATTCGTAATCATTATTTGTTAGTTTTTATTTAAAAGAACAAGTTTCTTCTCTTAATCATTTGTTATCTAGTTACTCTTGTTGATAATAGAGTGGTATCAGAGCCTTGTTAAGATCCATGGCTAATTCTAACAACAATATGTTACCACCCCAACTCCCAAAGTTTAGTGGAAAAAATTATAGTCGATTAGCATACAAATGAAAGTCTTGTATGCGCCTCAAGATTTTGCGGAAATTGTTGAGTCCGGTTTTGTAGAGTCGAGAGAGTCTCATCGCTAACAACTCACCGAGTTGAAAGAAAGGCATAAGAAAGACAAAAAGACGTTGTTCTTTATCTACCAAGTTGTGGATGAAGCTATATTCGAAAGAATCTCAGCTGCTACATCATCAAAGCAAGCATGAAATATCTTTCATACTTCCTACAAAAGTGAAGAGAAAGTGAAAATGGCAAGACTACAAACTTTGCGTGGCGAGTTTGATATGTTGCGGATGAATGAAAGAGTCTGAATCAATTGAAGATTACTTCAACCGTGTAATCTCTCTTGTTAATCAACTGAGATTAAATGGAGAAAATATTGAAGATCAAAGGGTTCTTGAATAAATCCTTAAAAGCATGACTTGCAAGTATGAATACATATATCTAAAGACTTGTCTACCTTGTTTTTGGATGGTCTTATTGACTCTCTTCAATCTCATGAGTTACGATTGAAGAAGTTTGACTCTTCTCCAGTTGAGCAAGCATTTCAATCACAAACTTATTTTAGAGGGAGTTCTAGAGGAAGAAGAGGAGGATATAATCGTGGAAAAGAAAGGAGTTCATCATGGGTTGATAGAGTAGAAAGATCACTAACTAGTACCGATGCCTTTTCGAATAAAACCTCACACTCATTGCCAAGTTGTGGCCCAATCTCAATGTGTGGTTAGTGGAGGACAATATCGATACTAGTTATCCCATGGGCTTGAAGGGCAGCCCCCGGGATGATGTCCCGTGTCCTAACAAACTGGTTCTATTCGTGAAGATGAAGACTTTGATGGGACTTAAAAAAGTCTACCTTAAAGGAGGCTGTTAGAAGTAATTATTAAGCTAGATTCTTTAAGTGATGATGCGGTTCATTTGTGCATGGTAATGTGGTTAAAGACCATATGTTTCATGAGATGTAATAAGTTGCATTAATGTAGGAATTAAACATTAATGGGGATGTTGCAACAAACAATATATAAAGTGAGTGTAATCACATTTCTAATTATCGAATGAATTAAACAATTATTTCTTTCACCATTAGTAATCATTATTTGTTAGTTTGTATTTAAGAGAACAACTTCTCTTAATCATTTGATGTCTAGTTATCCTTGTTGGTAACAAAACAGGCCAAAGCCCTGTGCCTCAGTTGTGAAAGCATTTCTTGCGCAATTTCAAAAGGACAGTCACAAAGTAGATTCTTGGCAACATTCTTGCATGTTTGAACTATTAATCTAGCATGACAGGCTAAAGTTTTGGAGGTACCCGGAAGTAGACATATGAGTAAGTAGGAATTCGTTATTTGTTCATAAAAGTTTTTATTGACTGTTGAACGTGCTATTACATTGCTTTTGATCATTACATTTTTATAGTGATTTACTTATGGTGACTTATGAGTTTCTAATTGGAATTTAATAGTTTAGAAAAGGTTATAAACTATTTTAAGACAAAAATGTTTAATACATTAACATGAATCCTTTATTGCTGAAAATTTAGGCAATGCTTGCCCTAGCAATCAAGTACCCTTTGAGTTTGAAGAGTTAGGAGCTTTAGAAAATTGCTTCCAACATGTTTAATTTTTTTCCACGGTAAATGCACAAAACTTGAGGTAGTAGTTATTATTTCAGATGAATAAAACTTCAATTTCCTCCAATATTTCAAGATAGATTTCAATAATCTTTGTTATTGCTGATTTTAGCTTTTCTTTTGGAAGCATTTGCATTTAGTTTTCTTCCTGAAAGTAATCAAGGCCTCAGGGGGCTGTATTTACCATGAAAAAGATTACAATATCCATGACAAAATTTGTCATACAAAAAATGAGGACAAATTTAAAATGGCCTTAAACCAGAATGACAAAGGTAAATTGTTTGTGTGTGGCTATCTAAAGATCACGCTGAGATCGAGACACTAAGTATGTACCAACTCTCTCGTTGAGTCGTTGGTAGTTCACGTGTAATTCGAGAATTAAACACACATACCGCATTGTTGGGGAGATTTGTGTCTTCGTGACTCGTGAGCTAAAATTCTATAGCGAGCTGATGGCTATTTGAACATTTGGGCTTTAACACCAAAGAAGCGTTTGTAGGGAATATGTAAAGACTCTCGTGAGCATGTTACCTTTTGAGTACCTGTTTTACTACTTTTACTCGGGATTCAATGATTCATTGACCATAAGCAATGTTGCTGGCTTTTCTAGCTTACTGATATTCTGATCGACTTAAATTAGATATCTTGTTGATGGGATTCATGTTAATTATGTGATTAGATCAATCAGAATCAGCTCCAAATCCTAGCCGATTAGGACAATAGTTTCTAAGTTTGTCTAGTAAGTAATATCTGAGTATATTATGAATGTATAGTGATCACAAAAACCTAAGGCCCCTAATTAAGGTCTCATAAAATATGTGGTACATTTTGATTTGTAAATGTCATTAGCACTCCTTAGATTTGGGATTTCATAAAACAAAGAACACCTTTTAATTATTTGCTCATAATTTGCTTTTTGTTTCCAAAGCCTTCAAATAAAATCTATTTCTTGACCAAAAGCTATCAAAGACGTCAAAGTTATGGTGAACAGCCACTAAACTTCAGCAATATTCGATCTATCGCTGCTGTGTTTCCAGTTAGAGTTTAGACATCAGAAATTGTGACCGACGACTTTTACATGATGCCGCTCCCAATTGAATTATGATAAAAACTAAAATAATGAGCAGTATCTCAGTAAATTGGGGGAATTGTACGACCATATGTGCAAAATGGAGTAATAGTGTAATTGGATATTAGTACTTTGTTAAATGCTTGGACATGTGCTTTTCAATGCCCTCCATGCCAGATGGTGAGGTTATACAGAGTTTGATTCAAGTTTGTTTCCAAACCACACTGGATAGCAATACTTCGGACCCAAATGCTTGCTTCAAAAAGTGGTTAAAATTCGTCCTTTTTGACGGCGTAGTAGCATTGCTTTAAGAATTACTCATCTTGCCACCAAATTTTAGGGGGAGGTTCTCCAATCAGTTAAGCGAAGAGAGTTGAGGAGTTCCACACTCGATTACATTATTGGACTACGATTGTAACTGGAGGAAATGCAAGGAGCTTAGTATTCAATCCAAACAAAATGGAGTAGTCTTGGACAAATTCATGAGGTGCTGGTGTGCTCGACGACTTTGGCATAACGATCCCATGGTATTATACGACAACAGGTGCCTGTTAGACCAAATCAAGATCACTTCCATACTATATGTACATCAATTGGCATGCTAAACACACATGACCTTTTCCCTTTGGACATGGTGGAGGAATGATCAAGGCAAGGTCCATACAGACCACCTTCACTGTACGTCCGAAGTGTTCAAAATGCTTAAGCTTAGTTGTGTGGGGTCAATAAATTAACTTCATATATACGGAGATATTTTCTATGTAAGAGTGTATACATAGTTCAGGTTCACCGAAACTTGAACATTTTAATGTTGGTCAATTTACGTTGAAGACTGTTGTATCCTAGGCGAGAAATGTTAGAATCATCAGCACCAGGGGAAGAATTTGCCTTTAGGTTGTTAGAAAATGTCATTCACATTGGTGGGTGACGGTTTGCAGTGACGGCAAGATAACATAATTACGGTGTAATAACTAGGTACCTTGTCCACTGTGATGAAGTGAACACACGATTTCCATTTACAAAGGTTACATACTTCGACATCTCTTGGAAAGGTGCAATGTCCTTTAAAAGAGTTCTGTCATAAAGATACTAATGGTGCTCTAATTCCGTTTCCCAAATTTACTTTGGATGTAGTAGTCCTTCGCCAAAACTAAAAATGGTCTTTTGACTTTGTCCAAACTTAAAGGTAACCTCTTTTCCATTCAATTTTCCAAGAGTAACACAACAATTTAAGATGGCTAGGTATAATGAAAACCTACCTGAAACCAAGCCACAAAAGATGGAACAAACATGAGAACCGCAAGAAGGTGCAACATAAGCAGACCATGCCTGTGATTGAAGGTTTCGATTTGGGTGTCACCGTAGCTTCTTGTCGAGTTTGGGCTATTGGGAGACTTCTCCTCTAGAGGAAGAAGTGGATCAAAACCACTGTTAGGTTTGAAATTCGACTTCCCAAGATCAACCTTAGTTTTGGAATCAAACTCCCTTTTTCATGCATGACTGCGAAACGAAGCCGCCAAGAAACTGTTACAGAATAACCAGAAGCAACTCTTAGGCTCAACATCCAACAGGATTACTTTTAACAAAATTTTTATAACTTGGTACATTTAACAAATTCAGAGTTATGCAATGGAAGTTAATGGCATCAGTTAGACATCAGTTATCATATTATTGTCTGTAATGCATGATCAACATTGTCAAAAGACGTTGACATCAATTAGTTTCCTATAAAAACTAAATATCTTGTTTTCATTCCAAAACAATGAACACCGACAGCTACCAAGAACTATTGTAAATCCATTATTCCTAATATCAATTAAGAAGTATGTAAGAACCCATGATGACGTTGACATCAAAATGTGCAGAAACCTGTTTTTTAGTTCTAGCGAGATTCCAAATCCTCCAACACATATTCTCCAGTATTAATTGTCTATAGTATAATGAATAATCAATGTAAATAAAATAGAGGAAGCACCTTAGAATTGCATCAAGCCCCTTCTTCCTCACTCCAACCCCTTCTTCTTATTCTTCCAGCTCAAAACACATGAACACCGATATCACCCAAGAACTAGACAAAAAACGCATAAAAACTTTAATTTTATAACTTTTTGAACAATAACTTCACCCAAAGTAATGTTTTTTCTTAGTATAACAGAATTGGGTTGAGAGAAGTATACCTTTTATACATTACTCGTTTAATCTTTTTTTGTCATCAATGTCGAGTAGCGTTGTTGCTGGTCAAAACAGGCGCTTTACCCCGACAGTGGTGTCAATATATGGAGAGAGAGAGAGCTGCGATGGTGATATTATTTCTCAAGAAGCTGAAGTGTAAGGTTTCTAAAGGCTAAAAACAGAGAGGAAGAAGAGTAAAAAAACTACGTGGGGGTTTTTTTCTTTCTTGGCTTGGGCTAGGGAACAGAGAGGAAGAAGAGTAAAAAAACTACGTGGGGTTTTTTTTTTCTTCTCGGCTTGGGCTGGAGCCGTTCCCACACACTTTTTTCACGCTAAATGAGTGCCAGCTCACACAAATTTAAAACCGTTAGATTTTTAGTTGTGTTCGGTCCTGATCTATTGTAAGAAGTATTGTACCAAATCTATTGTAAACGGAACCCCCTCGATATATATATATATATATATATATATATATATATATATATATATATATATCGGCCTGGCTATGTCGACATACAGAAATGACATACGCAATCCTACCTACCTAAGAGCTGATTTTCTGGAGATGTTATCATCTCTGAAAAAAATCAGCTCCTTTGAACATGTCTAACCCTACCAAAAATTGAGTTCAAGTTCGAAATTTATCCGACGGTCTAAAATTTTAACACTCTTTTGACAAGACTAGACATATCCGATTGAGCTGATTTTTTGTGGAGATACCATCCATAGTAGGGAGGTAATATCTACCAAAAATCAGCCCTTAGAGCAATGTGCAAATCCACTTTTGGATTGCGTATGCCAATTCCGTATGTCATTTCTGTATGTCGACGTAGCCAGCCCGATATATATTATATATATACACACACACCCAAGAATAACAGTGAAAATAAAATTGCATTGTGAAAAGTCCTTGATAGAACATATAGTAAGAGGAACTGTCAGGTGACAAATACTCCCAAGATTAGGAATGGTCCAACCAGTTGGCACTTAAAAGATATTCATTGTTTCCAAAAATAAATGTTTTCAACCTGAGTTTTTATTTGACTGAATGGTTAAATTATTCAGTCAATTATATGAGAGGAACGTAACATCAAATATAAGTGGCTCATTGATGTGATAGTAAGTGGATGATGCATCCAGGAGTCACATTTAGCTAAAAGGAAACATATATAACTAGTGCTTGGACAACCATCACATTGATCAATCGGATGAAGCAACGTGTTAAAAGAAATTTGAAATTTGAAAATTATTACGTACAAATAAAATAAGAAAACAACCTGCAGAGAGCAGTGTGAGAATGTAACGCATGAGACAGGAGCAGAATTAGCATACCCAGCGCCGGATGAACAAAGCAGACCAAGATAACTGAAACCAATGCTATAGTAACAGTCAGATTGCCTCTAAATTATCCTCAGTACCTGTTTCACATACGAATCACAGCTTCAAGAACGAATGATTGGCATCAGTTGACTGAACAGCCCAAACTTCTCTTGTTTGCTGTTAGATGGTGAACCACCCCAAATTTTCAACTTAATATGTACAATATGTGCAACTTTATGTATGTTGGATGAGAATTACCTTGAGTGAAAAGAAATTGGAGAAAAGATTGAGAAACTGACTGAAAAAAGTAGGTCGGACATTTTCTTCCCAAACTTGCCACCTGCAAAATACCAGACATTTTTCAGTTGATAAAAAGAATGAGATATTCGAAATTTTCTATCTGTAATATTGATTTTAGATAATTAAGGACTTCAGTCGAAGATCCAACATCCCAATAGAACTTGGTTGATTTCCATTTTTGCCATTTACTAAGCTGTGGTTATCAAGAAAACTATCTTATAAGTAAAGAGCTTGTAGTAAGCTGTAAGCTTCAAAGTGTTTGCCGAAGGTTTTGCTAGATTGGCTTGTGCAAGCAAAGTCTATGGTTTCGGTAAATACCCTGGTTCAAATTCACTCGTTTAATTAAATCCTTGAGCAGATTTCTTTGTTGAAGATTACCCCATTGATAGTTCACATTAACATCTAGATTAGATCATCAGAAAACCTATAATGTTTAGAGAATCATTATATTACGATGAGGAGTGTAGGAAGTTTTGCTGCTGCTGCCTAGCTGTTTTGGTGTTGCACCTCCCCAAGGTATTCATGATTTTGCTCAGATACATTACCCCTGACGCTATGATTGGTGTTAATTATTGATTCTTGTACCCAACTCAGTATGTGTTCTTGTTGATCAAGCTCTTCCATTGTTCGTTGCACCCAATTCTCAAGCTACCTCTAGATGAGGAGCATTTGTTCTTGGAGCTGTCGTGGCGTATGTGCCTGGAGCCTTTTGGAGCTACCAACACCTTCAAGCCCAGAGCCTTTCATTTTGTTTGTTAATGTTGTTGCGGGTGCTTGTTTGAGGATGATGCTTGCGGCTGGAGCTTGGATTTAATATTATCTTAGTATTTGTGATTAGGCGTAAGGGGAGGGGAGATGATGTCTGTATTTTGTTGTTTTACTCATTGTAGTTTCAATTTGTATATTTCAGCTTGAGGGAGAGTGTTGGAAAAGTAGTATACTAGAATGTGTTGTCAGTAGCACTAGTAGTATGTCCAGGGGCGGCGCTATACGTAACGTCGAAACAGGGCCTCAACCACAAAAGCAAAAAACACAAAAAAAAATTGTCAAAGTAACCACACAAGCCAAAAAAAAAATTTGTTAATGTAATACAAAAGAAATCATAAACCGAGACATATACTTTTTGTTAAAGTGTTGCTGCAAAATAAGAAAGACTATTGTTTGTCAAAAAAAGTAGGAAAGAAGTAAGATAAAGAATGGAAAATTCAAAAGCAGTAGCTATCCTCAAGCTTGAACACCCTCTCTTTTCTTTGATAAATCTGATAGCATTTTCTCATCTCTCTGGTCCTTATTTAAATCAATGCCCTCAAACATAATCTTGGATGTTCGATATTGATTGCCAAAGGCAGTACCAAAGCCCCAATCAAAGCCAAGTCCTACACCACAACCTCCACCTACGCCAAGACCCAAGAAACTCAAGGACACACCTCCAAAACTCCATCCGATTCCAAAACCGCAACCAATGCCAAAACCATTGTATGAAATTGTTGGAAAGAGTTCCAAAACCGCAACCAATGCCAAAACCGTTGTATGAAATTGTTGGAAAGAAAAAAAATAGAGAAGGAGACGGATTTTTTATTTTTTATTTTTTTTAGTTGCCATGTTGTAGCCGTTGTCTACATTAATTGATTGGAGAATTAAAGTTTTATTTTGGAAACATAACTTAATTAGTTAGAAGGTAAATATTTAATTCCAATTTTAATGGAGAGAATATAAGAATTAAGAGAATAATCTATGTGAAATTTTCAGATTAATTAGATTTGTTAGATTAGTTTTGGATTTTTTCACGTACGTGTCAACACTTAATAGGTGAGTTTGGGGCCCTCAAGATTCGGGGCCCTGTGCGGTCACACACTACGCACATGCTCAGCGCCGCCCCTGAGTATGTCTACTCTCCTTATATTATGAGAGTCGCCCGGCGGCCCCTATGTAAGAAATAACTTTGCTTATTCAATGTATTTAAGAAGTTCTACTATAATTATTTGGCTTTTGACAACAGAAACTTCTTCAGTCACTCAGCTTATATAACTAAAGTGAGAAACACTAACCGTATTTTGATAAAGGCGTGCACATTTGCAGTGAAGTAGATGATCAATTGGGGAGGTCAAGATCAGAATGATCAAAGACCCATTTGCAAATGCATAGCAAATTATGGAGACAATAAAGAAGCTGCTTAGTGGAGGAAACGATTCTGATATTATTAGCAGGGAGGATACCAATGAAACCACAATGGGCAATATAGCTAGGAGCAAGAAAGCCAGTGGCATTCTCAGATTTAACTCCACAGCAGCCAAAAGAGATGGCAGAGGCAGATCAAGTTCCCATGTGCGTGCTTGTCGCATCAGAGGGAAAAAGATAATGGCTATGGAGAAACCAACTATCTGCACATATCAACAAATGAAACAAAGCAACTTAACAAAAACTGAGAGTACTAACTTCCAGTACGAGTACATGAACTGTAAGTATGCACATGATCGAAATAACTAGCATTCTATCACCATGAAAAGTAGTAGTAATTACTAGTACGCGAATATCTGAGCACATGCACTCTTTTTATGTATACATTTACATTTGGACGTATAAGAATTTATCATCTCCACGAAAATATGTAACAATGCCTTATGTGAGATTATGGCCAATGTGTATCGTCAAGCACCCCATGTGTGCAACTTTGATGGAGTTGGTGGGAATCTTAATTTGTGGGTTGCGAGCTAGAAAGGGGGATTGCTTCTCGTGCACTATGCCTCAATGTGGCCAATTTTTCAAACATATTTCACAGATAAGGAAAATTTTCAAATCATTTGATACCACATTAGGATTCACATATGAAAAATGGTGTATAATATTCACAAGTTTGGTGCAGCAGAAATGTACAAGTAGGGGATTAACTAGTGTCAATACATGTATCAAGTAATACCGAATCAAGATTTTAAAATTACCTCTGAACAGTATAAAAGCAAAAATCTGCCAGCAGCAGTAGTGACAGAAACGCCAGCACCAATCGTAAATGAGCAATGTGGATCTAACTGCATAAGGATGAAAAACAATAATAAAATAAAAGTGACTCCAACAGATCTGGTGGAAAAAAAGGACTTCACTTCTTACCAGTAACAAAACTGTAGTCATGTCAGACTCTTGAGTTGAATCCCAAAAAGCTGGTGATGAATCCACTGAAATAGTCTCAGAATAGAGATTAGGAATTACATGCAGACCTGAAGTAGAATACCAAGCAATAGCTACTGGAGGAAAACAATGCAATCTGCACAGCCCTGCAATATTAAGAAAGACCGGTCACCAATAGAAGATAGTTACTTGAAAACAAAACAAAAAAGTTCAAAGGAATCTACCAGAAACATGACACAACTTTGCAATACTATGAAAGACCAACAACTCAATTTATCACATAACCTTGAAGATTGTCGACTATTTACCTTGAAGATTGTCACCTAATTTGCCTGCTCAAAATAATGTAGAATACACTTTAAATGCTTAATTTGCAATCTCGAATTACTGATTTCCATTTATGTCAAAAACCTACTTTTTTGGCAGCCAGCAGAAAAAACCCAATCACACATCTTTCCAAATGTGTGTGTATTCATGGGCTTGCAGTTTCACACTCACATTATGTCATTTGGAGGTAAAACCACAAAGTGCCAGGATGTTTTAGTGAATAGGTTAGGAGTACTCCTTGTGATTGCTTTGTAAAGTTCCCCACTTTCTCCCTAAAAAGAATGTTTAATGTTTACTAGTGTATAAATCAAGATCCAGGGATCGAGTCATAGCATGGTTGGCTGTCAACACAAGTGTCATGGGATCAAGAAGAAAAACCAAAAAAGTGTATAAATCAAGAAGCTGCTTGCCAAATGGGTCCCCAAATAAAGCTAAACTTTGACCAAGAGACCAAAGTTACATGCCATTTAGTTGAAGGGAATTGATTAAGGCTCTGAAACACAAACCCTAGAGTGACCTACCTAGCTGCACTGCAGGTAGTGTAACTCAAAAATTCTTCACCTTTCATCCTAATGGAGGACTTGCAGCAGTGGCAAGAAAGGGAGCGGTGCTAGATTGATTGACGGAGAAGGTGATAAAAAACGCAGAATAAGTAACGAAAATTTTGGAATTTCAGAGTCTCTCTTTTTAATATATAATAACAAATCAGCCAAGAAATTCAACGTGGTAGAAGCCTTGAAAACTGTCTCCGATTCCACTTTGATGCAATAGCAACTGCTGATCAAAATCAATTTTCAGCTACAGCAGTTCACATAAATGACGCTGCCACCTGGCAGTGCATATTTAAAACTTGCATAAATAACCACATGTCAGCCTTTGCTTTAAAATTGCATAACTACACGTGAAATGATCGAAATGCCCTAAAAAATGGTCAAACAACTTAAGTTGTCTCATCTCATAATCCGTATTTCAATTTTCCACAGACTTGCATTACTATTGGAACGAGACTAAAGGTTTTTAAACCCATTTCCGTGTAAAACTAATTAAGAAACTAATCTATACCAACTAACCCTAATTAAAACCATGCTGCATCAATATCAAAATGGTCAAACAACTTAAGTTGTCTCACCTCATAATGCGTATTTCAATTTTCCACAGACTTACTGTAGAGAAAAAACGAGATTTTTTCTGCTTTTCACGGTCGAGCCCCGCCAGCTAAAGGCGACCAGCGCCATGGTCCGATGTTTTGGCGACCAGCTTCGAAAAGCGCGACACCACCAGGCCTTCGGGTCTTTTGTTTGTGGGCTTCATTCTGAATCGCTAGCGATTTTGGTTTTTGGTATAAAAACAAAATCAGTTTTTTTGGAAAACCAAAACTTTTCCAAAACCAAGAAAGAGAGATTACAAGAGAAGCAATTCTTTTCGTGAGTTGAGTGTTCATTCTTTGTGAGTGAATTGAGAGACTTGTAATCCGTTACTCCTGACTTGTAGTAAAGCTTGGATCTCGCCAGGTGTGGGCGTGAGGCAAATTCTTAGAACCACGATATATCCTTGTCTTGTGGTTGGTTCTCTTTTGCATTATTATATTTACTTTATATGCTTGTTAAATTGTTAATGAGAAGCGTTGGGATATTACTTGGAGGGTGTTGAAGTCTTGTCTAGTGTGAAGGATCGATCTTTGTGTAGGATTGATCCGTTTGTTGTGGGTAACGTTGTTTCCGCAGTTAATTATTCATAACAATTGGTATCAGAGCGAGGTATACGACCTAGGATTTTGAGTTTTGGTAAAGAACCATAGTGCTCGAAATTTAATGTAGACAAGGTGTTCGATAAAATTCCTGAGTGAGAAAAAAAATTTTGGGTTATTGTGTGTGACTTGAAAAAAGGGACTCCCAAGATGTCAAATGCTAGATTTAAAGTAGAGAAGTTTGATAAAGAAGCAAAAGAAAAGATGGCAAGGGTGATGTCGAATGAGATGACTTCCACAAGCAAGTGGAAGGGTAGTTCAAGAAGCCTTTAAAACATGTCTGCGGTCTTCTGATTGCAAAGAAAAGGGCATTATCTATATGATTGCTCTGGCAGAAAAAGAGTAACAAGATGAGTGGTAAGTTTGAGAATGAGGATGTTAGTGAAGCAAGTCTTGCTTCCGGCTTCGATGGGGATGATGTAAGTCTTTCGGTGTCTACACAAGACGACCACATGACCGATACGTGGATTCTTGATTCCGGGTGTTCCTACCACATGTGTCCAAATAGGAAGTGGTTTGCTACCTATGAGAACTTGAGTGGAGGTTCCGTTTTGATGGGCAATGACGTTGCTTGTAAGACGGTTGGGATTGGAACTATACGGGTCAAGATGCATGATGGTGTAGTGAGGACTTTAACCGATGTGAGGCATGTTCCTGAGTTAAAGAAGAACCTTATTTCTCTGGGTACCTTGATTCCAAAGGCCACAATTTTGTGGGAAATGGTGGAGTCCTAAAGATCCTTAGTGGCTCTTTAGTCATTATGAATGGTCAAAGACATGGAAACTTGTATACTTTGTTGGGTAGTACAGTGATAGGTGATGTAGCAGTGGGTACATGTAGTGATGATTCTGAGTGCACAAAATTGTGGCATATGCGCCTTGGGCATATGAGCCACAAGGGATTGTCTGAGTTGTGCAAGCGAGGGCTACTGAAAGACTTGGAGAAACCAAGTATGGAATTCTGCGAGCATTGTGTCTATGGCAAGCAGTGCAGAGTCAAGTTTGGTACAAGCAAGCACAAGACGAGAGGCATCCTGGATTATGTGCATACGGATGTTTGGGGACCTTCTAGAGTGGCTTCTAAGGGAGGTAACCGGTATTATGTCTCTTTCATTTATGATTATACACGCTATGTGTGGGTATATATCTTGAAGTCCAAGGATGAAGTTTTCGATACATTTAAGAAGTGGAAGGCAAGGGTTGAGAATCGCACAAATAGGAAGGTGAAGACTCCCCGATTAAACAATGGTACCGAAAGTATACCTATAGGCCTTTCCAAGAGTTTTGTACGCAAATGCCGAATGCTTTGCCGGACGGATGAAAGGGCACGCCACGCCAGAATGGGTTAGCGAGAGAATGAATCGCGACGCCGCTGGAGAAAGCTAGGTGTTTGCTTTCAATGCCAATCTTGGCAAAGAGTTCCGGAATCATGCAAGGCCATGGCGTGTTACTTGTATAATAGATCACCGGTTCCGCAATAGACCGCAAAACACCTTATGAGGTGTGGACGGGAAACCAAATGATTATGGTAATTTTGGCGAGTGTTTGGATCTAGTGCTTACTACCACATGAATGATAGTAAACTTGATTCTAAAGCTAAGAAAGCAATATTCTTGGGCTATGCAAAGGGGGAAAGGGATACGGATTGTGGTGTCTTGAGAACCACAAGTTCTGGGTCGCCGATGAGGTTACCTTTGATGAGACTTCGGTGCTATTTTTTAGCGGCCGGAGAAGGTCGGAAATAGTGGTGATTCTATACAATCTCCAGTGATTGAGATAGAAGCGTCGAGGATGCTAAAGAGAGTGAGGTTCTTAGTGAAAAGAACTATTCAACAAGAAGTAGAGTTACAACAACAACTGAAGCGACAAACTTTGGCTAGATCAAAGCCAAAGAGAAGTGTGAAACAAGTTATGAAGCACGGGCATGATAAGCCGCTGAAGCATTATGGTCAACCGGACTTCGGTTTACGACTGACCGAATATTGCGGATGATGAACCGGATAGCTTCAAGGAAGTCGTTAGAGATGCTCATTACGAGATTGGTCGGTGGATATCACGAGAAAATGGTGGAGGCTCGTGACAAGTTTTGTACTTGGCAATTTGTTTCATTGCCTAAGGCGGCAAGGGTTTTGGGTTGTAGAAGGTTCTCTATGGAGTTGAGTTCCAACATTGGTTGGAGGTACTCCACAAAATGGTGGAGGCTCATGCATTGTTGATTGATGCCTTTTCAGTGGGCATGGCCGCTTTGTGGCGTGATTGCTCTTTGTGAGCATGACTCTCTGTGAAGAAGGCTCTTTGTTTGTGAGCGACACTCTTTGTGGGTGGCTCTTTGTGAGCAAGACACTCTTTGTGGGTGGCTCTTTTGTGAGCAAGACACTCTTTGTGGGTGGCCCTTTGTGGGCATGGCGTGCTCTTCGTGGGCATGACTCTTTGTGGGTGGCTCTTTGTGAGCATGACACTCTTTGTGGGTGGCTCTTTTGTGAGCAAGACACTCTTTTCATGGGTGGCCCTTTGTGGGCATGGCCCTTCCGCTGGTTAATCGCGAAGTTCGGATGGATGTGTTCTTCTTTGGATGTGTTATTTCGGTTTTATGTGTTAAAACCTCACCGAGGTGGAGAATGTAGAAAAAACGAGATTTTTCTGCTTTTCACGGTCGAGCGCCGCGCCAGCGGCCAAAGAAGCGACCAGCCATGGTCCATGTTTTTGTGCGACCAGCGCTTCGAAAGAAGCGCGACCAGCATTGACCACCGGCTCAAAGGAAGCGCCAGCGCTTCAGTCTTTTGTTTGTGGGCTTTCATTACAAGAATCGCGATTTTTGGTTTTTTGGTATAAAAACAAAATCAGTTTTTTTGGAAAACCAAAACTTTTCCAAAACCAAGAAAGAGAGTGATTACAAGAGAGCAATTCTTTGTGAGTTGAGTGTTCATTCTTTGTGAGTGAATTGAGAGACTTGTAATCTGTTACTCCGGACTTGTAGTAAAGCTTGGATCTCGCCCGGTGTGGGCGTAGAAGCAAATTCGTCGAACCACGATATATCCTTGTCTTGTGGTTGGTTCTCTTTTGCATTATTATATTTACTTTATATGCTTGTTAAATTGTTAATGAGAAGCGTTGGGATATTACTTGGAGGGTGTTGAAGTCTTGTCTAGTGTGAAGGATCGATCTTTGTGTAGGATTGATCCGTTTGTTGTGGGTAACGTTGTTTCCGCAGTTAATTATTCATAACACTTACATTACTATAGGAACGAGACTAAAGGTTTTTAAACCCATTTCCGTGTAAAACTAATTAAGAAACTAATCTATACCAACTAACCCTAATTAAAACCATGCTGCATCAATATCAAAATTAAACACATTTTCAAAAATACCTTTCTAGTTTTTACCCATGATTTGAACTGTTCCTACATTTACTTTGATGGGTCATTAAGGTACTTGAGTAATCAAGAAAACAGTCCCCAAATTTTGAGATTATTTAGATTTCTCTCCACTTAAAGTGAGTCTAGACATGTACTCATCATTGAGATTGTCCAATATTAGTAGTTTAGTACTTCAATGATACCACCATAGCACTATCCAAGTATATCATTACTTGTAGTTGATCTTCACCATTATCTGAAATTACTACCTTGAAATTGCCTAAACTTGCCAGTGGAGGTATTCTATCTCCCAGACATCTCATGTGCTTCCATATGCCATACCTTCATCTTGGTACGATCACAAATCATCATAGTATCTTCTTTAGCAGTGCCTTTCTTCAAGAGACTCAGACCACCATTTTAGTGTCTTTGATCTCTTCCAACATTCCATGCGTTGTCCTTAGAATCTCTTTCTTCATGATGTCAACAAGTGCATGCAGTTTCATCCCGAGGGCACAAATTGTCAGCACAAAGTTAACTTAGTTTCAACCACTAGATACTTGATGGAGTCCCCATTTCTTATTATTCTCGCTATCAACTATTCAACCTCCTCTTGTCCATCTGCAAGAGTAAATGCTGTGTCACTGAGCATGCCTTGATAGCCTAAAACTGTCACTCCGAAGTATCACCCTCGACTCCACAGACTTGTTCCTTTTCCTTTTACTGCACTTGTTGTGCTTCCTACTAACACCTTTTGAATCAATATGGTTACTTGTGCACTATCCATTTACACTGACACAGTTCACTGTTAAGAATGCACTGCCAACACCTTCCACCGATAATAAGGCTTTTAACCACACTTTGATACCACTTGTCAGGGGCCAAGCATCAACTTGCTACCAACCATGCGGTACTCGAGCTAAGTTGCTAACCGACCATCTACTAAATTCAACCTTCTCATAGTGGCTTCAAAAATCCACACACACAGACTCACACAAAAACAACAACAGCAAAAAATATAAAATAAAGTTATGCGATGAGATATATCATATATAACAGAAAGGAATGCAAAGTAATACGATGAGATATCCGATCAGAGAAAAATAAAAGCAACATAAAGCAGAAACAAGTACACTAAAACTCGCGAAGCAAGTCCCATCAAATATCCCCATCTAAACACAAAAGCCTCCAAAAGTAGTAGCACGCAAGTCCTCCCATATCTTTTACCAAAGGAAGATACGTCTTACAAGCTCACACAACATAACACAAGAACAACAGAAAATCACATGTTCAAAATATTATGATGTTTGAATTCCTTCATATTACTTCAACGAATATGCCCCTAGTTTTACTGTGAAATAGGACCTTTAAAGGGCAGGAATTGTGCGGACCGTGCCAAGATGTACTACTTTGAAAAATAAAATAAAGGTAAGTGAGTTCCATAGAGCAGTTGTGGACTTGTGGCAGGGATATTTCTATGGTTATAGAGATATCAAAATCAGTGACCAATAACACCAAGCCTAGGCTTATCTAATATCAAACCACAGCAAGCAGACATGGTATATTTAGTTTTCTAGATAAGCAACCAATGCAGCTATTTATAGTCCGAAATGACCGTATGCTTCTGTAGAACTTAGAATTTCGCGTAGGATCCCAACATCAGATGATCAATCGGGATGATGCACAGCAATGATTAACACAAACACAAGAACATACAATCAGTTCAAAATTCAAACACGTAATGTTACATGGACACGCCATATTTTGAAAGAAACCCGTGTCGGATACATATCCACGTGTCCGTGTCGGACACATATTAGACACATATTGTATGTGATTTACCTCAAATTTTTATATTTCGCCATGTCAAACACTATGCATCCGTGTCCGATACGGACACACCTATCTGTGTCAATGTAACTTATCCTTTTGAACAAATTACAATGATATAAATAGTAAAAGCATCGAATTTTGACTTTATATTTTTATTTAAGTAGTGCATAGAGAACCAAAACCAATGTACTGATCTACATCTAAACTAATTATCATGAGAATAAGAAAGACTAGCTAAACTTGCTAAAAATCCTTACTGCTATGTTCGACATCTCCAGCTTCTTCAACTGGAAGTTCGGAACTTTTTATTCCGCATCCTGTTGTTTTTAGAGACATCGCAACCGGCAAAAGACCTAAAAGCTTATAGAAAATGATAGGTTTAAAACAAGAGGGTGATCCTCCTTTAGAGATATTTCCTGCACCATTAAAGATCGCATATTGGTCAAATTTGCAACAGCTAATATCTTCAAAAAAAAGTAATAAATGTTAACAGAGACAGATTGCTGCCATTCTTTTTCTTCACTGAATGAATTCCTACATCTCAAAAAGGGCAGGCCAGACCGCCAGACAGAAACAGAGACCTGTCTAGACACATTAAATTTCAAGAATTAATGAACAGACTGGCAAGTTAGTAAAATAATAACCTTCTCAGAATAGAAAGAAAGTAGCAGCGACGCAGGGGAAAACTTTCTCTTCCCATCATCCGGATTAAAAAATTGTCCAACTGCCATGGAAGCTGCTGGTGGAGGCCTACCTGACACAGTCTGGGCTTCAAAAGTTGAGTTACACGTTTATAACAAAAGAGGGAGATGTAAGCTTCATAAAATGAGTACAAAGTAATGCCACAATATTATGTCCTTGACTCCTGCCCAGGCTCAGAAAGAAGTTCCAACCAACTAGGCTTTTGAGTATCATGCAAAATTATCACAACTAATATCAGTACTCCTTGTCCAATGGATAAAGAGAAAAATACCGGACGAGGTGAAACTGAGATAGTTAAAAAATGGAAACCGCGCATATCCTCAGGGCCTAACTGAAGTACTGCAGAAGGAGGTGGTTGTTCTGTTTGGCTCCCTGGCTCAATCTGATAAATAAACAGCACAAATACATAAATCGGCATAACATCCCGATACAATTTTGAATTTTCGTATAATTATCGGGCTTAGAGAACTACAGATTTTAATGGAACCAGCTATTGTTTCTAGGAATGGTAGCACTTTCTTTCATCACTACTATACCAATGAAACAGTAAAAGAAGACTCCTCAAGTGAAGAAACAATTGCAGAAATTGTTGGCACAAATACTTATATCCAAAGAGCATCTGTTCCTTGCAAGATAGTAAGAATATACTTGAAGATTCCAAAGTTCAATACCTGTATTGGAGCTGGTCCTGCAGGAATCTCAACCATCTTTGATGTCACCTCCACTACTCCTTTACTTGGACTTGTGTCTGAGGCCATTTTGCTCTTTTCAGGCCAAAGATGAAGCCTGACCCCAGAACATGGAGCAAGGTTTGTAACAAATGCAAAGTAGTTTTTTCCATCTGATCCCTAGGCACAGAATTCATATTGTGAACAACATAATAGTTGAGAAAGAACACAATGGAACAGAAACAATTTAGAGCCTATAGGACCAGACATTCAGTTAATGAGCAAGATTCAAATAATATTTGCGTCAACATGTAATTTGAACTTTGGATGAATGGACAATATATGAAGCATGGGCATGAACACGCAATTCCTAATACCAAATGCATCTAAGATTAACAATAAAATCAACGTAGAAAGAAAAATGAACCAAAAGAAAATCCTAAGAAACTAAAAAAGTTAAAAAGGTATTAGTGGAGCTAACCAGTTTTAGGATGTCTAACCACCGCCGTCTCCCATCCATTGCTAGAACAGTGACAGTGGTCGATATTGTAGCAATGACAATTATTCATGGTGAATTGGTGATAATCATAGACTGTGAACTCGTGATATAAAAGGGATCCATTTTCTGTGTAGTGCAACAGGTAATAGCAATTGTCACAAAAGTAACAGGGATTTTCCTGAGCCCACTTATCATCAACTGTTACCTTCGTAGCTCGATAGACCTTACAAACAGAACATTTTCGGAAACGGTTTTTATGTTGAAATGTAAGTACCGGATAGGCTACCCAGTTTTGCACATCCTCAGGGTGAATCAATCTCATGTCTCTAATCACAATAATATGCTTGCAATCTCCCTGATGGCAACTCGAAACGACAAGTCACAAAATCGAATCTTATGCATGTCAACAGCTTTGAACTGAGGTAAGTGGGGAGTGGTCGCGTGACCTAACAATGCCCTTTGCTTCTGCTGCAATTCACCCGATAGTATGCACTCCCATTTAGATTTCCTAAGCCACTCAAATATCGGATCACTATAATCTATAGCAGAAGGATCTCTCTTATCATTACAAAAAACATCTTCTATAACAAAATAACCGGAATGATCAGTCAAACAATATATTTGATCTCTCCACTCACTTAACATTTGACTACCAAGTACCCATATTTTCGACATCTTATACACTTGAACACAAAGAATAACTTGAGGATAAGGAATAGGAATATGTTCATTTACATTGGACAGCTTTCTAATCTTCGTTATAAATTTAAGTGATGTCATCTTCCCAATGTTCTCTAATAAAGGAACTGACACCTCATTGCCACTACTAAACGAATGTAATTTCACAGCCATTCTATCTTCATCTTGTTTCTCCTTTATCTTAACTACTTCCTCTATCTTTCCAACAAAACTAGGATTCTCTAATTCAACAGCCCTTTTTGTACCCTTGTTCTTTTTTTTTTTTATTTGTTGTTGTTTGTAAAGATGTATGAATTTGTAATGCATCTTTTGAAGCTATTTCGACTAGATCTTCTTCTGAGAGAATCTTTAGTTCATTGACTGAAATATCCTCGTCCTGATAATCGTTGTGAAAATAAATTTTGTAATTCTATGACGACTGAGGTTTCGAATTCAACTGCTCCATCCTCCATCTGGTATCACAAATTTGAAAGTTTAATCCAGTAAAAGGAGCGATGGATCAACTCGTCTTCAGATTTATAGTTATCATTCATAACTCATCAACATATATGAGAAACCCTACCCATCCCACGTGTTGAGACTTAAGCGAGAAGAAAAAATGGAATGGAAGACTAAAAAATAGCGGAGTGATGGAGGACTGCTAGTGGGAAATACATTAACTTCACTTTTAATTTTAATAGGGTATTCAACGTGCGTTTGGATCAATTCATTTTTGGCCCCAATTCTATCAGACTCAACTTTAACCGTTCGTATGTTTTGCTCCTTATGATTTCAAAATCCCCACACACACACGGTTAGCATCCAAGGGTTATTAGCTACTGGCCATTGGAGTTTTGAATGTTGCTCCCATAGCCCTTTAATAAAAGAGGAGTTAAAAGCTTAAAAAGTTTTGTTAAAATAGAGGCCAAAAATAAAAATATTTTTAAATTGAATATTTTTTTTTAAATATACTAAAATCTCCCAATTCAATAGACTTCATAGTATTTATTTTGCAAAATATAATCCTAATTGGATAAAACTCCTAATTTGTTACGTGTAATTAGGGCCAATTTATCTTTAATAATATACACAGTATAACCTTAATTTGACGAAAGCCTCTATTTGTGTACATGTAATTGGGGCCAATTTATGCACAATATACACAATATAAATCTAATTTGACAAAAGCCCCAATGTATATAGTATAATTTGGGCCAATTTATATTCAATTTTACAAATAAATTATAATTGGAAAAAACCCCCCAAATTTTATAAGTAATCTTAAACCCTAGTTGTTAGGGTAATTGTTAATTAGTCATTTTAGTACCCTAATTATAAACTAATTCCTTCTTGACTTCTTGTAATATGTAAAAACTAACATCCAACCCGGCGATTTTTAATTTAGATGGTCATTTAAATTGAAATCAACTAAAATGAAATTGTATTAGAATCCAAGATTGAAATAAATCGAAAACTGAAATTTACAAGTTCCATGTGCAAGTCACATGAAAGGTAAAATTGTCATTTTAAAATATGATACGGAACAGTTAAAGTTGACTCAGTCAACTAATGCAATGGGCCAAAAACGAATTAAAGAAACTTACGCGAACCAAACGCTGAATAATAATTCTATTAAAAATGGGGCCAAAATCGAATAAACTCTATTTTTGTTTGTTTATATGGAATACTTTTATACTAAGGCACGTGTTTTTGTCCACTTCCAAAGTTTCAGACTTTCAGCCGATATCTTTAACTGTTGATTGCTGAAATAGATTATAGAATACTTAAATGTCCAATTTATCCTTCACATTTTATTTTATATATTAAACATATAGGGATATATGTGTAAATAGCCAAAATTAAATATATATTATAATATATTAGTATATAAGTCGGATTAGGTCGGTTATTTTCAGTTATCACAAATCAAAACCTAGCACCGAACCGACCTAGTCGGTTTTAGCATATTTACAACCGATCCGAACCGATCTAAATGGATAACCGACCTGTATGGCACGGTTCGGATCGGGTTGATCGGTTTTGTCGGGTTGAACAGATTTTTGCACACTCCTAGAGAACACAAAGAATTTAGAGCAGTTTATGGCGGCACTCCCTGGCCAGGTTAACAAATTGAAGACTTTAGGCCTACTTTTTCGGTTTTTTCAACCCGTGGAGCAAAAAAAAGAGACCAAACCCGAAACAATTGTTCTAATTAAAACTCATAAAACAGGCCCGTAGGACAAAATTGCGTTTTAATTTTGCTTCTAGTTTGGTTCCGCAAATAATTAAGGCTCAAGGACAAATCAGGTTGACCACTGCTGAAAAACAATATTACCCTTATTTAAGTTGTTATCAGTTAAATCAAAATCAAAATATTGTGGCTATTGGGGAAAACTCTCACGTGACTTTTCAAGCACACTCACATTTTATGTTAGGACTAACATGAAAATTTTAATTTATTTCATATTGTACACATGCATAGTGGTGTTTGCATGTTTATTGAACACATGCATATTGGTGGGTGTGTGCATGTGTGGTAGTAATGTTTGCATGTTTGTCACACACACGATAATGGTGTGTGCATGTGTGGTATACACACGCATAGTAAGTTGTTGCATGTTTGTTATGCACATGTATACACATATATACTGTTTGCATATGTGTTATACACATGCATAATGATGTTTGCATGTGTGTTATACACATGTACAATAATTAAGAGCTAATGTTGATTACGTGTTTTTATGTATTTCAGGCAGTAAAGTCAATTATGTGCAGAAATGTGCCACTTTGGCGAAATAAAGGAGCAAGGGTTGGTTACTAAGAAGTTATGTGATAAAGGCCAAGATTCAAGGAGACAAAGCCTTTGTAAAACCCAATCAAAAGCTGAAAAGTCAACACGGGCAGAAATAGAGCACAAGTCAGCAGAATTTCCGAAGACCATATCTTTGGACTCAGACCTCGGATTTGGGCCTACCTTACATCAAAAAGACCGGCTTGGAAAGAGCTTTCCAATGGTCCAAGCCTTGACCTGATCAGAGGAGCAAAAGTGGATGAAAAATCTGATGAAGTCAAAGCCAGCTGAAACGGGCTTTATAGACTGAAGAAATCGGGCTTTGGCTCGATTTTCGGCCCAAAACATGGCTCCTCAAAGACATGCATGAAATTGTGGATCTGGTCTCCTCCCTTACAATAAAGAAGGCTTAGCTCTTAAGTTAGAGTTGGTAGATAATCTAGAATAGAAAAGTAGCCATTAAAATAGCTTGTAGATCTAGTTTTCCGAATTCAATTAGTTAATTAATTAGTTTCATACATTGTTCTAGATTAGTTATTTGAATCATTATCCTTCATTAGATAAATAAAATAGTTTATTCTTGATCATTTCGATTTTTGTCATTTAAATTTGTTTAGATCTAATTTCAATTGTTATTATTCAATTCTTAGTTATTAATTTAGATTTCAATTATTGTTTAGTTAAATTTAATAAAATTATAATCTTTATATTACGTCTAGTTTTAATTCATATCGTAGTATAATTCTCACCATTGCTCTCATTAGACTTTGGATAGACTAGTCAATTGTAGAAAACTTGAATGCTAAAGAACTAAGAGTGGAACGAACTTTTTACTCCACTCTATTTCGATAGAATTGAGAGTAGATATCTTTGATAATCGAGCATCTAGTTCAGTTTAGTTTTACTTGCGTTTTGAGTTTCATTGTTCAATTCGTAGGTAAACTATTCATTTTACGTTTATCAGCTAGTCTAGCAAGATCCTATAGTATGAGGCATAAGTACATTCTTATGCCTGTTTTGGTTTGCCGCATCATGTGCTGTTTTTTCCCTGATTTCTGTACCCGCTACACGGATTGGGTTGGGGTTGAAATTATGAGACCCACCAATTGCGTTGTTCATTCGTTTCGTGTTATGACTTGGCCGGGATGGAGGCTGCAACCTCAATGGGTTGCTCTTTACACCCCATCAGACCGAGTAACGCTTGACAGGTTAGCACGGGTTAATGAAACATGGAGAAAGTCTTGACAAGTTATCATGGTGTGGCAGGACGCAAAAGAACCTCGATTCTATATAGAAGAGGAGGATAACCCCTAAATGCTGGATATGTGGTAAGTTTTATTTTTTTTGTTCGTGGCTGCTTATGTCCAAAGCAATTTGATTTTTGTTATCCCCATAACAGGTGGAACTCATATAGAGTTGTGTCTGTTTTTATTTATCTCTATTAGTATGTTCTAATTTGTTTTGCAAGTGTTCCAAAATTTCACGCGTTTCCATGGTATTTCCTATCCTTCTTATTTTGAATTACTTTGAGGACAAAACATGCTTTTGTTTGGGGGGTGGCATTGAAACACACGTAATTTAAGGCACTTATTAGTATATATATGTATAATATGCACTTGTTTTCTAGTAAAAAAAATTCAAAAAAATTCAAAAATATAAAAAAAAATAAAAGTTTATGCTATACACTTAGAAATACTGGTATTGTTTCTTTTTCTATGATGATAATAGTCTAGAAGTTTCACGTTAGCTCTAAATTAGAATAGTTTTTAGAAACTTAGGTTAATACATAGGTAATAATCATTGCATATTTCTATAAATATATTGTATGAGCATCTATGTTTGTATTGGCAGTAAGTTTCTGAAATCTAGGCTAGTATACTTATTCTACAAATCCGGTGAGAATATAGCCTAAAAACCTTATATGAGTTAAATGTTTGAGAAATGACATAAGGGAGAAGTAAATTCCGAATAGAGAAATCACACGTCCACTTACTTGATCACTATGCCATGTCTTAAGAGAGAGTTTAGGCCCTTTTTGGATCGATATAGCTAAAAATTCAAACCTATATGAAATTATTTTCCGCTAGTTGCCCCTCTGAGCCTTTATTTAGCCTTTCATAAACCACAATTCCTTGACCCTTTTACAAAAAACAAAACAAAATAAAAATCAGCCTACCCATATTTGAATGAGTCTGAGAATATAGATGAAGAAAAGAAAAGAGAAAAACCGGTGAAACCAATAATTTGTTAATTGCTTCAAATAAGAAAAGAAAAGAAAGTTTTTATCCAAAGAAAAGAAAAAATATATATATAAATAAATAAAATAAAAAGTTAGAACTCCAAAAAATAGAATCAAAGGAGTTAAAAGCCAAAGAAAAAGAAAAAAAATGGCTAATGATGAAAACAAAGTATAGAAGCAAAGTAAGAACAAGGTTTTCTCTAGTTACATAATATGAAGACTCTATTATCTCATACTCGTCCTTTTAAATATCCATTTCCTTCATTCTTAAAACCATCACCTAATCCCCGCAACACCTAATAAAGACATCTAGCTCAATTAGGAATAGGTTAGTGTGATAGTAAGTGGCAGATGTGTTTGATCGACTTCGGCTTCCTTGTGTGTCATTGATTAAGGTAAAGTGTGCCTTACCGCACACTTGAGTGTTTAAACTTGAGTGGAAAAATCGAGTGGTTTTGTCTTGACATTTATGTGAGGACCTACTTAAGGACGCTATTCCAAAGTTTCAGAAATGGACCTGTAGTGCATTTCATAGCATAGTTCATTATATATATGTTTATCTATAGATGATTGATTATTATGCACATATTAGCTCAGGTTTCGACTTGATTATTCTAGATTCATCATAAGTTGAGATGTATAGATATCCGAGAATAAATAAATAAATAATAGTTATATTTCTTAGTCGTTTGTAGTATAGATAAAGTTTGTGAGTATCTTCACTGGAAAACTCTCACGAGACTATAACTCGTCCACTAGGGAATTCCTAGTGGTTTAAGGCCTTGTTACATATGGTCAATGCAATCACATTAGGCGAAACGAGATTAGTTAGAACTTTATTTTTTGGTCATTTATTTTAATTTCTCATATTTGCTTGAGGCCAAGCATAATGCTGTTTGGGGGTGGTTTGATAAGAGCCCAAAACTGTAGTTTTAACCCCTTAACAATATTACTTTTAGACCAATTATGTGATTAATAAATAAGAGTTAGTGCTATTTACGTGTTTTTGTATATTTCAGGCATTGGAGTCGAATATGTGAAGAAATATGTCCCTTTCGCGAGATAAAGAAGCAAAGGTTGGTTACTAAGAAGTTCTATGATTAAAGGCCAAGATTCAAGAAGAAAAAGCCTTTTTAAAGCCCGGTCAAAGCTGAAAAGTCAAAGTCAACGCATACAGAAATAGCGCATAAAAGTCAACAACTTCCTTCCGCGCCGATCTTTGGACTCGCACTTAATTGGGCCTACCATATGTGAAAACGACCGGCTCGGAAAGAGCTTTCTAATGGTCTAGGCCTTGACCCAATCAAAGGAGCAAAAGTAGACAAAAAGGCTATTTCAGTAATTTCTAACAGAGAAACCTTTTTTGGACCGAAGTAATCAAATTTTGGGCTCGATTTTATGGTCGAAAACTTAGATTTTAATACTTAGACTTAGTTTATAATTCAGTACTTAGTTTACACTCCTTGATTAGATTCATAATATAGATTAGACTTAATTATTTTAGTCAGTACTTAGTTTTTAATACAGTTTTGAATCATTAGACTCTTTTCCATTAGATAAATAAAATCCAAGTTATTGTTCTTTATTATGTCTTCTTCTTATTTCTATATTAATGATAGTTTGATGAATCGAAGTTAAACCTCCATTATAGGGGTTTGGTGAAGCTTTAATAAAAACTTAATGTGTTAGTGTAGAAATAGTTGTAATAATCTATTCCACTCTAGAAGGTAGTTAATTCACATACTAATTATTAGTTGGTAGAGATTGTCATGAATAATTAGGGATTAGAAAGACACAATCTTTATGTGAAAACATAAAGATTACAACAAATCTATATTAGTTTATCAAGGTGGAATCAAATTCCCCTAATTCCTCTCTCCATATTCACATCTTAGTATTAAATTACCGTAGTATAAGTTAGAACATTTTAATTAGTATTCAATCACCACATTAGCATAATCTCATTTCATTACTCTCAACGATTTGGTTAGAATTAATTAACTAGGAAACCTTACATCTAAACAAGCTAGGAGTGGAACGAATTCTCTACTCCACATATTGTATTGATATAACGAGAGTAGAACTTTGATCACTGAGTAAATTGTTGTGTTTTACTTCTGTTTAAGTTTAATTAGTTAAGTAGGAGTAAACTATACTTTTTATGTTTTATCATTATGTGTACTCCAACAAGTTGGGTACACAACACACAATACTAGCCTATACTTACAAATTTGCTATATTGGTTTTCCCATCGGATAAGCCATGAAGGCTTTCCTTCAGTGATGATCGAAGAATTTTCTTGCAAGCTTGCACCTATTTTTGACAAGATATCACCGCATCCGCCTCTCTCCATGTGTGAGTAATGGAGAGGATTGAAGTTTTTTAGCGACATGCTTTCCATCTTGCTTGTAGTTCCCAAATGATTTCTCCACTAGTGAAAGAAGCCACCGCTGCAAAGAGAATCGGACTCTACCCAAATTTTTAACCAACCTCGCAAAATCGCCGCTTTTCACGCCCAAAACGATAGCATGACACTGCTTTTGTAACCGGTGTCGACACCTAAGTTCTTATGAAGAGTAATAAGAAAATCACCAAAAAGTTTCAAGGTTGCACCTATACCCGAAAGACTAGGATTGCCAAAAGAGGCACCATCAGTTTCTGAAGGTTACACCTATACATGGGCCCCTCTCATTAGGTCATGCTATGAGAGAATCATCTGACGAGAGTAATAATATGACTCGTGTATTATGGGTTGTAACATATTTAATATTTAATGTTATCTTGTATTGAATTGAATTAAAGTCTTTGAATCGGCAAATCAATCCTTGAATTGAATTGAAGTCTTTGAATCGGCAAGTCAAACCTTGAATTGAATTGAAGTCTTTGAATCAACAAGTCAATCCTTGAATTGAATTGAAATCTTTGAATCGGCAAGTCAATCCTTGAATTGAATTGAATTAATGATAAACTACTATATATGAGTAATACTAAATCGACTTCGGAGACTCCTCCGTAACCCCTAGTTTGAAGTTTTATTGACTTGAATTGAAGTCTTGATAGGTCGATACTTGGATAAGGTCTTCGACATGACAAAATATTGAATTGAATTAAAGTCTTGGCAGGTCGATCCTTGGATAAGGTCTTCATCCTGACAAGATATTGACTGGTAACGACTCGCTAACTGCAATAGCTCTATAAAATATGTGAGTAGGACATAGCAGAAACCCTAAGTTGGAATTTGATCATTATGATCTGTTGGTTGTTGCTGCAGTTGGTCATTTCAATAATGCAAGTGGAGATGAAGTTAGGTGAAAGCTTGGTCTAAAGCAACTCCTATTGCAACATGGAGCAATAGCATCCTACCTCGATTGGAATAAATATCCTACTACAGTAGGTGCTAATTGTCATTATGTACCAAGACTTGGAGCTAGAAACTTATGAACGAATCATCGATTGTTTTGGTAGTTTTTCTACCAGTACGTCTTTTGTAAATCCAGAATCTCTCATGTAAGACTTTCACCATTCTTGAAATCCGAAGATCTTAAGCATTTGAACTACTGTGATGTAGTCAGTACCGTACCCAATGCAAAACCATAAGAGTCTAATAAGACTACGAAGTGTTTCTACTGCAACAATTGGGTGAACTAGTTAGTAATCTTGCACATACTGATTTATGCACAAAAAAAATTTGGTTGGGTGACCTGCTAAGGAGGGAGTTGTAATGTACGAAAAGAAATAAGTAATATCGATTTGCATGGATCATTGAGCTTAAATCACAAATGAATCGAACATGCACGCATAGATGACAATATCTAACCCCAATTTGGAGATGGTTGTCGCTAGCCCCAGCCTGTTCGGAGTGTAAGCAACCTACAGGTCAACCTGTGAAGGAACGAGATGTACATAAAGAAAATAGTATCAAGGAGTGTACTTAAGCTGAATATATAAGCTGTTTTTCTTTTCACATGCTTTTAAAAATAATCGGGAAAAAATGAGGCACTCCATTGCTCTCTCAAGATTTTTTAAACTATAAGCTATTAGGCTGTGGCGATGATGTAGAACGTGCAGCTAGATAGCATTACCATGGAAGCAGAACAGTATTCAATAGCAACTAGAACTAGTATTTTCCATAATGAAATATTGATTTTATGTCAACTTTTGTTGTTTGGTTACTTTGGTGTTTAGCTGGGCGCTTGCCTAAAGACAACAATGTGTCATAGATAGGGGATTCTGGACTTTCAGACGGGAACGTGAAGGGTGGACTCGTAGGCGGATAGAGTTAATGACTATTTAGTACCACGAACTTTCACATTTTTCCTAAATGGTACCGAACTTTGTTTCTTGCCTATTAAGTACCACAAAGTTTCAATTTTTTTCAATTTAGTACCTCAGTTAATTTTCCATCCAATTCCGTCCAATTTCACTAACGGCGTTAGCACTATTCACACAGCACTATTCATGTTAATACTATTCACACAGTACTATTCAAGCGAACAGTGTTTTCACTATTCACGTTAACATTGTTTTTTTTTTTAATTCAAATTTTGAAAAACACTATTTACGTGAATAGTAAAAACACTGTTCACATGTTTTTTTAAAAAAAAATCTTTAATCAATCTTAAAAATTAATTCTTTAATAAAAAATAATAATAATAAAAAACACTATTCAAGTGAGCAGTGTTTTTGCTATTCACGTGAATAGTGTTTTTTTTGTAATAATCTAATTTTTAAGATTGATTAAAGATTATTAAAAAAAGCATTGTTCACGTGAATAGTATTTTTTTTTCATTAAAGAATTAATTTTTAAGATTGATTAAAGATTTTTTTTTGAAAAAAAACTGTTCACATGAAAAGTGAAAACACTGTTCATGTGAATAGTGTTTTTTTGAAAAAACAATGGTCACGTGAATAGTGAAAATTGTTCACATGAATAGTGCTGATGTGAATAGTGTTAACGCCATTAGTGAAATTAGACGGAATTGGATGAAAAATTAACTGATGTACTAAATTGAAACAAATTGAAACTTCGTGGTACGAATAGGCGAGAAACAAAGTTCGGGTACTATTTAGGAAAAAAAACGAAAGTTTGTGGTACTAAATAGTCATAAACTCTAGACGGATATTATGAAGTAGGGGAAAACTCAAAGCTCCATTTTCCAATGGCTTTCTCCATGACCATGCTCAGTTGGAGTGTGATTGAATACGGAAAAAAAAAATATAAAGCGATAGACGAGTATGATCATGTGAGGGAGCTTATCAAATGGGGAATAAATTACTTACTGCTGCCCTTTAATTTCTCTGCTACAATCATCGACCAAATTTATAGTCAGGTACCATGACCAACAGTTTATATAGATGTACTTAGTTACTTTAAATCACATCTACCTAACATTTATTATACTCTCTAACTTTAAATCACATCTATAGTTTGATCATGTTGTTATATATAACGGTTTCAAAATCAATCAAAGTGATAAATGTATTTATTATAAAAATATGGATGGAATTTATGTTATGATATGTTTACACAACTTCATAGTTGTCACTAGATTGGCTAATTTAACTCGACTTAATTATCAAAATGCCACCTATGCCACTAATGATCAAAATATTTTAATATTTTTGTGTGTCCAAGTTGGTGGAGCTCAAAATCACGACAAAAATGGTGGCGACCCGAAATGTTGGCGGCGAATCAGAAGATATGCGGTATGAGCCCAGGCCTAAATAACTACATAGAATTAGCGACTTTGGCAACCGCTTTCCTTTGTCTTTAAGACGATATTGAGTATTCAAAGAAACTCTTGAATGGTGTCGGTTCCTCTATAGCTTTTGCTAATGACAAAGGCAAGCGTTGTTCTTATAGTCGCGATAATTAAAATATCCCCGGCAGCGGCGCCATTTGACATTTGTAAAAAGTGGGATTGGGTTTTGTTGTTCATCTTAGACCATTTGTTAGGAGGAATGGTTTTGATGGTTGGAAAATCTCTTTCTAAACTTTTCTAACCTTTTTTTAACTTGTTCTTGATGTTAAATGGTGGAAACACAATTAAAACTATGGATTGAAATAAAAAAACATGTATGGAAAGGGTTGGTAAGATGGCAGGGCAGCTGCTTCCATTGTCTTTCAAGACGATATTGAGTATTCAAAGAAACTCTTGGATGGTGCTAGTGCCCTATATAGCTTTGCTAATGACAAAAACAAGCGTCGTTCTTATAGTTGTGATAATTCAAATATTGCACGATACTATAATTCAGCGGGCTATTGGGACGAAATCATTTGGAGTGTGGCATGGATGTTTTTTGCGAGTGGAAATGTTAGTTATTTGGAACGTGCAACCGAAGATACTGTAGCAACTTATGCGAAGGCATTTAGTCGTATTCTGATCCGAGTGTGTTGAGTTGGGACAACAAGTTGCTCGCCCAGCTTAACTCTTGCTAACAAGATTGAGGATATTTTTGGACCCTGGTTACACTTATGAGGGCCTATTGAGAAGATATCACAATGAGGCTGACCGTAACATGTGTTCTTATCTTCGACAATTCAATGTCTTCAACTGGAAAAAAAAAGTACGTAGAAAATTATATTTTCGCTGAAAAATGACATAAACAACTAACATTTAAAGTTCAATGGATTTGTTTTCACTGTTGAACCACCACCTGTCAAGGCAATCGTAGCTATGGAACCACCTAGGTTTAGTGTAAATTTCAAAATTAAAGATTTCATATCTGCCACTTTCTATCCATCATCATGACCCCCATCACATGCCTTTTTCAACCTCTTCGAAATCATGTGATTTTGTTTCATATCTATTCAAATAGTGATTGTTAATTACTTTTTCATTATAATTTTTTTTTTCTAAGTTAGGAATATTTTTCTCGACTTTTATAAACTAATTATATGAATTGTGTTCATTTTTATAAACTAAAACTTATATATCATATAGTTCTAAAACCTATAGTAAATTATTAGCATTAATGTGCTTTTGTGGTTAAACTAAATGTGCCCTCCCTCTCTCTCTCAACGCGTTTTGGTTTTTAGAAGACTTCTATAACACCCCGTGTTTTTTATCGTGATTTTTATATTTATTAATTAATTAAATTATTTATTTAAAATTAGGCCGGATTGGACTCGGGGATACGGCTTTGGTTTTGGGCCGGTCGGTGTTGAAACTGGGTTTGGACCCAAAGATATAAACACTTTTCTGTAAAAATAGGTTCGTAAGATGATATAATATATTAAAAATGAAAGCGAGAGAAGTTTGGTTTCTTTGGAGCGTTAGATGGACGAATTTTAATTTAGGAGGATTCGTCGAAATTGTTCATACAGGTGAGTAATTATTTTGCTATTTCACCAGATTTATGATTTTCCGTGTATCGGAGCATACCGACTAAGGTTTCGGCCTATTAATACTGTTCATCATACTGTTGTGTTGGAATTCGTATAACTTGTTTTGTTAAAATTTATTAAATTTCGAATTTGGAATTAAACTGTCGAACTGGGGTACTGTGGCTATACTGTCGACCTTGATTTTGAGTCAATACTTTTTGTCGAACTGTGGATTTGGAGAATTTGTTGGTTGAAATTCGTTGGTTGATGTCGGGCTTTCGAAGCTCTGTCGAAGCTTCGACAGACGATAATGGCGTCAGCCACAGAAATCGTTTTGTATAGTTTAACTCCTTGTTGGTTTGTAAACTCCTATTGTTGAAGTGTTGGGTATCTTGTATTGGATGTGGATGGTTGAATTGATGATTAGAGGGTGCTGTTGGAGCTGGAGAAGCTTTAATGGCGCCGACCGTCCATTACTGGGTTACTGAAAGATTTGTTTTGATGCGTTTTTAAAATTTGTTTAAACTGTTTTGTTGTTGTGGGTTGGTTGAATGAGGTTTGGTGGTAGTGGGGATGGTTGGGGGCTGCCGAATTGAGCTTGGAACAAGCTCTAATGGTGGCCGAAAATTTAGATCTAGGTTGATGAATATATGGGGATTGAATGATTTGAGGTTTTGTATTTATTAAAGTGGTTTGGTTTTTCCAAATGAGTCAAACCGGCTTGATGGAGAGGTGAGATGGTGGCGGCGCGTGAGCTGCTGGTGGTGGAGCTGCTGGAGGAAGAAGATGACACTGTTCATCTTAGTTGGGCCTTTTGTTGGGCCTTTGTTAGTTTAGATTGTTTTGGGCCGGTTTAGTTAGTTTGTGTTGGGCCCATTTCTATTTTAAGTTGTTGGGCCGAAATGTTTTATGGCTTGGCCGAAATTTCAATGGTGGTTGGACCGAAATTTCAGATTTAAGTGGTTGGGCCCTTTTCTATTTGTTTTGTAATTTTGGATCGGTTTAATTAAGTTTAGTTTGGGCCGTTTAAGTTAAGTTTTGGGGACGGTTTTTAACTTTTGTTTTGGTAGAACTTCGGTTGTGTTTTGGGTAGGTCATATAATTTAATATAGATCCAATTGGGCCGGATTAGAATAAATAAGTGAACTTTAGACTTCCTTCCGCTTTGGGGCCAATTAGGTCCGGCCATTACCTTACCAATCCAGCGTGAACCGTGACCTGACCTTAGCCACGAACCACTACATGACTCAACCCATCAAACACCTGAAACGCCATTGACTTTGTTAGTTGACTTTGACTGGTAGACAAATTGACTTTGGACCACGACATGTTGAGTTTGACCTTGACCACGAGGTGTTGACCTTTGACCGCCGACTTTGATCATTGACCGCCGACTTTGACCTTTGACCATGGACGGTTGACTTTCACATTTGACTTTGACTTGGACGGTTTGACTTTGTTAGTTTGACTTTGGACTCAGACAGATTTGACTTTGACCATGACATGTTGAGTTTGACCTTGACCATGAGGTGTTGACCTTTGACCGTTGACTTTGACTGTTGACCGTTGACTTTGACCTTTGACCATGGACGGTTGACTTTCACATTTGACTTTGACTTGACAAATTTGACTTTGTCGGTTTGACTTTGACTAGAACATTTGACTTTGACCACGACATGTTGAGTTTGACTCCGACCACGAGGTGTTGACCTTTGACCGCTGACTTTTGTCGATTGACCGCCGACTTTGACCTTTGATCATTGATCGCGAATGTTGACCGTTCCAGTTTTCATATGTTTCATTATATGGATATATTTATAGTAATAAAATAATTGTGATATCAGATAACTTGGTTGGTAAATTATCTAATTTAGATTTGACGCGAAGTAGTGTGTAAAAAGATATCGGGCTTTGATTGTGATTTATTGGATTGTTTAATCAGACTACGCTTTACGCCAGATATTATATGACACATATAAGAATAAAATGTTGTGGAAGGTTCAGATAACTTTGGTTGTCATTATATCCAAGAAAGATTTGACCTCGATGATTGGATTTTTTAAACACGAAAAGATATCTAAATACCTTGGTTTTAAATAATTAAGTTACACGTCATTCGGATGAATGTAGGAAAACCCAAGATTGATTATGTGGTGATAAGAACTACTTATGCGCGATTCCAATCTTGAAAGATTTGATATCGTCGCAAACTTTGAAAGTGCGACCCACTACACTATATCTATAATATATATATTAGTTTGTGTGATAACCATAACTACGGTGATTATGTTAAAATTAATCGTTGTTTGAGGCGACATAAATATATATGGGGAGATAGAAGTTGTATATGAATATGACTTTAAGTATATGGGGATATGTTTTGACATTAGTGTGTGTGGACTTGAATTTGGGCTAACGAACCATTTGTTTACTTATATCAGATATATATGAAGCATGGTTATATAAATCAGATTTGTTTGATTATAAACCGCTTTACATTTAACGATATTTAAGTCATTGATTTGCCTCGACGACGAAAAGTGACTCTTTCAGACGTGGTGGTCTATTTTGACATGGGTAATGCCAAGATAATTATAAGTGATAATAATGTTTTAATGTAGTCGCCCACATCTTTAACTCTCCACCGTGATTTGGTAATGAAAAGAAATGTTTATGACTTGTGATGTCACGCGATAGATGGTATTCATCGAATGCGCTACGAATGAATCGGTATTCATCAACGAATGCCATGAATGACCCAATCGTTTGGACCGCCTCTGTGAGAGGGAATCCAAGGTATTCGCCATGGGTTGGTCGATTCCTCGAATGTATCTGAAATGTAGGTTTGGGTATTCCTCGAATGTGGCGAATGACTCGGGGCATTTATCAATGTGCCATGAATGGCCGTTAAGTGTTATGATGGGTATTCCTCGAATGTGGCGAATGACCAAGGTATTCATCGAATGTCTTATTAATGACCGATATTTTGTTATGCCCAAAAGAGGCTTTGGATTATGTGTATGGAAAGCCCGTAGATGGTCGCGACTCACAAGTTACGAAGTTTACAAGATGAAAGTATGTTTCCGAAGCGATATCCCGCCGGGGCGTATGTCTCAGAAATTGGTAATTTCGTGTGAGCGAGGCGATACGATATGCCGTGTGATTCGGCAAATGCGCCAGAAGGTGAAATCGTGAAGAGAACTAAAGGTTGGGCCGTGTCTTTGAATAAACGAGTCAACGAGATAAGTAATAAGCAAAGTAAAATATTGATTTTACGTGTGATGGAGTTATCAGATATGATGTATATGATTTCTTATGATAAATGTTTACGGTTTGTATGAGTTGATACTCATGAGGATGAATGTACTCTCTTGGTTGTGACTTTTCCTCGCTCTCATAAGTTAGGACGAGCGATACTAAAGTAAAAGTATATGAATTGTATGATGTTATGGATATGAAGTGTGTGATGAATAATATTAGTAAATGATTGTAATTTCAATGCTGACCGCGAAAACGACTATAACTTGATATGTTATTACGAAAATATTAACGACTTGTGATAGTCCGAGATCTACGGTTATGACGCTAAAACTTTATGGACGAATGACGTCATATGAATGACTATCATCGATATAGGTATTATGATAAGTGGTATTCCCCAAAGATACCTGACGAACCAAAGTTATATCAATTGAGACTTCAATGTCTTAAAATGAGGTTGGTCATTAATAGAATTTTGGACCTACCGAGATAAATCAATTTATCATGATGTCTAACTCCGCTTTTGCGCGAGGGTAGGATCTATTAATCTTTTCTCAAGCAGGACGAATATCCTACCCTAAGACGACGTGTCGGGCTTAAAGGCAAGGTATACCAAACTCATATTTAATTAGGTTATCATACGCGCAGCTAATAAAACGAAATGCGAGTGGTATTGTATTGTGAGTTATTTTTGAAGAAAGTGGGAATGACGAAGTAATATTATATGAGATTCTTGGAATTTGTATGTTGGGGGGTGAAATCTTTTACTCGGGAAGAAACTACACCGCTTTTGGAAATCCGAACTATATCATTGTCTCCAAGTTGAAATTGTTTTCAGAATGTTATATTATTCATTTGAAAGATTATTATATATATATTTTGTTGTTAATTCCTACTTCATACCAAAGAAATTCATTCTTGTCGACCCACGTTTCATTTGTTTTGAACGTGGGTGTGTTTTAGAACATAGATGGTGGAGTCACGATGGATGAAGACATTGACTTGGATTTGCTCTTGAGTCTTACGGTTTAAGTTTTTCGAAAGTGTATGGTTTTGAATTGAAACAAAGGTAATAGAGTTGGTTAGTAAAATTTTATTTGTAAATGAAGCGTAGTTCTTTCGGTTTAATTTGATCTCGGTTTTAAATATTGTAGTTGATAATATGTTAATGGGTTTTGTTTCAACCCTTTCGTGATGATTGAATATCGCTTTTTAATTTTTCCTGAAATTTGGGGTGTGACATTTTTTATCTGAGCTGGGATTAGCCTAGAACGGTAGGTCCAGGTGATCCCCGATTGTGGTAATGGGTGGTAAGAGATTTTTTGTGTTAAGCTTTAGTGTTGTTTTCACGTTTGTTTTGTTCTCATTTTTGGATTTTGGTTTTATACATCGTTTTAAAGGGTGGTGATCTCATTACGTGGTTTGTATTCACGATGTCTACACGTAAATTATACCGATATTGTATAATGTATTCCTTTTTTTAAGATACTGGGGTATACACTTATATTTTTTATATATTTGTTTACAACCTTTGGGTGCAAAGCTATAAATAACACGTTTAATTAATTTTGATGGCATGTTTTAGATTATTTCTCGAAGCTTAAAGTGGTTTGGGATATAATCCATTAACTTTAGAGCTTTTGAAGATTTATTGTTTGGCGAGTGTTTGCTTTGGTTGATCTACTTTCACCTTGAATCTCTGACGAGATCCTTTTAAAGGTGTGTATATTATAACACCTCGTTTTTATAATGATTTTTATATTTATTAATTAATTAAATTATTTATTTAAAATTCGGCCGGATTGGATTTCGGATACGCTGGGAACGGTTTTGGGCTTTAAATTATTGTTGAGCGGGGTTTCGGACCCAAGATATAAACACTTTTCTAGTAAATAGGGTTCGTAAGATGATATAATATATTAAAACGGAGCAATGAGAGAGTTCTGGTTTTCTTTGAAAGATTGGAAATGACAATTTTAATCGGCTTTGAGGATTCGTCGAAATTGTTCATCTGAGTGAAAGTAGCTATTTTGCTATTTCACCAGATTTATGATTTTCCGTGTATCGGAGCATACCGACTAAGGTTTCGGCCTATTAATACTGTTCATCATACTGTTGTGTTGGAATTCGTATAACTTGTTTTATTAAAATTTATTAAATTTCGAATTTGGAATTAAACTGTCGAACTGGGGTACTGTGGCTATACTGTCGACCTTGATTTTGAGTCAATACTTTTTGTCGAACTGTGGATTTGGAGAATTTGTTGGTTGAAATTCGTTGGTTGATGTCGGGCTTTCGAAGCTCTGTCGAAGCTTCGACAGACGATAATGGCGTCAGCCACAGAAATCGTTTTGTATAGTTTAACTCCTTGTTGGTTTGTAAACTCCTATTGTTGAAGTGTTGGGTATCTTGTATTGGATGTGGATGGTTGAATTGATGATTAGAGGGTGCTGTTGGAGCTGGAGAAGCTTTAATGGCGCCGACCGTCCATTACTGGGTTACTGAAAAGATTTGTTTTGATGCGTTTTTAAAATTTGTTTAAACTGTTTTGTTGTTGTGGGTTGGTTGAATGAGGTTTGGTGGTAGTGGGGATGGTTGGGGCTGCCGAATTGAGCTTGGAACAAGCTCTAATGGTGGCCGAAAATTTAGATCTAGGTTGATGAATATATGGGGATTGAATGATTTGAGGTTTTTGTATTTATTAAAGTGGTTTGGTTTTTCCAAATGAGTCAAACCGGCTTGATGGAGAGGTGAGATGGTGGCGGCGCGTGAGCTGCTGGTGGTGGAGCTGCTGGAGGAAGAAGATGACACTGTTCATCTTAGTTGGGCCTTTTGTTGGGCCTTTGTTAGTTTAGATTGTTTTGGGCCGGTTTAGTTAGTTTGTGTTGGGCCCATTTCTATTTTAAGTTGTTGGGCCGAAATGTTTTATTGGCTTGGCCGAAATTTCAATGGTGGTTGGACCGAAATTTCAGATTTAAGTGGTTGGGCCCTTTTCTATTTGTTTTGTAATTTTTGGATCAGTTTAATTAAGTTTAGTTTGGGCCCAGTTTAAGTTAAGTTTTGGGACAGTTTTCTTTGTTTGTTTTCGGGCTACTCTTGTGTTTTGTAGCGGTCCATATAATTTAATATAGATCCAATCGGTCGCGTAGAATAAATAAGTTGACTTTTTAGACTCCTGGGTTAAGGTTTGGGCCATGGTCCGAAGGTTACCAATTACACTTAGTCGCGAACCACGCCTTTCTGACTTTGATTTTGGAACTACTATGGCATGACTAACCCACCTTAACACTAAACGCCATTGACTTTGTTAGTTTGACTTTATTGCGACAAATTGACTTTGACCATGACATGTTGAGTTTGACCTCGACCACGAGGTGTTGACCTTTGACCGCCGACTTTGACCGGCCGACCGTTGACTTTGACCTTTTGACCACGGACGGTTGACTTTCACATTTGACTTTGACTTGGACGGTTTGACTTTGTTAGTTTGACTTTGACTAGGGCATGCTTTGACTTTGACCATGACATGTTGAGTTTGACCTTGACCATGAGGTGTTGACCTTTTGACCGCCGACTTTGGATCATTGACCGTTGACTTTGACCTTTGACCATGGACGGTTGACTTTCACATTTGACTTTGATTGACGTTTGACTTTGTCGGTTTGACTTTGATCAGACGGTTTGACTTTGACCATGACATGTTGAGTTTGACCTTGACCATGAGGCGCCGACTTGACCGTTGACTTCGAATCGATTGACCGCCGACTTTGACCTTTGACCGTCATTGATCGCTGTTGTCGACCGCTCCAGGTTTTCATATGTTTTATATATGGATATATTTATAAGAATAAAATAATCGGCCTGGATATCAGATAACTTGGTTGGTAAATTATCTAATTTAGATTCGACGCGAAGAATAGTGTGTAAAAGATATTGGGGCTTTGATTGTGGACCGGATTGTTTAATTAGACTACGCTTTTACGCCAGATATTATATGGAATAATATAGTAATAATAAAACGTGGAAGTTTCAGATAACTTTGGTTGTCATTATCCCAAGAAAGATTTGACCTTGATGATTGTATTTTTTTTTAAACACGAAAAGATATCTAAATACCTTTAGTTTACAAATAATTAAGTTACACGTCATTTGGATGAATGTAGGAAAAACCCAAGATCGATTATGTGGGCCGATAAGAACCACGAAGCTCGATTCCAATCTTGAAAGATTTGGATACGTTAGGCTTTTTTGAAGCGAAAGTCATTCCACTACACTATATCTATAATATATATATTAGTTTGTGATAACCATGTGATTATGTTAAATTATCGTTGTTTTGAGGCGACATAAATATATATGGGGAGATAGAAGTTGTATATAATAACATGAGACTTTAAGTATATGGGGATATGTTTTAGACATTAGTGTGTATGGGACTTGACTTTGAATTAACGAACCATTTGTTTACGATATCAGATATACGAAGTATGGTTATATAAATCAGTATTTGTTTGATTATAAGTCCGCTTTTACATTTAATGATATTTAAGTCATTGATTTGCCCTCTGACGCCGAAAGTGACTTTTCAGACGCATCTATTTTGACACTGGTAATGCTAAAGATAATTATAAGTGATAATAATGTTTTAACGTCACCACATCTTTAAACCTCCACCGAGGATTTGGTAATGAAAAGAAATGTTTATGACTTGTGATGTCATGTGATAGATGGGTATTCATCGAATGTCACTTAATGACCTCGTATTCATCGAATGTCTTACGAATGACCCAATCGTTTGATTTGGCCTCCCAGAGGAACTAAGGTATTCGCCATGGCCTGGTTGGTGATTCCTCGAATGTACTTGAATGTAGGTTTGGGTATTCCTCGAATGCTGGCTGAATGACTCAGCAGATTTATCGAATGCGCCATGAATGGCCCGTTGTTATGATGGGTATTCCTCAAATGTGGCGGGAATGACCCAAGGTATTCATCGAATGAATGTCGAATGACCGATATTTTGTTATGCCCAAAAGGCTTTGTGATTATGTGTATGGAAAGCCCGATGATGGGCCGTGACTCACAAGTTACGAGTTTACAAGATGAAAGTATGTTTCCTGAGGCGATATCCCGCTTGGGGATATGTCTTGTAGTGGTACTTTCGGTGTGAGTGGATACGGATATGTGATACGATTTGGCAAATGTGTGCCAGAAATAAAAATCGAAAGAGAACTAAGGTTCACCGTTTTGAATAAACGAAATCAACCAGATAAGTAATAAGCAAAGTAAAATATTGATTTTACGTGTGATGGAGTTATCGCATATGATGTATATGATTTCTTATGATAAATGTTTACGTGGTTTGTATGAGTTGATACTTTCGCCAGGATGAATGTACTCTTTGGTTGTGACTTTTCCTCGCCTCATAAGTAGGCGAGTGATACTAAAAGTAAAAGTATATGAATTGTATGATGTTATGGATATGAAGTGTGGCGATTGAATAATATTAGTAAATGATTGAATTTCAACGCCGATCGAAAAACGACTATAACTCGATATGTTATTACGAAAATATTAATGACTTGTGATAGTCCGAGATCTATATGGTTACGCCTTAAACTTTATGACGAATGACGCCATATGAAACGACTATCATTGATATAGGTATTATGATAAAGTGGTATTCCTCAAAGATACCGGATCTAACCGGGTTATATCAATTAGACTTCAATGTCTTAAAATGAGGTTGGGTCATGAATAGAATTTTGGCCGAGATAAATCAATTTATTGTGATGTCTAACTCTCGCTTTGCGGAGGGTAGGATCTATTAATCTTTTCTCAAGCAGGACGAAATATCCTACCCTAAGGCGACGGTCGGCTTAAAGGTAAGGTATACCAAACTCATATTTAATTAGGTTATCATACGTGCAGCTTAATAAATGAAATGCGAGTGGTATTGTATTGTGAGTTATTTTGGAAAGTGGGAATGACGAAGTAATATTATACGAGATTCTTGGAATTTGTATGTTGGGGAAATCTTACTTGGGAAGAAACTACACCGCTTTTTTGGAAAACCGGAACTATATTGTCTTCAAGTTGAAATTGTTTGTAATGTTATATTATTCATTTGAAAGATTATTATATATATATTTTGTTGTTAGTCTACTCATACCAAAGAAATTCAATTTGTCGACCCATGTTTGCTTTGTTTTGCAACGTGGGTGTGTTTTTTAGGAACATAGATGGTGGAGTCGCGATGGATGAAGACACGTGACTTGGATTTGCTCTTGGAGTCTTCTGGTTTAAGTTTTTCGAAAGTGTATGGTTTTGAATTGAAACAAAGGTAATAGAGTTGGTTAGTAAAAATTTTATTTGTAAATGAAGCGTAGTTCTTTCAGTTTTAATTTGATCTCAGTTTTTAAATATTGTAGTTGATAATATGTTAGTGGGTTTTGTTTCACCCTGGGTTTCCAGATGATTGAATATCAGTTTTAATTTTTCTGGAAATTTGGGGTGTGACAACTTCTAAAGATTTTTTTTTCACTTATTAGGGATTAGGTTGGAATGTTGGATTGCTTTTCTAATTGGTTTAATATATCAAATAACAGTGTAGTGCAACAAAAGACTTCAATTAATGTCCGAATATTCCCTTTTTAGTGCTATAAAAGATTTTGAACACGTTTTTTTTTTTATTAAATTAAGTGGAAATTTTATTGATAACGAGTTTTGTTGTTGTTTTTTTATTTATTTATTTTTTATAACGAGTTTAAAATATAGATATAACCATGCCCTAAAAACTGGCCCTCATCTCTAAAGCTATGCCTATCAATTTTCGATCTATGTCACTTGAAAACTTCAATTAAAACAACGCATATCATTAGCTCCCATCTAGACGCCTACAACTATAATAACACCCCAAATTTTCGAATATTTAAAATAGGGAATTATCGAAGATATAATTATCTCAATCGTCACCCTATTCAATCATCCGAAAACCAAGGATGAAACGAAACCCTAATAACATATTATCAACAACGATATTAAAATCTGAGATCAAATTTAAAACCAAAAGGAACGATCCTTCAATCACATTATTAAACTACAAAAAGAAACTAACCAACTCTATTACATCCTCCGCCTCAAAAACAAAACCGCACTAATTTAGTAAAAACTTAAACCGTAAGACTCCAAGAGTAAATCCAAATCACGTGTCCTCATCCATCGACTCCACCATCTATGTTTCCAAACACATCCATGTTGCAAAACAAAGAAAACACGGGTCGACAAATCAATTTGCTTGGTATGAGTAAGACTAAAATAAAAACAACATGTTCAATATTTCAAATAAAGGAATATACTAGTACAATCATTTCAACTTGGAAGACAAGTTAGTTACGTTTTCTCAAAACGGTATGTAGTTTCTTCCCCAGTAATATTTCACCCACAATATACAATTCCAAAAATCTCATATAACAGTACTCATCATTCCCACATTCTAAAATAACTCACAACATAAATACCACTTACATTCCACTTATTAAATGCACATATGATAACCTAATTAAATATGAGTTTGATACACCATACCTTTAAGCCAACACGTCGTCTTAAGGTAAGATATTTACGTCCCTGCATAAAAGATTAATAGATCCTATCCTCCTACAAAATAGAGTTAGACATCACAATAAAATGATTTATCTCAAACACCAAATTTCCATTCATAATCAAACCTCATTTAAGACATTTAAGTCTAATTGATACAACCTGGTTCGTCCCGCATATTCGGGGAATACTACTTATCATAATACATATATCAATGGTAGTCATTCACATGACATCATTACGTCATAAAGTTTTTGCATGCATAACCATATATCTCAAACTATTACAAGTCATTAATATTTTCGTAATAACATATCAAGTTATAGTCATTTCGCAATCACATAAAAGATCACAAACATTTACTAATATTATTTTCAATCACACTTCACATCCATAACATCACACAAATTCACATACTTTTTGTTCATTCAATTCCACAATGTATCTTGTTTATTAATCACTTATTTACTGGCCTCATCTTTAGTTCCTACTCCACGATTTGCACTTCACACATTTGCTAAATCACACATTCTCGTGTGCCTCTCTCATACCGAGTACCACTACAAGACATATGTCCCAAGTGGGGATATCGCCTCCAGGAACATATTTGCATCTTGCAAACTCGTAACTTGTGAGTCACAGCCATCTCTGGGCTTTCCATTCGCATAATCACAGCTTCTTATGGGCATTCAATATCTCAGGTCATTCATGGCACATTCAATAAATACCTTAGGTCATTCCCGCCATATTCAAGGAATACCCATCATACATTAATAGGTCATTCATGGCACATTCAATGAATATCTTGGGTTATTCCCACCACATTCAAGGAATACCCATCATAACATTAACAGGTCATTCATGACATATTCAATGAATACCTTGGGTCATTCCCGCCATATTCAAGGAATATCCATCATAACACTAACATGTCATTCATGGCACATTCAATGAATACCTTGGGTCATTCCCGCCATATTCAAGGAATATCGATCATAACACTAACATGTCATTCATGGCACATTCAATGAATACCTTGGGTCATTCCCGCCACATTCAAGGAATACTTTCCTATCACATGACATCTCAAGTCATAATATATCATTACCAAATCCTGAGGTGTGGAGAGTTCTAAAGGTGTGGTCGACTCATTGAAAATATTATTCTCAGCTCACTTATCATTGTACTAGTATTAATCATGCATAACAATTGATCACATGTGCAGAAAGTTATTTTCACGCATCAATGCAAATCAATCATGTATTTAAATATCATTGAACGCAATACGAATGGTCCTCAATCAAATACAATTCAAACAGCTACAATCACGTACATAATTAAATATTAACATTATATACATATAGTTATCACAAAAACTAATATATAATATATAATATAGTGGCTGCACCTTTACATAAGGCTACCTACGTATCCAATCTTTCAAGATTAGAATCAAGCCGTACGTAGCACTTAACCAATAAATATCAACATCCTTGTATGTACCTTTAAGGAAAACAACAATTTATACTATCTAGAATCACACACAATAAGTTTAAAATACTCCCACAATCATATACATAAAGTTTCATACCCAGAAATATACTATGAACCTTTAAATCCAAAAACTCACAAATGGATATTTCTCTACTTTTGATTAATAAAAAAACTATCTTATGAACCATGTCAGTTCCAAATAAAACCACAGTCTAAAATTAGGCTACAAACACTATATAAAACACCCAAGAATAGTTTAAGAGACTCTTAGTTCATTACTAGACATATTTCCCAAAACAGGTTCATGCACATAAAGCATAACACGGTAGGTTTTCTAACCAACTTGTCAATGCTATAGTTTTTCATATATTCATCCAAATGACATGTAACTGAATTATTTAGAAAATAGGGTATGTAGACTTAGTTTTTCATGTATAACTCGAAGTCCCAACCTTAGCCCCATCTAAAAGAAAACTTAAGTCGAAAACGGTAAAAATCCTAATTTTCAGCAAACTAGATTTCTAACGGACTATCTTCCGAATGACACAACTCTTTCTACAGGTATCCAAATGCATCGAGGCTTTTTGCGTTGAAAAGCTAACACACAGACCATACTTTCTTATGTTTTACAAAAATACTCAATCTCATTCTAAATGTGCGAATACTAGGCTCGAACACAGTGCTCAGAAACTGATTTTTGGCGAGTTGTTTTCTGCCAATCAAACTTCCAGACACCATAATTAATTAATTCCATGGGACTCGGAATGTGATGAGGCCGATTGGAATAGAAAGAAGACTTCCAGATCTTACTTTTTAATGTTTTCCTAAAAATCTAGTTCAAACTCTAACTAAATCAAAATTTAGTTCGAAATCGATCAGACCAGCTTAAGACATCTAAAAACGCCAAGGGGTCAATGGGTTCTAAACCCATCTAACCCAAACCAAAGACTAAGGCCCAAAAGTCTTTAGCCTTCCCCAAGCCCAACTTAAACAAACTTAAGCCCACAAGTTCTATTTCGGCCCAAGCCCAACTAAAAATTAAAGTCATCGTATTCTCCTTCTTCTTCCTCAAATAGCTCACAACCTCCACCGATCAGCTACCATCAACCACCAACCTTTGTCCACTCTAAACCCATCGATTTTAATCCTCACTAAAAACCTAAACTTTTGACATAACAAAAAAAACAATTCCCTCACTCCTCACAAATCGATTTCGACGCCATTAATAACCTTTACAGAGCTTCAACAACACCCAAACAAACCACCAAACACCACCGAAACAGTTCTATTTTGATCACCAACCAAAACCCAACACTATGATATAATCAAAACTCGATTCCCCTCACTTACCTAAAATCGAGTTCGACTCCATTAATAACCTTTACAGAGCTTCAACAGTTCAACCAAAACAAAATTCAACATACCCAACTCAATCAACAACCAACCGATACAAATCAACAACCCATATGATATCCAAACAATTCAACAGTTTAACAAATCAATTTCTCAACAGTTAACAATTTTTAATAATTTGACAGGATAATCGATAGTAGATAAACCCAACCATAGCCAAAATCAATTAATATTCGACAAGATGCTCAACAGTATGTATTCTAATTCGACAACATGTAGAATAAGCATTGAAGAGAATGAGCAGAAAAATAATGAGCAAAAACCTTATGTATTTGACAGTAAAGTTTTTTTAACAGACGTAAAAATCTAGGTTTAGTGAAAGATAAAATTATCTACTCACCTCTCGTATCCCGCAAAAAGAATATATAAAATATAACGCCAAAAATCCAATCCAAGGCTAGCTAAGAAGTGCACAAATCCACCCCTTTCTCTTTTCTTTCCTCTCTGTGTAAAACTCTCCGAGTGAACTCCTCTCTGTGTTTATATTTTCCCCCCCAAAACCTCTAAAAACAGGGAAGATGGTTTATCCTCTTTACCCACGTTTTCTCTTTCCACTAATCTTTATCCTATTTGTTTTATTTTCTTTTTTTATTTTTCTTTTTATAGTACTAGGAAATATAAAAATATATATATACTGGGTGTTATAACAACAGACGTGTGACTTAAAACCAACTAAAATATTTCCTCTTTATTATAAAATTTCATTTATTTTTCGTAGATCCCAATGTGGAAGTTTTTTTTAGATCCCATTTTACAATTCATTTAAACTATTTTGACTTACACATACTCCTAGATCTCTTTAGGGTAAGTAGAACTAAAATCATAGACAAAAAGATGCGGATATAGACAAATAGAAGAGGTGCCGCTCTAAACATCTGTCATTTTCTGCTGCTCAAGGTAAATGTTTTCTTTCTTTGTTTTTTAATTTTTATTTAACATCAATATAATTGCTATGTCACAATAATTTATTATATGTTTTCTACATTCACTTTTATTTCAATGAGTATGGAAAATGGGTTTGTCCTCTTTCAGCAATATTTCCAAAAAAGTGGTTAAAGACTTTGAATGATGTTTCACCATCCATCCTATTATTACTATTATTATTGCCCTTTAGCAAATTTAAGGGTTTGCATTCTAATACAAACCAATGGTATATTTATATGTTAGGTCATTCATTGAAAATCAACATAAGTCTGAATTGAGATGTTTTATTGATGTATAATGCCAATTGAATAGTATGTGAAACTCATGCAATGGATATAATGTGCAAAGATGGAGCCAAAACGTGACATCAAAGGCTGAAAATACTTTCGCTCCACGAGATTATATTTATGAGAATTTTGGTTATGAGAATTATACGTAGTGTTCATTGTAATCTTTCATCCTGAGAATTATAGTTTATGCTCCTCATCTTGAATGACTAATTGAATAACCTCGCTGCTTACTCAGATACTCGCTTGCCAGTAACCCATGCTTATATCATATGTATCATGGACATCAAACCCATCAGGCATATCCATCTACGCACTCCACCATACTACCAGCAGTTAGATCATAACTACTAGCCATTGTTTTTATTAGGCCTTCCATTGGAGTGCATGTATGAATATCATTACAAGTAGAAATTTTCATTGGATATAACCTGTACATGCAATTGATTTTTTGTCAACAATTTATGTCATTCACACGAAGTACTTGACTAATAGGGTCAGATAGTTATGTGATTTCTTTTCTCTTTTGACAATTTCTCAAGACCACTAACATGAATGTTGTTTTCTTCAATAAATTAATACTTCAAAACTCTTGCATTTTGCAAATATTGTTCTTCACAATGGTCAGAGAACATGCAATTGGCTCCAATGTGCAATTTATCTAAGGTATGTTGCTTACATTCGATCCACACCCTTTTTTTCTTATGGAGTATATTTTTTAGCTCCTTCTCCATTAGTTTATATTATAAATTGTGTCTATGAAGAGCATGATGTTGCACTGCATTTTTGTACTGATAATTTGAGGTACTATAATTATGTTGGTTTTGTGATTGGGATACTCTAAATATGATGTTTTGGTCAAGTTGCTTGACCTCATTTTGGAGCCTAAATATCACTATTAATTCATTTAAAGTTTGGATAAAGTAGGTGTCTTTACATAAGGTTATATCATTTTTGGCTTTAATATTTCAATGCTGATTCTCAAAATTTAAGTTGATAACTAATTCCATGAGTTTAAACATTCACCACATCTAATTTATGCTCTTTTGGCTAATTAAATAATTAAAAAGGCAAAACAACTCCAAACCTTCAAAAACACCCCAAACTATGTAAAAACATCTCTAATCTCTCTAAGATGAACGAAGAAGGATCACTAAAGAGAAAATGGAAACCAAATCTCACCATCACCTACAGATTCATCTCTCGCTTGATTCTTCTCGGGAAACTCTCCATAGCCTTCTCTTTTCTTCTTCAAACCAAACCTAAAAAAACAAAAATTCAAAACTTTGGCTGATTTGAAGTTTACCTAACAATGGGAACACTTCACATTAATTTACAAGGTTCGGAGATGAAGGTTGTTTAATTTTTATGGCTACCGCAAATGCTCCCGTCATTATGAATTAATGAGGCGTTAACTGTAAGTCACCATTTCATTATAATCTTATTATCATAATTCAATATTTTATCTAATTGCAGGACTTTTGCACACTTGAAGAGCAAGTCAAGTCTATTCTTAAAGAATATCGTAGGTTCCATTTGACAAGGAGTAGAAAGGTATGATTAAATTAATACTTCAAATGATGATTTTGGTTAGGTCTTAAAACTTACAAGTCTGTACAAGTTATTATAGTGTTGTAATTACGCAAGCCCTGCTTACACAATTGTTCCTTTGTATTTATTCTGAATAGCTTTTGGAGATACACCCATCTATAAAATGGGACAAGGGTCATGCTCTGGATTATATACTTAATACTCTAGGATTTGGAAATTGCCCTGACGTACATAAGAGACGATCGAACTGATGAAGATGCTTTCAAGGTATGAATATATTTAATTAATGAATAATGTCTAGAATCTTTGAGTAATGCTTAACAATTCAATTAAAAGTAATGTGCAAGATGGAAGACACGTGTACATATAATTTATGCTTGAAACAATTCATTAATTACACACTAATTCCCTAATATTAAGCTTAGCTTAGTGAAGTGTGTGTGTGTGTGTGTGTGTGTTGTTGGTGTATGATGTGGTATCTGTCATATTTAATACCGGATGATCCTGAAAGACTTGGATAAGTGACCAACTTAAGTGTTATTCTTTTTGTTGCATATTGGGTCTAAAGTTGCGTTGCGTAATTTGTTATAAAAGTTTATGGTTTGCTCTGCACCAATGAATTTGAACATTTAGTAACTAATCTTTTCAGGAGAACCCTCCTTTTGAATGCAAGTTTAATCATTTGCATATACTTGAACCATTGCAGGTTTTGGTGACAGAAGGGCAAGGTTATCCTATGATATATAGTGTCTTCAATCCCAAAGGAAACCAAAGCCTCTTACTTTCTCCAAAACTCGTCAGAGGTGATGTGCTTCCTAATGCGGCTTGCAAGAAGCCAATCATGTTTGGTCCATAAAGTTCACGCTATTTACATTGTTATATAATGTTTTCCTGGAAAATAGTAGTGATGCTTATGTCCTTCTCGGCTTATTGCTACAATGATGGTCAAAGTATCTGCAGAGTTTCTAGCAAGTGAGCTACTCTTAACACACTGTTTAACTTTTGTATTTGATTGGGAATTAAATGGAGAGGAAAACCATATTAAATAAGGAGACAAAATATAAGGTGTATTGTATGTATCCTTACCGTGACTTCTGTTTTTGATGCACTACTTTTATCATACTTGCATTATACTTTTATCTCTTTTTCAAATGTTTCTTGTTTCTTGTTTAGTTTAGTTTGTAGTTAGGAGCATGCTTGGTTAGTGACAATGAAGTTTAGATACAAGAAATATTATAGATAATGTTCAATTTCTCTATGTTATTTCATTTTTTCATTAGTGCAAGGGAAAAACAAAGATATACAAATTGGTTTATGTAGGCCCTATGTTTTAAATTCCAAGTTGGTTTGTCATGGGTGCTTGCTAATCAAAAGTTGGTGGTGTGTATATTCAAAAAATATTTGATCAATGTTAAACATATCGAGAAAAGTATGATTTAGATCAGAAAGTGTAATAGAGCTGAGAAGAACTTGAAAATTTGGGTGTCTAATTAGTCCAAGAGGAAATCTTGAAAGAGGTACGAATGACATGGCACTTGACTGGTTATGGGTTGCTTGATTCTTGGGCGTTAGAATGATTGAGTGATGTGATTATTTAGTTGGGATTGGGTTGATATTAATTTCTAACTTCGATTTGTATATAGATAGAGTAATGATATTATGGTAATTTAGGATTTTTTTTTTAGGTAAGTTTGTTAAGAAAATGGCCCTTTCCTTATGACCAATTTCTTATGCTCTTTTTCTTTATCTTAAGCTGAAAAGTGAAGATTTGTTTCTTCATATTAAATAATAAATAAAGAGCAGAAAAACACATGTCTTTCTCCTTCGCTCATGACTTCTTCACATTCAATATACAACACCATGGTAAGGTTAGGTTGCACAGTTGCTTTTAAAGTATCATCTCCCACTCTAATGTGACATATATGATTTCTTTAACAATAGCCAGCCCTGTTCTTTGAGAATAGAAACATGTTTTCTTTTCCATGTCAAGGTTAAGACTACGATTACATCATTGGATTCCTCCTTGATTCAAGTCTTTCTATAAGCACAGTATGTTGTGTCCCATACTGTTGATAACTCATATAGTCATTTTTATCTTGAATGCTAATCTGCATGTTACGTATAAAGTCATTACATCGTTGGTTCTGTTGTGCATCGTACTGTACCAAAGCATTTTTCGTCCTCACTTTTACATGTATTTGACGTTGCTAAGTCTTGGTCATTTTATGCGTGCTAGGCATTAGTGGTTTCTTATGTTAATTTTTTTTTTTTTTATTACATATATTTCTTAAAACTCTTCAAAGGATAACCTAAGGAAATACAACAATGCCATCACTTTTGCTTACCAACAAATTATATGACTAGGAGATGGAGGATTTATTGTCTAGCATCTGTGTGTTTTCCGCACTACCACCAATTCCACATGTTTGAGTCAGGAGTGCTAAGAGGGAACTCAGTTGTGAGTTTCACACATACCACATTAGTAGAACCTGCACTTGGGTCTCTTTCAAAACCAAAGAGTTCATTTGAAAGTAGGATCTTGAGGGTGATTCCCCTGCTCCAAACATTGCATATATCAATCATGATAGGTGTTTTGATGATATTTATACACAAGATCATTTCAGGTTCTGTAGCCAGCATAGTAAGGTTATACGCCATGATATATAAATTTTTTATTTGTGATCTAACAATCCAATAATGTTGAATTTGATATGGTCACTTATTATTGCATTTATCATTGAAACATAAAGTTATGACTAATTTAAAGATGAAATGGGCAGTTTGAAGTTGTGCCTTTGTAAGGATGTTAAGCAAAAACTAAATGTGAGAACTACGAAGCTTCCTACTTCGGTTTAGAAGGGGAAGAAGTCACGAGCTAGTACATGAGTTCCATGAGTATTTATATATCCTCCTAACAACAAGAAGAATAACCCATGTATTAGGCCTATTCAATGCTGAATATATATAATATGTGCATAATGCTCAGCCTGATTATTTTGCCTGTTCAATAATGCGGGGTCATTTTATAATTATTTTCTATCCATGGCTCAAAACCCTATCTGTTTTGAGCTCTTAACTATTTTCTCCTCAATTGATTGATGGAATAAGTCAACAACTAATGGACTTGATCAAGGTTGAGAAGCAGATTGCATGTGACTTGCAAAGGATGCTCATGCATGTATTCTTCCTGCAGTTGTAAATGTAAGTTTATTATTTTATGCCAACTTATAAAGTGTATGCCACAATTTATTGGATTGGAATTGGTTGGGACATTCCAAATAATAATTAATATTGATTCTATCAAATGCTTAACCTTATATAGAGTTAACAAGCCTAATTGTTAGTCATTAATCTTATAGCATGTACCTTTTGGCATATAGGATGACAAGTGTTTTAACATGAATAACCCTGCAACTTTAACCCAAAAAACTTTCATGGGTTGGGCGTTAGATGAAGAATCCTCTTTTGATGACTAAAGCTTCTTTTACTCAAGATGTTCTCCGGTGAAGGTGATCTTTTAATTTCTTGGATAGTTGCAGGGTTAAAGTTTTTTGGTATATGATTATATTACTGCTCCTCCTGTAGGGAAAGCTTAGCCTTTTCCAGGGAGTTACCATCTCACTTTTTTTCTAATAATAATCCGTAATGTGTAAGATTTGTGATCTATGTAAAAAACAATATTGCGGCTCAATCGTCCCTTGGAAGCCTAGGATCTGTTTTTGTTATATAATCAGTAAGTATTACATAATTTTGGCTTAGGTCATTATTTTCTTTACATAAACGATATGATGTTATTTACACAATCATCTCGAGTACGCATTGCTCACTAGATTTGTGGTATAAAACCTCTGTCGAAGGATCTACACAATTGGCTATTATACCACCTTGAGTAAATCAACGGGAGATTAGAAACTTGATACAAACGAATTGAATCAATTTTAAAGCACCCAAGAGGTTGAGAATATTAGTTGTAGAATATGTAGTGGGAAAGTCTTAACATCAATTGGGGATGGTATTATTGAAAAAGAAAGTCTCACCAACAAGTATAGTTAATTAGTTATGCATTTAAAATGGTTTTTGTCTCTTTTCATCTAATTGGAACAAAATGTGAACCAAACTATCAAACAAACATAGTTTAAGTAATTACATAATTCCACGCAGAACATTTTTCATCAAACTCTAATATTTAACGATACCCATTTCAGTGATACATGTTCAGTGAATGGGCATGGAATCTATGTTCTTAATACCATCAAAATTATGATGAGAAGAAGTATATCATATAAAAGCCGCTATTTTTTTAATTACGTAAAATCATGTAAGAAATAATCAAAAAAGAATATCAATGTGAACGGCACTTTCGTAGATGCGTTGAAAATTTTCTTTATGTTATTTGAAAGCAGAGCGTATTGTTGTTAATTCCTCTTAAGCAGGGGGACTGAGAGTAAGCTGCCTATATGAGGAATGATTCTTTGCCGCACATTTTAAGCTTCCACTTAGGGATTTGAACTGTTTGGAATCTTCATCTTTCTAATGTGGCTTCTATAGCCCATTGTAGCATCAGGTTTAAACATTCCATGGTAAAATTTTATACCATTCCATTAAATTTTATAGTTAACAGTAGCATTGCACTTTGGCTAATCAATTATTGCAATAGATATATATGGCATTAATAATACTTTTTTTTAATAAGGATTTTGTTTTTTTTTTAAATATAAAAATAGTAGGGTGATGATCGACTAAGGCATTATATGTAAAGTGTTGGGAACTTTGAAGCTTTTAATGAGTTGTCTTTGATTTAGTATTTCACAGGTAAGGAGCTAGCTAGAGGATATAGGGAATCTGTATTGTCATGTTACTGACAAAAAGGTATGGAGCACAAAGCACGCATGATGACCTACAAGCTTTCGGACATGCTGCAAAATTGCATAGCTTCTTATGTTTCTAAGCATAGAACTACATCTTCTGATCCAGCATGGATGGCCGTCATCTTAGGATAATAAATCTACTTCTATATATGGTACTCAACCAATGGTTTTGCGTGTTGAGCTAGCTTCTTGGGCTAACGATGGGGGTGGTTTCTTGCAGTTTGGAGCTGCTCCCCTTCTTTTGGTTGGATGTGTCCCAAAATGCCAAGGGTTGTTGATGCTAAATTACAAAACCAGGATCTTGTCAACCAAAAAAGAAAGAGAAGAGCAAAGACTAATCAACAGGGAAAAACCCGTCTCAAAGGTAGCTTCAATTCAACAACTTATCACATTGCAACGCCAAAATAAGCATTATATCAAAAGTTGCAAACAATAAATTGTAGCTAATTAGTTAAGATGATACTTTGACTTCATGTTCATGTAAATCTTTTCAAATACTCAATTCTCTGACAGTTATCTGCCTATTATAAAGGTGTCGATTGCTATATGTATTCTTCATAGACCACTTGGGAAACATGGTGGTTGGAGGAAGAAGCTTGAAAAGTTGTGAAGCACAAAGAACACATGATTCTACCTATAGGCCTTCGGACATGATTATATCAAAAGCTTCTCACTCTTTGAACCTTCTGACCAGCCACCGGCATCAACGATGACATCCGGTGGCTAGCTGGATATGCTGGCCACCCTCTCTTTAGAACGAGGTCTCTTTTAAGAGCTCTCTCTGTAGGCAACAAAAGCTTGTACTTGGCTGGAAGTGTTGGATCTCGATCTAGCTGATAGATCTGTAAGTTTATCATCCAAAAGATTTGTTTGGCTCAATTATTCATTGCTCATGGGTAAAGATGATAGGTTTGGAAATCCTTCTGAGATTGGGTTGTGTTGATGCTTGGCTCCAATAGTGTGGTCGTTCTTGGAGTTTCGGGCTGAGTAAAGGTTGGATTTGGTTTGTGAACTTACTAAAGTTTGGGACTTGAATCAATATTTAGTTTGGCTACAAACAAGTGAGGCGGTAGCAGCTAAGGGATGCAGTTCGAACAACTGGTTTCTATGGGCTGATATTGTAGATCAATTGGGATTGTAAATGTATTTCTTGCCTGATGAGCATTGAATTGAATTGTTTGTTGCCTTGCGATGGGGAAGAACCAACTTAGGCACTGGTGCTGGCGGGTAGAGATGGTGGAGTTCGGGTCACCCAGATCCATCCGCATATCTTGGGCCTGAACATGTTAGGCTGGTAGACATGAAGTCTTGGGTTCTTTTCGTCTTTGGGCTTGGCTTGGTTGGTTGCTTATGGGCTTGTTTCTAGCGTAGGAAAATAACATTTGTACGGTCCAATTTGGGCATCCTCTAGATAATGATTTATATGCCTATGTAAAAGAGGATGCCAGTGAACTTGTCTATGTAAGAAGTTCTTGATTTTAATACAGGTGAGGGTATGCCTAACCCGAAAAAAAATTAAGGTTAAGCCGGATTTCTCCTATGGTGTGAACAAGTTGATCAACACGACAAGTATGACCTCGATTGCTTTCCTTTGTGGGAACAATGAAGAAACATGATAACCATCCACTGAGCTTATGCTAAATAAACAAAGGAGAAAAGATGGGCATACATGACATATCAGCTAATGTTATGAAAAATTGGCTTAGTTTTCTAGCTAGAGCTCTTTTAGATGTTTTGTAGTTCTTTTACTTCTTATTTTCAAAGAAATTAAGTACAAAACCTTCAGACTAATAAATGGTTACAACTTCTCTGACTGTACTATAGTATAAGAAATGATCTGCTTAAGTTAACTACACGCCCGTTAGCCCATCTACGCCTCCACGGTTATGCATGCTCAAATACAAAAGCTACAGACAGCCAGTACCATATCATGACTTAAGCAGCTACCTTGCGTATCCCCAGCCCATTTTTATTACACAAAGTTTATATGTATCTACACAAAAAAATATACCTAGCAAAATAACTAACCTGTACAAGCACTTTGGACATAAACCCATATTAAGCCTTTCAATTTTGGTTTTGGAAGCCATCTTGAAAATGACTACATTTGGACTAAAGAATTCATAGTAGTAAAATCTATTTATTGATAGGTAATTAAGTGAGCGGAGCGAACGTTCTGGGCCGAAGGGGGGTCTGTGGCCAAAATGTTATGTGGTTGGTTTCTGTCTGTCCTCGTCTCTTCTCTCCCTCTTCCTCTCCCTCTCTCTCTTCCTCTCTACTCTCCATTCCACCCTCTCCCTCTCCACGCCTTTTCAATTCTCTGCTCACGCCCCCATACTGTACAGTATACTAATTAAGTATTTTGCAAAAGTAATAGCATTAATTTAACCAAATTGATGGGCTTTCAATTAACAACAAAAAATATTATGTAAATTAATTTATTTAACGGAACCGTTAATTTAGCAAGAAATGGGCGTCAGCCCCCTCAATCCAGTCCGGTTATATATAAACTCCTCCCTCACTAACATACCTATATAACCTCCCTATTATTTACACCTTGCTAATTAACCTCCCTGTTTTTCAGATTATGAGCAATTTGCGGTCTAATTCTTATCTCCTGAAATTTTCTATTTTCCATTCTACCCTTTTCATTAAATCAAACCCTTAAATTAACTGGAGATCCTTACATTGAAGAACACCTCTCTGATAAAGCAGACAAACAACAAAGATTCTTCATCCTTACACTAAAAAAGAACACCGATTTCATTGTGACAAAAAATGGGTTTACAGATAACCATTTTATAGATACAAAATTGAGTGGGGGACCGGAGGAGAAGTTGAATCTACTTATTCTTTGGTAGTGTATTTGTGGAAATGCTCATGTAGAATACAATTGTATGAACCACAATCATTTGTAGTTAAATTACTGGGTATGTCTTATCGTTGATTTTGTTCAAGTAATTTGAAGTGGTTTTCATATGATATTGCAGGATAGAGTTCCCCTTTTTAACGTAAAGCCCGAGCTTTTATAGAGAATGAATTGGGAACACCAGTTGGCACCTGACATAATATATATAAATGTATTTTTGCATAGTCATATATATGTAAAACTATATTTACATAGTCATTGGAGTTATGAAAACTTAAATTTACATAGTAACTTTTGGAATTGAAAATTTTCCGACGCCTAACAGAATATATGCAAATGTATTTTTACATAGTCATATATATGTAAAACTATATTTACATAGTCACTGGAGCTATGAAAACTTAAATTTACATAGTAACTTGATCTATAAAAATTTAAATTTAGAAGAGTGTGTTTACAAGTCTGCAAACAAATAAGAAACTATGCATGATAAATTGTTTTCACATAACATTTCTTTGAAATTGACTAATCTAACATCTGATATAATGAACTCATGTAATTTTATACGACATGTTAAAATATATTTTTACACAGTAGATTACTACAACTGATATCCGACAGAACTGATCTATGTAAATTTAAATTTACACAGTAACTTGACCTATGAAAAGTTATATTTTCATAGAGAAAACAGATCGATTATAACATTTGCAAAATTATTTTTACACGGTATATATTTCTTAAACAGAACAAACCCAACTATTTTACCAACTAAAAAGATAAAACAGATTCTCATTACATAATCTACCAACACACATTAAGCCAAATTAGCCTTTTTACATCCATAATTCTAACAATTGTAGTTATTATATCAAAGATCTAACAAATCCACCAAGAACTGATTAAACAAAAATCAACTCCTCATTTCTTGCATTCTTCTTTTGGATCTCATTTTCTTTGTTGTGATATATATATATAATCAACTCCAAGCCTTTTTTCAAAATCTGCCACAAGACCAACCGTAGGTAATGCGGAAGCTCTAAAGGTCTTGTATGACTTATGCTTGTTTACATTCTGTTACAATGAGAAAAAACCAATTAATAACAAAGATTATTTATGCAAACTTTAAAATGCATAAATAAATTACCATACAAATTTAAAAGTGCAGAGTAAAACTATTATACAAATTTAAAAATGCAGATCGAGTAAAACTACTATACGTACTATACAAATCTAAAATTGCAGAGTAAAACTACAACACAAACATGAAAATGCAAAGTAAAACTACTACGCAAATTTAAAAATGCATAGTAAAACTACTAGATATAAAGAATGCATAATAAAACTACTATACGTACTATACAAATCTAAAATTGCAGAGTAAAACTACAACACAAACATGAAAATGCAAAGTAAAACTACTACGCAAATTTAAGAATGCATAGTAAAACTATTACACAAATTTAAAAGAATACAGAGTAAAACTATCACCATACAATACATAAACATAAAAAAGCATAGTAAAAATACTACGCAAATTTACAAATGCAGAATAAAAACTACTACAAAAATATAAAAATGCATACTAAAACTACTCCATACACAAACTTAAAAATGTTTAATAAATCCAAACTTGAAATTGCAAAACTATGAAAACTATAAAATACATAGTAAAATCACTAAACAAATAATAAAATCACTAAACAAATGTAAATTCATATTTACAAACTAACTCATGAAAATTCATTTTAATTTTTCATACAAATTTATAAAAATATTATTAAAGGTTGAAGATTCTCACCAGATTTGGTTTGTTCACTGTAGTTTTTGGAACAGCCATCTTCTCAATTTTATCTCCATCTCGTCTAGAACTTAAAGGTTTGATTTTTTTGTTTAGATTTTTAGTTTTTTCGAAATTGTAGATCGAGTTCTTCTTTTTCTCTGTTGTTGCTTTCATATTTTTTGTTGATGATTCGTCCACTTTATTCTCATGTACTACGTGAATTTAGACTGGCAGGAGAAGATATTTTAGATATAAAAAGCTAGAAAGAAGAAAGTGAGAAGGAAGAGAGAAAATAGAATGAATCACGGGTCTGTTAAGTGGGGGTATTTTTGTCAGTTTTATATTTTATAAAAAGGAGGGAGATTTTGTGAGTTGTTACGAATTGAGGGGGTTTTAATGGACCCAATTGTTAACCAGGGAGATTAAACTCAAATCCTGATTAATTTAGTGGTGCAATATTAGAATGTAACAGTTGCAATTAAGAAAATTAAGAATCTATGGTTTATTTATACTTTGGAAATAATATTTTTGATACATAATAATAAAAGGTATCCAAAAGACAAACGGCCCCTAACCTTAATGCACGACCACGTGGTCAAACTCGCCAATATATATAAAATGTTTCTATAATCTCTCACACGAGAAACGAGAGAACCTGGCCAACAAAAAACCGAGGATCAACTTGATTATGCTTTGTTGGAGGAACTGACTGCAATCTTATTTTTCATAGACAACTTTTCTCAAACAGTTAGTAGGCATTAATATGTGGCATTTGTGTTTGCAGAAAAGATGTAGTGATGGTGAAGTTATTTACTTTTTGAAGAATTTAAATCAGTTTGGTAATACTAGGGCCTTGTCATTGTTGATTCTATGATTGGACGATTGAGAGCTGCTTATGAGGAGAATTTGTTTGCTTCAAGATCTGTGAGTAAAAGATGGTCGGTATGAGCATAAGAAGAGAAAGAGACCCACAACAACAACAAATTCAACATCCACATCACCAGTGGGGATTTCTCAAGTGGTTGATGGTAGTGGTAACAAGAGACTGCAAAGTTTGGTAAAGTTCATTTGGGCAAGGTTCCATTTAAAAGACCATATTAAATTAAACAATTTTGCAGTACTTATAACCGTTAGGTATTTCAAACTTTCTTCTCCCTCACTGATGACCTTCTCTCTTCTAGGAGCTCAACTTTACGCTTAAGATCACCTGTACTTATTTATGTAATACTTCTAGGATCTTGACTTAGCTGCCCCCTAGTCTATTTAAGGATTAACATCCTCTCTAAAAATTTCTTCCAACACACATGAGCGTAAGGACTAAAACACATGTTGAGTTACTAACATTATTAGTAAATATATATTAGTTTTTGTAGTGAGTGACTACATGAAAGTTAGGATTGCAGTAACTAGAAAAGAAACTAAAACAAGTGAAATATTACAGCACATTTGTTAATGACACTTATACCAAATAACATGGGAAGACAAACTAAATGTAATTACAAATGAAAACATGGAAATTATGCAGGTGAAGCTGAAATCAATTTAACTTGGTGTTAGGAATGGCTGAAAAAAAAAGACTTAGGAATGGCTGAAAAGCAGAGGCACTCTCAGGAAGATCAGAGTAACACTTGATTAAAGATGATGCAAACCACTGGTACATGGAATGCCTATGTATGCTTATTAAAGTCGACTGTCTTATTCAACCTGATTCCCCTTGGTAGATTTGATTTCAGACCACTTTCTAGAGATATTTGTTTGGACATGCATGTTGGTCATGTCAGTGTTAAGGAACGGTTGTATCATGTACACTCACTAATATTTTTAGGTGAGACATATTATTTTTCATGGTGATTAATTACTATTGAAACAGACAGATAGGAAAGATTATTAGCTAAGTTAGATCGACATAGATAGGTGTATCTATATTGGATACGGATACAAAGTGTCTGACACGGTAAAATAACAAAATTTGAGGTAAATCACATACAATGTGTGTCTGATATGTGTCCGACACGGACACGTGGATACGTATCCGACACAGATTTATTTCAAAATATGGCGTGTCCATGTAACCTAGATTATTAGCCACACTGCTCACGAGAGCAAGTAAAATAGAATTTTTGTTTTGTTCATTACACTTATCACCAAAAGTAAGTCAAAACGTATAAAACTACTCGGACCATTCTCTATAAAGAGGTATAGCAGTCAGCCTCTCTGTCACTTTTACGCTATACGCTATTGCTGTAAGTAAAGCTGAGGCTTATACGCGTGTGCCTATCATATGTGTGGTCATTACAAAACTTCAAAAACACAGTCTTCATTCGACAAGTAAAAAAAGTTTTGCCGTCCATAAAACGAAATCAAATTGGCTGGTACTAAATTTTGATTTGTCACAGCCGTCCAAAAAACGCTGACGGTTCACAGCCAATTATAACAACGGGCGTTGATGATGCTCTAAATTGGCCACTCCCTTGACAGTTGATGGCACCGCAACCAAAGCCCCACCAGCAAGTAAACAAATAAAAGAATACAAGGCTTATTCCAAACGTGATCTAGGACGAGAATGATGAGCATCAAAACAAAAGAGGATTGTACTTAAAATCAGACCCCAAGAACAAGTAAGACCAAAAAATGGAGTTTGTTAGAGAAGCAGGAGGGTTTAAAGACAAGTGGTATGCTGCAAAGATCATAAAAATATTAATAAATGGAACAAGTAAGACCAACGTTCTAGTTGAGTATAATAAGCAAAAAGATCCCATGGTGCTAACTCCGAGTTCTGCCACACCAAGCCCTCAAACGATCTTGCATGCACTGCAACCGCTAAAACCTCCTCAGTCAGAAGCAGAAAAGAAGAAAAAGAACAAGAATGGCGAGAATATGGAAGACAATCAAACGAGTGAACAATGGTTCTTTGAAGAAGGAAATAGTGCTCCATCATTATCGGCATTAAAAAGAGTGTGCAGATCTTCCTTCTCCGAATCTCAATTTATCATAGCAGAAATTTGCTCTTTTCTTTTTCAGCTTAGGAAAATACGTATGATACGTCCCTCATCACTTTGACATTTTGGTGTAGACAATCTCTGCACATAATGCTTACATATGTTGATTAAATCTTTACTAATAATATTAGTCCTTAAGCTCATGCGTGTCAGAAGAAATTGCTGTAGGAACTAGGAAGAGTGTGTGCAAAGAATAGTCTGTAGGAATTGGTCTGGAACCAAGATATGCTCCTTGGGGATACTACGTGAGTTAGTGTACGAAAATTAATGTTGCAGTAAATTTGAAATCAAACTATAGATTGTTAGCGACAATGCCCATGAGAGCACATAAATTAGAGTGGCTATTCTCTTCATGACGTTTATACCAAATAGCAACTGAAGAAATTGTAATGATAGAACTGCTACTAAATGTTTCCTTAAATCAAAATATGAAAACCCATTTTAGTTGGCTTTAGGCCCTTTATCATTTTGACATTTTTCTTCACGCCCTGCTCTAGAGTCACTCCAGGAAGAGCAGACTAAGACTTGACTTGAGATGGTGCAAATCACTGGTACACGGAATGCCTACATATGTTTATTAAAGTAGACTGTCGAACGAAACCGGATTTTCATGGGTGTATCTTGATTTCAGATGCCTTCTAAAGACATGTATAGAAATATAGTAATTTATCCTTTGTTATGTGAGAACTTTTCCTTTTCCCCACTGATAACCTTCTTTCTTCTTTATGCTTAAGATCACCTGTGCTTATTTAATGTAATACTTTCGTCAGCCTGTAGTTTATTACCAACCTGATGATTTGATAATATAGAGCCAGCTATTCGATACGTCCTCCTTAAAGGCCGTATCGTCAACTATTAATGCTCTAAAATAGTTTCGTCATTGTTATACCTGAATCGAGCAATCCTAAACCGATCGGGCATCACATGTATTCTCAGTCTTTGTTTCACAGCACTTGGCGAAGTCAAACACTCAATCTCCTTGTGAAGGAGGTCCATGTTTAAGTAGAAGGTTGATATATTTGTTCAAATTTTATGATCTCCACACCAATCATGAAAACCTAATTCCTCATGGTTAGTAACAAAATTGCACTTCAATTCTTTGTAGAAGGCAGCTGAGCCAAGCTTTACCAACGGAACACAAGTAGAAGTCAGCCTTCCTGATTAACACTGCTGTGGTGCATGGTTCCCAGTAACAGTAATCAAGAAAACCAAGAGTGACTCGTTCTTCGTTCCGTATAATAGCTTGAGATTAAGTGTTGCAGCAGGGCTTTTGAGAGATATTGTGCATGCTAAACATATTCGACCTTCCCCTCCTGAGAATTTCAGAGGAATTCCTTTCTATGTGGCTGATAAAGTATATGTTTTTTTTTATTATTATTTTGGCTGGTGGAGCGGAGTAATTACTGAAGTTCTTCCCTGTAACAAGTACACGGTCCAGTTCCAGCATCAGAGCAATAGGAGAGCATTCAACCAAAATGAGTTAAGGTGCCATATCGAGTGGATCAATGAGGAAATGGTTCAGCAGTCAAGGGTAGGAAATGAGATGGTAGACCCACAGTAATATCTCAAACGCGTCTAATTTTGTGTATCCTAGAATACCCCTGCTTGTGCAATACAGCTCTCTGTTTAAAACTTGAAAACACTTCTTTGAAAGATAAATTAGGAATTCCAACCTGTATTTGCGTTTTGCGTTTGGATTTTGATATTTCCCTCCAAAAAGAGCATATGATATGATAGTCTATTGATTCTTGCATTTCAGCTAACTTTTTTTTTGCTGCCTTTCATGTATGCTTTTTCCTCGGGTTCTCTTACTCTTCTCAAGCATAGAATATGATAAGAACATTGATTTCCCAGGTTGAACTTGATAGTTCTTTGCAAAACTCCGTTAGTATTAATAAGATATCGCTTTGTTAGTGGCTTAAGTTTTGAGTATTAATAAGATATACCAAGTTAACTTCCTGCAAAAAAAATTTGCTGTTTAATCCTCAGCGCACATACGTCGTCTATGTTCCAATAACGTCTTTCATAAAAATTTGAGCTAGACTCTCATCGCCGAGCTTGAGCACCCTGGTACTGGACACAAATAGCTGGATGACCAGAGCCCTACTCGAATATCCTTTTCAGGCATCACTTTAAAGTTGAAACAAGTCAAACAAGTCACAAGCCTCGACTAAAAATACCACGCTCCCGCATTTGCCCAAAAAAAATCTGTTCAGCTAAATCAAAGATTGTACATCAAGTCCAAACATCACAATAGATAATACTAATCCAACCCATTTTTACAGTCACACATGGCAGCATGGAACGACTATATTTGTGCATTGTTTTCGTACTTACGTTAATAAGATTTTTAATTGATTACTTAAAACAAAAACCAGGGTCATTTTGGACATTAACAGTCAAAACACCAAAATAACATGTCGCAGACTCTCAGAACTCTTTCATAAAAATGGCTTTTACTTAAAACTGGTAGCATTTCCAGCTGCTTCCTCTTTTCTCCATCACATTCCTCTTAAACACACTGCATCCCTTCTCATTTCACGCTTACCCACTTTACCACATTCTTGTCACTTTCATTCAAACCAACCCAAGAGACAGTGAAGTGATCAAGAAGAAAAGATAATGGAAGAAGCAGGGTTTAAGGAAATGCAACAAGTAGAACTTAGAGGAGAAGATGAAGGGTATAAAGATACATGGTATACTGGAAAGATAATAAAGTTTCCAAACAGAAAAGCTAAGACATGGATATTTGTTGAGTATGACAAGTTGTTGGCAAGTGATGAACATGGAACAAGAAAACCACATCGGAAATTTGTTAACCCTTGTTCTATAAGACCATTACCAGTTAAAATGCCAAATGAGGTCGTTTATGAGTGTTATCAACAAGTTGACGCTTTTTATAATAATGGGTGGAAGAAAGGTTTAATCCTTAAAGTTCATGATAAGTTGCCTAGGAGGTATACTGTTTATTTTCCTCTTTTCGAAAAGAACAAGTTGATTTTGGAGCTGAGATGCTGAGAGTTCCTGTTGATTGGGTTGATGGAGAATGGGTTAAACCCCAACCCCAGGTAGATTTTATTTTGTTTTGTTTTCAGTTTATGTGATAAGGGCTTTTGGTCTAGCTTGTTTTTACTAGTTAGTGTAAGAGTTTAGGATGTTTCCCAACCTGATTTTATTAATAAAAAGTCATTTAATGTACAAAGTGGCATTAGCATCATTAGAAATGAGCTGGATATGCCCAAAAGGGTTTACAAACAACAGAAAATGTAGCTAATTGGTCGGCCACTCTATGGGCTTCCCTGGAAATATGCTTATAAGTATGTTATCAGAAGATGATATGAGGATCTTGTTTGATTTACCCATACAATTAATTTCATGAAGGGAGGATTTCTCCATTGAGTAGTCTGGTTGTTTGTAAAAATAATGTTTGCATTTCAGAGGAATGTCAACCTCTATACCCTCACAAACAGCAAGCTTTTTAGAAAAGAATGTTGAGTGGTTGTTAGAACGCCCATAGTAAGCCATTGCTATCTGTCCAGCTCGATTTCTAATAGCACCACCATAGCCTTCCTTATGAGTAAGGAAGCACCAATGTATAACACCAACCAATTATCAAGCAGGGGTTCCCATGTCGTTGTCCCTTGTCGGGGCACGGTGAGTCGATTCAGGTGTCCAGCTTTTTCGGCGGCATCTTATTTAAATGATTACCCCTGAAGTGAAGGGTAGTGGTCTCTGTCCTTGTCTTGCCATTGACATCTCTGATTGTAATTGCGTCATGTACTCATGTGTGGCTTGACGTACATCCCTTTTTTTTTTGTATTTATGTTATGTTTATGTTTTTGTTTCTTCACCATGTGCAAAAAATGTCACCTTCCATCATTTCACTATACTTTTTCTTATAACATGTCATGTTTATATTATTATTTTTATTGGTAGGGTTACATAATATGTTGTTTTGCTTTCCTTGTCTTGGACATCAACTCTCATAGCTTGAATTCTTCTCCAAAGAAGATATGTTTGCTTTGATCATCTAGTGACAGTAATAATTTCACCCTCCTTTCTGTGGGTGCAAAATACTGGGCATGCTTTTCAACGAACTGTCAGATATTACCTGTTATTTCTGTTTATAACAATATGCAGTAGATTCCAATTTGTACAAGTATAACGTGTCTTGATAACTTTTTATGTTCAAATTGCTAACCATCAACAAGTACTTCAAGCGGATGAAAGAGAGTAACAAGAAGAATGCTGAGGATGCAAAGATTTGCCCTCAGATCCATCAAACAGATGTTTTCTTTCAAATGAAGATCGTCAGCAAAGGTGGCAGCAGCATCAGTTACTTTGGGAATCAAAATAAGCAAATGGTGATAACTCCGAGTTCTGCCACACCAAGCCCTCAAATGATCTTGCCTGTACTGCAACCACTACAGCCTCCTCAGTCAGAAGCAGAAAAGAAGAAAAAGAACAAGAATGGGGAGAATATGGAAGACAATCAAACAAGTGAACAACGGTTCTTTGAAGAAGGAAATAGTGCTCCGTCATCATCAGCATTAAAAAGAGTATGCAGATCTTCCTCCAAATCTCAATTTGGCATAGCAGAATTTTTTTCTATTTCAACTTAGAAAAATATGTATGCTACGACCCTTATCACTTTGACATTTTGGTATGGACAATCCTTGCATATAATGCTTACACATGTTGATTAAAGCTTTACTAATACTATTAAAAATTTAGTCCTTAAGCTCATGTGTGTCAGAAGAAATTATGTAGGAACTAAGAAGAGTGTGTGCACAGAATAGTCTGTAGGAATTGGTCTGGAACCAGGATCTGCCCCATGGGGATAAGACATTATTTATCATAGTGAGTTAGTGTAATGATCGTCCTCCTTAAAAGGCGAATTGTGAACTATTAATGCTCTATAATTGTGTTGTTATACATGAATCAAGCAATTCTGATTGTATTAAGGTCCATGTTTAAGTAGAAGGTCGATATATTTGTTCAAAATTTATAATCTCCATGCCAATGAATACCTAATTTCTCATGGTTAGTAACAAAATTGCACTTCAATTCTTTGTAGAAGGCAACTGAGCCAAGGTTTATCAATGGAATGCAAGTAGAAGTCAGCCTTCCTGATAAACATTGCTGTGGTGCATGGTTCCCAGCAACAGTAATCAAGAAAACCAAGAGTGACTCGTTCTTCATTCAATATAATAGCTTGAGATTAAGTGTTGCAGCTGGGGCTTTTGAGATATATTGCACCCCTAAACATATTCGACCTTCCCTCCTGAAAATTTCAGAGGAATTCCTTTCTATGTGGCAGATAAAGTAGACGTTTTTTTTTATTATGGCTGGTGGAGCGGAGTAATTACTGAGGTTCTTCCTTGTAACAAGTGCACGGTCCAGTTCCAGCATCAGAGCAATAGGAGAACATTCAACCAAAATGAGCTAAGGTGCCATATTGAATGGATCAGTGAGGAATCTGTTCAGCAGTTAAGGGTATGAAATTTCTGTCACTTTTAGTCTTATATACTTGTATAAAAGATATGGCAGAGCCACAATAATCTCTCAAACGCCTCTAATTTTGTATCTCCTAGAATACCCCTGTTAGTTATATTATTCACAGTACAACTCTTTGTTTAAAACTTGAAGACGACTTCTTTGAAAGATAAAGTAGGAATTCCAACCTGTATTTGTGTTTGGATTTTAATATTTCCCTCCAAAAAAGAATGTGATATGCTTTTAAGGAAATAAATTAAGTCTATTGATTCTTGCATTTCAGCTAACTTTTTTTTCGGTGTCTTTCTTGTATGTTTTTTCCTTGGTTCTCTACTCTTCTCAAGCGTAGAATATGATAGTAATATCGGTTTCCCAGATTGAACTTGATTGTCTTTGCAAAACCGCGTTAGTATTAATAAGATATCGCTTTGTTAGTGGCTTAAGTTTTGAGTGTTGCTCTGATCTTTTTTACTTTTTGTTTTGTTGCATTGATTATCATGTATCACTGCGTAGTGGTGTTATTCTGATCGGAGTGTTTAAATGTGAAAAAAGGCCAGTGGAGCTTCCTGTCCATCTCTACTGTATTTGCGGCACATGAACTAACCCTTTATGATGTACTTGATCTGATTGGATGAGATAAAATTACTTCAATGAACATATGGGTTATCATTTTAGAATGATGTGCCAGATTGGATGATTACGATATAACTTCTGGTGATTTGGTCAAGTTGGATTATTTTTGTTGATTAGTGTGCTCTTGATGTGGTACAGTGGTAGGTCGTGATATGTTCAGATTTGTTTATGTCTGCATTTTAGTTTTTTGGAGCATACATATACATAATAATATTCATGGCATCAGGAGACTTGCAAATTCCATATAAACAGATGGATAATCTGACCAGGATTTATTTTTTTCAGGACATAGGCATGCAATGTAATCAAGGTGATGTCAGACAAGCTGATCAGGCACATATGTGCAGAACTTCATTAAAGTACAGATATTGCTGCGCAAAATGGAAGATATTACATACAACTCCAACAAGTAAAGCCGATTTGGCATCACCTTGCAAGAAGTTTAATAAAGGAGAAGTGACAGTGCAAACCATGCCTCAGTCGGGGATACATTTCAGTTCTGACACCCCAAACCCAGCAAGAGAAGATCTTCGACGAAAGGAGGACACAAGTCATAATTTGACTGATATCATCACAAGTCCTTCAAACAGATGCAGTGGCCACCCTACACTCAATTTTTGTCAAGAGAAACTGAGAAGTCATTTTGATTGTGACAGATCTGGTGCTCAAACAACGGTTGCTGACTCTAGGTTTTCATCTCTTTCCAAAATCAGAGGAGAACCATGTGATTTGTCTAGGAGTCAATTACAGCACTTGCAAAACAATCTTACTTTTCACTCCTCAGCGCATAGCATAAATAGCGTGGCTGGCAATGTAAGTCTCGCTCCAATAATTTCTCTTTTTGGCTGAATGATTTTGTCATAACATGTATGTTTTCCTTGAGTAGGGAATTAATCATCAAAAAGAAGAAACAGTAGGTCATTCAAAACAAAATGTTTCAGAAGGTTCAGCAGGAGGTATGTAGTAGTTTAAATGTTTCATGGATATGATTCCTATTAGTAGCATATTAGTAATTAACAAACAACATTAGGAAGACCTCTTACATTTAGACTGTCTGGTTCTTTGCCAGATGAACCCCTGGAATGTATTGCTTAGCAGGCCTGATTTGTGTTGGTTTAAAAAAACATCCCACCCCCCCCCCCCCCCCCCCCTTTATATGCCTTAAACCATATAATGGTTTTCTGAAGTAACTCTGATGCCGTGTTGTTTGATCAACATCAGTAATGTCTCTGTTGGAAGTGTTGAGGTTGGGATCTACAGAGCGTGATACATCAAAAAGAAACTGCATTAGTTTTGGAAGAAACATTGAGCAACGTTGAAGATGTGCCACCTCTTTCTGTGTGGGATTGAAGGTTAGCATTCTCCTGCAATGATTGGCAAAAGTAAGTTAGAATCAGTTAATGATTGCATTTAGATATTATAATGTCCATTCTACTTGATCAATACTTCATTTCTGCAGGAATTTCACCAGATAACCGACTTACATCTTCCAGCACGGCAGTCACATTGAGAGAAGAATCAGTGGCGGCAATCAATTTGAAGAGCCCTTGTATGTGGATAAATGTTCCATGAGTCTGGAAGTGGCTAAATTAACTGGTGACCATTGTGACATGGATGTAGAAGATGGAGGGAATGAGATTGTTATGGAGTTAAATCACAACAGTGACGAGCAAACTTTGAACAATGAAAACATGCCCTTCACTAAGAGCTATCCTGTATGGAAGGATGTGGAGTCCATGGAAGTATTTCGCTCAATACGTCAAAAGCCTCATTTTCGACCCTTAAGTTCACGTTCTGAGTATTTCCGTGAAGGAGATGCAGTGGGGTTGATGCTAAACTTTGCTAATGTTGTGGAGAAAATAAGGGGGGCTCAACTTAACGACCCTAAATCCGCTTTAGAAAGTAAATTAGAGGCTCTTAAGTATTTTGAGGACTTCGGGTTCAATGTTCAACCAATACGAGCTCGTCTAGAGGAGTTGCTAAGAGTCCAAGATAGCCAGTTACAACTTGCTGGGATTTCGAAGCAACTAGAATGGCAGATCACTGAGGAAAGGAACAAAGAACAATCACTGAATTCACAAGTTGATGAACTGAATGAGACACTTAGGGAGCTTCAAGAATCCCTGAACCAGATTAGCAAGGAGAGGAAAATGGTTGAAATGGAAAAACAGAAGAAAGGCTCTAGCATTGCCTTACTGCAACAAAGACTTAATGATATCAAGAAAGACATTCAGAGGACCAAACTTAATTTTACTTGTGTAGCAGCTGCTCCCTTGTGAATATGTCGTCATCTTCCTAGAAGCAAGGTATGCAAATTTTGTATCTTACACTATTTTAGTTCTATCTAGTTTAACAACTTGTTTACTATGTGTCTATGTGGTTATGCAAGGAATCTGTCACCACTTGTTGGAATGCCATTTTACTCGAGCTCTTTGGTATGAAACTCATTGCCATCTCAGGCTAAGTTAGTTCCAAAATTTGCAGGTAATCCCCCTTCAAGCATTGGTATATTGGTATATATGGATTGCGCATTGCCCAATCTATCCAAAGTGCTCTCTGTCATCAAGTGATTCTTTGACGGACCAGAACATTTGGTCACCAATTCCCAGCATCAATTCCACTGAAATTCTTTCTCTTAAAATTTCTATAGAAGCTCGTTTTATTTGCTGATTTATTTTTTGCAGGAGAAGCTGGACTGTAAAGGACTTGTCATATGCTCATCAAATGGTGCATGAGATTCAACTTCACCCATCTAGTATTACAACTCTTTGGAGCAGAAACGTTAAAAGTATATCACATGATCACGAAGGCTCATTTTTATCTCTTGCAGTAAACAATCTTCAGCCGTTCCGTTTGCTTCTATTTGTATTGTCAAGTTTTATCCGCATCTTTTGCTACTTAATTCTAGTATAATTAATGATGATTACGACAAAAGAAAAAGTAATCAGAAACTAGACTAACATCTATGTTTGCGCCTTTTAAGGAGCTCTACTAGTCTACGATCCCCTGACATTTTGTCTAACGTATCCACAAAACTAAGATTGGGTAACACTAGTTAAAAAAAGATATATATATGATCCTTTCACAATCTCCAACCTTAACACAGATTTTCATAGCAAACTCGTGTTGTCAGATAGGATTTCAAGGAAGATAGACCCCACAAAAAAAAACACACGCATAAGCACAGATGAAGTGCTTGAGAGACCATTGTCTATACAAATAACTCAATAACCAAAATAACAGAGTAGCATTACCAAAGTAGAAAAGAGTAGCATCACTAAAGTAGAAATGTCATCAAAGCATGAAAATATGTTTTGAACATAAAAGCGGTAAACTTTGAACTGCTTCCTTCATTTTCATTGTCCACTTTCCAAGCAAGTTCTCTAAAAATTTGTCCATGCATTTAGTCTCCCTTGCTCAGATCACTAAACTACATTAAAGAAGAAAAGATTTTTATCTGTAGAGAGAGAGAGAGTGTGTGAGTGTGAAGAAGGAGAATGGAGCTTAAGGAAGGGCAAGAAGTAGAGGTTCTAGATGAAAAGAACGGGTTTAAGGATACATGGTATCATGCAAAGATCATAAAACTTAACAGAATGATACTAGTTGAGTATGACAACTTGTGGGCAACTGATCAACAGGGATCACAACGACTTCGAGACTTTGTTAAAAAGTGTTCAGTAAGACCATTACCACCTAGAGAGCCCAACCAGATTTTTGAGTGTTATCAAGAAGTTGATGCTTATCATAATGATGGGTGGAAGAAAGGTACAATCATTGAAGTTGATAAGAAGTTGTTGAGGTTTACTGTTTTTACGGTTTTGAAAGAGAAAGTGGATTTTGGAGCTGAGAACCTTGAGAGTTCATGTTGACTGGATAGATGGGAAGTGGGTTAAAACCAGCAACAGGTAAAACTTATTTACTTTTCTTTCAGTTTCTGTCATAGCTAAATTTTGACAAAAAGGGTATTTCTAATTTTGATGGCGGATCTAAGATTATAAGTGGTTTCTGTGTGTGTGTATGTTCTTTAAGCTTATGCAATTATATTCTCTGCTTAGATTTTTTTTTTCTTGTTAGATACTAGGCCGGAATCAAAGATTGGATTGTTTGATTAGATAAATTATAAATTCACTCTCGTTTCCTATGGCTGTATAGATTAAGCATGCGAAAAACTCTTCTTAGGTTGTCCGATGTTATATATGCACTCTTGGGATTTTCTTTTTATGTAGTTTCTTGAATAAAAAGAAGAGGAATGAATGATTAAGTTATTATCGCATTCATACCCAGTTGCTAAAAAGATGGACTAGAGTCCAGGTTACATAAAAGCATCCCCTCAGCCTTGTCATTATTTGTTACTTTACCATACACAGTGTCTTATAACTTAATACACTCCTTTCAAGTTTTTGGATGTAGAAAGTTGGTCATATCTTGTACCTTGAAGATCTCATTGCCACCATTACTGCCTTCCGTTGCTGGGCTTATCTGGCTGTTTTCCACCTTGATTCGTGTTTCTTGGGTGTGTCTGGGACAGGGTGTTGTACTTGCTTAAAAGCTGGTCTTGGTCCCTTCTGGTCCTCTGGTTGCCACCTTGGGATATTATAACCTTTTCAGACTGTTTTCCACCTAGAGTCTAGTGTTTCTTGGGTGTGTCTATACGGGTAATTGACTTGCTTAACAGTTGGGGTCTTATCCCTTTCTGATCCTCTGGTTACCACTGTTGGAATTTGTTACCTTTCACGATCTTGTAAGGCATCTCGTTGGAGTAGAACTGCGTGAGTTGGAGGGTATCTCAGTTACACAAGAGGATCTTAGTTCTATTGATAGAGGCCTTTGTTTTCTATTGGTCCAAAGTGCTCAAGGCATTTAGATGGTGCTCATATTATTCAGTTCTTTCTTGTCCAAGTGAAAGTTGAAACCCGCATAAAACTACCTACCTAACCCGCATAAAACTACCTACCTCACAGTGTTCTCTCCACCCCCTAGGCGAAAGAGTAGTGTTTCAGGATTTCTTGTGTTGTGTTACCCATTCCCACGTATCCTATATATTCAATCAAGGTTGTCACTGCGAAGCTATAATCAAGGTGCAGAGGGTCTTACCATCTAGATTCTTTGTTGCTAGGTGGGATCGACTTTTAGTTTATATTCGTAAGTAATGAGGTGTATCTGTGTATGTTTGGGTTTTCTTTGGATGACTTGTTCTCTTGTAGCTGTAGTCCTTTCTTAGCCTTCTAGCTTTATTAATTTAAATTTGACTTTTACTTAACACCCAAGAAAAAAAAAAATCAAAACAAAAAGAAAACAAGAATGTTTGAGCTCATGATTTCACATCGCATTGATCTCTTAAAGTTTATTTGCAGCTAAGATAACAACACAATTATAATGGTTTTCAGGCTCCAGTTAGTGATCGGGAATATAGAGCAACCCTTCCGAAACAGCATCTATGATTGATTTGGCATCAACTATGATAGGTGAAGGTCGAGGGATGGATCTAATGCCTAGGGAAGCAGATCCAGAGGCACCAATGACTGCCTATAGGTTTGGATCCTACATTGTCTTTTTGTTACCCACCCCTCACAGGCAATGCAAATTGAAGATAAATAAAGAAAAGAAATCAAACTTCTATTTTAATTACTTAGTTTTTTCGTAGAATGTTTTCGGTCTATTAGTCAGATAGCCTAAAATCGAAAAATGCTGTTAATTTGTTATCACAGGCAATGCAAATTGAAGATAAATAAAGAAAAGAAATCAAAATTCTATTTTAATTACTTAGTTTTTTCGTAGAATGTTTTCGGTCTATTAGTCAGATAGCCTAAAATCGAAAAATGCTGTTAATTTGTTATGTAGTAGTATAATTCTGTTTGTGTTTAGAATTGTACAAAATATGGTTGGATTTACTAACAACTATGAGCTTTATGAGGATGTTATTTTGCTATTTTACTAGTAGGCCCATCCCCAATACCCACCCACCCCCAAAAAAAAAAAAACGTAAAACCTGTATGGAACTATTCTTGTTAGCATCACCGATCAGCGTTGAATCATTTTTCTGTTCGGACTGATCATGTCGTACAATATCAAGATGATAACAGTGAAAAGGGGTCTAAAACTTTATATTAGTTAAATATGGTGTTTAGGGAGCAGAATGGCCTTACTGAAACTCAGGGTCAGTTAGTAAAATTTGAAAGATGCATGTGGTAGGCTGTGCCTCCCTGTGTACTTCAGTGCCTTGCCAAGATTGCAGTCGCGTTAAGCTTGTAATACTTGAATATTTAATGTTAAGAACTTAAGATTATGGACAAGACTTCATTGGCCTTCTTTTTCGAAATATGCAAAAAGGTAGTATAACTAGATGAATGGTAGATAGGCCATTGTTACACCTTCTGTGTGCATGTGTAGTCCTGGCTTCCTGACTGAAATCGTGGGTGAAATATAGGTATCACTCCCTCTGTGCTTATATGGGAGATGACGATATGTTCAGTTCTGATCATAGTGATGACCAATTGAGAACAAGACTTGGGCATATGTCAAGCACGCCTTGTCAGGTATGTGAATTTGCACGTTCTCCTCTTCCTTGTGTTTGTGCCTGTGTATTCGTGTTATGAGAATGCAATTGGGCTCCAGTTAAGTTTATTTCCTTCATTTTTGCTGGGTGAATGATTCTAAATTCTACTACTGTGTGCTAACTGCAGGTTATATTTTCCATGGCTGATGAGTATGTGCCTGAATACGTTGATAAGAAAGCCTTAGTTGAAAGGTATGGACGCTTTTAGCTGATCATGTTTATCCAAACAGAAGAGCTAGATAATTTAGTTTATGTACTATACTCGATGTCTCCACCAAATGTTATCCGGTTATCCGGACCTCAGTAGATACTAGACAGTGAATGCACGCACAGGAAAACAACAAAAGTATTTTTAGTCATAACTGCAAATTCATGATCTGCTTGTATGTCCTCTCCTTGTGTATCTCGACAAGTAATGATTAGTTTGATTGTTGGTCATTTGTAGATTGTGTAGAGCTCTGGGAGGAGCAGAGAAAGTTGAGATCGAGTGGGGAAATCATTCTCTATCTAATAGAGTTGAAGAAGCAGTGAAGGTCATAGTAAACTTCATTAAAACTGAGGGACCAAAAGGTTGGGATGATCCATGGAGCTAGCTCGATGTGCCGTTTTATTCTTCTGTATTATCACGTATTTTGTCATTACCAATCATATTGATTAAATTCTATGCCTTCCGTGTATCATTTTTCATAAGGAGCTCGTGTGCGTTTGTGTTCGTGGTCTGATAATTCATTTTTTGATGTCTGCTACAGATTTTATATATTTTTTGCTTTCAAAGAGTGGTATTAATAGGATACATGGTCATTTGATTGGTGTAAATATTACCTGACAATGACCACAACTATCGGCTAAGCTCGAATATGTATTTTTTCATTATTTTGATATTTTTTATTTAATTCTATTTTTCGGGTAAAAAGCTAAGCTCTAAGATAGGTTTGGACTTTGGACGTTTGGTATACATTGCACTCTACTAAGATTTATATTGTTTTGTCACTTTAACACTGTTTTGAATGTAATATGGGGGTGCCTTTGATAATCGATTTGGTACTTTGGTAGTACGACAGTAGGACCTTTAACAAGATACAAGCAAGAGCTCTCCAAACATTTGTTTATAAATCTTACATTTTTAGTCGGGAAACTTTTGCTTCAAACGAGTGAAACGACAGCCTTAAGGATTATAGTAAATTGAAGTATTGAACCAAATGTTTGTCTTCAAATGCCTTGGATTTGGTTGGCGTAGATCGAATTTCCAAATATCAGGCTGGACCAGCTCACCAACTTACTATCCAACAATCCAATCAAACCTGCTCCGAGTCTCCAACAAGAGCTGGTGAAAGTTGCTTTCTTTTTATTTTGTACGTGAAATCATGAATAAAGAGTATGTAGGCCCATTTGAAGACAAAATCGTGAAATCATGAAAAATGCTTTCTCTTAGATTCTGCTAAGTGCTAACTATCTTCTCATTCCAATTAATATAATCATTACAACGTCGAAAAAAGTAGGCCAATAATTGAATTAAACAGGATTTTAATTGTTAATCACACGAAACATTGCAGTGTGTAAGGACTGGTAAACTTTTGAAATATAAACCAAATGATTTGTTTTCACATAACTAGCCAATCACTTTTTCACTCTGCATTATATTTTCTACTTTCGAAGTGGAACAATTCTTTGACTCTACTTTCTCACTATGGAATATGGATTGATTGACTTCCAAATTCTACACGTGTACACTTCTAATACATATTATTTCGGGGCATTTTTGTTTATTGCTACATGAAAGTATGAAACCATCACCACCAATAAGTGTGGAGTTTGGACTATTTAAAGCACTGTGAGTGTATGCAGTGTTAAAATTATTTGAGTGTATACTTGTATTCCAGCTCCTCAACAGCTTTATCACAATCTTATTATCACAACCAACAACAACGAAATAAACACACATGGTATGGCTAAAATAGTTGGCGGGTTATGCATTAAAAGCACCTCTCTGACAAAATACCATAAATATCCGTGTCGGTGCTTTTTTCTTATTCTTGTTTTTCTTGATAACACAGTCATTCTAAATTCCAAATAGAGGACATTCTCGTAATTTAACACTATCCTCCTTCCCTCCTGTCTCTCTAAACTCATGCCAGATATTGCTAACTTTAGACTTCGGTTAAAAAGCTAAAAAAAAAAAAAAAAAAATTGGATATTTTGAAGCTTTTGGTCTGGAAAAAAACTTACATGTTGTGTTTTTGTACAAATTGTATTCAAGGTGTGGAAAAAGTTGATGAAAAGTGTTGTGAATTAAAACAGTAGTTGTAATACAAGGAGAGAAAGAGACGTACTATATATATATATATATGCAAACCTCTTCACCCTTCGTTCAAAACATTACCCTTTAGCTTCAAAACGAGACAAACAAAAGGAGAAGATTGGGAAGTGAAACATTGGTGAAAGAGATTCCACTTTGTAGCAAACCAGTAAGTGTTTTTCTTTTTTTTGTTAGAATAATTTGTGTAGTTTTGACAATGTTATAGAAATTTGGAGTGTTTTTTTATGATGGGCTTTGTTGAATAATGATACAGATCGATGCCAGAAAAAGGAGCGAATCCCATTACATTATACATTTCGCGGTCGAATTCATGGTTTACGAGGAGGTTTCCAATCATTACGCTTGTTATATTTCTTGGTATGTTGATTATTTGGAGCATTGATGGAAGTACTATTAGAAGTAGTTTGAATGCATGGAGAAATGGTAGAGATTATATTTCTTTTAAGCTTCACAAACCTGTAAATTTTACCCAGTATGGTTCTCCTACACCAATAAATTCGACAAAATTTGAGCTTAGTTTTATCAATTCTACGCGACAAAATCTGAATTCTTCCAAGTTAGAGGGGAATTTTACCACCCAAGAGAGCTTACCTTCATTAGTGAATGTGAGTGAAGTTGAGCCTGTTTTTCCTAGCAAGTTGAGTTCTATTGTTGATGTATCGAAGTCATTATTAGGAACTAGTTTGAGTTGGATCTCAGCGGAATTAGAACCAAACTATTCGTCTAATCTGCTGTCTAGATGGTTAGCTCCTGGGGGTGAACCATGTCGTGATTCTAAGACAGTGGAAATCTCAATCCCAGCTTTTGATGTAGACAATTCAAAAGAATTCAGTACTGGAGAAATTCATGAGATTGTTATTCAAGCTTTGGATGATTCTGGGAATCGTCATTGCTTGGGTGGGGACTACTTTGAGATTGATTTGTCAGGAGAGTCATGGAAAACTCGCCCACCCTTAACTGATCCTGGTGATGGATCTTACTCTTTCAAGCTTCAAGTTCATCCAGATTTTGCTGGAGAATATAACTTAACAATAGTCCTTCTCTTTCAACATTTTGGAGGGCTCAGGTTTTCACCAACGCGATTTGTCTATTGGAAGGAACTCCGCCGAATTCCGATCAAGTTCTATAAAAACTCGGTTCAGCTACCTGAGTTGTCTATTTGCCAGAAATCCGATTTTCTCCGAGATGTCTGGTCAGGTAGGTGGACTCGGCATGGCAGAAATGATGAGTGTGAAATTGATAATGATGGGCGCACCGATGCTTACAGGCTGATTTTCCTTGTCAGAACTCTTGGTGTACTGGTTCGTTAGGATTGTTAGAGAGCAATGGTTGGGTTTATTCAGCTCATTGTTCATTTAAGATCTTCTCTGCTGATTCTGCTTGGGAATGCTTGCAAAACAGATGGATATTCTTCTGGGGTGATTCAAACCATGTCGACTCCATCAGAAACCTCCTCAATTTTGTCCTTGGATTGCCTGATATCCAATCAGTACCTAGACGATTTGATATGAACTTCACCAACCCAAGCAACACTTCTCAATCTGTTCGAATTACAAGCATTTTCAATGGGCACTGGAATGAAACTCTGAATTATCAAGGCTTGAATTCTCTTCAAAATGAAGACTACAGGAATCTATTGAAAGGGTACTTCCTTGAACAGACAGTGCCTGATACAATTATCATGAATTCAGGACTTCATGACGGTGTCTACTGGAAAAATATAAGAGCATTCATCAAAGGTGCTGAGTTTGCAACCAAGTTTTGGGGGGAGGTTCTCGAATCAGTTAAGCAAAGAGGATTTCAAGTTCCACGATTACTGTATCGTACAACGATTGCAACTGGAGGATATGCAAGGAGCTTAGCATTCAATCCAAACAAAATGGAGGCATTCAATGGAGTAGTTTTGGATAAATTGAAAAGTGCTGGTATACTATCTGGTGCTATCGACGACTTTGACATGACGTTCCCATGGCATTACGATAACAGGTGCAATGATGGAGTGCATTATGGAAGAGCACCAGCTAAGGCGAAATGGAGGGATGGCAAAATTGGGCATCAGTACTTTGTCGATCTCATGCTTGGGCATGTGCTTCTCAATGCCCTCTGTGCAAGACACTGATAGTGGTTAGTAGTTAATATGGGTTTGGATCAATTTCGTTTTAAAACCACAGCGGAGTTTGGCAAAGCACTGCTTCAGAGCCAATCCGTTTGCACTGGCATCAACAAAGGCAAGTGAGCGCCCTGAAATATACATGCAGAGCCTCAAAACAGACCCAAGCTCCGTGCCTTAGTTGTGAAAGCGTTTCTTGCTTGATTTCGAAGGGACAAAGTCACAAAATGTTTGAACTATTAATCTAGCATGACAGCTTAAGTTTTGAAGGTACACGGAAGAGGACATGTGAGTAGGATTTCGTTATTTGTTAATAGAATTTATTATTGATTGCAGTGTTGAACAAATGTAGTTACATTGCTTTTGATCATTACAATTTTAAAGTGCGTATAACTCAAAATAAGCTAGTGAGGTGTAATTATATGAAGACCGCCCAATGATCCCATGACTCCTTTATTACAAAAGTTCTTTATTGCTGAATTTAGACCATGCTTGTCTAGAGCTATATACACTTCGCAAATTTTGGAACTCAAGTTTGAAAAAAGTACACTTTGCAAAATTTGGAACTCAAGTTTGAAAAAAGTTTTGAAATTTTTGATGGTTTCTAAGAAAGTGTGTTTAATTTTTTTTCCTAATTTGTTTTCACTCTAAATGGACAGAAGTTGTTGTTGTAAAGTTAGTGTTTCAATCATATGAGTAAAACTTCAATTCCCTCCAATATTTCAAGATTTCAATCATCTTTGTTAGTGATGACTTTAGATTTTCTTTTGAGAGCATTTGCATTTAGTTTTCTTCCAGAAAATAAATCAAGAGCTCAGGCCTGTATTTACCATGAAAAAGAACACAATATCCGTGACAAAAATTGTCATACCAAAAAGGAGGACAAATTTAAAATGGCCTCAAACCAGAATGACATGTAAATGGTTTCCGTGTGGCTATCTAAAGTTCTTGTTTAGCTGTTAAGATAAGAAAGCAAGAGGTAGACCCTGTTGGTGTATACATAGATTTGGATGTTTTCAAATCAGTTTAGGAAACAAGCACCGCAAGTCCACACCAATTGGATTTAGGAAATGAAACGAATTCCTTCTCCCTTGGCGTGGTTTTGATAATTTCAATTTGTAGTAACCAAAAAACAAGATAATTTCAATTTGTGAGAGAAAATTTTATTAATAATTCATTAGTTTAATTCTCCTCTATTGTATTAGTAATTTAGAAAAGATAAACAAATATAACACCACATAAAACAGTAGCACGCAAACTATAACACAACAAAAGATAACTCACTCCAAACAGAACGAACCCAAACGCCAGGGTATCAAATTCTAATTCTGTCAAAGAACTGTCCAACTTGGAACTTGAAAACCAAACTATCTAGTCACCAAGGGAAGACACATCTTAAACCTCAATTTTTACTGTTTTATTTTAATCTCCAACAAGTAGCAAAAAAATAAAATCAAAAGTGAAATAAGAACACATCAAGAACAAGAGGTGGCCAACAAGGCCATTGGTAAGGAAAGTAGTTAAACTCCTTAGCATGCAGACCAAAAAGGCCTCACAATCAACTCCACTCTTTTGTTTTTCATATCAAACAACATAAGCTCTCCTTTGGCATATAGCAATACCAGTGCTGAATTCATTGGGTGGAATCAAAATCACGTTCAGTGCACGACGGAAACATCTCAGGCATGCTGATAGTGTAGTTCAAACACCATCTCCAACGACCATCTCTATTGAGCTCCCAAATCTCAAACGTTAACAAGTTGTATCTCATAAATTGAATGAATCCCTGAGACTGACCCAAGTATCTTCAGATCCTGGAGGTAATAATACCTGTTGTTGCTTGATGTTCAGGTTTACATCAAATAGTAGTAAGAAGGGCATTCCAAAATTAGTAATTGCCCCCCAAGTATATCGTTCCTCTTTCACTAATGACTGACTTCTCAGACACTTCAAAACGAATCGGGGCAGTGACTGGGAAATTCTCCTTTTAGACATCGTACAATAAGGTAGTTCACACGTTCTAAGAAGGGTAACAGATAACTTGACAAGGAAATCTTATATTATTTTCCCGCGAACTCACCATGGCGGGCACAGAGAGTGTGTGGGTTTCGTTCCAAAAATGTGTGGGTTTCGTTGACTACTTGACTCATGGCGTTTTACTACACGGCACCGAGAAGTGAATGGATTATAATTTATAAAGGAAGTATACCCCCAAAAATGTGTCTCATCCACCAAGTTGCAAGGTATTGGGTGTACTGGTGTAGTCGAGACTAGAGAGTAGAGTGTAGAGAGTAAATGGGAGTGAGTCATGCACAATTTTGGAAGGTTTCATTGAAACAGTTAGGGCGTATACATCCACAATAAGAGATGGGATATATAACCCATTGAAATTAAGCATCCACGGGTGAAACCCTTAAAAGCAATGGGATAGTATTGGTGGGTTAGCATTTTGACGCACTATTGGATCAGAATTTCCGTGATATTTGGTGTTTTGCCGCTACAAACAATGGGATATAAAACCCATTATTACATCACATAAACCAGTAGGAAGCAAAATCATAAAATAATTCTGTCAAACAACTGTCCAATACACCAACTGACCAACCTGCAATTCGAATATCAAACTATCAACTCACCTAGGATAGACACATCATAAACCTCCTCAACTTGAACTGTTTTATTTTAATCACCAACAAGAAACAGAAAAAAAAAAATGAAATTAGCACACATCAGAGAAAAGAGGTGGCCAACAAGGCCATAGGTAAGGAAAGTAGTTAAACGGCGCAGTATCCGTCAGTGACCAAAATGGCTTTACAAGTACTCCACCCTGTTGTTTTGCATATCAAACACTATAATCTTTTCTTTGGCATTTAGCAATACGAGTGCCGAATTCAATGGGTGAAAAGCGAGAAAGTAGAAATCATCTTCAGCGCACGATGGAAACATCTCAGGCGTGCTGATGGTGCATTTCAAATACCATCTCATACAACCATCTTCGTTGAGTTCCCAACTCTGAAACACTAACGAGGTGTATCTCATAAGTTGAATGAATCCCTGAGACTGACCAAGCAAGTGTCTAATGCTAATCCAGCTTCAGCTTCACCTTCTGGAGGTAATAATACTTTCTGTTGCTTAATGTTCGGGTTTAGATCAAATAGTGCAAAGAACGGCGTCCCAGAATAAGTAGCTGCACCAAAGTAAAGCGTTCCTCTTGCACTAATGACTGACTTTTCATACACACGAAAAGGAATGGTGCAAGTGATTCGCAGCTGAACCCACGGACCTGTCTGCGACGAGAATATCTCAACATCTAAACAACTGGTGCAAAGCTTGGGGTACTCTGCTTGTAGACATCGAACAACTTTGTAGTTTATAGAAAAACAGTAATAATAAAGCAAGTGTGCTCTGCTTTCCTTAAGACGAAAAACGCCGCCGGTATGGTTGCTGCCAGCCTCAAGCGCAGGTTTTCTGGAGCTCCCACCTCCCGAGAGTCCCCAAACCAAAAAGGCCTTGTGTGCGCGCGAGCACCTCCTTATATCTCTCTACACTATCCCTCCATAAGGACACAACCAATATAAACTTAAGAGTCTTAAGTTTAGTAACCAATGCTGGGACTAAAGCCCCCACATTAGAGTGTAGTAGATACAAAAAGGTCATGGGTTCAAACCCATGAGGACACAAATTCATTCACATTTCCAACAATCCCCACATGAATGGAATTATTAAGAAACGAAGAAAAGAAAAACAAAACAAGAATGTCCGAGTATGAAGAAGTTATGAATGGGCCAAGGTGTCATACGACTTGAACCTTCGCTTTGTGTTTGTCTGTCGGGGATTACTAGTTGACCCGGTGACCTTAGTCTTGAACTGCTTCAACATATATGTAAGCCAAGTCAACAGCTAACACACATAACTTCAAAAATCATCATAGAGTTCCCTCGGTTGTGCTCAGATAGCCATGAGCTTCCTGTGTTTCATGAGTGCTCTAGAGAACAAGCCTATAAGTTCTCATAGGAAGCGGCTTTTACTTCCTCACTCATATAGGTGCCTCTATCGAGTGTATCAGATCATTACACCCCAATCGAAAAACCAATATATATAGAAAGCATTAAGAGTATTTACTCATCATTTAAAAGATACGTAAGGTACTACTACATCATAGGGATGGGTACGAGTTTTCACTCTAGGTGTAGTACCCCTACAAATCACGCCAGATAACTTGTTTCCCCATTGAACCTTGATCCCGGGATCTCCATTCACCAAGGTTGGGTGTCGCTTATCGGTGATTTAATTAAATAGGCAATTAGTCTTTAATAGACTTTAGCCCCATCCCTCGATGTACTAAAACCACTCTAGCCAGCCTTTAGTTAAAGGATCACCTAAATTTTCTTTTGACCTCACAAAGTCAATAGCTATGATCCCATCTCTTAACAACTGCCGACAAGTTGTTATGTCTTCGAATTTAATATGTCGAGATTTCCCATTATAGGAAGTATTTTTGGCCCTCAAGATAGCAGCCTTGGCTATCACGCGTGAATAGAGACAGTGGAAATGTGGTTTAGGCCAAAGCGGGATATCCATCAAAAATTCCCGATCGACTCGCTTCCTCACTAGCTTTGTCTAAAGCTATAAACTCGATTCCATAGTGGAACGGGCAATGCAAGTTTGCTTAGATGATTTCCAAGACACCGCACCCCCGCCATAGTGAACACATAGCCACTAGTGGATTTAGATTCCCCGAGAATCGCAATCCAATTGGCATCATCAGTATTCCTCCAAAGATACCGGATATCCGCCATAATGAACACCATAATTTGAAGTATATTTCAAATATCTCAATACTCGATAAGAGCATCCCAATGCCCATTCTTTGGGATTTATGGTGTATCTACTAAGTTTGCTTACGGCGTAGCTATGTCGAAGTCTAGTGCAGTTCATAAGATACATGAGACTTTATAACCCTAGAAAACTCTAAAGGAGATACACCCAATCCAAAGTATTTTTGTCAAATGTATACTAGGATCATATGGTGTTCTCGCGGCGTACACAATATCAAATTGATTAAATCTTTTAAGCATTTTCTCTACATAATGAGATTGAGACAAAGTAATTCCATCAATTATACACAATCTTAATGCCAAGAATGACATCAGCAATACCCAAATCTTTCATGTCAAAATGCTTACTCAAAAAAGATTTAGTCTTATTGACGGTCTCTAAACTGGTTCCAATGATCAACATGTCATCCACATATAAAAAGATAATTACACCCGTTGTTTCTCAAATTTACAATAAATGCATTTATCTCGCCCCATTAATATTAAAACCATTAGAGATTAGCACACTATCAAATTTCTCATGCCATTGTTTAGGAGCTTGTTTGAGATCGTAAAGAGATTTCTTTAGCCTACAAACTTTTCTCTCAAGGCCTTCTAAAACAAACCCTTCCTCGGTGATCCATATATATCTCCTCTTGTAATTCCCCATTTAGAAATGCCGCTTTTAACGTCCATTTGGTGAATTACGAGATTACGAAAATAGAAGCAAAGGCTATTAACATTCTCGATAGATGTAATCCTCGTCCACAGAGAGTAGGTATCAAAGAAATCAAACCCTTCTCTCTGTTTATAGCCTTTTGCTACTAATCTCGCTTTATATTTATCAATGGATCCATCTGCCTTTAAGTTTCTTTCTAAATAACCATTTATTTCCAATAGTTTTACTACCGTGGGGCAACTCAACCAAATTCCCCAAGTGTTATTGGTTATAATGGACTCATATTCACTTAGAATGGCCTCTCTCCAAAAAATCGCATCGAGAAGATGACATGGCCTCTCGAATAGGTCCGAGGATCCTCCTCTACTAAGAAAGTAAGGAAATCAGGTCCAAAAGAGGTGTTAGTCCTAGGTCTCTTGCTCCTCCCGAAGTTCAATTTCATCTTCGCCAGAAGAATCTTCTCGAACTCTAGGAGCAAGTGTAAGAACTCCTGAGTCCCTCCCGATCTCTCAATAAATGGGAATTTATCCTCAAAAAAGACAAAGATCATATCCCTAGACTCAATAATGGTATTATCATCAACAAATTTATTTTTAGATTTGAAAACTAAAACCCAGTAGAGGCACTTGCTATTCTGCATACCCAATAAAGACACAATCTACAGTTTTTAGGGCCAAGTTTAGTCCTCTTGGGTGTTGGTATAGATACCTTAGCCAAACACCCCCACACTTTAAAGAATCTATAAGTCGGTGTCCTATTTTTCCACATCTCATATGGAGTTTTATCTGTGTCTTTAAAATGTATCTTATTCGTAATATAACAGCCATTAGCAAAGCCTCCCCATAGGTTCATAGAAGCCCCAGAGCTATTGATCATTGAATTGATCATATCTTTGAGAGTCCTATTTTTTCTCTGCTATCCCATTGGATTGGGGAGCATAAAGGGCAAAGGGTCTCATGTACAATACCATTATTTTCACAAAATTTATTGAAAGGACCGTAATATTCACCTCCTCTATCGGACCTAACTATTTTTATTTTCTTGTCTAACTGGTTCTCAACTTCAGTTTTAAAGGAAATAAATTTAGCTAAGCTATCATCCTTACTCTTAAGAAGATAAACATGACAGAAACGTGAAGCATCATCAATGAATGTAACAAAATATTTATTACCTCCTCTAGTCATGTAACCTTTAAGATCACATAAGTCAGGCAGTGAATCAATGCCAACAACTTCGGTGTTTCTTTCTACCTTTTTGAAAGGTTTCCTAGCATATTTAGATTCTACACATACTTCACATCTCTTATTTTCAGAAATAGTATTCTTGGATATGTTACCTAGATACATCAGTTTTTTTAATTGAAACATTATTAACGTGTCCAAGTCTACTATGCCACAAATCAAATGACTCAACCATATAAGAAGAAGTAGATGCTTTATTAAATTCAAAATCAGTTACATTGAGCTTAAACAAGCCTTCATCTAAATAACCTTTACCCACAAAGGTTCCCCCCTTAGTCAGAACAAATTTGTCTGACTCAAAGACAAGTTTGAACCCCTTCTTACTTAAAAGGGAACCAGAAACCAGATTTTTCCTAATATCAGGAACATAAAGAACATCCTTCAAATTAAGAACATTTCCAGAAGTGAACTTCAAATTAACAGTCCCTTTTCCTTCAACTCTAGAAGCAGATGAGTTACCCATGAACAGACTTTCTCCTTCTCCCAGAGGAGTGAAGGACGCAAATGCACTTTTAGTGCCACAGATGTGTTTGGTAGCCCCAATGTCTACCCACCAAATATCATGTTACTCACCAAGTTAACCTCAAGAACCACAAAGAGAAAAGTTACCATCCCGAACTACATTTGCTTGTGCCTTGTCTTTCTTCCCATCATTCGGACCTTTTTGAATTTACTGATCCGGCTATATGACCTCGAGATCCGCATACACATAGCAATGAATTTCAGGATTGTAAGGTTTCTTTTAAAGTGAGGTTGGGACTGTTTATTCTTGTTCGCATATGGTTTCTTTTTGACGGGAATTTAGTTGATTTAGACTTAGAAGAACTAGCGCGTTACCTTGAACCAAGGTTAGCCTTTTAGCCTTCATTTCCTCAAGTCTCCACATTGATTTCAGCCTTCCTGTTATCCTCCTCGATCCGAAGGTTGACGATCGATCTTCTAGTGTCATCTCTTTCTTCTTATGTTTGAGATCGTTTTTTGTACTCCTTCCACGAGGAAGGGAGTTTCTCAATGATGGAAGCAACCCGAAGCCTTTGCAGATTTTATAACCTTCCCGCAAAATCTCATGAATAATTATTTGCAGCTCCTCCACTTGAGAAACAACAGATTTTCCATCTTCCATCTTGAATTCGAAACTTTCCTACAAGAAACTTCTTAGAACCTGCATCTTCGCAGAGCATACTTCTTATCAAGCAAATTCCACAATTCTCAGAAAGTGCATTACACAAAGATAAACATCATACAAATCAAGGGAAAGACAATCAAGTATATAATTTCGACATAAATAATCTTTCTTTTCCCATCCCATCACACCACCGTAATCGACCGTGTTCATCTTCATTTTCATTGTAGATGGGTTTCTCAATCGAAATCCATTCAACCAGGTTTTAGAGTAGTCGATAAAATCTCATTTTCATCTCACCGGCGGTAACTTAAAATTTCTGCCATCAAAATTTCGGGCTTGACGGACTTACCACTAGGTTTCTCCATCTTAGCAATATTAAGAACAGTCGAGCACAATACTAGATAATAACAGATCGTTTTTTCGTCTTAAGATTGTAGTATCTAGTATAGAAAAACAGTAATAATAAAGCAAGTAAAACTTATCATCGAGGATTGTGCTCTCGCACAATTTCCTTAAGACAAAAAAACGCCGGTATGGTTGCCGCCGACCTCAAGCGCACGTCTCCCAGGATACAACAATGGACGAGCGTGTCACCAGCTAATGACCTGCTCAGTAGAAACTCTCAGCATACTCCAGACGAGGTTTTTGATTTGAAGAACAAAAGATGTGTTTTTCTTCTTTGATAAACAAGAGAGACTTTTTGTTTTATAGATCTGACACTCGCGACTCAAGGCGAGAGTCACGACTCCAGTTTTTAATGCCCGACTCGAATCAGTAAGGAAAGATTTTGAAACGGTTAAGAGTTTTAGTTTTGGAAAGAAGATCAAAAGATTCCGCAAAAACAAGTCCAAGATACTTTCGCCACGCTGAAGCCCAATTGGGTGGATTTGCACCCCCTCAACGGCGGCGTGTGTGGCACACGCCAAGACTAAAAGTTTTCTGGAGCTCCCACCTCCCAAGAGTCCCCAAACCAAGGAGGCCTTGTGTGCGCGCGAGCACCTCCTTATATCTCTCTACACTATCCCTCCATAAGGACACAACCAATATAAACTTAAGAGTCTTAAGTTTAGTAACCAATGTGGGACTAAAGCCCCCCACATTAGAGTGTAGTAGATACAAAAGGTCATGGGTTCAAACCCATGAGGACACAAATTCATTCACATTTCCAACAAATCCCTCTACAACGCAATGCAATTCAGTCGTCCTCTTTGGCGGGTTCTCAAATAGTGATAGATTGTTTTGTGATTGGATTGCAAACTGTAGAATTAAACACCTAATTAAAGAGACAAAACACAATAATTTATAGTGGTTCGGTGCCAATGCGGCGACCTACGTCCACGGGAGAAGAAAAAGATATTATTGCTTGGTTGGTTTTGTTTTTGTGTTACAGAGATGTTTATATAGCACAACATGAGTGCATATTCGTGTCTATAGTTTCCAAAATGATTGGAGACTTTCCTTTATAGAAAACATACGAATCTGGCAAATCTCTATCAAAACCGACTAGGGCACGCCCCGCGCTCGACTTGGGTGCGACCCACGCTCTTGCCTTGGTCGACCTCCAGTACTTTCAGCGCGACCCGCACTCTTCTCTTTCTTCTCCCACACTCCCCCTCAAGTTGGTGTGAAAATATCTAGCGAACCCAACTTGGAGAAAATATCATGGAACTTGGAAGCTGGAAGTCCCTTGGTAAAAATGTCTGCAAGTTGTTGGTCACTTCAAACATAGGAGGTAGTGACAATGTTAGACTGTATTTTTTCACGCACAAAATAACAGTCAATTTCGATATGCTTAGTTCTCTCATGAAACACCGGATTTGCAGCAATGTGCATAGCAGCTTGATTATCACAGTAAAGTGTAGTTGGCAGATGCAACCCAAAACACAAATCCTTCAGAAGAGCGCGAAGCCATATGATTTCACCGGGTGGAAGCCATAGCCCCTTCTTTCTGCACTAGAACGAGCCACTACATTCTATTTCTTGCTCTTCCGAAAGTGACTAAATTACCTCCCACAAAGGTACAATAACCGGCAGACCTCCCGATCAACCGGACATCCCGCCTAATCAAGCATCGTGTAAGCGAATAGATGTATGCCCATTTTTCCGCATCCAAATACTTCTGCCTGGTGACCCTTTCAGATACTGCAGTATTCTAGAAACTGCATTCATATGTGGAGTCCTTGGAGCATGCATAAAACGACTAACCAAGCTCACTACATAAGAAATATATGGTCGGGTAATAGTTAAATATATTAGTTTACCAACTACTCGCTGATACTGACCAATGTCAGTAAGAAGATCACCAGTGTTATCCAACTTGGCTCCACTGTTAGTTGGAGAATCAGATGGTTTTACCCCCAGCTTTCTTGCTTCACTCAAAATATCCAACACATACTTTCTTTGATTTAGAAATATACCCTTTTTTGAATAAGCAATTTCGATCCCAAGAAAGTACTTCATAATACCCAGATCCTTGATTGCAAACTTCTTGTGCAGTAACTCCTTGAGCTTAGAAATCTCGATAAGGTCATCACCTGTGATAACTATGTCATCAACATAAATAAGAACAATAACCAAGCCTAACCTGCTAGATTTAACAAATAAGGAAGGATCAGCATCACTTCGCTTTAAGGCTGGTCATAGCTAGAATGAAACCGAAGCTTGGCATACCACGCTCGTGGAGATTGTTTAAGTCCATAGATAGCCTTTTTTAACTTGCATACTAATCCGACTTTAGTCTCCTTCGGATGTCCAGGTGGAATGCTCATATACACTTCTTCTTTAAGATCTCCATATAAGAATGCATTTTTCACATCCATCTGAAATAATTTCCAGTCTTGATTCACAGCTAGAGATACAAGAACTCTAAACGTATTCATCTTTGCAACTGGTGCAAAAGTCTCCTTGTAGTCCTGACCATAAGTTTGGATGAATCCCCTTGCAACAAGTCGAGCTTTAGACCTCTCTAAGGAACTATCACTGTTGAACTTGTTTCTGAACACCCACCGACAATCAACAATTTTCTTTCCATACGGTAGCATAACAATATCCCAAGTGTTATTCTCGTCTAGAGCACGAAGTTCTTCTTGCATCGCCTTTCTCCATAATCGGACGAGTTAAACTTCTCTAAAGTTCTTGGGTTCTTGCACGTCATCGACTGTACTTAAGAAAACATGATGAGATAAAGTGATATTGGCATACGTTATATACTCCTGTAGAGGATATGTGACATCATGCAGAGAATAAAAATTCATGTGAGTCACTGGAGGATGCCTTTCTCTATCAGATTTATAGTAATCCTTGAGAATTTCTGAAGGTCGTTTCTCTCGTTCAGATTGTCTAGAAACTGGAGGAGTTGGAGAATCACCGAGCGCGCCCCGCGCTCAGGTTGCTCAGTCTGCAAGCGCACCTACGCCCCATCTGCTGGAAGTTGTGGATCACTAGAGCGTGCCCCGCTCGAGTTGCTCGATCTGCAAAAGCACCCTCACCACTTGGCTTCAAGATTCTTCGATGGCGGGAACTATACCTTCACCAACTATTGGGACAGGAACAATGCCTTCACCAACAGCTGGGAGAGGTGCCAAATCTGCCAAACACTCCCCCTGGGACCGATTCCCAGGCACAGCTGAATCATGAAAGAAAGCTTCAGATTCCACAAATCGGACATCACGAGAGACAACCAATTTCCTTGTCGCAGGATTGTAACATATGTAGCCTTTCTGTGTGGTAGAATACCCAACAAACACACATCGAATAGCCCGAGCATTAAATTTATCTCGATGAATAGCTTGTTGATGCACATAACAGACACACCCAAACACTCGCAAGTGAGAGAGATCCAGTGGCCTGGCTTTTAGCACTTCCAATGGGGATTTAAAACCAAGGACCCGACTGGGAAGACGATTAATCAAATATGCAGCAGTTAAGACACCATGAAACCAGTAGTGCTTAGGAACATTCATGCCCAACATAAAAGCACGAGTGGTCTCCAAAAGGTGTCTGTTCTTTCTTTCAGCCATGCCATTCTGCTGAGGTGTGCCAACACAGCTAGTTTGATGAATTATCTCCTGGCTATGAAGATAATCAGGTAACATACCTTTACAAAACTCAGTGCCATTGTCAGATCTAAACATCTTGATATTAGCACCAAATTGGTTAGTAATCATAGTATGAAAATCCTTGAATACAGTCACAACCTCAGTTTTTTATTTCAATAAATATAACCATGTAGCACGAGATTTATCATCAATGAACAACACAAAATACTTATAGCCGTCATAGGAATTAACAGGAGCAGGTCCCCATAAATCAGAATGAATTAACTCAAACAATTTATTTAACACAGAATTCGAGTTTGGAAATGATAAACGAGTTTGTTTAGAAAATTGACAAACATCATCAGAGTTTAAAGAAGCATGCGGAAACAAATTTGACAAGACATGACCAGATGGATGCCCAAGTCTTTTATGCAAAATACGACTTTCAAGTAAATCACTAGCTTGATACGCCTTTTTATGCGACTTCAACAAATAGAGTCCATTAGAATAAATTCCTTCACCAATCGTCCTCTTCGACTTTCGATCCTGAAAGACGACAGAGTTAGGAGAAAAAATGACATCACAATTTAAAGAATTGATAAGTTTTCCAACAGATAGAAGTTGAACAGGGAATGAAGGAACAATTAGAGCATCACTCTTGAGATTTTTATCAAAAAAATTTACTTGACCACTACCTAAAATGGGAACGGTAGAACCATTTGCTATGGAAATATTATGATTTTCAGGTTTGGACACAAAATTATGGACAGAGGCAGGGCAATTAGCCATATGATCAGTAGCCCCTGAATCAATTATCCATGAGTTACTGTTTTCTGGCATAGTAAAATAGGCATGTAAATTACCTGACACATGAGTTGAGGCAAACTAACCTTTGCTAGAAGACATGGACTTAGTGAGTTGTTGGAGAATTTGGCTCAACTGATGACTAATATCTGAGTTGGACATTGATGTCTCTAAGAACAAAAAAGATGCTCTTTCTTGGACAGTTCCTTTTCCTTCTTAAGATGTGGATATAATTCCCAACAATGGTCCCTGGTGTGCCAGTTCTTTCCACAATGATCACAGTGAGATGGTTCCCTTTTTCCCTTACCCTTTTCAAATCCCTGTGACTTCTTCCTAAAATAGTTTTCTGCAAGTAATACAGTAGATTCAGAGATTGAGGACTTTACCTTGGAGTTCATGGTTTTCTTTCTTGTTTCCTCCCTCTGAATAGTTGCACAAACGGCAGCAAGTGATAGAAGAGTGTTTTCCATTAGAATGTTGCTTTCCAGATTTTCATATTCTGGTTTAAGACTACGAAATACGGTGAAGATTTTATCCTCTTCAGCTCGTTTCAACAGAGTCTTAGCATCAGTGGTGTGTGGACGATATATATTTAACTCATCCCACAATTTCTTCAAATTCCCAAGGTGTTCTGTAAAAGTTTTCTCACTTTGTTGCAAAGCACCAATTGCGAGGTGAAGTTCAAACACACGGGCGAATTGTTCGGTTTCGTGATAAATCTTCAATTGAATCCCACATCTCTTTTTTCGTAATCGAAAAAGTAAAAATCCCAAAGAATAGTAGACTCCATAGAATTGAGTAACCACGATCGAACAAGCTGATCATTGGAAACCCAATTCTCATATTCGGCATCATCAATGGCAAGACATACATTTGCACCATTAATGAACCCTAATTTTCTCTTTCCACCAAGCGATAGCGAAACCGCTCTAGACCAAGGTATATAGTTCGTTCCATTCAAGAGAACTGATGACAGCTTCCAACCAGGATTAGAATCAGTCTCGTTGTAACAGCTGACTTTGGGTTTGGATTTGGATCTGACATAATGTATTGTGTTTATCTAGATTGATTTAGAGAGAGATTAAGCGATCCGCTCTGATACCATGTAGAATTAAACACCTAATTAAAGAGACAAAACACAATGATTTATAGTGGTTCGGTGCCAATACGGCGACCTACGTCCACGGGAGAAGAAAGAGATATTATTGCTTGGTTGGTTATATTTTTGTGTTACAGAGATATTTATATAGCACAACATGAGTGCATATTCGTGTCTATAGTTTCCAAAAGGATTGGAGACTTTCCTTTATAGAAAACATACGAATCTGGCAAATCTCTGTCAAAACCGACTAGGGCGCGCCCCGCGCTCGACTTGGGCGCGACCCACGCTCTTGCCTTGAATTGGTCGACCTCCAAGATTTTCTCAAGACGACCCAGCTCGACTTGGCCTTGCCTTTGCCTACCACCAATTCTTCTTCTTTCTTCTCCCACATAAACATAATAATAAACTTTGGAGAGCTCATCATCTGGCCGCTTGATATATCATTGCATTCAAGAGGAATCCATTGGAAGATCGGGCACCGTATTCCCGATGGCTAAGATTATCTAGAAGAATAGTGGGGGTACTAGCACTTAAAAACTAAGATGGTATTCGTTGATGTCGCTTGACTACCAAAACAATGACAAATGATTGTTTCCAATAACAAGTTACCAATTTTGGATAAGAACGAGAGCGATACACGAAGATTTAATCTGCAAATTGAAATGCATTGTGCTTGTGCCGTATTATGGGACTGCTTGTGACTAGACTCTACAAAGATTTTGACCAATGGAATGGTTAGCGGACCCTGGCTCAACTTGGGGTCTGTACTTATTTATGTTAGGCGCTACACACGGTCCAAGATACCCCTACCTAATAAATCGGAGCTCACAAAAAAAAAAAATAAACCGGTTCTGGCCGGTTTTGGCGAAAATTAATAGTTCATATGAGTTCGGATCAAATTAGCTCCAAAACCACAACATGTTAGAAGTAATTATTAAGCCAGATTCCTTAATTAAGTGATGATACGGTTCATTTGTGTACAGTAACGTGGTTAAAAACCATATATATGTTTCATGAGATGTAATAATTGCATTAATGTATGAGTTAAACATTAATGGGGATGTGACATATAAATAGGGAGCGTAATCACATTTCTAATTATCGAATGAATTAAATAATTTTTTCTTTCACTATTCGTAATCATTATTTGTTAGTTTTTATTTAAGAGAACAAGTTTCTTCTCTTAATCATTTGTTATCTAGTTACTCTTGTTGGTAATAGAGTGGTATCAGAGCCTTGTTAAGATCCATGGCTAATTCTAACAACAATATGTTACCACCCCAACTCCCAAAGTTTAGTGGAAAAAATTATAGTCAGTGGAGCATACAAATGAAAGTCTTGTATGCGTCTCAAGATTTGCGGGAAATTGTTGAGTCTGGTTTTGTAGAGTCAGAGAGTCTCTCACTGCAGAACAACTCACCGAGTTGAAAGAAAGGCATAAGAAAGACAAAAAGACGTTGTTCTTTATCTACCAAGTTGTGGATGAAGCTATATTCGAAAGAATCTCAGCTGCTACATCATCAAAGCAAGCATGAAATATCTTTCATACTTCCTACAAAGGTGAAGAGAAAGTGAAAATGGCAAGACTACAAACTTTGCGTGGCGAGTTTGATATGTTGCGGATGAATGAAAGAGTCTGAATCAATTGAAGATTACTTCAATTGTGTAATCTCTCTTGTTAATCAACTGAGATTAAATGGAGAAAATATTGAAGATCAAAGGGTTCTTGAATAAATCCTTAAAAGCATGACTTGCAAGTATGAATACATATATCTAAAGACTTGTCTACCTTGTTTTTGGATGGTCTTATTGACTCTCTTCAATCTCATGAGTTACGATTGAAGCAGTTTGACTCTTCTCCAGTTGAGCAAGCATTTCAATCACAAACTTATTTTAGAGGGAGTTCTAGAGGAAGAAGAGGAGGATATAATCGTGGAAAAGAAAGGAGTTCATCATGGGTTGATAGAGTAGAAAGATCACTAACTAGTACCGATGCCTTTTCGAATAAAACCTCACACTCATTGTCAAGTTGTGGCCCAATCTCAATGTGTGGTTAGTGGAGGACAATATCGGTACTAGTTATCCCATGGGCGCAGAAGCCTAGGCCTGGCGGATGTGTCCAGGTCCTAACAAACTGGTTCTATTCGTGAAGATGAAGACTTTGATGGGACTTAAAAAAGTCTACCTTAAAGGAGGCTGTTAGAAGTAATTATTAAGCTAGATTCTTTAAGTGATGATGCGGTTCATTTGTGCATGGTAATGTGGTTAAAGACCATATGTTTCATGAGATGTAATAAGTTGCATTAATGTAGGAATTAAACATTAATGGGGATGTTGCAACAAACAATATATAAAGTGAGTGTAATCACATTTCTAATTATCGAATGAATTAAACAATTATTTCTTTCACCATTAGTAATCATTATTTGTTAGTTTGTATTTAAGAGAACAACTTCTCTTAATCATTTGATGTCTAGTTATCCTTGTTGGTAACAAAACAGGCCAAAGCCCTGTGCCTCAGTTGTGAAAGCATTTCTTGCGCAATTTCAAAAGGACAGTCACAAAGTAGATTCTTGGCAACATTCTTGCATGTTTGAACTATTAATCTAGCATGACAGGCTAAAGTTTTGGAGGTACCGGAAGAGGACATATGAGTAAGTAGGAATTCGTTATTTGTTCATAAAAGTTTTTATTGACTGTTGAACGTGCTATTACATTGCTTTTGATCATTACATTTTTATAGTGATTTACTTATGGTCACTTATGAGTTTCTAATTGGAATTTAATAGTTTAGAAAAGGTTATAAACTATTTTAAGACAAAAATGTTTAATACATTAACATGAATCCTTTATTGCTGAAAATTTAGGCAATGCTTGCCCTAGCAATCAAGTACCCTTTGAGTTTGAAGAGTTAGGAGCTTTAGAAAATTGCTTCCAACATGTTTAATTTTTTTCCACGGTAAATGGACAAAACTTGAGGTAGTAGTTATTATTTCAGATGAATAAAACTTCAATTTCCTCCAATATGTCAAGATAGATTTCAATAATCTTTGTTATTGCTGATTTTAGCTTTTCTTTTGGAAGCATTTGCATTTAGTTTTCTTCCTGAAAGTAATCAAGGCCTCAGGGGGCTGTATTTACCATGAAAAAGAACACAATATCCATGACAAAATCTGTCATACAAAAAATGAGGACAAATTTAAAATGGCCTTAAACCAGAATGACAAAGGTAAATTGTTTGTGTGTGGCTATCTAAAGATCACGCTGAGATCGAGACACTAAGTATGTACCAACTCTCTCGTTGAGTCGTTGGTAGTTCACGTGTAATTCGAGAATTAAACACACATACCGCATTGTTGGGGAGATTTGTGTCTTCGTGACTCGTGAGCTAAAATTCTATAGCGAGCTGATGGCTATTTGAACATTTGGGCTTTAACACCAAAGAAGCGTTTGTAGGGAGTATGTAAAGACTCTCGTGAGCATGTTACCTTTTGAGTACCTGTTTTACTACTTTTACTCGGGATTCACTGACCATAAGCAATGTTGCTGGCTTTTCTAGCTTACTGATATTCTGATCGACGTAAATTAGATATCTTGTTGATGGGATTCATGTTAATTATGTGATTAGATCAATCAGAATCAGCTCCAAATCCTAGCCGATTAGGACAATAGCTTCTAAGTTTGTCTAGTAAGTAATATCTGAGTATATTATGAATGTATAGTGATCACAAAAACCTAAGGCCCCTAATTAAGGTCTCATAAAATATGTGGTACATTTTGATTTGTAAATGTCATTAGCACTCCTTAGATTTGGGATTTCATAAAACAAAGAACACCTTTTAATTATTTGCTCATAATTTGCTTTTTGTTTCCAAAGCCTTCAAATAAAATCTATTTCTTGACCAAAAGCTATGAAAGACGTCAAAGTTATGGTGAACAGCCACTAAACTTCAGCAATATTCGATCTATCGCTGCTGTGTTTCCAGTTAGAGTTTAGTCATCAGAAATTGTGACCGACGACTTTTACATGATGCCGCTCCCAATTGAATTATGATAAAAACTAAAATAATGAGCAGTATCTCAGTAAATTGGGGGAATTGTACGACCATATGTGCAAAATGGAGTAATAGTGTAATTGGATATTAGTACTTTGTTAAATGCTTGGACATGTGCTTTTCAATGCCCTCCATGCCAGATGGTGAGGTTATACAGAGTTTGATTCAAGTTTGTTTCCAAACCACACTGGATAGCAATACTTCGGACCCAAATGCTTGCTTCAAAAAGTGGTTAAAATTCGTCCTTTTGACGGCGTAGTAGCATTGCTTTAAGAATTACTCATCTTGCCACCAAATTTTAGGGGGAGGTTCTCCAATCAGTTAAGCGAAGAGAGTTGAGGAGTTCCACACTCGATTACATTATTGGACTACGATTGTAACTGGAGGAAATGCAAGGAGCTTAGTATTCAATCCAAACAAAATGGAGTAGTCTTGGACAAATTCATGAGGTGCTGGTGTGCTCGACGACTTTGGCATAACGATCCCATGGTATTATACGACAACAGGTGCCTGTTAGACCAAATCAAGATCACATCCCCTAGTATGCGTAATGTCACACCTCGATTTTTCGTAGAATCCAAATCGACAACAAATAGATATTTACTCTATTTCCATGTCATCCAAATCCTACAAATCCTGAGGCGTGAACCGAAATCGTACCTTTCTGATAAACATGCATTTAATTACATCTAAAAAAAATTGTGAAATAAGAATACTTCCATAAATCCAAAATAAATAACCTCCAAATTACAATCATCCTGATATGTACGAGGAACATCAAACCGAAATAAAGATAAACGAGAACATCTCAACTTATTAACTCAAAATCCAATATACAATAAAAAAGATAGAATCTCTAAAGAAAAACAACTCCTAAGAAAGGTAGTTACTCCAAATGTAGCTCCACGGTTTTCCAACTCAAACTACTAATGTTGCGGTTCCTACAAAGGGTCTAGGTTCCATAAGGAACATACCCCCCGAATGCAAAGCAAACTGGGGTCAGCATTAAAATGCTGGTGTGAGTGCCCTAAATACAATACATGTTCATGATGGTTCATAACAATACACATTATCACCATGAAGTTACGTATACCACGTCTACATCATTCGGCTACGTTAGAGACATCGATCCCTTGTCACCAACTGACAAGAGAAACTTAGTTTCTCTTAACGTGCAAATCCTTGTAGCACATACCAATATAATACATAAAATTTAATATAACATTATAACCAACTATCTCAATACTAACTTAAAGAAGTATACAATATCTTAGCGCCTAACAGTAAAGTGATCGGGCTTCATCCATGCAATAAGGATTAGGTAGCCCACCCTTTTGCAAAACAGAGTTAATTCAATTATAACAATAAAACATAAAAATAATGTCTCAAATATTATATAAATTATTAATACACTTTAATTAAGACCCCCTTCCCCCATGATTTATTAAATTTTCTTAGACGTCTTTTATAGTTCCTAAAGGACCATTTCTCATTTTCGAACTTTGAACTCGTACCGGAACATGCCCTGCCCAAGCATGACTCTCATTTACACCCAAGTCCATTTCGTGTTCACTTTTGTGTTGGGGCTACAACTAGAAATGTAATAACATAACGGACGCTAGGACACGAGTGAACAACCGCGTGAAATACCAATATCATGCAAATCCACATAACCAAGGTTTACATCACATCTCTTAGTGAAGCAAATGACATTTAGTTCCTTCCCTAAAAGATGAAACATTGCCATAAATTTAATCCCGCATTTACGTCACATCTCACAAGGATGGAATATAATGCGTCATAAAATATCATATAAATCCACATATCCAAGGTTTACGTCACATCTCTTAGTGAGCCAAAAGACATTTAGTTCCTCCCCTAAAAGATGGAACCTTGTTATAAATTTTAATCCCGCATTTATGTCACATCTCACAAGGATGGAGTGCGTCATAAAACATATCCAAACCCGCATTTACGTCACATCTCACAGGGATGGAATGCATTTAAACATCAAATGTATCCTACCTGCATTCATGTCACATCTCCTAGAGATGGAATGCGTAATCATCATGAGTATAGGAAATGTCCATCTTATTCTAATAGTGTCATAGTTTTTCTAATGATTTCACATCCACATAGTATATATATATGTTATACAAAACAAAATAAATTTTCACGATCAACAATACTTTCTATACAATATTTATTATAACACACTCCCAAGAGCGACAATTTGCACAAACTCAATCAATTTCCATGTTAATATTCAAATAAACCAAGGTTATACTTGGTGATGTAAACATACTAATTTCAAGCAGTAGCAAATCATGCATAATGATCATAAACAACAATCCATTCAATAAAATTAACCATTCTCCATTCCACAACTCTATCCAAAATCAATAGTCTTGTATTTCAATGCCTCGATTGACATCCCACCGTCGGATAGGCCTACAATATTAATGGGTATGACTACTGTGTGTTCTAAATATACATATCATATTTGAGGAAAATCCAGGACTGGGTCATCCTTCATCTACGACTAAACGTATGACTACATAGTGCGGTTTGCTGGCATAGTATATACAACCAATCACGCTTATGCATGCCTCGACAGAAACTCCACCGTTGGATATGTCTATAATTTACATATGTCATATTTCAATGTATCAGGTAACTAAGGTTTAAATGTGAGAGACATCCGAGTAAGAAAAGATCTCCATCTAAACGGAAATAAAAGACTACGCAGACAAGTTGAATTACACAAATTCTTGTCGTTTAGAACTTGCAAATCAATAAATATAATTTTCAAACCTGCAACAATTAAAAAGAATAGTGACAAGTTAGAGTCGAACCACACCTTGAAATAGAGAAATTAGAGCGAAGAGAATTAATGAACCAATAACTAACTAGGTACGTGAGATTTAAAATAATTTTTAGACAAGATTTTATCGAACTAATTTAATCTAAGAAGGAAAATTTGCTTCTATTTTATCAAGTAATTAAACTAAATTTTGCCGGTTTTCAAGAATTCAATTAATGAGAAATCCTAATGGTGAATGACTTCACCCCTATTTTTAAAGAATAGATTATTTCAATATTTCCAAATATTTATTCCCCTTTATTTTATAAATTTCATCAAATAAACTCCAACGCTAGTTGTCAATTTAATGGATGATTTTTCAGTGTAAGTATTTTATGGACGCTAGTCACATTTAAAAGAATATCTCAATAAATGAATCCTCCATTTCTTCAAGTATTTACATTTATTTATCTAAGTATGAAAAATCACCACATATAATAGAAGGGCATAAACCATCCACGATAATTAATTAAACATCAAAACCAAACTTTAAAATAGACTTAGATAAGAACAAACAATGGAAAATACCCCGAATGGTGATAGAATCCATGACTATTTTTCTCTAAGTTATTTTGGAAGAATATCATTGGACATAATTAAAACAACAAGATATAGGGAATTAAAACTTGGAAATATAAAACTAAATCTATATCTTCATGATAGGGGATTCATCTTCCACCATTAGGGTGAAGATTTTACCCTATCATATCATGCTAACAGAGTAATCAAAAGAGTAAGAGAATACCACCATTTTATTCAACCTTGAAATCACTTTATTGCTAGTCGGAAAAAATAGTACGTACACACTCTAATCTCTCTTCCTCACTAACTAAATGAACTAAAACTACAAAGCAAAATTTCTACTATAATGAAGATATAATGGGAGTAGAATTACAGTAGAATGGGTGTGTCCTCAATGTCAATTCTCGTCTCTATTTATAGCTTCCACAAAGAAGATTTTTGTGTATATAATATTTTCACACAAAATGGAAATAATCTTTGGAATATGGGAAAAAAAATAAGATAAAAGAATTTAGGAAATGGAATATAGAAGAGATATTATCAAGGCATGATGAGAGAAAGAAATATAAATTGGTAATCAAATAAAGGATAAAATGGAATGATATAGTTTTGAATTAGGAATGGAGTGATTGGCAAGAATATGGAGGATATGGGGGAATATATATGGTGGCAAAAATATAATGTATTAAGGAATGATTTGATATGATAAAATCAATGGGATAAATGATTAATAGAAATGAGGATATTTAATGGGGTGAAAATGGTAAAGATATATAGTGGTAGTTGTGATTTTTTTTTTCCTTCCATAATTATCAATTCTCTAACATTTTCTTCCATTCTTGATAGCATAATTTATTCCATGAGCTCTCACTTATTGATTTTTTTAAATGATCCTCTTTGGCTCATGGGCTCGGGCTTTGACCAACATCTTTATTTCCTACAAAAAAAAATATTAAACCAAATTAATAAAATATATTTTGCATGGGACTTTTCCAAAGACATGCACATATATGCAAATAAACCTTTATGACCAAAAAAAAAATGTGCATAATGTATGTCATGGAATAAAGCAAATGTATGGTTTTACGTTAAAAATACGCAATTAAACATAAATGATATTATAAAGTGTCTATAAAACTATATATAAAATATACAATTTTAAACACTTATCAAACACCCCCAAACTTACATTTTGCTAGTCCTCGAGAAAAACCAAAACAAAATAAAATTTTAACTCACTTTCGTAGGAATCGCGATTGCACTTAGCTTGTGCAACAAACCGTTAAACCTCAAGGTTACCCCTAGAGGAGGAGTTTTGTCTCGTGAGGGTTTGCAGAGAATATACCCACAAAATTCCGATGTTCTAAATTAGACTACAAAGACTCAATTATCCAGGTTATCACCCTAAGTTATCTCAGCAAAGTCTTTTCATCTCTCTTGGCGACAAACTTCAATTCTCGTGACACCAGAGTTAATAAAAATGCAATAAACATAAGCATTAAACAATATAAGCACTCTGCTATGAAAAGATGTAATGCTATGTACAAGTAAATTTACTTCTAGTATCTTTTAGAAAGAATCATTCACTAGGGTTCTCACCGGTTGTGTCATAGACATGTATCACTCATATTTATTGCACTCTAAGTCAAGGTCTCTCTAGTGTGCGAGGGCACACTCAATCCTTACACTCTCAATGACTAATCAAAGAAGCCGAGGTCGATCATCACATCATCTTCTTACTTTCACACCACACTTAGCCTAGGAAGCTAGAGGTCTTAAATGGATTGTAATGGGGCTTAGGTAGGGGTTCACAAGAAAAGGAATGGATATTTCAAAGAGTTATTACTTGAGAGAACAATGAAACCGCCTTTAGTGAACAATGAAACCGCCTTTATTGCTTTGATGTTGATATTCGGAAAATTACACACTCAAAACCTTTAGCTTAATTAGGTATAGGTTGGTGTGATAGTAAGTGGTAGATGCGTTTGGTCGACCTCGGCTTCCTTGGATTGTCATTGAGATTGTGAGGAAACGTGTGCCCACTGCACACTGGAGTTAGCAAACTTGAGTGGAAAAATCATAAATGGGGAAAAATCAAATAATTAAACATCAAAACCAAACTTTAAAATAGACTTAGATAAGAACAAACAATGGAAAATACCCCGAATGGTGATATAATCCATGACTATTTTTCTCTAAGTTATTTTGGAAGAATATTATTGGACATAATTAAAACAACAAGATATGGGGAATTCAAACTTGGAAATATAAAACTAAATCTATATCTTCATGATAGGGGATTCATCTTCCACCATTAGGGTGAAGATTTTACCTATCATGCTAACAAAGTAATCAAAAGAGTAAGAGAATACCACCATTTTATTCTACCTTGAAATCACTTTATTGCTCGTCAGAAAAAATAGTACGTACACATTCTAATCTCTCGTCCTCACTAATTAAATGAACTAAAACTACAAAGCATAATTTCTACTAAAATGGAGATAGAATGGGTGTGTCCTCAATGCCAATTCTCTTCTTTATTTATAGCTTCCACAAAGAAGATCTTGGTGCATATAATATTTTCATACAAAATGGAAATAATCTTTGGGATATGGGAAGAAAATATAAGATAAAAGAATTTAGGAAATGGAATATATAAGAGATATTATAAAGGCATGATGAGGGAAGGAAATATAAATTGGTAATCAAATAAAGGATAAAATAGAATTATATAGTTTTGAATTAGGAATGGAGTGATTGACAAGAATATGGAGGATATGGGGGAATATATATGGCGGAAAAAATATAAGGTATTAAGGGATAATTTGATATGATAAAATCAATGAAATAAATTATTAATGGAAATTAGGATATTTAATGGGGTGAAAATGGTAAGGATATATAGTGGTAGTTGTGATTATCTTTTTTCTTTTTTTTTTTTTTTTTTTTTTTTATTTCCTTCCATAATTATCAATTCTCTAACATTTTCTTCCATTCTTGATAGCATAATTTATTCCATGAGCTCTCACTTATTGATTCTTTAAATGATCATCTTTGGCTCATGGGCTCAGGCTTTGACCAACATCTTTATTTCCTACAAAAAAAATATTAAACCAAATTAATAAAACATATTTTACATGGGACTTTTCCAAAGACATACACATATATGTAAATAAACCTTTATGACCAAAAAAAATATGCATAATACCATAGAATAAAGCAAATGTATGGTTTTACATTAAAAATACGCAATTAAGCATAAATGATATTATAAAGTGCCTATAAAACTATATATAAAATATACAATTTTAGGCACTTATCACAAGTTTTCTAGGATAATGTTTACTGTTAACTGTTCATCTTCTTCACAAAACTCTATACAATTCATTAATGGCTTTATACTCCCAATATACAATCCATATGATCACACATAACATACAACATATCTTATTTCTATGGGAAAAAAAAAAGAAAAAGAAAATATAACTCACCTTATTAAATCTACAAGATGTAAACAACTAGGAATATCAATAGTGCGATGAGCCAAATACTTTGCGTTCCCTTTTTCTCTTTTTTTCTTCTCTTTTATTTTCTCCTTCTTTTTTAGTAGGGTTTTTCTTTTCAAAATGTGGGAGGAAAAAAAAGGTTAGCTACATGAGTTATCCTTGATAACTATTCCACATTTCTCTTCTAGTTTTGTGTAAAGGTTATATTTGGTCGAACCTTACATGTGTAGAAAATTTGGGGAGAATGATGTTGTGACTGAGTTCAAATGATCGAACTGCCTACGTATCCAGTTCTTTGACGAACTGGAATCAAGTCGAACGTAGTTCATTATTTGGATTCTGTAATCGAATAATCGATGGCGAATGGAGAAGATGGAGAATGGAGAAGAAGCATAGAATTCTCTCCTCTGTTAGAGAGTGGAGAAGAAATATATAGAATTCTCTCCCCCCTTTTATGCTCCATTGGTTAATGACATTTAGTATTGCATTGGTAGTTATTATTGCCCTATGTATGTATTCATGTTCATTTTGTAACCATTTGGTATCTCATGACCAATTGTGATGATCCAATAAGTTAGTCTTAAGATATGATCAATGGCAATGACACGTATCGCAAATATATTGATGACAGTATATGTCCCTCACACAGCCCCCTCTTGTTAGGTCGTGATTTCTTAAGAACGATCTAACTAGAGAAATAATTTAACACATGTCCAAGTGGAACAGTGAGCGTGTTGGAGCTCGTGTGAGCGTTCTGATCTAGTGAGCGTAGGTCTAAAGTGCTTAAGTAATTGTTATGCTTGAGTGAGTGTAGGTCCAGGGACCATTTAGCGCTTATGTAAGCGTTCTGCTCCAATAGGTCAAGGGACCTTTTAGCACTTATGGAAGTGTTCTGCTCGAGTGAGCGTAGGTCAAGAGACCTTTTAGCACTTATGGAAGCGTTCTGCTCAAGTGATCGTAAGTCAAGGGACCTTTTAGCGTTTATGTAAGCATTCTGCTCCAGTAGGTCAAGGGACCTTTTAGCGCTTATGGAAGACTTCTGCTCGAGTGAGCGTAGGTCAAAGGACCTTTTAGCGCTTATGTAAGCATTCTGCTCCAGTAGGTCAAGGGACCTTTTAGCGCTTATGGAAGCGTTCTGCTCGAGTAAGCATAGGTCAAGGGACCTTGTAGCGCTTATGTAAGTGTTCTGCTCCAGTAGGTCAAAGGACCCTTTAGCGCTTATGGAAGCGTTCTGCTCGAGTGAGCGTAGGTCAAGGGACCTTTTAGCGCTTATGTAAGCGTTCTACTCCAGTAGCATTCAAGTTTGAGTGAGCATTTTGCTCAAGTGAGCGATGTGGCCCATGGGAGCCTGATGCTCTTATAAAGCGTTCTGCACCAAGTCAGTCCTAGAAGTATAGGTCCCCAACTAGTGAGAAGTGGTGGTGCTATGTAGCGTTTGAGCTCGATGGAGCGTGTGATTTGGAGATCACAGTTGATAGCTAGCCTTGAATTGCATGACTATAGTTGAACCAAACTTGATCCTTAGCAGGGCATCAAGTTGATTGGTTGATAGCTAGCCTTTTAGGGGGCATTACTATGGTTGACAGTTGGCCTTGAATTAGCGTGACTGTAGCTAGCCCAAGTTTTGGAGCCTGATTGACCTGTAAAAAATGCGAGCTAGCACCAAAGAGTTAGTACGAACTAACAGTACATAATAATTCTGGAGATGCATAATAACATAATTGAATATGTTTAGGTGGCAATAATAAGCCCCAGTCCAGAGATGGTTGTGGCTAGCCCCCAGTTTGGAGCTTTATTGACCTGCACTAAATTGAACTAATATCCAAAAGGAATTAGAACAAAATAAATGATAATTTGGAGATAAATTGAGCGTCGAGCTCAAGTCGTAGCCGAATTATACTGAGCATATGGCTATTGCGAGCTCCTAGTTTGTAATTTGAGTAACCTGTATGCAAACTTGATGGCAATAATTTTCGATCAATCAAGTTTGACTTTAATAAATTATGTCGGAGGTCGATCACTCGCGACTGTGTAAGCGACTTGCACTTAATGGGTAGAGAAGTGAATGACCTCTTAATTCGGCAGTTCGCAATGTCTGGGTGGTGTTGATTCAGAGATTTGAAACTTGCATTGTTATACTGAAGTATATCTCCATGCTGCAGTATTATGGTACGTAGCACCAATTCCTAGTACAAGTGACCTGCCAAAGAGAGTGTTGTATGAAAAGTAATTAGTTAAATCTGTTAACCGAGATCTAACATGCCCTTGATTAGGTTGCTAAAAATCTTCGGATTCTTGAACATGTAGTTCACGATAGCATAATGTGAGTGCTGATCTCGTATATATAGCTAGTAATTCACGAGCTTATAATATGATCAGGATTGCAGAGGCGTGTCCAGGTTCTTTGTAGTAGAGTACTGTACGCACAAAAATGTGTACCTAGGTCTATGCAATTGATTTTAGAGTCGCCACTAACTTTATTAAGGAAAAGTTGAGTAAAACCTATGTGAAGGACTAGCCCTCAAAACTAGATGATTATTGGGTTCAGGAGTCAAGGTACGATGTGGGAAGGTGTTAGGCACCCACGCTCGCCTGGTAAAACCAGCCTTAATTCTATTGAGGTGTAATGTATTAAGATAGGCAAACGAAGAAAGCTTGAAACATTAATCTACCAAGTTGGATGATCTTCACTAAATTATTAAAAACTAATAACTATATGCTATAATAAAACTAAAAAAAAATCCTAATATGCAATACTAATTAAAATTAAAGAGAAAATAGAGATTTCACCTTGTTTGGAATGTTGCCTCATACTTGATTGTAGATTGATTGATTGATTGATGATATTGATTGATTGTTGATAAATGATGATGATAAACTTGATTTGGAATTGACAACTATGATTTTTGGATTGAAACAGGTGATTTGAGAAAAAAAAAACAACTTTTGGTGAAAAGGAGCTTCTACTCAAGATCGAAAGAGGGGAAAAGAAGACTAAAGACGAAGAATACAAAGAACTTCATTAGAAAAACCTCAAAGTCGAAATTTTACCTTCAACTCCAGATTAAACTAAAGAAATTCTACTCTAGAATGATGAACTAGAAAAGAAAAAAAAAAAAAAAAAAAAAAAAAAAACACTCAAGATAAGAAAACTACTAGGCTATTAGCTATGAATAGCTAGGTCCAAATTATTAACTTCGAATTCCTAGCTCCAGATCCTTAGCTCTAGATGTTTTTTGTGGGTGAATGAGACCCAAATTTATAGCTTTTGGGCGTGGATTCAAATATGGTAATGAGTTTGATCCAATGGCTGAGTATTGATGAAGAAAAATCCAATGGTTTGATCTCTTTTTGGTTGCACCTCCTAAATCTAGCCCTTGATTCAAGAGGTGGGATAAGGGGTGCGATCTTGGCCCTTGATCTTTGGATATTTTAGATGGATTAGGGCAAAAAATCAAGCCCTACACGTCCTCAATGAGCCCATAATCCAGGGTTTCCAAACATGGCTCCAAAATGGCATATTCTCTAGAATATTCTTGATTTTAGGGATCAAATCAAATCAAACAGATAAGGAAGGTTCTCTAGGTTTTTGGAGGCTTGAAAAATGGGCTAGAAACCCTAATGAAAAGGTCCAACTCGAGCTGGATCCACAGCCCACGAGCACAAGTCCAAAATCCACAAAAAGGCCCATTTTGACCATATTTTCAATGCTGCAAATTCACTTTGATCGGGTCAAAATTAGGCAATCTCTTCTTCACAAAAAATGTTAATTAATCCATTAGGAAGGTCCATGAACTCTTAAAAATGCCCTTGGGTCGAAATCTTACTCCAAAAAATTGTTGCACTCAACAGTGCGCACAACGGGCTGAAACGGGATAAGGCAAGATTAGGGTTTCTAAAATCCAAAAGGAACCTAGGCATGCTTGTACGCATTTTGAAGGATTTTTCAAAGAGAATTCAAATATGAAATAATCTCATCCAAAGAAAGAGTGGAAAAAACGAGATTAGGGCTCCAAAGGGTTATAGGGGCATTTTGGTAATTTTTAGCTCAAAACTCAAAAAGCAACGAAACTTCAGCCATAGCTAGAACATGATGAGGAGATTCTAAAGACGCTAAAAGAAGATGAAAAGAAAGAAGTTTGATATAGAAAAGAAGACTCTAGAAAGCATATCACCTTATATGATCATATTTAATTCAAGGTAAAATCGTGAATGAATTATGCCCGGGGTGCAAAAATGGGGTGTCTACAGTTGCCCCTCTTTGGCGGAGGTTGCTTGCAACTGAACGTCAAAGTCATGGAGACAAACCATTTTTGCCAAGCTCCAGCCAAAAGATCTCATGCAATTTTTGAAAATTCATTTGAAAAATATTTTTTGAAATAGGGCTTTTCCCTAGATATTTGAAATCCTCAATTTTTTTTCAAGTTGTTTGTGAGGGCTTAAAAATGATTGAATGTTGGTGGATGCATCGAACGGACTTATACCACGCAACATGGTAACTGGATTAACTGTGGAAGCATCGGACAGACTTATACCACAAGACAAAATATCAATGCTAGCGGAAGCATCGGACGGACTTACACCGCGTAACATGATATTGGTTGATTGAAAAATATTTTCTGAAAAAGATGAACAACTTTTTTGAAATCAAGGGACAATTTTTTTTTTTTTTTTTTTTAAATCTAATATTTTCAAATTCATTTTGGAAAACTGGTGAAATTAAATTGATAGATCAATTCATTCATGATTTTGACTTAGATTAAAGATTCTCATATAATGGTGATAGCCAAACACTAACGAAAAATTCACCGGGGAGAGCAAGAAGATCCACTGGGGATAGGAGATTCTAAAGAAGAAGGAAGAAGATTACGGCATCTAACACACCGCCGAAGATAAGAGATGTCTTTGGAGATGAAAGATGGATGTTGGGGATGATGATATTCAAGTTCAATCAATCAATCAATCAATTACGTTCAAGTACTTTCGGATTGAAAAGATCTCACTACTATGAGTTCGGTGATCCATCCGCGAGGTCATCAATAAAAGCCGACATTGTTCTCGCGAACAATTTTAATGTTGCACAAATGGAGTTACCGAAATGATATTAATGATCAAGTAGTTGTCAATAGTGCGATGGTGAAGACAAAACTTGATGAATATTTTCTCATACTGGAGGGTAAGAACCCCATGATACTAGTATTCATTAATTTTTTTATTTATTTTTTGAAAAGTTTTTTTTTTTGGAAAGTTTTTTTTTTTTTAGTCAAACTTGGTCAACTGTCAAAACTGGTCAAAACCGGGTCAACTGGTGAGAACCAGGTCCAACAGGTGAAAACCGGGTCAACTGGACCAACCGGGTCAATCTGAGCCAAACATGTTGAACTAGACCAAACCGGGTGAGAGCATGTAAGGTGCACCGAAATTCCATTTCTGGTGCTTGCACCGTATCACTTTACAAAAACAGATCTTTTATTTTGAGAGAAAGGAATCTTTGAACGGTCAACGTCCACTCAAACTTCTTTATCTCTTTTCGGTGCCTTTTCTATTAGGTGATTCCATTGGGCACTCATCAAATTGGATTGGGCAACCCCTCAAAAAAAAAGAAATTTTACAAATTTGCCATAAAGCCCAAGCCCAAAGAACCAATTCAACCGTATTGCCAAAACGAACCCTCCGGTCGTTTTACGCTTTTACTCAAACGACACCGCGACCATACGTGTCGCTCGAAGTGTACACTCAAACGACTTGGCGAAAGTCGTTTTACGTTTTACACTCAAACGACATGGTCGGTCGCTGGTTTTGAGTGTAAACGAAACGACATGACCATGTCGTTTAAGTGAAAACGAAAACGACTTACCAAGTCGTTTGAGTGTACACTCGACGACATGGCCATGTCGTTTGAGTGTATACTCAAACGATATGGACAAGTCGTTTGAGTGTTACTCACACTAACATCGAAACTTACGCCATGTAGTTTGAGTGTACACTCAAACTACGCTGCCATGTCGTTTGAGTGTGCACTCAAACCACATGACCAAGTCGCTTTGAGTGTATACTCAAACGACATGGCCGCTGCAGAGTTTCAAGTGTTACTACTAACACTCAAACCACGCTACATCATGTACTACATGACCGCGTAGTTTGAGTGTACACTCAAACGACATGGCCGCGTAGTTTGAGTGTACACTCAAACTACATGGCCGCGTAGTTTCAGTGTTAGTGCCACTCAAACGACTTGTCCATATCGTTTGAGTGTACACGACTTGTCCATATCGTTTACTCAAACGACTTGGCCATCTTGTTTGAGTGTAACTCAAACTCAAAGTAACACTCAAACGAAATGGTCATGTCGTCTGAGTGTACACTCAAACGACTTGGACATGTAATTTGAGTTTACACTCAAACGACTTGTCACTGTTTGAGTGTACACTCAAACGACGCGGACACGCGACTCAAACGATTCCAAATGCACTCAAACGATTTCAATTGAATTAGAAAAATTGAAATCCGATTTAAAAAATTGGGTTAGAAACAACACAATTACATCAATAAAACTACATGCACTCTACACTCTTTATCTGTTATGACATAGTATCTTTATAACCAAGTTAAAACATGTAATCAAACATGCTATAAAATCTAAAATAATAATTTGTTTTATATCTAAACTTGTTATTATTATTATTTTTTCAATTGTGAATCATAAACTAGTTTGGGGTTTAGAGTTCGTGAGTTCGTGAGTTCAAGGTTTAGAAATTTCGCATACCAACATATTTCACTTAATTATTTGAAATAATAATTTGTTTTATATCTAAACTTGTTATTTTTATTTTATTTTTAAAATTGTGAATCATAAACTAGGTTGAGATTTAGGGTTTAGGGTTTAGAGTTGTTTACAAATTTCGTGCTAACAAATTTTACTTAATTATTCAAAATAATAATTTGTTTTATTTATAAACTTATTATTTTTTTTTTTCTTTTCAAATTTTGAATCATAATCTAGTTTGGGTGTTTGGGGTTTGGGTTTAGGGTTTAGGGTTTACAAATTTCGTACCGACATAAAAAAAAATTTAATTTCAAACATATTTCACTAAATTATCCAAATCTAAAATAATAACCTGTTTTATATCTAAACTTGTTATTTTCCATTTTTTATTCAATTGTAAATAATAAACTAGTTTGGGGGGTTTACAAATATATTTCACTCAATTATTCGAAATATATCAAAATTTCAAATATATATAGAATACTCATTCACTCAGTTTAGAGTTTAGGGTTTACATAGAATACTCAAGTTTCTCTACATACTCAAGTTTCTCTACACACTCAAGTTTCTCTAAATGGAACATGAAGATGAAGAAGAAGTATTTGAGGTAATGTTTGATGTACAACAACAAATTAGAGAAGAACAACAAATTAGAGAAGGAGAAAATAGAAGATATGTTGAAAGTGAAGAAGTGGAACAAAATGTTGAAGGTCAAGGTGAAGAATTTGAAGATGCGACAAGTCGAGCAAATGAAATTCGAAAATCGTCGACGACAAAATGCAAACCTAAATAATGAGGTAACACTTGATTAAAATGAATACAAAACACTTGATTGATTGAATGAATGAATGAATGGATGCAAAATGAATGAATGCAAAACCCGAGCCCAAACGACATGGCTGGGTCGTTTGGTAACACTATCAAAACCACATGGGCCCTGTGGTTTGAGAACACTACGGAACGACATGGCGGTGTAGTTTGAGAACACTACGGAACGACATGGCGGTGTAGTTTGAGAACACTACGGAACGACATGGCTGGGTCGTTTCATTACACTACAGAACTACATGGCCAGGTCGTTTCATTACACTATAGAACTACATGGCCGGGTCGTTTGGACTCTTGATGAAACTACATGGTTGGGTCGTTTGAAACTAAATGCATTGTTTGAGACTCTTGTTTTATTCTTCTATATGTAGAATTCTTTGCCGCTATCCGGGAACCGATCTTCTGCAAACTCGAATGATGTGGATTGTCAACCGATTTTAAGTGATACAACAGAAATTTTTACTACAGAAGAGGTATGATTGAGTAGGCATTGATTTCATTTTTTTTTAAAATTTTCTAAATATAATTTTATTAGTGTATTAATAATAGTTGTTGTTTTTTATGTGTTTAGGTCTTTCATACACGTGGCGAGCAAATCGATTGGGCAACCGCTAGAGGAAGACAAGTTAATGTTGTTGTGGTCATTGAAAAGTCGGAGTGTGCCAAAGGAAACCGAAAGTAGCAAGATTGAATTTGGCTTGCGAGTGCTTTCGGGTGTGTATCGGTCACACAAGAAGGAAGGCTAAGAGAAGGCTAATAAGAGAAGGTCGGGAACCAAGAAATCGGGATGTCCATTTAAGTTAAAAGGTATTTTCCAATGCGGCACTGTCGATAGTTGGAAAATTATCGTTCTTAATGGTGTTCACAACCATCCATTGGCGAAGACCCTTGAAGAACATGCATTTGCTACTCGACTAACCGTTCCAGAGTTCGAAATTATTTGTCGAGATGAGTAAGTGTGGAATAAAACCTAAACAAATATTGGATTCCATCAAGAATAGGTATCATGATAACATCTCTAGTATATCCCAAGTCTACACCGCAAGGCGAAGGTGAAATCGATATGAACGGTCTCACACAATTACGTAGATTGCGTGAGTTGTTAGCAAAAAGAACATTATTTTGAGGAGTTGAGACGGGATGAGAATACCGAGGAGATAACGGGATTGTTATGGGCCCATCCAGAAGGTGTTAAGTTGGCTCGGACTTTTCCAACAGTTTTCATGTTAGACGCTACCTACAAAACTAATAGGTATCGGTGGCCTTTCGTACAGTTTGTTGGGGTGACTTCAACATGGAAATCTTTCACCGTGGTGTCGCGTCTTTGCTCACCTGAAACAACAAATGACTATGAGTGGGCCCCCGCATCATTTTAGTGGCTTGCTTGGTGACATAAGTCCATCTGTGATCGTGTCTGACAGGGACTTAGCCCTGATGAGTGCCGCTGACAGAGTTTTTCCTAACGCACACAAGCATCTATGTAGATGGCATATCGCTACGTGCGTCCTTTCAAAATGTTACGATATTTTTCCAACTACTGAAACTTGTAGAAGGCCCAGTTCGTGGAACACCAGAGTCAAATCGAAGACGAGGTTATTTTCCAGTAGATGGGATGCTTTGGAAAAATATTACGGGGTTGAGTACTCCAATTTTGTTTGTTATTTCGCGAGACTTGGTTTCCCTCACGGGGATCGATTCGTATGTTGTTGGACTGACCAACACATTCACTTTGGGGAGTACAACGACCAATAGAGTTGAAGGGTCTCATGCTTCGGTGAAGCGTGTACTAGGAAATGCAAACCGTCATGATTTTTTGAGTATGTTTAGCTTAATCCACCCGATTCTAGAGATCCGGATGTCCGAGATTAGAGCTACCTTCGAGAAGTATGATTGTAACTTCAAAGACCACCACCGGATTCCTTTGTTTCGCGGAACTTCGAGAGGCCTTGTCTCACGAAGTGTTTAGACTTGTTATTTGAAGAAATAGATACCCGCGTAAAGCGTGTTAAAGATGGAGAGATAAGGTGTTGGTGCTATTTGCGCGCCGAAGTCATGGACTGCCATGTGCTCATGAATTAATTGAGTTTGAAGAGCAAGAGCGGTCCATCCCTTTGTCTGCGCTATCGACCCTTTTGGAAAACATTATGTCCGCTTCTCCCAATGTGTCGATGGGTGTTGGTCCCGATGTTGCACCTTCGATGGACTTGTTCATGAATAGGTTTGCAATGGTTTTAAGAAGAGCGAGGGTTATGATTAGGAAGCTTATGGAGATTGCCGCATTGCAGAGAAAGTACATGGCTAGTACCGCCTTGTGAGGAAAGCAAAACCAAAGGTCGGCCGAAGGTAGCCGCAGCGAGAAAGCTTCAAACCGAGATGATAACTCTTCAAAGCGAGATCCATCTCATTTTGAACATTCTCAACGTGACCATGAAGAGTGGGTCTCGTCACAACCAAACACTACGCCCACCCAAAACAACCACACTACACCAAGAAAGAAGTCTTCTCCAAAACTACCAACCCAAAACATCCACACCACACCAACAAATAAGCCTTCTCCAAAAACACCAAAAACAACCACACCAAGAAATAAACCTTCTCCCAAAATACCAAAACAACCACACCACGAAATAAGCCTTCTCCAAAAATCGCACCCACGAAATGTGAGAGATGGCTTAGACTTTGGAAAGACGAGGGTCCTAAGGATTACGGGTTGGATATTCCCCCAAGAAATGCATAAATACATTGTTAGAGTCCATGACCCTGTTGGCGATGGCAACTAGCGGTTATAGAGCTTTCTGCATTGCATTAGGAAGAAGTCAAGAAGAATGGCCACGATGAGAAGGGAGTTATGCGAAGAGCTTATCGACAACCTCCCCTTTATTGTACTTTGTACAATCAAAGTGAGGTTTTGTATTCGATGAAGGAAATCCTACATGAAGAAGGTTACGCACCCTTAAATAAGTGGATGAGCATGCCTTTTGCCGGATACTTATTTGCTTCAAGATTTAATGTTGTCCTTATGCATTTAGAGCTCGTCGATGCTTCCTTCTCATGCCGCCGAACCCAAGCAAATCCTCGAGAGAGTGACCCAAGTGTTGGGTAGCGCATACATGTTGGTGGAAATCATTTTGTCAATGTTGAACTTGTTGAAGATTGTCCGGTTCCTCCATGTCGCAATGGCTTAGAGCTCGATATGATATTGCTGAAAGTTGGAATTTGGCCTTGACAATAAAGGCAATTGCAATTTATGGCATTGAACATTCCCAATTTAATATGGGAAAATGAGCTCGTTGAAGACCAACACATTACATGTTATCGACTAAGTTGTTTGTATGTTGTCGATATGATATTTTGATGTAATTTGTATTTTGATGTAATTTGGAACAAGTGTAATTTGATTTGATTTTTATGTTATCAATGTTAGGGCTTTTATTTGATTTGATTTGGAAATCGAAAGTCGACTAAGTTGATTCGGACGACAAATTTTGAAATCGAGCGATCGACTAAGTGATATATTGATGTAATTTGATATTTTGATGTAATTTGGAACAAATGTAATTTTATTTTATTTTTTGTTATTTGGAAATAATGTTAGGGCTTTTATTTGATTTGATTTGGAAATCGAAAGATCGATTAAGTTGATTCGGACGGCAATCGAAAGTGATTTGGAAATAGAGCGTCGACTAAGTTGATTCGGACGTCAATCGAAAGTGATTTTGAAATCGAATGATCGACTAAGTTGATTCGGAAGGCAATCGAGTGATCGACTAGTTGATTCGACCGCAATCGAAAGTGATTTGAAATAACGTTCAGATGTTGTCAATAATGACCGAAACTACACGGTGAGGTCGTTTGGCTTTAATACAAAAGCGACCCGCCAGATCGTTTGGTCTAAAAAGGAAAACGATGTGGCCATGTCGTTTGCCGCTTTAGACAAACGCTGTAATGTCGTTTGGCCTTTAGACCAAACGATCGCCATGTCGTTTGGCCTTTAGACCAAACGATCCGGGCCGGGTCGTTTGGGATTAAAAGCAAACGATCTGCCGTGGTCGTTTCGTATAAAGGAAAAACGATCTGCTGAGGTCGTTTGGCCTTTATGCCAAACGATGCTTGGCTGGGTCGTTTGGAAGAAAAAAATTTTCAAAATTCGTTTTGTTTTTACAACACTTTCATATTCATCAAATTCCACTTTTCCATTCAAACATCAAATATCAAACACTCTCATTCATCAAATTCCACTTTTTCATTCAAACATTAGATATCAAACACTCTCATTCATCAAATTCATCCATACATAAAATCCCATTCAAACATTAAACCCTAAACTTAAACAAATTACATTCAAACATTAAACCCTAAACCCTAAACATTAAATTCCATTCAAACATTCATGCAAACATCATATCCATCAATTCATTCGAAGTTAACAAAATTACAAACCCTAAACCTAAACAAATTACATCCATCAAACTAAATTACAAAGTTACAAATCCTAAACCGAAACAAATCAACTATAGTGCCACCAATGTACTTGCACCTAGTCAAGTTGTATGCGCTGTTCGAATGAGGACCTTACTTCCTCACGGCATATCATTCCCACCAATTGCAGACCCTCTCTCTAGCAAACGACCGGTTTCATCGATGACGCGTCGTTACGTAAAAAGAAAAATCAAGATAAGTTACCAATCGAATGCAAAAATCACGCTTAGAGAAAACTCAATTAAAAAATCACAATACTTACAATCGGTGAACAGTTAGTTAAAGTGTCTCGAGGAGGGATGAATCGGAAGAAGCTCAGGGTTCACCAAAACTACATGAGAATTCCTCGCATACCAAGTCATGTGGTTTTGATGACACTCCCATGGATAAGATGAAATAGGTCCTCGGTTGCAGAGTTGGATCACGTGATTCTGCCACGACTCCCAGTAAAGTGGCCCAATATTGGTCCAGCTCACCTCATACCCGCGTCCTGCCACAGTTCTTGTTCTCCAATTTGGCATTGGAGGATCTTTAGGTACAAGTTGCACGTGACCTAACCGACGCACCACCCTTGCGACACAGAAGCTCTCGACAATGTTGAAAAACATAGCAATCCCTCAAAAATGCAATGTCATCGATCGGGTTTGTATCTCGATATTTTTGTAGGGATGCCAAACAACCTTGAAACAAAATCAAATGTGTCATTAACAACTCTAATGATCAATTACTAAAAATAAATATAAACAAACTTAAATACCAAATTGTCATTGAATTTAATACTTACATTGAACTCATTCAAATCATCAATTATCGCCGATAAAACTGCAATGCATAATTGTTATTAAGTAATAGTGTGGAGCGGCTGGATGTGTCTATGAGCACGCCGGTGAGACGAGATATAGTTGAAATTTGGGACTGTCATGAATACCGAAAATACTCATAGATCCATGCCTAGATATACACAAATAGTTAACATATTGATAGAGTAATAAAATTAACATTAAAAAAAAAATAAACTCTAAAATACTCAAATTTTACCTCGTAGAAGAGTCATATAGCCTGTAACCCCCTTTCACCTTCGCATGTGGCGCCCCGAGACCTCTATATAAAAACGCCAAAATTGCCGCACCCCATGCATACTCTTCTATCTCAATTGAATTTCAACAACGGCCTCGGATATAACATATATGCACTCCAAATCCCGGACTTGTCGGTAAAAAGCGGCACATCCAAAGAAAAAGCGAATAAAAGCTCTAACGGTCCGTTTGAACATCCCGGAAACTTCGAGGCCTTCTCTACCACATTCCCAAAAAATCACATATAGGGCTATCGTGAATCTTGTTCGCAAAATGCTTCCGGATGAATTCTAGCCTTACTTTTGAAGTGAACCTGCTAGCTTCCATCTCCGCCCTAATCAAATCAATAGGGAGCCCCAGACCAAGATGTAAGAGATTTATCGATTGTTGTAAGTTCATTTCACTCGTCCCTTTGCACGCTCTTCCCTCTAATGTGACTCCACATTTGGACAACATCGTCCCAAAGTCACGATCATCTCCCCTTAACCGGCATATGGAAGGTGTTGGTCTCCGGATGCCATCTCTCCACAAACGCCGAGATCAATGGTGGATCCATATGCTCGTGATAACCTTCCACGAGATCAAACAACCCGATCCTTCTCAACGCGGCGGCAAATCTCGGAGACCTTTCACATTCATTTTGAAATTCCATTGGGATAACTTCGCTAAGTGTGAAACACACTTCAACGCCCCAGCGATCCTCCTGAAAACAACCGAAAGCACGATAGATATATATGAACGAAACAAAATATTTTGTAAAAGAAAATCAAAGTACACAAGAAAAACAAAATATTACCCTTCTCTCCCCCAAACATCGCGAAGCGACATGCACCGCGATAGTCATACAACAACTCGACTCATAATGGCCTCCCCATACACACCTCTTTGAAACTCCAAATCATCATTGGATTTTCTTACGAAATCCAATACCGGAGGTGCTTCTTCCACTGGTGGTACGTCTTCTACCACATATTCTTCAACATCATCATCCTGCTCATCCTCCTCCTCACTCTCCTCCTCACTCTCACTCTCCTCTTCTACTATACTCTTCCCTTTGTCTAAACCTACATCTAAACCTACATCTAAACCTACATTAGTATCACTATCTACACTATCTACACTATCTTCACTAAACGAATCAACCTCAGGAACCTCAAGAACCTCTTTTTCCAAATGGTCCCCTCTACGCGCTGATGCCGTTAAGCCGTCTGCCCTATGTCTTTTTCTTCCAACTGCATCACCGCTAGAGGAACCGCCACCAAACAATTTCTTAACACCCTTTAATGTAGTTTTCGCTACATTCTTCACATTCTTTGATCGAGGACCCATCGCTACAAAGAAAAATAAAACAAGTATTAGTAAACCATATTTAAATAAACAATGTACAAAGAAAACCACTAGAAAAAAGAGATCATCCCAGTCGTAAAACTAATAGACTTATAAGCTTGCTATGATAACTCCAAGTATATATGAAGAAATAGAATGAGGCGTTACGCTATCCAAATTCTATCGAATTTTGGGCAGAGTTTCCTTTGTTTGGTCAACATTTCGTATACTTAAACCTGTCATAACCTGGAAATCAATAATGACATCCTTCCAACAACCATATGTACATACCACCCTATAAAATATTCAACCCACAATACAATTTCTGTCCCTCGTCAAGCATAGGGGAAACCACCCAAAAAAACCACCTTGATTGTACATTCAGTAAATTTGATAACCAAAGAAAAAGCTTCTCACCTATAATGCTTTACAGCCGGTTTTGTTCCCTCAGATCCGGACCTTAAGCAAGTACTCGTAAAAGCTGCATGTAATCAAGGTCATTACTCATTAGTCAAGACTCAAGAACATAAGCAATATAAAAGGTGAGTAACAGAATGTACAGAAGGTCATTATATAGTGTATTTGATTATTAGCTTATATAGTGTCGTTCGTTAAACAAATTAATAAGACTGTAAACTAAAAGGTTTTGAGACTACACTTAAGCTTATGAAGATATTATATAAGTTTTAAATTTAACACGTCCATTTAAGAGAAAGCTTGATACCTACACTATAATATAAACACATATTACAATATAAAGATTCTCAAATACTAGAACTACTATATTTTTTTTATGTCGGTGACTAAGGAATGAGCAGACATTTTTGTTGCCCATCCCACATGACATGATATGAATGGGCTTATAACTAATAAACACCAAAATTCAACAATATCCAATTATAATATGGATTCATAGGCGGACAATGGATTGAACTCACAAGTTAGATAAAGTACCATATCATAAAGGAAAAAGCGGGCTTTTAAAACCGGGTCTCTTCTATATGATCAAATATACATGTTTCTTGTATTTGTTTTACAATATTGTTTTGGTTTAGTATTAATTTTCCACATTGTTAACTAGCTTATTGTGTATATGTTCTACTTAGGTGCTGGCGGTGATGGCTTTATTTCTCGAGACATATCCTTTGTCAATACTTGCCGGTCCATCTAAGGGTCAAGCGATTAAACTCTTATAGTCGCTGCAGATAAATCGTGTTTTTTCGATGTTCCATTATTGGTTACCAAGACACTTTGTACACCCTCTCGAATCGACAATTTTACTGAGAGACCCGATATCTATGGAACTAAAACCTAGTACACTTCAGTTCACTTTAGTTCACACATCGACACTTAGTACACTTTGTACCCTTAAAAAAAAAATTTGTTGTTCACTTTCAATGCATTGATTCTCTTTTTCAGTTTATATCGAAGAAAATATATAGGAAATTCGAGCTCATTTTCTCATACTATATAAAGATGAACAAGACAAACATCACATTCCCATAACTCATCACATTCCCATAATATATAGGAAATGCACGATTTGGGCTTGGAGGCTGCCCAATAATTCGGTGGCTTGGCGCCAATACAAAGACTCGGTTGGTGTGTGTGACGGTTTAAAAGGTAAGTGTCTTGACTGTTAATCGTTAGGGCAGGGAACGGGCAACCCCTAGTAAGTATATAACAACCCTACTCCAATTGTCGACAACTACTTGTTCGATGTTATATATAGACCCAACGCTAAAATGGCGTTAATTAGGTATCAAAATATTCCCACAATAGAGATATTGAAAAAGAGATTCGGGATCTCGACATCTTCCGTGTGTACTAAATAAACTCCATATTTAATAAAGAGTAAAACTGTAAAACAAAACAATCCCTATTTCCTGGAACCCGTGCTATTAACGAGCCCTTCCTTTTAGACTTCTCAAAGTATTGGATTTGCATTCTGAGACCTACCCTAGTGCAAACCTTTGTGCTGATTCTCCAAGATCGCAAAAAGGCATTTCAATTATAGACCTCTTTTTATCCTTTTTCCACCAAATGGTGGTGAAGGCGACCCCTTAGCGTTTTCTATAAATACTCGTTGAGGTAAGGAAAATAACTTCCAAAATCCAAAGCTTACCTAGGGCTATCCACCTTTCTTCATCCCTCTTTTTTAGGTATTCTTTACCTGGTCCTATACTCTTATCTAGTTTTGAGCTATGGGTTCGGTACCACAAGCCTCCGTGACGGTCTTGGGTGCGGCAAAGAAGAAGGGTAGGAAGGTTACCAACCTATCAAAGGATGGATGACAGATTTTATTACGTCCAACATCTCCGACAAGCAAGAGGTGAAAGACCCTTTCTATGTATTGGACTTGGGAATTCTAGTGAGCCTAATGGAGAAATGGACGCGTACCATGCCCATTGTCCGTCCCTTTTATCTTTGTCAAATGCAATCCTCGAGCCTGCCTTCCTAGGTGCACTTGCGGCTCTAGGGCGGGCTTTGATTGTGCTAGCCGCGCTGAAATTGAAGCCGTCTAAGCACTTGGAGTTTCACCAGATCGAATTGATCCGAGAGCGATCGAGGCCAGCCAACGCAACTCTTTTGGTTCCAACTTTTTAGCAAAGCGGCAGTCCTTGCTCTATAGCTCTAACTTGTAGGTAGAGAATAAACTTTATTCCCGGTAGAACCGGTGATCGGCTATTAGAGTATTACCCTCCATATCTCTTAAGATACCACCATAGCCACAGCTCTCTTGTGTGACGATTACCATGTGTCCATGTGCATTTAATTCCCTTTTAACAATTACTGAATATGGCTCCATTGTGCATTATAAAATTTCTCTATCCGTTTACAACTAGTGAAGTAATTGCTGATTTGCTGTGATTCTCACCAAAAAAAGATGGAAAAAAGACGAAAAACACTGCTGTGATAAATTCACAAGGGGCAGAAAAACCCGAAGTCCTAAATTATTACTTTGCTTCCGCTATAGGCACTTGCAAAAAAAATTGGAAAATAAGAACTGAGAACGTTTCCACAGAACTTTTCACCGTGGCGGCGATGGTTTGCACCACGAATTCTTGAAGTGTGTTAAACCTGGAAAGTTTAGATCCCAACGCCACATGCTATGACTTGTTCCAAGTGTTTATTGGACAGTAAGTAAACATGGCCTACTGTTGGAAAGTAGTTCATCCTTAATACTAAAAACATTAAGGATGGGTATTTTAGCATGCAACTGTGAAGGCTACTCCTTTAGCATGCTCATCTAGTCGTGCTAACCCAACATGTCGAGGACTGAGGACATATGAATCAACAGTTTTTGGACCAACATGTGATGCACTAGACACATTGCTCACTGGATTTCAGCTGCCGGAACTCCAGGTGAACGACTGGTTAGTGTTTCCCAACATGGGAGCCTACACAGCTGCAGCGGGATCCAACTTCAACGGATTCAAAACATCCGCTATCTCCACTTACCTCGCCTTTTCCACTCCAACAAGAAGCTAACATATGAAGCAGTTCAAGTAGGCAAAAACATTGTATCGGGGTATGAAGCAGTACAAGAATGGATATGAAAAATCATTTCGTAGTATCCCTCCTGACATCCTTATGGTGAGCCTTACAATAACAGCTCTTCATGTATTCTAAACCAACATATTCAAAATAAAACTTAAAGCAAAGCACGATTACCTTTGACAAATCTCGGTTCAATTTCTTCACAGTAACATTCAACGAATCCAACATCAGAAAAACTCGGAATCACAGTAACATTCAACGAATCTCGGTTCAATCTCGGTTCTTTTGACAATTTAACCTACAAAAAAACCAACCCAACATCAGAAAAACTCAATTCCCAAAACCACCAAATTCCAAAAAAAAAAAAACGAACTTTTCTCACATTTTCCTCAACAACAAGCCTCAATCTAGAATCCGCTTCATGAAACCATCGGGCAACTCAAATTTTTTTTTTTTTTTTTTGGTTTAGACTCGCGATGGCGATAGAGATGACCGGTTAGTTTGGGTTTTCCCGGTTTCGCGATTTGGTGGGGGGTGTATTGGGCTTTTGTTTGGGCTTTGTTGTTTGGGCTTGGATTGGAGGCTGCCCGATCTAATTTTAGTGGTGCCCAATACAGCACCCTTCTATTATTGTCTTTTTCCAAATACAAGTACCGCCAACGAGACGATCCTTTGTATTTTTTCCAAACTCTAGATTAATGCATGCAAAGATTCCTATTTTAAAAGTCACAATATCTAATTTATATACAACTTCTAAACTAATCATGCTGTGAAAGCTATATATAAACAAAGTTAAGGAGGACTCAGTGTAGTCAAGGCGCGCGCGTAGGCGCAATTTTAGTGCCTCGCCTTAACCAAAGTGCGAGAGGTAGTATAAGGTGTGCGTTTTTTGTGTTTTTTTGCGCTTTTTGTCGAGACGCGAGGTGCACAAGGCGCGCGCCTTATCAACTTTTACAGTTTTTTCGTTTTTTTACAATTTTTGCTATACGTGACACATTTACACTCGATCCAATTGTTGTATGATATAAGAAATTGTATAAATTTAGTAAGTTTCATTGTAGAGTACACTTTAAATTTAATTTTGACTAATTTTTGTTAAGTTGTATGGATTGAGAGAAGATACAAAGATGGATTAAATTTTAAATGAAGTTTTACGGGATTCTAAAATTGAATCACGTGTTCTATTTTATGAATAACTCATTTGGCTCAATTCGATCGGTTCATTATTTTAGTTTATTGAAGTTGAGCTAGATTGTATTGAGAGATACGAGTTTTATTTTTGTCTTTACTTATTGCTTAAGATTTTTCTTTTAAATGACTACAATGGTTTTATGTTTACAATCACATAAAATTAATTTTAAAGTTTGGCTAAGCAAATCAGTGATAATTCATGTTATATTTAATATTTATTTTATTTTTTATTTAATATATCTATTTTTTTATTACTACTACGTCTCACTTCAATTAGCGCCATGCCATCGCCAAGCTTTTTCCTAAGGCACAAGAGGGTGTTAGCTTGGAATTAGTGCTTTAACGCCTTTACTACACTGGGAGGACTATCATACCTTACGCCAGACGATAGACATGGTTAGGGATCAATACCATACCTTTCTGCCACACGTCCAGGAAGAATAAAGTGATGGGAGAGTCGTACCTTAGCAGATGTCCGGGGGAGAGAAGTGATGGTGCGAAGGCGTGCAAAAAGCCACCACACGATCCGGACCATGCCATGTAACGGTAATGCATTTCTTTTTCTATTATTTTCGAACTAACAGTGATTCTTTGTGCAACATATAATGGAATCTCACTTACCTTATCCATACTTGGCAGTTTTACCCTCAATCTCGCGTCTTAGAATTTTGTTGCACAGCCTGTGAGACTAGAAAAACAATTTCTTGGCAAAGAATAGGCACGGGGCATTATTTCTCTCCATGACAGGTTAGTATAATATACATAATGTACATAAAATTATAATACAACTATATTATTAGAATATGCACGAGTGGTTAGATGATGATGCACGTATAAACCAACTTATTTGAATGATATGTTAGTACAAAAAGTACATGGTTTAGTTAGGAATATTGGCTTCAGAATTGTCTACGTGCTTGAAATCCTAGATTTTTCATCATAAGCCATCCAAAGCAAACCAAGTTTTCAAAAACAAATCATTTTTTTTTTTTTTTTGAAATTCATTTTGAAAACAATTTTGAAAACCATGGAAAACAAAACAATTTTTTTTTTCACAGAATAAGAAATATCACAGATGATTGCATAACAAGTGAAGGTGGGGGAATGAATTACCGACAAAAAGATGAGTATGAGGACGACCATAGGATAGAAGTACGATCAAACTTGGCACCTATGAATTAGATGATATTCTTTTCCCTTTGATTGCTTGACCTTCACACAGTACTGAACGACACCCAAAAACTTTCTTCCAAAACAGATAGAGCATAAAGCATAGGACCAATCTTCTGGAGACAACTTCTTCATACATTTTTTTTCTCTAATGCCTTCTAGGAGATATAGTGGACTTAGAGATCAAGAGCAGACTTTCATAGGACTATAATGTAAGCTTAGGTGACGGGCTCAAAAAGAAGGGATAGGATCAAAAAAATATTTTTGGAGTAGAACTTGTCATATAAATGGAGGAGTAATTGGAATGATGGTAGTGAGATGATGATACGGATTCCAAATCTCAAATAAAACTGCCCTTTGTTTAGTCCATTTTGGACCGGTGTTGATTATTTTGTGCAACTCTAAGCATTTTGAGTTCTGACCGGGGGGGGGTGGGTTTTGAAAGATTTTTTTTTTTTTTTTTTTACACTAGGATTTTCTTCAACACCTTCTTGGGATAAATAACATGGGGGGTGATTGTTTTGTGATCAAAGATGGATGAAATGATGCCCCTGGAATATGACAAGTTCTATAAAAATGGGTATGGGTAATTTATGGGTAGGCCAAGGATTTATTAGGCTTCCTAAAGGATATGGGCTTGTATTGTGGGAAAACAAAAAATAGGCTAAGGCTCAAATGGGCTTCTAATGGTAACATATGATATTAGGTGGGTTTTATGAGGCTAAAAACAAAACGATCAAAGATGGCATGTTCCATCGTCTCTCTAAGATTTCCACTATACTCTTCGTCTTAAAATAAACAAAGTTGGGTAAAAAGTAGTACCTCTTTAATTGGTCGGCATTGGTAGGATTTTTCATGTAGAATCTTCATAGTGAATGGACATTCACTGTTGGGTTTGAACGTTCTGGTTCATTGATTCCACTATAGTCTGGATCCGCTTGCTCAGTTTTACTTGCAACAATCTGTCTCTATTGGTATCTAAGTCCCAGTAGAAAATCAACGTCCTCCTTCATATCTCGGCTCTCAAGAATGTTGATCGTAGATGAACTCCTCTCAGCATTCTACTCTTTGATGTAGTCAGATTCGAGTCAGTTGACTTCTTTAATAGATAGCTCTCATGTCTTCGATCGAGGCTAATGATGCAATATGGAATTTGCCCTCTCCACCGTAGGGTAGCTGGTTGGTTGATTGGCTAAGTAGCCGTTGATTGATGGAATGCAGAATATTCCCCTTCTTCAGTAGGGTAGTTAATCAAATGATGCTGTGGAGTTTTACCCTTTCTACAAGGGTAAATGCATAATGCTAAATGCTGATGTTGATGTTGGTGATCTTAGACATTTGAAAAATCTTCTCAAACATAACCGCTGAACTTTCTTCCTCCTAAGTTTCTTCTTCTCGGTGAGTGATTCTCTCATCTTCGAACAATAAAAATCATGTACCACCTTAAGACAATAGATTGTCATATGTATGATCAACACTTCTATGGATTCCTTCAGTAATTTGATCAGGCTTCAACGCTCAGAGGGGATCAAGGTTATACCAATCTGCACATAATGTGGTTCATCTGTGGTGCCAAGGTTGATGGTCTTTGTCTCCACAATGACTAGCGTATGCCAATCCTCAGACTGCTCATGAGAAAGAATGGACTCAGTAGCTTCATTGTCGGGGGGAGGGGATCATAATAATCTGCACAAGTCATTCAATCATCTTGCACTAAGACAAGTGGGTAAATCATATTCTATGGGATTTTGAAAACTTTTTTGATTTTTTTTGGATTTTTGAAATATATGATTTTTTTTGGATTTTTGAAATATAACTATATACAAAAGGAGTTAGAACAAAAAGTTTCACGCCCTTTGAGCCCTATCGGATTCATCCGGTGGCTCAACCGGAGCAATATGATGGCTGGGGATTGGATCAATAATGACTTGCATTCCCCAATCATCATAGTCTCCATCAATGAATGGATCCTCATCAAAATCTAAGGCCTATAAAAACCTTTCCCAAATCTCATATTGTGTCTGGGAGTCAGAAAGTGGCATGTTCTCAACATCCACTGGAACTGGGTCAACAATAGATTCCATATTCAACAAATCATCCAAATCAAGTATGGTCTGAGGGTCCAATTGGACATGATAAGGTGTGACAGTCTTGTCTCCTGGGTCAAATCCTAACCCGGGGGAACTGGCCAAAGTAAAAGATGGAGTATAGTCCATACCTGACGAGGAGGATGTCGATCCAACCTCATTTATCCAACTAAACTGTCTAGCCTCATGATCCAACCTAAGTTGGTGATATCCTGAATAGGAATTAACATCTGGCTCCAAAACAGTAATTTCTGAGTTGGGATCTGGGTCATCGTCTTCGCCCCAAAATATATTGGAATCAATAATAGCCTCAATCTCTGCCCCTAGATCAGGTAGAGTCAATCTGAGATAATTCACCGTGGCGTTAGAATCGATAAATAATTCTGCCAATCCTTCCACAACCTTATCAGTATAGCCTAGCCCTTTTCGATCATTTTGACTTTAGAGACTGTAAGAAGTCCATTGAAATTGATCCAAATTGCAGCAGGCCATACGCATATCTTGGTTATGCCTATTTTGCACAAGGGAAATATCGGGATGCTATTGACAAAGGACTTATGAAAGGTTTGTAGTGGGATGACATTCTATTCACACAAATTCCATGGTACTACTAGCTCAAAGTCAGTTTAAGACTACTTACATTTGTTTAGTAACTTGGGCTACTGGTTGGGTTTACTGCTTTCATACAGAAAAAAAATCTACATTAGATTGAGTTCGACGAAGTTAAGGGATTGAGCTAATGTTGTGGTCACTGCATTGTGTTGAGTTTTGCGTACTTGCATTTGTAGACTATTTCTTATTTAATGTATGCAATTCTACTATATTCTCTTCTTAGACATAATGATTAATGCAAACGGTTGCTGACTAGCTATCTCATTTGTGCAGCTCTGCAGTTGGACCCAGATAGTGCTCGTCTTGCAGAATATTTACAGGTTTGGTTCTCCTTCTATTAATTTTTATCTTGGTGGTTGGGATTTTAGAACGCACCCAGACACACACAAATATATTAGACGTAGTATTTCTCCATTTTCTGACCTACATAATATATCTCTAAAATAGGTTGCAGAAGAAAGATTGGGAGATGTCCACAGAACTAATCAAAATCAGGTTATTTCTTACTTGATTATTTTGTAATTTTTGTGGCCATTTTTTTTTCTTTGCTTTCGTTTATTTTGATAATAGACATTTCATTAAGAGATATTAAAATTAGTACAGTGGTCCAAAATATTGCCAGGAGGAGGCCTCAAAGCTCTTTGTTTGAGAGCCTACTGCGCTAAGAGATGGCCTCCAGAAGAAAATATGTAGTAGACCAAACAAAACCATCTAGATCGCATGTAAGAGAGTGCAAAGTGAAAGCTAATCGGTTTCAGACCAGATATAGATTTCTTTTAATTATTTTTTAGTACTCGATTTTCTGTCATATGTTTTATTTCTTTTCCTCAAACATAATGGATGGATAACAGTCAGAATGCAACAATAGGTGGTGGTGGCGGTGGATGGCGAGCTAGCCCACGTGACGAAGTAAGGTGCTATTTGTCCGTAAATGGCCAGGCAAGAGGAGGTCCAAGGAATCGTGGATGTGTCACTACCATTCCATGGGTGCCTTTCAGACCTTCCTGATGGCAAAACAGTAGGGGTTGTTTGTTTTTTTTGAATTCAGCATTCAGAGCCTCTTAAACTTAAGTTTTAAGCATTCAGAGGCTCAAAACTTGTTTGTTTTTTTTTTAAGTAGTTTAAGCATTCAAATTTATTTTTTAGATTCAAAGATTCAAAGACCAAAATTTCTTCCTAATTTGAATTCTAATACTTGAAACAAGAAGTCCCTTCTTGCCCTTTCTTAAGAACCCAATCTTAAGAGCCCATCTACTTTCCTACCTTGACTTTTATGACTTCAAAATAAGTTCTTCAAAATTTGATGTTGGCGTCGTTTTTTCATTTTTGGGTGAATGATATCCACTTTGTTAAAAATAGAATTATATATATATATTATGAAAATAAACAAAATATGAAAATAAACCGTTAAAATATATTTGTGAAAACATATTTTAAATAAATTTATTTATCATTTATTTTTTCGATAATCCATCTCTTCTCCTCAAATATAATATATATTTTGTTTAACAAGAAATCAAGTTAGTGTTTAAAATAGATAGCATGAGTAAAATTGTCCTAATGATTTATATTCACCTTGAGCCGGGTTATTCTAACGAGAAAACAAACATGTTTTTAGAATTCAAAGAATCAAGCATTTAGCATTCAGAGAATGAGCCATTCAAAGATTCAAAGATTCAAATTCATAGGCTCGGAAAAACAAAAAAAAACCCCTTACGAAGTCTTTGAAGTTCGGATATGACTAAATTAGGCCATTCTTTGATGAACGATCAGTTTAATGAACTTTGGATTGGCTTCCGAAAATATATCTGAGGAACTTCGCAGAGAGTGTTTTATGGTTTTCTAATTATCGAGGTGTATAGGAAGAGAATATAGTGTAATATATATAACTTCAAAGGCGAATTATCTATCTATTGCACTGTAAAGAAGATTGATGCTTTGCAAAGAAAACTTGGTGAATGTTAATTGTCTGTTTTATTTACATTAAACTTATCAACATTTAAGTCCTATGATGCCAAGTCTGTTGTGCATATAAAAACTCGATGCAATGTAGAGTAGGAGACTGTTAATATAACAGGTATCGGCATGTGATGGACTCATGTCCTCTATTTTGGTGTAGATGTTCAAGTAAAATGTCACTGTTTGATAATTAGGTCCACTAAGCAGTAACAGTAAGTACATGAATGGAAGGAGGTACTGCAAGTACAGCAAATTGAGCCATACAATGACGAGCAACTATATACAGCGAACAGCAGCAGACAAGGTAAGTAGGCAGTACACGAAGTAGAAATGATCCACAAACCTAAAATTGAAAGGAGAATCGTACAATCTGAACAGGGAATTTGGTGAACCTAATGTTGCATCACCCCATACATGTTCACATGTTCACTACTAGTAAATTGCATTGCCTTTCCAAGTTGCTTCGGTAATGGGAGAGCTTATTTATTGTCTCGTTCAAAACCAATTAGATGGTATTGGAGTGTTGTGACCTTGATGGAGAGATCATTGGCTGGGGAATATGTTTTTTGCCATGTGGTTTTCATTATATCTGGTTTGCTTAATTTGCCTTCAAATTTATAAAGGGTGTCTTTGTCCCGGTCCCTTAAAATGAACGTATACTTTGGTCCTTGGCTGTCTTTTTCGTTTTTTTTTTTTATGCATGTTGTCTGGTTTGTGCTACAATTGTGCAAAATACAAATATCGCATTATCTCCCCAAATGGTTGGAGTATTTCACATGTATCTTGTTTAATTGAACATAGCAGAAAGATTGAATTCGACTTTACCAGCTATGGACCCCATAAATGGTCGTGGTATTTAACTTGTTTGAGTGAACACGTTTCAACATGGCTGAAAGATAGAGGATAAATTCTACTGTAGCCAGTAATCGATTTGGTTGACTAGTGACTAGGGTCGATCGGACCCTAACCAGTGGCCCAATAAGTCAGTTAGCACGGGTTCTAGACTTCTAGTTAAGGTTTCAGTCAAGTGGTCAACAGTCAACACTAGTCAATAATCTTGATCAAAGTTTTCCGAAACCCAGGTTCAAAATTGACCGTAGTGAGAACAAGAGTTGACCAGGCTGGCCAGGGTTTGACCCAAATTAACATAGTACCAGTAGGCTTGTATTTTTTCCTGAAAAACCCACTTGACGCACTTGCTGCCTACAAGATTCTGATATGAGTTGTATGGAACCAACTCCCATGTATCATTCTGCTGTAGAGCTTTGAATTCATGATCCATTGCCACTTTCCATCTTGGATCTTTGATTGCTTTTATATAACAAGTTGGTGTGGTAAGTGCACTTTGTACTTGAGATAGAAGAGCTTGTGGCAGAGGATGTTTTGAATGAGATGGTTTTGAAGGCGTATATTTTGAATTTGGTTTTGAAGTACCTCTTTTTTATCTGGTATGTATAGTTGAAGGAAGATGAGTTGGTTGTATATTTGAGTTCTGAACATGATTTGTTGGTTCTGAAATTGTGATATGTGACTGAGTAGTAGAAAAAAAAAACGAGGGCCTGGGAAAAAGAGGAACTAATTTCCCGTGTTTGTTAGTGATAAGATTCACACATTTATACTGAACTTTAGTTTACTGCTCTGTCGATTGCTCATATAGTCCTTTCGTAGTTTCATACCTTTGCGTATATACATTTTGAATTTGTTCCTTCCATGTTATGGGATTGAGCTGTAAAGACTGCTCATCATATTTGACACTTCTAATCTATACTTTTTGGTATTGGCTCCAGTTGGAATTTCTAAAATGATAACCCTAAGGTGTCATCTGTTAGTTGGTTTCCGTCAGATATTTTAGACTCGTCGTAATATAAAGTCACCTGTATTGGCATCATAACTAAATTTTGGTCATATAATTTGTTGTTGGTCTAGGCTAGCTGATAAATGCCTTCTGAAGATTTAAGAGCTCATTAGTATATATGTATTAGTAATCTCGTACTAGATTTTAGCAATATAGAACAAAAACACGTATTTTTCGTTGATCTTTCCCAGGTTTGCTGACTGATTATAGGACGATTGCTGTTTTACTGGATTTTGTGAGTAGGCATGATGATTGTTCTTGTCCTTAGATAAGATTTTCTCAGTATGCGGATTGCTCTTCTACCAGAGGATGTCTCTTTTATTATATTTTGCGGATTGCTCTTCTACCAGAGGATGTCTCTTTTATTATATTTTTTGAGTAGGGAGGAGGTTATTGCATTATTTGGTGGAGACTTATTTCATCAAATGTACTTTTGGTTTGGATATTCTAAGTTGTAAATGCACTTATACTCGAGTATAATATAGCATGAATATATACCCTTAGAGTGGAAATTTTACACCCGAAATATCAAAAAACTCTCTCCAATGGGGGTGTTATACCGTAGGTAATAGTGTATTAGCTAATAGAGAGGGTGGAAAATTTCCTCTCTCGCTATTAGTTAATAAAAAGTCCGGACGTCACTTAAAATAACGTCTGTTTAACTTAAAAACTCGGACGTCACTTCAACACACGTTTGAAGTTTTATTTTTTAACTCGGACGTCCCAGTTTAAATTAAAGAGGGACGTCATTTAGAGTGACGTTCGAGTTTAAAATCTATTTTTTTTACACTCTTCCATTGGAGAGTATAGAGTGTAGATATTTATGAGCTATACAATACTATACAATTAGAGGTGTAAAATCCTAATGGCACCTACGTGGAGCCTAGGTGGAGGTGTAATTTTACACCCCCCATTGGAGATGCCCTTACAGTAATAATACAAAAAGGAAATGGGGTTAAAAGAAAGAAAAACCCTTTTATTTTTGTGCTCCTGCAAAGGGGAGATTCAATTTTGCCAAGGGTCTTATTCCATCTTCAATCATTGAAATGCCCTTATGTAACTCTAACAATCACTGTTTTACGTGATGTTAAAACATTAACACTCTTATGTCTTCCCCATATTCTCCTCTACAGTAGATGCTTTCTCCTACAAGAAAGACACAAAGGTGAGCAACTGTACCTGTTAGATGAAATCCTAAACTTGAATGTCAATTGATAAGGCTATAGACACGTTCAAATGGGCTGATTTTTTTTTGTGAGGTTGATCTTCATGATTTAGAAAACATAGTTGTAAAGGAGCGTTTTGGTTTTCTCCTAATTACTACTAGGATGAACGGGAAGGGTTAGGATTTTTGATGTGACCGAGGTCATTGTGAAAGCGCTTAATCCCCTTCACGATCTTCTCTTTTTTTTCCTTTTTCGGGAGAGAAGAATCCGGTCCGGCGTAGTTCCAAAGGAAAGTGGTATTTATAGAGTTTTGAGAGAGGAGATCCTTCCGACACGTGTATTCTTTTGTACAAATGTAGGGTGGAGATCGCGGATGAGTGTTGGGTTGGATCTGTTATGATTGGGGGTAGATCACGGTAGTCCCTATTTCCGGTGTTGAGATTACCACTAAGATATTGGCAATCATTACCCCAAAGCGGGATGTGTTTCTATCCGCGTTCTATATTCGATGAAGTGTTAAATGATCGAGATGTCTTAGTTAAGCACCACCTACTCGAGCTACTCGCAGGTCGGTCTTGGAGGTCGCCTTGGATTAATCTATGAGTGCACGCTAGAGGCCGCTTCTCGAATCCGTCTTGGAGTTAAGCTATCTTCGGTTAAACTTATGCTCCACGCGAGTGCGATGCCCTATGAGGGTATCGCTCCCCTACACAGCCCCCTCTCAGTAGGGTGTTGGTGTAAGGGGAAACGCGCTGCTGAGAGAAAGAGTCGGACGAGCGTGGTGGAGCGTGAGCGAACAGTAGTGGATGAACCGACTGGTGGAGCGCCACTTTTGAATATTGTGGCCTGGTGAACTGGCGGGAAAAAGGTAGTTGTATCTTACGTGCACGTACGCGATGAATCGTAGCGATTGAAGCGAAACGTGTCAACGCCAAGTTATCTGCGGGGACTCTTTGAAAGGACAGTGTCTTGGAACACGTGTGCGGGCTATAGCGTAGGATGTAATGATTACTCCTTGGTAACTGAACGGGCGGTTTATACAAAATCAGATTTGGAATACGAAAAAGTTACTTCGTGTTTTCTTCTTCTTCCGCAAAAACGCCAGCTAGGGTTTTCGGTGAGTGCTCCATTTGTTTTCTTTCCCATTTCCATTTGCTTTCCTCTCGTCCGGTTCGTTATTTTAAGTAAGTAGGTTATTGTAAGGCTATAGGGTTTAGAACTGAATCTTTGATAGAAAAGGGTTGTTATAATGTCTGATTCTGATGACACTCGGTCGGAGGAGGTCCGAGAGATATCTTTGAGTTGTGGAGAGTACGAGGATGAAGAATCAGTAAGTGTCGGCGTGGGGGTTGAGTTAGAAGAAGAAGATAGGATGGGCGGGGGTAACGCCCGATCTCGGTCAGGAGATGACGTGGCTAGTACGTCAGGTCGAGGGGAGAGGTCGGCATCAAGCGATGTGCCCCCTAGAAGAGTGAACCGTCGTGCTGCTAACTCTTTCCCCGAGCTGAGGGCAGCGTATGGGATTAATGTCCCTGACCTGGAGATATACGAGCCACGACTGAGTGAAAATGTTCGTAGTGAGGAGTATAACCCGCCGAACGGTGGAGTTATAATCTGTGAGGGCCAGCTGAGAGCGCAGATGCACATACCGTTCTCGAAACTGGTATGCGACTTCTTGGCGCTTTGTTGGAAGTCGCCCTGTCAGTTCGTGGGTAACACCTGGCGATTATTTAAGGTGTTCGACCTGCTGAACGCGAGTGGGGAATATGACATAGGTGTATCTGATATAGTGGAGCACTATGTGATACGTCGATCGGGGAACATGAACTTTAGCTTGCAAACCATGACGACGCGTTCTGCAGTGATCGATGGAGTAAGCAATGAGGCCTGGACTAAGAGACCGTTGTTGCTAGTTGGCAATTTCTTGTGGTGAGCGGGTGTATCCGCAAACTAGGATTTGTAACATATCCGGTGGGTAGGAATACTTTTCGTTGTTATTTTTCAACGCGTTTGATAGCTGCTCTAACAGTGTCTTTGTTTTGCTTTGGCTGCGCGAGTTTTACGTGAAGCCGCTGAACCGATCGGGGGAGATAGAAAGATTCGCCGGTGACTCGTCTTTGAAAAACAAAAGCGAAGTTGCCCGAGGTTGGTCATTTCTTTGAGGAAAAGGGAGGGCTGCGATCCGGGAGAAGAGGAAGGTACAAAAGGAGCGGGCTCTAAGTCGAACGGCGAGGGTGATGGAGAAGCGCACAAGTGATCGATAACACGAGAGGAGAGGCAGCTGGTGCGGGGGGCAAAGGCGGCCTGTTAGGGAACCGCAGAGCCGGAGGATCGGGCGGTCGGCTGAATGGGGTTCGTCGAGGCTCTGTAGAGTTGGAGCCGATGGTTTTGATTTTCGTGCTAGGGGCAGGTCGGAGAGGAGGCCACGCGATGCCTCCGAAAGCGGGGCCGGGCGAAGCGAAAAAGTAGCTCGACATGCTCGTGAAGATGGTGCTAGCACGGGGGCGGATCGATGGTGGCGCCGGGGGCCACGCGGTATCTCGCCAGAGTGGAGCCCGACTGAAAGCGGAGTCATGGACTTGGCCACTTTTGGAGTGGGGTCCAGTTATCATCATGGCGACGCCGATCCCGATCCGTGAAGAAGGCCAAGGCCCCACGTAAAGGCTTAATCGAAAAAGCGGTGGCGTCTGCGGACGATCTGGAAGGACATTTTGTCTATCCGAATGGGGCGAGAATGGCCTTGAAACGGAAACGGCTAATCGCCGCTTCAGATCCGATAAGATAGCGGGTTGTTTGCTAGAACAAATAGCTCGGATGGCAACCGCAGAGAGCTAGATGAGAAGGGGTTAGTGACAACTTGAGACGAATGGAAATTAAGAATCGTGGTATGCCTATAACTTCATCCGAGGTACTTGCTTGCTTATGCAAATTGTTGTTGTTAACCATGTGTATGTTCGATGCGGTGGTGGCGGATTCAAGTTGAAAGAGATCGCCTGCTTGCGAGAATCGATAGGGAAATGGTCTTTGAAAAGCCAGGTGAGGAGCTGAAAAATGTCGGGGCGACGCTCGCAGATGGAGCGAGGAACCGGGAAGATTTGAAGAGAACTTCGTAAGCGTTGAATCCGCCAAGATGTTGAAAGATACTGAGCCGGAAGAGTCGAGGCAAAAAGCTAGAAGGAGTCAAGATAATGTGCGAGCCGCTACCGTGGAAATTGGGAGGTTGAACGATTCGCCTTACCTGCAAAGAAGGTTGCTTTCGACGCTAATCGCCTATGACACCGGACGGAGCCTTCGCTTGAACCGTTGAGCCCGACTACAATGCCTTGAAGGAGGAACACGCCCGCTGTGCGTCCCGTCCCTCGGTGGAGGAGGTTCAAGGGGATGCCGGTGGGGCGATTGCCTCTTCTATGAGCGTGCCAGAAGCCGGGGTGGCTCGAGCTGAAGCTGTTGCACCTGATGCAGTGATGAGCTTAGAGTTGGATGGCATAGCGATCATTGTGGACGGGAGAGAGGCTGAGGTCGATGAAGCGTTTGAGCGTGGAGGAGTAGTGAATGTGGCTGGGGATGACGAGTTGTAAAATTTGTTCTTTGTCTGTTTATCAGCTTATGTGCTGTGATACAATAGAACTGGTTTCCTGGGGTAACCTGGGCAGTTCGCCTTTCTTATGTTTGTGTACTGTAATCCTGAACAAGTAGGTGTTTCTTGCTGATTCGGGGTAGCCGAATGTGGCGAACTCGTGTGGGGCCGGGTTGGATTTCCTGAGTAATCTCAGCAACTCGGCTCAACACTGAGCTGTACGATAAAGCTATTAAACCAGAACTTCCCTTGTTTATATGCGATGGTAAATAGTTGTGTTGTGTGTATGTCTGAGTCGTCTGCCCACTCATAGTGATGTAGGATGACACGGCTTAGAATGGAACGTGGTAGGCCCATTGTGGTGACGACCTCCTTACTTATGATTGGTAAAATGGGGAGCGCCCCGTTGTTGGAGTGCTTGAGATTGCGGCGCGACGCCAGCAAACGTGAGCATCAGATCGCTGGAGTCTGGCTCGAGATGCAGGTCGAATTGCTCTGGATTCAGTGCCGCCAACTGCAGTGTTCCGTTGCGTGCGTGACACGTGTAGGGAGACGAGCGGTTCATGGGACATAATGATGGCGGGCAGATGGCGTTTGGCGTCTCAAGGTGATAATGAGGCACTTAGGAAAAGACGTTTCCTAAGGAATATAAACCGCTTCGCACATATCATCAAGAGGTTCTGTCATTGTTTCGCCTAAGCTTTCCTTCCTCATCGTTGCTCTGCTCTTGCACTGTGCTTTTCTGTCGCCACTTGTTCATCAGGTATGTGGCTTCTTCTCTATGCGTGTTATTCAGTTTGAGAAATACCTAGAGTAAGTATTAACTTTGCTGTTGCAACTTTGCTGCTAGGGTAAGATGGCTAGATGTCGTGCGTTTGTGAGAGAAACGTCCCCTCTATCAATGGAGGAAATGGAGTTTGAGCCTCATGTTCATGGCGATCGAGGGAAGAGGAAGGTTGCTGATGGAGAAACGAAGGGTCATAAGCGAGCAAGGAGAGATAGTCGCCTGGCCGGCGGAATAATTGTCTTCGTGTCGCCACAGCCGAAAGGGGCCCGGCTTCGCCGGTCGCCGACCGGCAATTTGAACGAACGCCGGGGCCCGATTCTGGTGAGAGTTCGGCCCCGCCATGTAAGGATGTGGGGAGCGAATTCTACTACCTGGGAAAGACGGGGAAGAAGCGGATGGTGAAACGCTCGGACTGTAGCTTCCACTCGGCTCCCATAGCGACTAGCGTTCTGAAGGGGATTGTGCTAGATGGAGATAAAGCAGAAGTTGAGGACGAGGACATGGGGACACTACTGGGGACGATGGATATGGCCGCTTGTTTGGTGAGTTCCTGAGAGCTTAAACCTGTTGTACCGACCTCCGGGGAGGCTGGTGTTCTAAGGATGTTCATGCAGTTTCTTGCAGGGTATGATAAGCTGAAAGAGGCCGCGGCAAGTGCTCTCGAGATCGGGTGATAACCCGCGCGTGGAGCCGGGTTGATCGAAGCCGCGTGGGGGTGGACAAGAAGAAAACTGGAAGTGATGTCCACCAAGTACCGTAAACGAGAATCGTATAGAGAACGCCAGATTTGTCTTGGTGACGGATTTGAATTTGGAAAAGGAATTGACGGCCGCGGATTTGCTTATCGCGAAGAAATGTCGGAAGGTGGCGCTGAAGCGAAGAAGGCGATATCTTCAAGCTCGTGTCGCCTATGCCGCCCTGGACGAAAAGTATGACGCGCTGAGGAGAACGAGTGCAGGCGAGGAAGAAAAGCCTGAGATGCGTGTGATGCTGAGGTCGGCTCGGCATACTGCTTCGACTAGCGCAGCCCCTGAAGACAAGCACGTCATTACTGAGAATTGATAAGGTGATCGTCCTGTGACTCTGTTAAGCTGAAGTTGTGATTGTAGTTTACATTTCTCTCTCTTATACGAGAGCAAACAATAGAGCTGTGTTTTCAGGCTTGCCTGAGCAGTTCGACATTTTCATTCGGCGAACTGGTTTCCACGAAAGTGGCAGTTCAAGACTTGTTGAATTTTTGTAATGATCATCGATCTGGATTTCCTGGGTAATCCCAGCAGATCGGTGGACGTAGTTGTGATGACGTATTGTCATGTAACGTTGTTTTGGATGTGTATGCATGCTGCTGTGTGTTTGTGTGTAACTAATATCTTGATCTTAGAAATATGCGTCCTGTTAAGTAGTCAACCCTAGAAATATAGGTCGTTGATGTGACAGGAACTGGATGGGTTATGGTGCCCGTGAGCTCGGAGAGCGTTTGCTTTCGGAGAGCGTTCTCGTATGGTCGACCCTAGAAATATAGGCCCTCGGCGTAACAAGAATTGTAGAGGCTATGTAGCCGCAGAGAGCTTCGTAGAGCTGCTGTGCGGTGAGAAATATAGGTCCTACCAGCGTTTGAGCTTATGAAAGTGTATTGCTCACGAAGAGCATTCTCACTGAGTTGATGCTAGAAGTATAGTCCTCAACTGAGCGAGATTTGGAGAGGCTATGGAGCCTGTAAGCTCCTCGCGTTAATGCTTCGCGGCGGAGAGCGATGTAGCCCCAAAGGCGTCTTTGCCGCTGGAGCGTTTTGCTTTCATGGAGATGATGTAGCCCCCGAGGGCGTCTTTCGGCGGGAGCCGCTTTGCTTCCTGAGAGCGATGTAGCCCCCGAGCTCGTCTTTGCTCGCCGGGGCGTTTTAACTTATAGAGCGTATGTAGCCCCCGTCTTTGCCGCTCGAGCGTTTTTGCTCGGAGAGCGTATAGCCCCCCCCGCGTCTTTGCTTTCGCTAGGGCGTTTTGCTTATGGGGAGAGCGTGTAGCCCCGAGGGCGTCTTTCGCTTAGGGCGTTTTGCTTGCGGAGAGCGTATGTTGCCCCCGGCGTCTTTTGCTTTCGCTGGGCGTTTTGCTTCATGGAGAATGTATGTTGCCCCCTCGGCGTCTTTGCTCGCCGGGGGAGCCGCTCTCGCAGAGTTGATCCTAGGAGTATAGGTCTTCAACTAAGCGAGACTTCGGAGAGGCGATGAGCCCGTAAAGCTCCCCGAGGCGTTACGTTTGAAAACGTTTGAACTCCCCGAGTGTTTTGTTCGTAGAGAACGAGCCGTGAGTGGTTTCCTCATCTTTGAACTGGCAGAGAAGATGAAGCGACCTCAGCGGAGCTGGTCTCAGGTGATTGTTTCTCGATCGGAGGGATGGAGATCTTGGCAACAGGAGTTGGTGCGATCTCTGGGGTCTTGACAAGAGGAGAGAAGTGGTGACGCTATGTAGCGTTTGAGCTCGAATGAGCGTTATATTCAGCTGGGTGTTGTGACCCGAGTGAGTCCGTGGGCATCCTGCTTTGGAGATCGTCGTTAATAGCTAGCCTTGAATTGGCGTGAGTGCGTGACTATAGTTAGCCCCAGTTTTGGAGCTTCATTGACCTGTAAAAATAAAAATGCGAGCTAGCACCAAAGAGTTAGTACGAACTAACAATGGTAATTTTGGAGATGCATGGATCATAATAACTGTAACTGAATTGAGCCTATTGAGATGATAATGACTAGCCCCAGTTCGGAGATGGCTATGGCTAGCCCCTCGTGTGCATTGGAGCTTGATTGACCTGCACTAGATCGAATTTTCTTGCTGGAGCAGGGTAATGTGCCCGTTCATTATGCCTAGGTGACCGACTAAACTCTGGACTTGAGCTTCGAGGCTTTCCATGCTTCGTGGGCTTGAGAACCGTTGGTTTTTGAGTTTTTGAGCTTTTGAGTTGTGTGAAAGTGATTTCTCAAGTAATCGAGACCACAGACGGCGCCAATGTAAAGGAGCGTTTTGGTTTTCTCCTAATTACTACTAGGATGAACGGGAAGGGTTAGGATTTTTGATGTGACCGAGGTCGCTGTGAGCGAACTGCCTACGTATCTTCTCTCGTTTTTCCTTTTTCTGGGGAGAGAAGAATCAGGTCTGACGTAGTTCCAGTAGGTGGTATTTATAGAGTTTTGAGAGAGGAGATCCTTCTGACACGTGTATTCTTTTGTACAAATGTAGGGTGGAGATCGCGGATGAGTGTTGGGTTGGATCTGTTATGATTGGGGGTAGATGCGGTAGTCCCTATTTCCCGGTGTTGAGATTACCACTAAGATATTGGCAATCATTACCCCAGGTGGGATGTGTTTCTATCCGAAGCGTTCTATATTCGATGAAGTGTTCGTACTGAGATGTCTTCGTTCGCACCACCTACTCGAGCTACTCGCAGGTCGGTCTTGGAGGTCGCCTTGGATTAATCTATGAGTGCCTGCTAGAGGCGCTGTTCTCAGGTCTGTCTTGGAGTTCGCTATCTTCAGTTCGCTTATGCTCCACGCGAGTGCGATGCCCTATGAGGGTATCGCTCCCCTACAATAGTCAACATACACACAAAATCAACCATCAAGTCATCTAAGTCTTCTCCATATCTCTTCTGTAAAAGCTTGTAGCATTTAATGTGTCAATTTTAGCTTGTCTTAATATCCTTCTCCATAAAGCTAAATGCTTAACCACCTGGAGTCGTTGGGTTGAGCAGGATGCACTATGCAGGAGGACTTGAACTTCAACAGTTGAGAGGTGAGTAGGAAAATAGGCATGTTAGTTGCACTAGGTCACTACTCACTAGGATGTCTCTTTTTTAGAGTCTAGACCAAGTAATCTACAATTTACACACTTTAAACAAGGGCAAGCAATAAATAAAATACCAAAATTTTGTTATTTCAGGGCTTGTACGGAATTTAGGAGTTCCCCGTGTACGTGACTCTGAGTATACTTTGGAACATTCTTTTCGTAATCTAATTTACTAATTTTGCCCTATTTTATTTTTGAAAAAGTCTTCTAGTTTTAAGCCAGTCAAACAACTTAGTCAATCATAATGTGGCCACTCAGAGTTCATAACTTCATATCCTTGCTGATCTTTTTTTTTTTTTTTTTTTTTTTATGTAAATCATACTCTAATATATAAAACTAGCAAAAAGTCACACAGACAGAGGGATGCAGTTTGAGACTAACATACATCCTGGGAGATCAGACCTCCCTAATTGCTGATAGGACCAAGCAGTTAGTGAGTCTGCATCCCCATTAGAGATCCTACTGATCCATCTAAAAGCAAAAGATCTGAGCCCTGATCCTAAACTAATAACATGGTTCTTTACACTTTCCCATTGCCATCTACAAGAGCTGCCTTGTGACGCTCCAATCACTTCACTATTATCCCCTTCTAACACAAAATGATGTCTTCCAAGATGCTTTGCCAGCAACATTGTGACTTCAAACGCTTCCACTCATTTTCTGTTTGCTCAAGCCTTAAATCTCCCCGACAAATGCCTACAATGGCTCCTTCATCGTCACGCTATAGCCCCTCTCCAAATTTCCACCCATACTACCTGTGGAAGGAGGCATCAAATCTAACGATTATACTATCATTTGGCATAATAGGAAAAACATTCTCAAAATAATTATCAACATCAACTAAAACAGGTTTTGAGTTAGGATATTCTTCACTATGCGCCAGAAAGCATTTCTCTGCCAGAATGCTGCTCTCTCTGACCAGCCTTTCACAATTTGCTTTCCTATTCTCAAATTTAATGTTATTCCTAGCTTGCCAAATCTTTTGGATCAGGACAACAATGTGGGTTCCAACTAGCCTAAGCTCTTCATTAGGGCTGCAACACCAAGCCAAGAACAGATCTAACCTCTCCCTTAATGTGGTCTGTTGATCCTTGTGCACTCTCAAACCAACATGAGATCCAAACCAAAGTGTCCTTACCCAGTCACAGGTAAAGGACAAATGTTCCGCAGACTCCATATCTTTGAAGCAGAAAGGGCAGGAGAAATCCCCCTTAATTCTTCTAGCTGCTAGGACATCTCCCATAGGTAGGATCTACATGTATAGTTTCCAGAGGAACACTTGTATGTATGCTGAGATAGGAGCCTTCCAGATATGCTTAAGGGTGAGGGGGTTACAGCTTAAGCTTTGCCCCACCTCCTGCTTAGGCTTGAGAAATTGGTAGGCTGTTTTAACAGTCATGCTTCCATATTTGTCTTTTTCCCATTTCATTTTGTCAGCATTATTGTCTTTAGGTCTAACTTTGATCTCAAGCACCTTGCTGCAGATGAAAGGGTTAAGATGAAGACTAAGTTTAGCCTCATCCCAACCACTTTTATCTGGCAGAAACAAGTCTGAGACCACACAATTTTCCAAGTTGGGTGCAACCACCCCCAACTCCTCCAGAGTAATGGGATTTCCATTACAATTCAGCCAAGGATCTTTTAAGGCTAAGATAGACTTCCCATTGCCTATAGCCCAGATCAAACCCCCACTTATTTCATTGAAGGTCTTATGGATACCTTTCCAGAAGTAGGATGCTTTGTTTGGGGGTTTTTTAACATCCCCTATCCAATGCTTACCATAGATACTGAACATAGTCCTAGTCCATAGAGACTGGATATCTGTAGCAGCTTTCCATGGTAATTTGGCCAACATAACAACATTCATGTCCCTTGCTTTCCTTAAGCCCAACCTTCCAATATCTTTGGGTTGACATATGTGCTCCCACCCTATGGTGTGGACACTTTTGGTTTCTGTCTTATCTGCCCACCAGAAATTTCTACATGCCTTATCAATCTTAGTGCATATGGAGACAGGTAGCACATAGGTTGACATGGCATATAGGGGGGTAGACTGAACTACAGCTTGGATAAGAGTAGTCCTACCAGCTTGGGATAGGACCTTTGCTCTCCATCCCTTAATCTTGTTATGAATCTTATCTACCAAGTAATCAAAGTCCTCCGACTTCTTTCTTGATAGCATGATGGGAACACCAAGATACTGTTCCTTAGGAGCAAAGTTCCTGACTTTCCAGAATCTTTTCAATCTGAACTTTTGTCTATAAGACACATTCCTACTAAAGAACACACTGGATTTATCAAAGTTTATTTTTTGGCCAGAGGCCTCACAATACCCATCCAGTATCCTCTTTAGATTCCCTGACTCTACCACATTTGCTTTTGTGAAAAGGATGAGGTTATCTGTATAAAGCAAGTGTGTTAAAGCAGGGGAGTTCTTTTTTATCTTTATACCATGCAACTCCTCTTCCTGTTCTGATTTTGCAATCATTCTAGAAAGGGCCTCAGAGACAAGGATGAACAAGTAAGGTGATAATGGATCCCCTTGCCTCACTCCTCTTTCAGGGGCAAACTTTTCCAGAGGGGACCCATTTAGCATCACTTGGAAAGATACTGTAGAAACATATTGGTGAATCATGTGTCTCCATTTTAGATTGAAGCCCAGTTTTTCAAAGATGCTATCTAGAAAGGTCCACTCCACCCTATCATAAGCCTTAGCCATATCCAGCTTAAGAGCAATCCATCCCTCATTCTTAGATTTCATATTTTTCATATTATGAAAAACTTCACAAGCTAGCCCCACATTATCCCCAATACTCCTGCCTTTAATAAAAGCCCCTTGGAGTGGGGAGACAATTTTATTAATCAGACCTTTAAGTCTGTTAGCAAGAATCTTGGAGATAATCTTGTACCCAAAATTGCACAAGCTAATGGGTCTGAACTTAGAAGCATGATCAGGATTGGCAATTTTGGGAATCAAGGTGATATGAGTTTCATTCAGACTAGGATTCAGATCTCCTTGATGGAAAAAATCCTTGACAAGGTCAATCACAGCAGGCCCAATGATATCCCAGCATTTCTGATAGAAGATGCCTTGGAAACCATCAGGCCCTGGGGACTTGTATCCCCCCATCTTTTTCACAACAGCCCATATCTCCTCACTTGTGGGGATGGCAGTGATGATATCATTTTCTCTGGCAGTAACACAAGGGTGAAACAAATTTAAGATCTCATCATTCCTTTCAGGGTAGTCAGAGGTAAAGATCCCCTTAAAATATTGATTTAAGGAGACCCCCACCTCAGTCCTACCCTCCTTCCAGTCACCATAATTATTCCTAATCTTTTCTATAATGTTCTTTCTTCTTCTTAATATAGTGGAGAGGTGAAAGAACTTGGTGTTTCTAGCACCATCCCTAAGCCAGGAGTTAGAGGATTTCTGTTTCCAGAAATCCTCTTCTTTATCATACCACTCAAGCAGCTCATCTTTAAGCCCTTTAGCCTTGTTGTAATTACCAATGCTAAAAGGCTTGCTCAACACAGCATCAAGCTTGGCTTGAGTGGCTTTGATATTGGTAAAAATATTACCAAACACATGCTTGTTCCACAGAGCCAAATCTTTTTTAGTCTTTTCCAACTTATTTATGAAATTTCTATCAGGTAACTCATGAGAAATCGAGTGCCAAGCTTTTTCTATGACTTCCATACACGTAGCATGTTTCAACCACATATCAAAGAATTTAAAAGGTCTCGGAAGCTTCTCATCTTTTTTGTCCAGGTTAATGAACAAAGAGACGTGGTCAGATGTAGCATTGGCCCAAGTCCTTATTTGAGCATTAGGGAAGGAAGCCAGCCACTCAGGCGTAGCCAGAGCTCTGTCCAGCCTTTCTAGAATATGATCATTAGGTTTTCTGTTATTGCTCCAGGTATATTTGGGGCCTTTAAACCCCAAATCCACCAGACCTAGCTCATTAATAAAACTATTAAAATCATGCATGCTTTTAGTAAGTCTACTTCTCCCACCTATCTTCTCATCTAAGCTCGAGATAGCATTGAAATCACCAAAAAGGCACTAAGGGCCAGGAACAAAGGGGGCAACATCCTTCAGCTCTAACCACACTTTATTCTTATTGTGAGCCACTGGATCCCCATAGACAAACGTAAAGAACCAAGGATCCTTATGAAAGTAATTTAAAATCTTACCTGTCACTTGGTTGCGAGAAGACCCTAGAATCTCCAGTTCCACATCCTCCTTCCACAAAACGGCCAGACCACCACTTAGCCCTTTAGCTGGAACCGCAAAATGTCTGCTAAACTTGAGTTTCTTGCCTAGCTTTTCTATCCCTTCCTTACTTGCCTTAGTTTCAGCCAAACACACTATATCTACGTTAAACTTACCAATTAGGTCCATTAGTTATTGAACTGCCGTGGTGGTACCAATACCCCGGCAATTCCAGGCGTGTATCGTCATGGATACCAAGGCAGCTGTGAAGGGACAGCTACAGCGAGCCCTGGAGGAGATGGTGACAGACCTCCACTGTTTGTTTCCCCAAGTTTGACTTCATCTTCATGAACTTGTTCCAAGCTCTCTTCCTTACCAATCCCCATACTTGTTTTCCCTGGACCTTCCTCATGATATCCTTCGTATTTGATCAGTTTAACAATTGTGGAATCATCCATAGCCAAGGGAACTGGCTGGTCCTCAGATACCTCACTCTCATATTCAAACTCCACCATATCCTGAGGTTCATTGTTGATGAATTCTTGTTCTGGATGTTCATCATCTATCTGAATGTCTTCCTCTCAATCCTCAGACTCTTCTGTTCCCTCATCCTCATCTGATTCACTGTCCAAGTTATCGGAATCAGTAGATGATGGTTCCGAAGATGTAGCCATGTTATCCCCCCTTTCCATACCTTGAGACTCTTCAGATCCACTTGAGACAGAAATTATGTTGGCCTCTGTTGGGATCAGTAAATGTCCTTCCCCCCTTCGTCTCATCTCATCAGCTTCCCTTTTTACCCTCTTTGAATGCTTAACCACTCCTCTGATACTTCTTCTTAGCCATCCATTTCCACCTTCATCCGCCATGGTCACACTACCTACTGGCTCTGAGTACCTCTTCCTTTTATCTCCTATGCTTACCCTCTCAGTTGTGTTTCCTTCTTAAGCCTCAATTAGACCTGCTCCCTTTGTGTTATCATGATGAAAAACTTTTTTCTTCTTTTTAAGACCTCGAGATGCCATTGTCTTAAAACCCCTGCCACGCGTGGCCTTGCTTTGGAATTGATAGCCGGTTGATTGATGCAGTAGAGTTGCCACAGCCGCTGTATCTGGCTGGATTTCCTCGATGCTAGAGACATTTGCCTTGGAACCAGCTGAGTGTAGGTCTGGGGAGCAGGTAACCCTATTCTCTTTACTCCTCGTGATAAGACCCTCACCTAGATCCTTCCTGTTCAACTGAGCCCCCAACACACCGTCCTTTTTTTGGTCTATAATGGATAGGATCCATTCATTCTTTGGGCTGCCCTTCTCCTCAACCTAGCCCATATTTTGATCCCTCTCTTGGTCCAGACCTGTTGGCCTCTTAGCAGAGTTCTTTCTCTATCCAGCCCAGCCCAGCGACTACAAGTCTCTCTGTCCAGCCCTTCTCTAAAACTGTTTCTTTGTTCGGGTCCATGTTTTTCGCAAGTTGTTGGGCCTCCACATCTGTTTTCCAAAAGAGTTTTAGATACTTCCAAACCATTTGTATCCGTTGAGGTAGCCGTTAGTTGCTTTCTGTGGTCTTCCTCTGACTCTCGACCCTTGACTCTATTGCCATCTGGTTCATCTGACCCATTTTGTCGCCACCTTTCACGCCTAGCATTATATCTTGTACCCCCTTCCTTCACGAAATACAGCCGGTCGGTGCGGTGTCTCCTCATACCCGAAGTTTTTGGGGATCCCGCTATAGTGATAGTCCGTTTTGCTTTAATATATCGCGATGCCATTGAAGAACTTGTTCGCTATTATTTGACTTGAGAAGAAGGGTTTGATGTCTTTTGGTGAGCCCCCAAGTTTTGATAGTTCATATCTGTGTTGGGCTCTTATCCGCAAATTTATCTTGGTCATGGCCTATGGCGCCACAAAATAATAGCGAGAAAATATCCGGTTTCTCATATTTGAACCTAATGTCGGCATTTCTCCCCAAAATTTCTTGATCTTTAAGTCCTTTAGCAGTCTTTCCCTTATGTCCATTTCCACCCTAACTCTAGCTATAGGCTTGCTAAACTCTGGGGGGCAGGATAGATTTGCTTCCCAAACTGTTCCAATATTCTCTCCTATCTTCCACACATTTGCTTTGTTGATCCGCATCTTTGGAAGATCCCAGATTTGAACCCAAAACTTTACATAATCGAAGTTGTACTCCTCCATATTTCTTGATCCCATCCATGGACCATGTTCCAGCACATGTTCCCATTCCTTTGCTTCCTCAAAAGTGATCCGAACATGTTCTCTGTCCATCAATTCCAAGCATACTGCTTTCTCCGTTTGCTATGTCCGGTGAACTTCCTCACTTAGCTCTTCCAAGTCTATGGTGTGACCTCCATATAGCTTCCCTATCAGTGTGAGGTTCCCATTGACTTGTTCCTCTATGTTCAGGCACTCTAGCTCTACCACCCTCTGCTTCTTAGTAAAGAATAGCTTATACATGTCTTTTTGGAGGTCTTCTATAGTCTTTTCTCTTTCTATTATCACTTCCATGCTTGTATGTTACTCCTACCGGAGCCACCTCATTGGAACCAACCTGTTATCTTGATATGACACTTTTTCCTTCAAGGGGAGAAGCGGGATAAGGAGCTAGTCACCGCACTCGAGAGCCCTGGGTATGGGCTAGGGAGCTGTCGACAGAAAGAAAGATAGAGTTTGTAGGAAGGGTTGAGAGGTTTAATGGAGTCTCTGTTTTCGCCCACAGGAAAGGTTTATATCCTTGCTGATCGAAACCATTATAAGTGTTATTGGGCTGTTTTTTTCTTGATTAAAGGAAAACAATATTTCCAAAAATGAAAATCAAGTCTTTTTGGCTAAAAAATAATTGGGGAAATAATTTGCTAAAACTTCTCAGAAGTGTAGACACGCAATTGCCAAGACCTTGATTTTAGGTCCAAAACCTTCATGGATCATGGAGACATGGACTACACACTCGGGTTAGTGGTCCGTCAGTCCCAAGCCCCAACTCCCGGTGAATCCTTCAGCTAATTATTTAAGTCACTGTTTCGAATTTCTGATTTTTTATTTTTTTATTCCACAATGATTGGTAAATGGTTGGATGACATGCTGGAAAGAGCAATAGAATCATTGTTCATCAGGTTTTTTCAAGAAGCCACGTTTATCCGTCACCTTTGTTGATAGAAACACTAGTAGTACGAAAAAATCTCCACCACTCCAACGACAACCACTGGCACTGGAGTGTAGGGTCAGGAGGGAGCCACATTCTTCGAATAATATTCTAATCCATGCAGTAGGGGTTGTCCTCCATGAAATTCACAGGCGTGGCGGAGATCAACCTCCCAAATCTATTAACTCGTTCAACTCTAGATATGCTGCTCTTATCAAGGAATTTGAAAGATCTGAATGTCAACCAATCGAGTTATCGAAATTTAAATTACAAGATATTGTACATCAACTTGTTCGTTGTATAATGTTTTGTAATAATGAGTCTCTTTGGACCTTGTATTTTACCCTGTGTGATATTTATAAACATAGGAGAAGCAATTTAATGCCTTCAATTCTTGATATGTCTGCCTAGGCTCGGTGAAGACACTCTTAGCCCCTTGGAACATTAATGTTCATTCTTGGAAATCTCGAGGGGTTTGTGGGTGGAAAGTAATAGAAGATGTTTTGCATGAGTATAGGGGTATTTGGAGGAGGTTGTTATTGACGATTAAAGGCCCTTTGTTCTTTTGGTCACAGGTGAATGAGAAGATGAAGGACGTGTGAGCGAAACAATAAACCTATTGATATTGGAAAGACCCAAAAAATTCTTCCAATGTATCGTTTCTGAGTCCAATGGAATTCATAGGTGTAGGAAGAATCCCCATCGAATAGAGATTACTAATAGAGTTTGTCTACCCCGAGGATATCCTCATAGGGACGACAGCCGAGACCGTTGGATCCGAGATCCAAAGGTCCGAAAATCAAAAACAAACTCACATTCTCTCTCTTCCTTTTTGTTTTTGATTTTCGGACCGTTGGATCTCGGAACACTCATCCCTATAGGGATATTCTCGTGGTAGCCCAGGCCTTACTAATATACAACATTGCACTGGGGCGTGAGCAAAGCTCTAGTATCACTAGAACTTCATCAAAACCAGCGAAAAGGAAAAAAAAAATAGTTTTGTTTCAGAACTTTCAAGTACAAGTATAAGTAGTAGAAGCACCATTACCTTCTAATACACATCCCAGCCTAACAAAAGGGTATAATGAAGTAGACAGCCGGTGGCTGAAAATTACCCTAGCGTCACGCGGATGACTTCAAATCGAATGGTTTCATAGTTGATATTTATCCGACAATAAGCTTTACTAATTTCATCTAAGAGTCTAAGACCAAATAACTATGGTAACATGCAATCTTACATTCCACCTCCTTTGATGAACTCTGCCTCTTACCACTGGCACAATTATCATTTGAATTCAAGAGCAATACCAAATGCTAAGATCCAAACACAACGATAAAAGCAATCAACCGAATCGAACAACGACCGACTTACAACATCAGCAATTAAATGAACAAGTAATTAGATAAGTAAAAGGGCTAAGAAATTATTTAACCTCAGTAACAGGAATTTCTACAGTTTGCCTACTTACTGGCTTGATAATAACCTCAGTAACTGCATCAGCAGTGCTAAATTGTGTATCACCCTCCTTGTGCAAACCACCATATTGTACTGGTACTTGCTCAGGAACAATATATCTGTAAACACCCAAATAAACAAACACATGAGCATCAATCATAATTTTCAAATTCTACACACCACCAAATAAAAATCAAATTAGAAATCCAACTCAAAATTCAGGACTAACTTGAAAAGGGTGTCGACATATTTTGAAACAAACTTGGTCTTAGTCCTCAAAGTCAAGAAGGGGCTAATCATCCTATTGAAAGCAAGGTACCACCATGGAACATTGATGAAAAGCTACACAAACAAACTGTACTGTTCTACAAGAATCTTGAGGAATTCAAACAAATTAGAATCCGATAAATAAACTAGAACCAGATAAATAAGAAGAGAACTCTCTGCTTCAACTTGAAGAACAGAGCCTAAGAGAATTTTCTCATTAATTTTCGCATGGAACCCTTACCAGGGACACTATTACATTTATACTCTCATTTTCTAACCAAACCCTATCTCACCGACTCTGACTAATTTCAAGATTAAGCTAAAAGCAGACTAACAAATATGCCTTAAGGGCTAGATTAACTAATACAAATAAATTTGACTGTAATGACCATACTACCATTACTTGATACTATAATTACAGAGACTGCCTTCTATAACTCCATTTGTTTAACTTGGGACATGACAATACCTTCCCCTTTAAACATCCTTGTCCTCAAGGATTAAAATTTGGGAAGTTGGTTGCAATATGAGTCCAATCTTCCCAGGTGGCGTCCTCAGGAACTGTGTTAGACCAATGGATAAGCACTGGTGCAACTGCCTTATTGTGTCTCGGTATCATCCTCCTAGCCAATACGGCGATCGGTTCCACTAGCATCTGTCCTTCAGAATAACCATAGGTAAGTGAGGCATTGGTGTTACTACATTGCCCAATTTCTTTTTCAATTGTGACACATGAAAAACAGGATGAATTTTTTATCCATGTGGTAATCGCAATTTATATGCTACCTGTCCTACCTTGGCAGCGCAATCACCTCAAAGGGTCCATTGAACTTAGCACCAAGCTTAAGGTTCTTTCGAACAGCCACAGAAGTTTGCCTGTAAGGTTGTAATCTGAGATAAACCAAGTCTCCCACTTCAAAAGACCTCTCGGTTCTCATTTTGTCAGCATACCATTTCATCCTCTCATATGCCTTGTGCAAGCCATCCTTAACTGCTTCAATCATGACTGCCCTTTGCTGTAGGTATTTTTGAACTGCAGCCACTGATGTTGTTGCTGATGTTGGTAGTGCGAGTTGAGGCGGTGTATACCCGTAAAGAGCCTTAAAAGGCGACATCTTCAAGCTGGAGTGGTGGTTAGTGTTGAACCACCATTCAGCCAAAGGAAGCCATTTATAACAACTTTGCGGGTTATGTCCCACCATGCACCGAAGGTAGTTTTCTAGACAAGAGTTGGTTCTCTCTGTCTGTCCATCTGTTTGTGGATGGTAGGCGGTACTTAGATGAATCTCAGTTCCCATTTCCTTAAACAAATCCTTCCAGAACGAGCTTATAAACACCCTATCTCTGTCTGAAGTGATCGAGGTTGGCAATCCATGCAACTTGTAAATGTGGTTCATGAACGTACTCCTTAGCTACTGTTGCAGCAGTATATGGATGAGCCAATGCTATGAAATGGCTGTACTTTGTAAGCCTATAGACAACCACCATTATTACTTCTTTTCCTTCTGACTTTGGCAAACATGTAATGAAATCCATGGCGATGTGCTGCCACGCATGCTCTGGGACAGGTTAGGGCCGCAATAAACTAGCAGGGAACACATGCTCATTTTTGTTTCTTTGGCAGACATCACAAGCAATTACAAACTCCATCACATCCTTCTTTAGACCTGGCCAAAAGAAATAAGACTTCGCCCACTGATAACTACCCTGCATTCCATAGTGACCACCCACGGAAGAAGAGTGTATAGTGGCAATCAATTTCTGTCTCAAGTCACCATTATTCCCGATGTATATCTTGTCTTTGTATCTCACAATACCAGAGGCGTAAGAATAATTATGCACTCCAGTGGGATTGAGTGCCAACTGAGATATAAGAGTTTGCATCGAGCCATCACGCTCATAGCTTTGCATTACTTCTTTGAGCCACAGTGGGTGCACCGTCGACATTGTTTGACAACTAGCATGTTCTTCCACTACTCTAGACAGGGCATCAACAACAGTATTTTCAGTTCCTCTTTTATACTTGATTTCATTGTCAAAACGAAGTAACTTGGTCAGCCACCTCTGTTGCATCATAGTGGTCATTCTCTGTTCTAAAACGTATTTGATACTTTGGTGGTCGGTATGTATAATGAAGTGATATCCGGAGAGATATGGTCTCCATTTGGTCACCGCCATAACTATTGCAAGCAACTCCTTCTCATAGGTGGACAAACCTAAGGTTTTGGGACCCAAGGCCATACTAAAAAAGGATATAGGCCTTCCTCCTTGCATCAAGACAACCCCAACTCCTATGGAACACGCATCTATTTCGACCAGAAAAGGCAGTTTGAAATCAGGTAATGCTAACACGGGGGTGGAGGTCATCGCTCGTTTAAGTTGCTCAAAAGCTTTTTCTGCCTCAACACTCCACTTAAAGTTGTTTTTCTTGAGGATATTAGTAAGAGGTTTACTTATAGTTCCATAGCCTTGGATGAACCGCCTGTAATACCTGGTAAGCCCCAAAAATCCCCGAAGTCCCTTCTGTGTAGCGGGTTTCGTCCAGTTTACCATACTCTCTACCTTGGCTGGATCAGCAGCTACTCCCTTTGGTGTAATTAAATGTCCAAGATATTCCAATTGCGACTGTGCAAATGAACACTTAGACAATTTAGCAAATAAGCTTTGTTTCCTTAGTACTGTTAGAGCTTCCCTCAAGTGTTCCACATGAACGTCCATGTTAGGGCTATATACTAGGATGCCATCAAAGAACACAAGTATATACATCCTCAAATAGGGTTGAAATACCTCATTCATCAGGGCTTGAAAAGTGGCAGGGGCGTTTGTCAAACCAAATGACATGACTTTGAATTCGTAGTGTCCATGATGTATCCGGAATGTCGTCTTGTAGATATCAGCTTCATTTACCCGAATCTAGTGATAACTTGACCATAGATCAATTTTAGAGAATACTTTCGCGCCATGCAGTTCATCAAGTAGTTCATCTATCACCGGAATGAGAAACTTGTCCTTAATTGTGATGTCGTTAAGCTTTCGGTAGTCTACACAAAATCTCCAACTGCCATCTTTCTTCTTAACAAGCAATATTGGGGAAGCAAAGGGACTATGGCTAGGCTGTATTAGGCCTGATTCCATCATTTCATGCACAATTTTTTTGATTACCGCTTTCTGCACATAGGGGTATTTGTATGGTCTTTGGTTAGTAGGACCTGCGTTAGGCTTAAGTGGGATATGATGGTCTAAGTTTCTTGTTGGTGGAAGCTTTTTGGGCTCGAAAAAGACATATGAGAACTCATGCAAGAGATTGGATACAGATGTAGGGGGTGTGGACTCTATGGGAGTGGCTGTCACTGAGAATAGTTGGCCCATTAGGCTATGGGTGTTCTTCTGAATAAACCTTTTGAGAGCATTTCCTGACATCATCGTCAAGGTGGCAGTCTCCTCTCCTCCAGTAAGTGTAATTATCTTCCCATCCTTCTTAAAGCTAATTTGTAGCTTATTCAAATTGAGCAAAATATCTCCACACGTCTTAAGCCAATCCCCACCTAAAACCATGTCACAACCTCCCAAAGGTAGTACTCTGATCTCCTCTTCAAAGTGATGACCCTGCATTGTCCACTTTAAGTTAGAGCATAAGGCTTACGATCTTGTCACCGTTAGCAACCGTTACTAACATGTGAGTTGTGGGTACTACCAAACAACCCCCTTGTTTAGTGGTTTCAGGATCAATGAAGCTGTGAGTACTCCCACTATCAATTAAGATAGTTATGGGCCTCTTCTTGAGCATCCCTTGAATTATAATGGTGTTTTGACTAACATTTCCAGCTATGGCATTAACGGAAATTTCCATATTCATCTCTATCTCTTGTAGCAATGTTTCCTTTTCGCTTTCACTTTCTTGTTCCACCTCTTCTTGACCTTCTTCATTGGATACTAACATGTAAAATTGCTGAGTTTTACAAAAATACACCGGTCTATATTGTTCATCACAATTGTAACATAAGGCTTTCTCCCTTCGGGCTCTCATCTGAGTAGATGTCAGTCTTCTTATAGGCGGTGTAATGGTGGTGGGAAGAACGTTGGTTAAGGTTTTAATTGGCGGTGTATTTTTTAAAGTTTGGCTTGTGGGTTGATTCGTATTAGAAGTTGAATAGGTGTGTGGGAAGTAAGAAGTTCCAGTGGTGTTGGGTCTATAGCTAGAGGTGGTACGTAGTGTCTTCGGCTTTTTAGACTGTGCTTCAAGGGCTGCTTCTTGTAATTTTGAAAGGTAAATGGCTTGATTGAGAGTGGTGGGTTTGAACATTTGTACTGAAGCTCGTAATTCCTCTTTAAGACCGCTAAGAAAACTCAGCACAATGTATTCATCTGTTAAGTGCCTATTCTTACTGACCATTAAGGACTTAAGCTCTTCAAATTTCTCTTGATACTCATTAACCGTCGACATTTGTACCAACTTATTAAACTCCCCCACATAATTGTCACGACATACATCACCAAACTTATCACTCAATTCAAGGATAAATTCCTAGCTCCCATGGTATCTCTTGATAATCTAAGAACCATGAATCAGCTTTACCCACAAAATAAAGGGAAGCTATATTGACTTTTTGGTGTTCTTTCACATGATAAATTTGAAAAAAATTCCTACACTTTCTTATCCACCCCCTCGGATTGGTACTATCAAAGTGTGGGAAATCAAGCTTAGGAGAATTTAGAAAATTACCTTGTGCCTTTCTCTGCGTTTCGAGTCACAACTCCGCTGGCATTCTGGGATTTGTTGTATCAATAACAACTTATGCATACTCCCCATTGTTTGAATTCTCACTGTCGTCGATCGCCATTCCTTTGGCTTGCTGAAATCCATCGTTCAACAATTTGAACATCTTCTCAAACCTCGATTCAGTTCTTTGATCGATTTCTTCTCGTGATTGCATGAATTTTTTTTATTTCTTCCCGAAGCTCTAAGATTTGGGTTTCATTCTTTTGCACAATTTCCATAGCCATCTCAATCCAAGGTTCGAAGGCTCTTGATACCAATTGTACTGTTTTACAAGAATCTTGAGGAGTTCAAACAAACTAGAATCCGATAAATAAACTAGAATCAGATAAATAAGAAGAGAACTCTCTGCTTCAACTTGAAGAACGGAGCTTAAGAGAATTTTCTCATTAATTTTCGTATGAAACCCTTACCAAGGACACTATTACATTTATACTCTCATTTTCTAACCAAACCCTATCTCACCGACTCTGACTAATTTCAAGATGAGGCCAGATCTTCTCCGCCCGGGTGTAAAAGTGACCCTTTTACACCTTACAAAAATATAGTGACACCTGTTCATCTTTATATATATATAATAGCAGTCCCTTTTCCTGCTCTCTGAGGGTGTCCACGTAGGCAAATTTTAAGTCTCTTTTACTCACTTCAAAATCGGGATGGATTGAGAAAAAGTGGAGAAAAACTCTGGCGAACCACTTAAAAAAGTAAAGTGGAGAAAAAAAAAATAGAGAAAAAAAAAAACGAAAACTAAGAGTCACACTTAATTAAAAGTGAGGACCAACAAATGAAAGTAAGTTTACCCATCTTTCTCTCTACAAAGATCAGCTAAGAGGATGTCACCCCAATATCGGTTATCTTTAATCAACTCCATTCCAAAACATTTTCTCTCTCAAATTTGTTCTTCTTTCTTAACTGTTAAATTACTCTATTTTTTATCACGTCTCGAATTCAATATGGGCATGAAGGGGTGAAGTTAAGTCTACAACTATGGCAAAGCAAGTGAAGGAAAAGAAGGTAGCAAAAGCAGCAGCACCAAAGGAGAAGAAATCTACTCCTTCTCATCCACCTTATTTCCAGGTACACTTTGTTTATTTCTTACCAATTTCTTCAATTTTAGTGTTTGGTTGTGGAGTTATTGATTGGGTATGTTTGATTTGTGTAGATGATTAAGGAAGCATCGTTGGCTTTGAAAGAAAAGGGTGGTTCAAGTCCCTATGCAATTGCAAAGTACATGGAAGAGAAGCACAAGGAAGTTCTACCAAAGAAATTTCAAGAAGATGTTGGCTCACATTTGGTTGAAGAACAATGTTGTGAAAGGAACACCGTAAACGTCAAAGCTTCATTCAAGTTATCCGATCTTTGCTAAGAAAGTTTCAAAGCGATGTGAAACCAAAGAACTTGTTAAGAAGAAGAGTTTGTTTCAAAGGCAAAGGCTTCGCTCCTATTCTTCGAGAAGAAGGTGGTGAAGAAACAACCTGTGAAGAAAACTGAGAAGAAGGTGAAGAAAGTTGGAACACCTGTGAAGAAGAGTAAGAAAGCTGCTGCTGTGAAGCCGAAACAGTCTCCTTTGAACATCTCAGACTTCGATCACACCCCTTCTTATTGGTAAGCCTTCTTTCTTAAACAGCGTTTGTTGTCGTTGTTGTTGTTGTATTTTTGAATGCTGGGTTTGGTTTGCTTTTGGTATTGGGATGATCTCATTTTTCACGTTCTTGCAAAAGATTAATTACCTTTTGACACCGAGATACTGGGTTTGGTTTGCTTTTGGTATTGGGATGATCTCATTTTTCACGTTCTTGCAAAAGATTAATTACCTTTTGACACCGAAAAGAGTTTCAATTTAGCCGCATTAATTTTGGTTTTTGTCTCCAAGTTTTATTATCTCTGTCCATGATTTTCAGTTCCGGAAAAGTGCATTGTTTGATATCTCAATACAGTATTTATGGTAAATCATCAGTTGAAATTGATCGACATTTAATTTTGCTATCTGCAGTGTCATATTGCTTGGAATCGTTTGCACTTCGTTGAACTTGCCACAATTGAAAGGTGAAATCCCTTGATCGTAATTAGTCATGTATATATGTTTTTCTATCTACGTTCTTTTATTTCTCTGCATACATTGTTGTAGTTCATGTTCATATATCCACCACTTTGTTCATGTAGTTCCAGGTATACAAGTAGTTATGTGTTTTCACCTTATGAAATTTTACCCCTTTTTCTCTGATACTCTGTTTATAATGTGGCAATTTTTATTTTACTGAATGTTAATGTTTGGTCATCGGTTATTATTCCTAATATGCACAACTCAAGTTGAAATTTTATTACTAGGTATTAGATCTTCGCCGTTTAAAAAAAAAAAAAAAAAAAAAAAAAATTATTGTCAGAGCAAGAAAGAAACTATAAGGGTGGGATCATGCAATGGAAGTCATATCCATTAGACATGGGAACCATTGTGGAGGCCCCTCTTACAGACATAAGCTCTAACAGTATCTTAGAAAGAGATAGGACGAAAGCAGGCTTGGTCAATTATTATAGAATGGAAACTTAAGCACATTTTTTTGTGAATGAAACTTCATGCATTGTAGCAACTTAGCTTAGAGAAAGAACTTGAAAAACTAAAAAAAACAACTTTTGTACGTGCCAGGGATAGTATGACACTAAAGGTTCTTTCAATGAATCCAATTTGTTATCGTAATTCGAATAGGTATGCATCTTATAACCTTTAACATGTCATATTTGAGGAGTTGCTTGGTTGCATGATCACAAATCGGCTATTCTATCCTTTTTGGATTCCTTTAGATCCGGGAACCCCTTTAGATTTTTTAGCATACTCTTAGTAGTAGTTAAGACTGTCCCATCTATGGCAAACCCTCCTTATATATGGATGGACCATTTTAATTAGATCAAGAACATCGGTACACTAGCCATGGTCCCGGACTCCCTTGTTCGATATGATTTCACGCTTCATATAGCATAGGAATGATAGGATAGACCAAAGTGTTTAAGTTTGTACAACATGTTTACATGGAAATATATCAAAACATGCTATGGTCTGTGTAGTCCTTTGTCTTAGTTATATTCAAAACCTTCATACAACCATAAATTATGTTATCATTTGAATAACACAATCCTAGGCAATCGCACTATTATGGACTCAATCGCGGGGACTGATTGTGTGCTTTCCTATTTCTTTTTTCCCTTTTTTTTTTTCTCTTAGGTCCGTTCGATCATGTTAGTGTTGAATGCTTCAAAAGATGCTATTAATTCAGGGATGTTAGGGTAACTGAACACATGTAATCAACAAACTATATACCAAAAATGAAGAAATTGTGTTTTCCACTATCTGAGTTGTCCACTAGAACAAACAATAATAACTACCAAGATATTGTCAAGGTTAACAACATTTTATCGTGATATATCCAATTAGAAAATTAAATAAGATTTCAAGAAATGATTTAAGATATTTAATTATTTGTGGTTTGCTAACGTTCTTTTTAAGCAAAAGAGGTGATATTGTATTGTGTAGCTACTAAGCCAAGAAAATGTGCTTTATTTGATTGCTATGCTTTTATATTCTCTTTTCTAGGCGATTCGTCTATTTTTTCTCACAATTCTTTTTTAGGAAGAGATGTGTATCTGAAATCGGCCTAACCAACTACCTGAAAGGAACTCCTTAGAATGATATAGTGTAATTTTTCGTTCATGGAGATCTTCTGTTTCGTCACTTGATGATAAGCGCCATTGTGCATGTTGGATATGCACTCTTCTGATTTTCATTGGTTCTACCATAACATTATTTTTTTCAAATACGAAATTAATTCTTTGAGTTTGTAAATTTTGATTTGCTGGATTTTGTGTAACTTGATTTCTATTGATTTATGTTATGCATAGAGGAGAGGCTGAAGTGCAGTCCATGTGCATTGCAAATATGGAGGCCCTGGTGGAAATATTGCAATAGAGTAAGTCAATTCCATCTCTTCCATATAGTTATGCTATTTAGAAATAGCAAGTAATGCTAATTGCCTGTTTCTAGATCTAAAATTATGCTTTCAATTTAGTTTTATATTTACGTAGAGTATACCATTTTACATGAATATGTTTGGGAAATTCTATAGTTAGCCATTTTAGTTTAAACTTTAGAGCTTTAAAACCACATTTCTACATTATATATATAATCCACAATGATGTGTTAGATATTTTCACCAAGTTATTTTAAGACTATCGGAGAAAGGTCCTAGGTTCTTTCACTATGCACTTTCTGTGAATAAATTTAAATAGGGATTCATGGTTTGTGGCACTCATGTTACATACATACTATAGGTTTATGAGAAGTATATTGATCAGCTTTGAGTGTATAGAAGCTCTAAGTCTAGCTTTTAGATGAAGAGCTGTTGATAACAATGTTTATAGTTTAAGTTTAGCTTCTCATAAATATTTCAAGCTACATCAAATATGTCTAATGAATATATTTTGAGAAGAAAGAAAAAATAGCCACCGTATGTGTAAATGATGGCGTCTTTTGAAATAAAAAACCGAGGGAGTTTATTTTGTGGTGTGTGGTGCGAGAATGAACACACGTGTGTAGGGGGGTATCAGCTTGCAGTAACTGTTTCTATGAAGTATCAACAGGTGGTATCCGTCTCTTGCCTTCAAAAGTAGTGAGGATAGTAGTGACTAATTAATCTCATTGAGGATCTTAAGTGTATCTCAAACATAACTTTGAGAAATGTCTTAGTGTTACAATAGGTAGTTGTAATGTCATTTATTGTTGAAGGGCTTAACTAGAAGGTACTTGATATGTCAATGGGGATGGCCGGATGGGGATGAGACCTGTGATGGGTTCCAGATAGTTTTAACAATGCTTTGATAAGAATTTGTGGTCTTGGTCTGTTGGACACTTAAATGTTTAATCTCTGAAACCATTATGAAACTTCTTGGTACTTTTATTTTAGTTAGTAGTCTCGACTTTGTGTTGAACTCATTTTTTGTTTTGTTTATGCAGACAAATCTTGCGGGGATCTGGAATGGTACTTCTTTTGTCCAAGAGACACGACTAATCGTCTACACCGAAATTGGATATTGGAACGCGGTAGAGATAGACCCATCTGTAATGGCCCGCATTAATCGTGGGGATGAATATATTGTTGATAACAATGTTTATAGTTTAAGTTTAGCTTCTCATAAATATTTCAAGCTACATCAAATATGTCTAATGAATATATTTTGAGAAGAAAGAAGAAAATAGCCACTGTATGTGTAAATGATGCGCCTTTTGAAATAAAAACCGAGGGAGTTTATTTTGTTGGTGCGAGAATGAACACACGCGTGTGTAGGGGTATCGGCTTGCGATGCTTGTTTCTATGAAGTATCAACAGGTGGTATCCGCCTCTTGCCTTCAAAAAGTAGTGAGGATAGTAGTGACTAATTAATCTCATTGAGGATCTTAAGTGTATCTCAAACATAACTTTGAGAAATGTCTTAGTGTTACAATAGGTAGTTGTAATGTCATTTATTGTTGAAGGGCTTAACTAGAAGGTACTTGATATGTCAATGGGGATGGCGGATGGGGATGAGACTGTGATGGGTTCCATAGTTTTAACAATGCTTTGATAAGAATTTGTGGTCTTGGTCCATTGGACACTTAAATGTTTAATCTCTGAAACCATTATGAAACTTCTTGGTACTTTTATTTTAGTTAGTAGTCCTCGACTTTGTGTTGAACTCATTTTTTTTTGTTTATGCAGAAAATCTTGCGGGGGATGGAATGGTACTTCTTTTGTCCAAGAGACACGACTAATCGTCGTGCAACCAAATTGGATATTGGAACGATCGGTAGAGATAGACCCATCTGTAATGGCCCGCACAATCGTGGGGATGAAGAAGACACTGATTTTCCATTTAGGAAGGGCACCGCGAGGAGATAGGACAAATTGGGTTATGCATGAATATCGACTTGAAGCCAAGCAATTGTTTGACACCGGTGTCTCCATAAAAGTAAGACTTTGTTTCAAATTTGCATGTAGTTATATTTCTTTGGTTTATGACCTGTTTTGTCAAGTTAAATTGTTGTATTATGGTTAATCTAATATTAGAGTATGTGATTCTGCTAAGTGCTATACTACATATTTTGCAAGCAGTCTTTTCTATATTGCTGTCAAATGAGATATGTATCACTAGCACAAAGTACATAGAGCATATAGGCATTTCTTGAAATCACTGAAGGGCAAGTTTTGTCTGCTAGGGTGCTAGCAGAGTCCGCGGGAGCTTCGGAAAGCAATATTCCACAGGATCTCACAAGCCATTGATGCAGTTCGTGTATGCTATACCTTAGAATCACATCTCCGCATAGATCACATGGCTGTTTCCATCCAGCTGGAAAATTAATGAATTCAAAAAGCTGCTTTTTAAACGGCTTATACTCATGATGAAATTTATTAAGTAGAAAAATCCTACCTGCATCAGTAGACCCCCATCACGCAATGTATGTATTTCTGCCTCAACCTCGGACTGATTCATCCTTAATTTAAAGCTTCTTGGTCCTCCCTTTACGATGTCAATCTAAAAGACAAAATTTTATAAACTCAGTGAAGTACCAAAATAAACCGTAAAGAAAATAGTTTCAATCAATCCTGAAATAACAATTCATTTAAAACCTATATAAGAAAAGTACCGTGTACTTGCTTCCTTCGATGTTCAAAGAAACTTGAGAATGGACAAGTGATATGTCTTTGCACTTAAAAGAGTTCATTCAGCAACTAATATAAATGACAAAATGTGAGGATTCTTTGAACTCATCTCTGAAGGTAAAGTAAAACAAAAATCTGCACCCGTATCGTATATCGAAAATAATAACTCTCTCGGCTAACTAGGATTTGACAAAGTTTAAAACTTTTACACGCTCTAGATAACAAACCCGATTAATCGGAAAAAGCCGACAATTTTTTTCATCAACTAGGTGTTCTATCAAACCAACTAATGGTAAAGCTCAATAAAGCGAAGGTAAGCACCAAATGATGGGTGTCTAAATCTTATCTTGATGGGGCAAGAACTGCAAGAGAATACGGATATCGTTGAGCAATTAGACACCATTTTAAAAATGTTAGACATTGTTGCTTTGGTGGAGGTATTCAAACGTCAGTTATATTTCAAGAGCTTAAAACCATTGAGATGTTATTCAGGGGGTGTGCTGAAGGAAATTACAAAAAAAAAACATTGAAATCATTAGAGCATTTGCATGAACTATTGGGAGCAATGTTTGTTTTTTTTCCCATGTTTTCTGAGACTAATAGGCATGAATCGATAAGTCTTGGATTTGGAACAAATGTTGGCCTGCCAATCTCCATGCCATACCTTACCAAACCAACATATCCAAGTTCCTCAAAACAGAATTTTGTCATGTAAAACCAGGTTTGATCACGGTGATTGGCAACTCACTTGAAATAAGAACGAACAAAGGAATCATTTTGCTCATGGGTCGGTAGGCAAATAATCACATAGAGATTTCTGAATTGCCCTTTCACCACGTACTCGAAGTAACATCATGATTTCAGACCAAGCTCAAGGAAAAAGGGTTAGAATAAAAGAAATCAACATATTACCCTGCTAAAGATGGAGGACATGCAAGAAGAATCCCAAGACGTCACAAAACAAATGCTCTTGATAGTCCACCACAATTGAATATGAAGTCCCTGTAATCTTAATTTCCATAGCTATAAATGAAAAACAAATTTAACATATGTGAAGAGAAAAATAAAAAGCACTTACCGGCGATATAGGGGCGATGTTAAGTCGAATGAATTTTTGAGAAAGGAGAATATCATAAAGAAATCCTTTTCGCAACAAAGAATCCTATATGACCTTTAAATACTATGAGGAAGAGCTTACCTTGACATACTTGAGCAATCTTAACACAATAAACGAAATTCATGTAAAATTTTAAGGCTCCTCCCCGCTTTCCAAGTTTTAAGGACACAATCAAAGAGCACAGAAAGAGTACTTTCCAATCGCATTTGGTCGCATCTTTTGTATTTGACTTTTAACGTAATCAAAGGGCGACCGCAGTCGGGCGAACAATCCCAAAACAAAGACTTGCTCCTAGAGAAGCAAATGAAACAAGAACAGTTCAACAAACCAAAAGAGCACAAATATGATTATTCCTTTGCACGGACATTAGACTACAAGAAACTCTACAAGAGAAATATCAAATATGATTATAGTGGGGTCACCAACCAATTTCGTTCAAACAACCATAAGCCACATCAATTTTTTCTTTAACAAACTTTTGGAAGGCGGATGGTAAAACATGCACATTCTCAACATGGTTAAGCCTCTAATGCCATTCCAAATGCCCTGCCAAGAAAAATCGAAGGCTATTATGTCTGGAACCGGCATCCCATGTGGATTTTAAAAATACCCCACTGCTCAAATCCCTCCGGAATTTGCTCCTGAACTGTGATATAAACAAACAAGCAATGTGCTCTCCCTTCTGTTAAAACGCAAGTCTACAAGATTGTCACAAAGTTTGGTGCATCACTCCACCATCTATCAAGAGATCGATACATGTATAACTTCTCAACCTGTTTGGCCAAAATCCTCTTCAATTTTCGGTAATTCACGTGTTTGTTTGTCGTCGAAAGCAACCTCCTTGCAACCTCAAACAATCAATCTACAAAAAGACATCCACAGGAACCTCATGTTATGAAAATGGTGCAAACCGGAGACCAGACCTGCATACCCAAAAGGGCAATCTCTAATCTCAAGCTTCGCGCATTCAGGGAATCCCGAAGCACATAAGTCAGTGCCACGTCAGTGTCTCCTTCAAAAGCAACTGATAGTGTACGAACTAACTTCCCATACTGTCCAATGTAATAGAAGGCCTTATCGGTGAGCAAACCAGATAATGCTAACCTTATGAGCTTCTTACAGTTCATTACAATAGCACCAAAGCCCATATCCATGGGTTCACCTGTCAGATGGTCTGGTAGGTGTCGCCCCATTATACAAAGACGGAACACCACAAGATCTGGATAGTTCTTTGACATGGCCACAACAGCTGCATTGGTCATTTTATTGCAAAAATGGAGAATTGAACACAACTTCTTACAACCTTCAGAAATGGCTACAAGGCCCACTTCTGAGACTGGGGAATCACTGTCCTCCCGGGCAAAAGCTGGAAAGACCGAAGTTCACGTGGAGTCATCGCATGTTGCAGCCCACGTACCGAAGCCCTTCGTTACATACCATGTTGTATTTAAGCCCTTATTCTGTCTTTGTAAGCATTGCATTTTTTCGTCTCTTTTGGTTCGATTTGGTACCTTGAGAGTTGGGACTGGGATACTTGGTATTAGGTTGTTAGCTTCTAGCTAACTTACCAAGAATTGTTGTAATATTTGTGTGACAATATTAATTTAGTAACTATTAAGGATCAAAAAAATAAACAAAAACACAATATTGACTCTAAGTAGCATCAATGAATAAACTACTGCACCCTTTCATTAACAATCATTCAAGTCGTGTCGACCTACTTTACCTAATCATTGTTTAAACCCCCGCCTTTTTATTCAATTGCCTTTTTTTCAAATATTGTATTCTCAAGCTTTAGATTTTTTGTTCCCTTTTTACAATGGCACAATCGGAACTCATTGCTAATAGAAAAAAAGGTCGCACTTACAACCACACTAGCTAATACCACTAAAACAGCTGCGCTATACTACCACCAAACCATTATCCCAACCAAATGAATATGAAACAATCAAACCTTATCACCCTGAACAAGATCACAACCGCTGTCATAGGACCGTAAGCATAGAGTAGGCTAAACCCTTGAAGTATAATGTCTAACAAGGAGCCTCATCTTCGAAAAGGATGTTTCTAATGTTAAATTTTACCTCATATCTATTTCCCGGTTTCCATCAATTCATACCTTTTCTGCTCTCCAACAACAAACTCGATGCTGTGCAAAATATTTCTTTTCTTTTCTTTTTTTCAATCAAAGCAAAGCAATGAAAATAGAGAACATCTGATATCTGTGTCAGTCTAGAAAACTCGAGGGAAGTCTAACCAGCAAATAGCACATTGGTGGAATGGAACACAAGACAGCCTATTCAAATGACGACAACAACAACAACAACAACCAACAACAACAATAACAATAAAAATACAAATATTAATAAGAATAAGAATAATACTAAAATTAACAATTCTAAGTAATTTCAAAGAATTACTGAGCCAACTTTAACTTACAAAAGTTGCTGTGGCTATCATTGTGTAGTCAGCAATCACCAGAAATAATATAAGGCAGTTAGGTAGGATAAAAGTTCACCACATACAAAAATGGGGAACAAAATGATTATAGACCAATTTAAGAATCACATATACTTTCTGATAACTCTTTCACATTCCCTGGTGCTCACTGAAGGATATTGATTACGATGACTCAGGTCAGAACCGAATCAAAGAGAAAATCTAGGCCAACATTTGCTTGCGTACATTATGTAGTTAAGTGAAAATTAGATCAGAATGTGCTCCAAGAGCTACCAATCACAACTCCTAAAATTCTAAATGAACCCTAGACACTCCTTAACCTAAATATACATTTGCATATAAAAAAAATCAGAAGCTCAGAACAGCAGATGGAATCTTTTCACTTTCAGTATTCAGAAAGGAAAGCCTCATTATAAGTGCACATCATCGACAGAAATACTAAGATGACAAGTTAATCCACCTCAATGTCAAAGAAGCACATCTCTACTATACTTTCTAATGGAGGAACACAAAAAATACACACACAACAAAGAATTCTTTTTCGCACTATACTCGGGCAATCTATGGTGGACATAGAAGATTGGCCTATTTCATGTCCTGACAAAAACGGGGACTCCACTAGATCGCAAGGTGGAAGTTACTTACCAGCGACAGATGATGAGTCAGAACTACTTCACTATTGAAATTCGAAGTCTTTAAGCTTAATCACATTCAGTTTGAGTGGGTTAAGATAAAAAGCTTACAGGGGGCATACATTCTGTCTTGATGAAAATAACAAGATTCACCAATTAGCTTCCGGACTTTCCTATCTGAAGCCAACTCCGCCACCGGATCTACTTCGCATCGACTACCACAAAGGTGATCCTTACACCCGGTGACCCAAGATCGTCGAGCCGTACACTATAGTTGCCTGTTCCAATGGAATCATCTTTCAACAAAAGTAACGCCGCCCGTTGTGACCCCGCAAGTTGGAATTACCAGTAACTCTGGACGTAATTTGATATATGTGTTCTTTTGGGATGAGCTAGAAATAAAATATTAGTTTCCTCATTTTAATTTTTCCACTGGTGCTCCCCCTTTGTACAGTTTATTTCAAAGATACTATTTTCCTCTTCTTTTTTTTGTTTGTTGGTGCTCCTAATAAATTCAATGGAGGCCATGAAATTTATAAAACTGGCATTTGCAGGGGGTGGGGGGAACACAAACAAAAGTAAAAAAAGGTACAAGCACCTTATCTTAAATAGTCAACTCCGTGCCTACTCCTTCCAAAGAGACAATCAATTAACGAGCCTGCGACAAAACATGCCTTAATCTCAGCCCCTTTTTCCGTTTCTTCAGGCATGTTCGAGCGTGAAGCAGGAAGTGCCTCAAAACAGAACAATTTTTACACAGATGGACGGACAACTGGACAGGAGCTGGATGCATAAAAGAAAACATAAAACTTGGCAACCCTATAAGATCCTTCAAAGGCAAAATAGACAGATACAAGCTGCTGAAAATGTTGCAAGCAATGAAGCCAAAGTAAATTTCATCAAAGAAAAAATAAAACAAAGACTTAAAACCTGGAAAGTGGAAACAACGGTTTCACACTTTCACAACTTCAAAATCGACTAAAAATATTCGACTCTAAAGTCCAAGCATACATTAGTACATTTCCCCTTTTTGTGTCTTTCATTTCTTTTTTTTGTCTTTGTTTTGGAGAAATGTTGGCAACGTATTAAATATTCTATTGACCAAGACTTGATTGCTTAAAGTGTAACTATCAATACCAATTTTATCAAAGTGACATAGCGTGAGGCCGTGAGCTCTTGCCGATTATTGATCCACCTTTTTCCACACGCAGACAGAGCTAACACTTCCTTGAGTTACGAGACCAGCAATAGAGCACATAACAATGCAAAGAACACTACCATTTGGTTGGTTGAAGCGGGATACTCAATCGGAACCGATTCATGTCGCCTTCGGTTCAGACTTGGATGGGGATACTTCATACTTTGATATAGCTCAATCAATAAGTATAGTGATCTGTTATAATTAACAATCGCTGAATGGGATGCACAAGGACTAACTCAAAGCTTCAGAGAAAGTAGAGGACTCCCCTTGGGTGTGCCCAAGTAGAGAGTTCTTAACGCTTTTAGTACTCCAATTCCTATCAATTAATATACTATAATAACTATGTAGCAAATAGTCTATGAACAATAGAAGAGGTTGGGCAAAGGGAAACTAGCAGTTTTGCTAACCGCAAGGTTCCTGTGACAACAAAGCGGTATTTAATATTGTATAATAAAAACCCTTGCCTACCGAGTTGTTCTGTTCCCACAAAATAATCTAACTCTACCAAAAAGAATCCTATTAATACTTAACTTCCTAAACAAACCTATCTATATAAACACAAAACAAAAACACTAATTAGGGATATATAAAAAATAAGAATCCTATTAATACTAAACTTCTAATGACATAAGAAAACCTAATCAATTAACCTAAACAAACCTATATATATAAAAAACCAACGATCCTCCTAACACAAAACAAAAAACACAGGTAAACTTTTAGTTTTTTCTTTTATTCTGATTTACATGTTGAATTCGATACATTAGTTTTACATATATAACTAAGTTCTTTTTCTTTTCTTCATTGCATACAATAGAAGATATTCAATAAAGGCTTCAGAAAGAGTTAACAAATATGGATAAGGTAAACTATTTTTTTTTTTTGAGATCTTATTTAATAATTTTGTTGATTTCTCTTTTATGATTCAACCGATGATAAAAACAAAAAATTAAAATATTAAAGACAAGTCTCAAGTTGAAGCTACTTGAGTCAATCAATCCAACACCACAATTAATTTTTCTTAAAAACTTGACAAGATCAAATCGTCCATTATATAATTTTCTATACTCAAACAACATATGTAAGAAATACTTTTTTATTGAGATTGGGTCATATGTATAACTCTTATGCTCCATCTTTTTAATTTGTGTCAGTACAATGTGTATGGATATAATGAATTGAACATAAATGTGTTCAAATAACAGTGTCCAAGGATCAGGTCGTAAAGGCTTCCACCTATGGATTATAAAGTATAAACCACCACAAGTTTCTGGGTTAACTAATTAAAACTTATAAATCAGAAAAACGATGCTTACAGTCCTCATGAAGATAAGCAATACATCCACTGAAAGAAAAGTCATCACCAATAGAAACAGGTGCATCAATCAAATAATCCTGGAAAAAAATCAATAGCAATTTCAGTTTCAACAGCAGTAATAATGAAAATGAGTGAAAACCAATACCTCTTTGTCTTCTTTTTTCGCTTTAGAATTCAATGGGGCTTTTCCTCTCAAAATTGAATTTAAATGGAGAAGCTGAGAATCTAGAATGTCGAACGAATGGAGATGGAAACGATACATTAGCTTAAGCTTGAAACGCCATGAATGTTGAAACTTAAAGAGTCATAACGTTTTAAAAAATACAGAATGAATTTTCATGGATAGGATTTCTTTGGTCTCAAGTTTTTATCGATTTCAAGTAAGAGTGGCTGTGTAGTGTAGCAGGTCAAATTTGAATAAAATTGGAAATACAATCCCGCTTAAAACATATGTTACGAAATTTGATGGGCCTAGGCCCAACAGTAATAGTAAACATAGAGGTTTCTAAAACCCAAAAACTTCTACCTAATTAAAAAAAAAAAAAAAAAAAAAAATCTAATTTAAAATAAGGTGATTTAGTTTTAGGTCCTCCCAATAATATGGGTATTTATGTTAGATCCACATTTTTACATTTTTTAGCTTTAGGTAACCCTATCGTTAGTTAACCATCATTTACCAAGTTTGACCGTCTATTGTGGTGTGTCTGGTGTTGTGCCCTTTCAAAATGCCACAACTACCACTCACGTTTTACACGTGCCCACACCATAAAACTCAAAATCCACATTTCAAATTACCCAACACGTGTCATAATCTTGGGTCCTAATAGAGTGGAAGCTGGAAAAAAGGAGAAGCTCGCTGTTCAAAAATATCAAAATATAAGATATATACAAAACTAGAACCCTACTAAAAGTGAACTTTCAATCACTTAGTAAAACATAATCTATTAACCTAAAAAAAATAATTGAACTACACATATCGAAAAACCAAGTAGCCTATTTTCTTCATTTTCTCCATTATTTACAATTATTTATTGACTTCATTTTATTATGTCTATTGCAGATAATGGCGTATGAAAATTACAGCTTATGTAAAAAAAAAATGCTAAAGGAAATTCTAGAAACAGGACTTAACATTCAACAAGATCCGGTCTACAACACAAAATTAGAGAGCAGACGATTCAAAACCACTGTAACATTAAAGGTACCGAAAGACTTATTCTTTAACAATGAAGACATCATAGTTAAAGAAATTGATGGAAGCACCACATATTCTGTTGCAATAGCAGAAGATTGAGCTTTTCACGCAATACAGTTTATAAAGGATGAACGTGATATGGAAATTAAAGACTTCAATTTCAAAGAGCTTATGAAGAAAAGAATAGAAGTTGAAGAGAAACAGAATCAACTTGACATCCTCAAAAATATTATGCTAGATTGTTTGGTTGATGATAAACACAACAAAGATAAAATATATTATCTCGAAGAAAAAATTAAAGGAATGAAGGGCATGGAAAGTTCCATAATAAATAAAAGAAAACCATGAGGATTAGTACTTGAATACCAAAATTTTATTATGTTGGTCATATAGTATTTTTTTCTGTTAAACGCTTATTTTAAACTTTAGATATGCATTAATTTCATTTATTTACTTCATTTGTAGCAAAATAATGTTGTTTTGAAATATATTCGTAGTTAATGTGCTATTCGAACTACACCATTACAAAAGAAGTCTTCTGATTTCACTGAAGTTCATGCCTGAAACGAATAAACCTAAAAATAGACGGACATTAATCCAAATTTATTGGAGGAAGCAATGAAAAATTAAATCTTGAGGATTCCGAACATCATCTCCCAATAAAAAATAAAAAAACATATTTAGAAATATATATAGGCCTAAAAGAATGCCTAAAGATCAAGAATAGTGCTCTTTTATCTGTTTCGTATTCAAAGATCGTGAGCAAACCATTTCCCATATACTTTACCAGTAGCCAAGCTATATCCAATAATATAAGCATATGCCATGGTATAAGTTTTTTTCAAACTTGCAAAGTATCAAGACATATTACATTTCAAAACATAAAAAAAATGCCCTCAAAAAACATAAAAACTAACAACAACTTTTTAAAACTAAGAAAACAGTAGTTAGTATTTCTCATTCCAAATCCATAATCTGGAATATTACTACTGATGCAGGTCCACTACTAAACCTGTAACAAACTTATTATGAGTTGTTATTTTTTATATTATTTATCTTATTCCTTATATTGTTTGTTTAAATCAATTTTTGTCACTTTTTGGACGAATGTATTATTATTAGCATTCAGGAAGGGAAAGAAATAACAACAGAAACGATTACAATGTTTCTCAGAATTCAACTTCTTCAGCTCTTTCTCAACATTCCATCTCATAAGGATTAGTACACCAAACGGAAGTAGAAATTCATAGAGCAAGACTTTGGGAGCAATTCCGCGTTCAAAATGCTGAGAATATTGAGGTATCGTTTTTTTTAATCATCCACTTCTTCTGTACTTTTGTTACAAAGAAAGATCAAATTGCCTTTGCTTTATGAACTGCCCCCCTTTTAAATCATTGTATGAAGGATCTAATGCCAATGCGAGGTCATTTCAAATTGAGACATTCGGTCATACAATGCGTGTAATGCTTTTACAAGTCTTGGTGTTAATCCGGACATGCGTGTATTGCATGGGCGTGGTCCAATATCATTTGTTATAAAACGAAATACTCTACCATAGAGTCGATCATACATAATCGAAATAGCAACAGAGATGCATTAATAACATTTCTTCACGTGCAACCTGGCCAAGTAGTTGCTCTTACTTTCAACCATTACAAAATTTTATAAATTTACACCATTTACATTAAAAACTGAAAAATAACATCATTTCCAATCAACAACAAGTTCTATGTACAACGAAAGAGTTGTGGGATAATGCAACCTTAATAACCTTTCTTCTCAAATCCTACGGTTTTAGCCACCTTTAATTGACACCTCTACTTACTCATCCATAATCAATTATTTCCTAATTGATTTACATAAACACACAAAATATAGCTGATAATAGATGTAAACTTGAAAAGATTAACACTTTTTTCCTATGAAAGCAAGAAACCATTACTAAATGCTCAATCATAATTTATTCATAATGTAGCCAAGTATCATTATCTAATAACTAGATTGAAGTAATATTACGCGGACAACGAGATATACTAATTGATGATATTTATAGGAATCACATCAAAAATATTGTGAAACTCAATATAATATTTATATCTCATAGCTCTACATATAACATGTAGATAACAGTTACACAACCGAACTTGAGAAGATAAAGAACCGTCCACATAAAAAATTAAGTAAAAGAAAATATAATATGCATATCTCATAGCTTTACATAGAATATGTGGATAACAGTTACACAACCGAACTAGAAAAGACAAAAAACAACACACATAAAAAATAAAGTAAAAACCAATATAATATTTATACCTCATAGCTCCACATAGGTATTATAATTTTCATAATAATTGTATAAACGGCACCCGTTCATAGAACGGGTTCGAAAACTAGTTTGTTTAACACCAATAACAAAGAGGTCTAACGGTGTTAGATAGAAGATACCAAAAAAATCAAAACAAAATCGCTACAAATAAGGAAAATAATGCAAATCTCCACAATCTCGCCCTCTTTTTCAACTCTCTATCCGAAAAAAAAAAAAAAAAAAAAAAAATTCATACTCCCTCCAAAGAAAAGAAAAATCTCTTTAACTAACAATGGAAGATTTGTTATATGAGGGACTGGTTTTTCAATCTGAGGAAGAGGCATATGCAAGTTATAATTCCTACGCTCGTAAAATCGGTTTTAGTATTAGGAAGGACAAAATATATTATAGAGCAGATAGAACAGTGAGGAGGCGGTTCTTTGTATGTTTCAAGGAAGGTGTGCGTAAAAAGGATAAGCGGAATGAAAATGTGAAAAATGATCGTAACGAAACAAGAATTGGTTGCAAAGCTCGCATGGCTGTTTCGAATGTAAAAAACGAATGGGTTGTTACTGAGGTGATACATGAACATAACCACGAGTTGGCAACCCCATCCAAGACGTATCTGTTGAGGTCTCAAAGGCGTGTTAAAGAGCCACAAGGAGCATAAATTAGTAGTTTAGATGCTGCAGGAATTGCGCCTATTGATGGTTATAAATATATGACGCATCAAGCTGGAGGACTAGAAAATGTTGGTTTTACGTACATCGATTATAAAAATTATCTCCGTAAGAAGCGTGAGCAAGAACTTGGCAAGCACGGAGATGGGAATGCAATTATAGAATATTTTAAAAGGAAGAAAGCCGAGAATCCATCTTTCTTTTACGATGAGTTGCGTGATGATGAAAATCAACTATCAAATATGTTCTGGACAGATGCAACGTCAGTGATGGATTATAATTACTTTGGAGATGTTGTTGTTTTTTATACGACTTTACGAACAAACAAGTATGGACGACCGTTTTAAGCCATTTGTTGGTGTCAATCATCATATGCGATCTATTATATTTGGGGTGCGCTTTTGATAGATGAAAGTGCCGAAGTCTTTTAAATGGTTGTTTAAAACCTTTTTAAAAAGCAATGTCGAAAACCACCAAAGACTATTCTTACCGACCGGTGTCTAGCAATGGCGAAGGCTATCCCAATTGTTTTTCCCCAACACAAAGATCGCCTCTTTGTTTGTGGCATATATATCTAAATGCCGGAAAGCACCTCCACCATGGATACAGAGTTCCTGGGTTTCTAAACGACTTCAATAAGTGTGTATACAATTGTGAGACAGAGGATATTTTTTTATCAAGATGGGACAAGATGCTGCATGATTATGATCTTTTGGAAAATAAGTGGTTGGTTGAATTGATCAAAATAAAGAAGAAATGGGCATTAGTGTATGGGGAAGACATTTTTTGTGCAGACATGACCACTACTCAGCGTGGAGAAAGTACCAATAGTCTCTTGAAAAATTATGTGAAGAGAAAGTACAGTTTGACTAAGTTTGTTCATCGCTTTGAGTGTCTACTTCCAATCTCGGCGACAAAGCAGAAATTGAAGCGATTTTAATTCATCTCGGATGTCCCAAAGGTTATTTGTCTCTACACCCATGCTAAAGCAAGCGTCTGATATGTACACACATGCTGTTTTTGAAATATTTGAAGTTGAGTATAAGGAACATCTTATGTATAACATCAAGGAATGCAATTTTGATGGTACAACATACACATATGAAGTTACTAGAGAAGGGTCCTAAGAAAGGTCGCGAATTGATATGTCTAACTTTCTCGGGTGAGTGTAGCTGCAAAAAAGTTTGAGTCCCTTTGGCCTTATTTGTCGTCACATATTGAAGGTATTTTATCATAATAATATACATACGATTCCTAATCAATATATACTACAGAGGTGGACTAAAGCAGTGAAAGTCGGAGTTGTAAGAGACAATGGTAGCAAACCATATTTGTCAAATTGCAATGCAGTTCAATCTTTGCGGTACAATGAGTTATGTCATTTGGCAATGAAGCTTGTAACAAAGGGCGCAGTCAATGAAAATGGATATCTAAAAGCTAAAGATGCACTCCAAAAGGGATTGGAAGAAGTTGAGCAGGTTGTACCAACGAAAGAAATATATCCAAGACAATGTTCGAAGTCCAAAAGATCTGGTGTTGCCACAAATGTTGAAGAAAATGATGACGAAGTATTGGTTGTTGCATCCGGATCTGAAAAAGGGAGACCAATGAACGGGACTCGACCGAAAGGCGTATTGGAGCTTAAAAAGAAAAAGAAACAAACGAGCACAACACAAGTGCCTTCAAAAAAGATAAAGAGAAACAAGAAAGGTTTGTCATAATTCACGTACATTTTTATTTTACCCATGTGATTGCATATATTGTCTCATTTATTTCTCATCTAACATTTGCCTAACATTTTAACTTGTCTCATCTTATTTTTTTTTTAAGAACAAGGTGATATAAATATTGCTCAAGGACTACCGGATTTAAATGAAAGTGTTCATCCCAAGAGAATACTATTGGAACTCAATACTGATCAAGTATGTTTATTTTATATCATTTTATTTATTGTTGCTGAAATATTTTACGTGCCAATACTTATATTTTGGTTTTGTAGCAATGTAGTTTATACCAAATTGGAGGGCAATCACAATCAACCAATATGTGGGGACTATCCGATTTAAATGAATGTGTTCATCCCGAAGATAATACTATTGGAACTCAATCTACGATGGTATGTTTATCCCGATATAATTTTATTTGTTGTTGGGATATCTCTTTTACGTGCCAATATTTAGATTTTCATTTTGTAGCAATGTAGCTTATATCAATCTCTTTACTAATATAGGCTTTCAAATTTGAAGAATATCAATTACCACCACGTAGAAGGTTGGACTTCAGCAATAATGAATCTGTATTATTGGGGTTGAGTGGATCGCCTGATGACCTTGACTCATTTAGCTTTCAAGAACTCCTTGACGGAAAATTTGATTTGGAAGACTCTCAAATTGTCAGCAATAATGACGACAAGAAAAGAGAAGAGGCCAAAAGAAAATTGAAGAGAAACAGAAAAAAAAATATTGGGTCGGAGATAATTCTAAAAAATGAAGACCTCGAGCATAAGTGGGAAAATATTTTGCCCGACTTTAATCCTTTGATCTGCGATATGATTAAAGATTTGGCTGAGGTAACCCCGGATGGGCATTGTGGTTATAGATCCATAGCTACACTGTTAGGATATACAGATGATTTAGCATGGCGGACAGTAAGGGGTCTTATGCTGGAAGAGTTGATGCAGTATGCAGATTACTATATAGAGTTGTACGGTAATGACGGGTTTGAAAACCACAAAAGAAACTTAGAGTGTACCAAGTCTTCTACAATGAATGAGAAAGAATGGCTTGATCTCCCGGACATAGGTTCCTTAGTTGCAAGTGCTTTTAATGTTGTTTTTGTCACTATAGCGCCACCAAAATTATGTGTTACGTATTTCCCGTTGAGGACAGGTCCAGAAGAAATGTTCCGGATAATCGCTGTTTGCCACATAAATGAAGGAACACATTTTGTGCCAATTGTGCTAAAGGATAATGCTCCTCTACCTCCGGTTTGCCCAGGTTGGCAGTCTGTTAGATGGCCAGAAGCAACAATGTGGGAAACTGTTCTAAAAGGAAAGTTGGACAAGTGGGCTGGATCAGTTCCGACCAATATGCAGAAGCTACAATATGTTTATCTAGATTAGTTTTAGTTGTTGGAAAGAAAAAAAAAATAGTGCTTGCTTTATATTTCATTTATGTAGGAAGTCTTGATTTGTAGTTAAATGAGAAAACTTACGTACTTACATTTTGTTTTATTTGTTGTTTGTTTAAAATTCAGAACTTGTAAACCGAAAGTTTTTCACTCTAACTCTTGTGTTCTTGAATTATAACAATGGTATTTTGGACAAATATGACTTGCCGATGATGTTATTATATTGCCTTGGGATGCTACTAGCTAATTAGTGTTTTTACCTAAAAAGTGGAGGGTAGGGACATTTCGAGTATCAAATGCAAACGTTTCTTTTCCACTTTACGGTTATCTATTTGGTGTTCTCTCCACTTCATAAGTCTGCAGGCCCTAAAATGGACATTGCTTTGGAAGAAGATGGGTAGCAGACGCGTGTTTCCTTGCTTTCAGATGTCGATGAGTATGTTGATGCTATCCTCCAACTTCCGAGGTTGCCAATGGCGAGAGAGACTTAAGATGGCAAGAAATGCAAAGAAAACGTGCGGCCAGTTTTCTCGAAAGCATCTTCCCAATCGTGGTCCTATTCCAAGTGAAGAGGGGAAAATTGTAAACATATCATATCAACGCGTTTACATGAAGAGTAGACTAATCTAACTTGTTGCAATTTTTCTAGAAGAATGCGGTATGGCAGTATTTTAGATTCTCAAATGCTTTGCAACAATCGCCGAGATTCACTGCGAGGACCCCAAAGCAACACAGAACCACTAACAATTCAACGCGAGCTATCAAGAAGCACAGTCCCTAGCTCCACGCCTTGGCTAGTTAGACAATCTTTCTACAAATCATTGAAGGATCTTGGTGGACTTGAACCACCATCTCTTGAGATACATTGGAGACATGGTCCAATTCTCAAGCGCTTTTTCCATTTAAGCTAAAGATCCATTGCACATAGTTGTTAAGTACATAATTGTAACGCTACTGCGGCATTTACTTTATTTTGTCTCATAGAGGAGAATGCCACATACTTGACAAGTACAACAGACCATATTATTGCAGCCCTTAAGGAAGATATTGATACTTGAAACATAATTGGCTAAATTACTTACTTAGGTCACGTTTAATTATTGTATCTATCATACTTAAAGACTCCTGCTCCTCTAAATATGAAACACACAAAGGGAACTTGTCTATTTATATAAGATTATAGTCACCTCACAAATTATAATAGCATAACCGAAAAAAAAAAATACACAAGAAAATTGAAAAAGGCTTACAGGATGGAATATCTTTTTATCATCTCAGCAATTGAAGGATCTTTTTGTCTCATAAAGGAGAATTCAGCTTTCAGAATTTGGTTCTTGACTTTTCGACAATCTTCTTCTAAGATCTCTCATCTCTTTGATTGAGTTCGACAATAGTCTTCTCTCGATGCCTCTTCAAGTCCCCGGCATGGCGGTGATTATGACCAAATAAGTAGACTTTCTCACTAGCATCATTTACCTAAACCAAATGGGCTCAAATAAAACGATTTAGGCAAAACCATTTAAAACCATTGCTACTTACTAAGCATGTTTGTACCCAAAAATAAATAAATAAACATTAATACTTTAGGACATTCAAGAGTTAGTACCTCATGAATTTCTTTGTTTGACTCTACAGCCCTCACCGGCCTCTTTGCGAAAATCAAAGAGCAAGTAGTCTCCCCAACATCTTCTTCACATGGGCTAGTGTGAACAAGCATTAACACTTTTGAACCATCACCTAACAAGTTAGAAGGAAACAAGTAAGAAAACGGGTAACATGAACAACTACATATAAACTCAAAGTTGCAATATCCTACCAAGTGAATCTTTGAGAATTTGAGTTAGCTTCTTTTTTACGCAAAACAATGAAATAAACATGTTAAGCTAGACTAGAAGCATCAAAGCAAGAACAGATCATCATCCTCGTGGTAGGAACTCACAACCCAAAGAAAGGAATATAAACAATTAATTTAAGTGATAAAACCCAGGTTGAGAACTTGCCTATCACGGTACATGACCACGATTTCTTTTTAGAGCGACAATAACGTCCCCAAGTCTTGACAGAGAAAGATTTATGGCTCTTCCTTCATCAAGTATATAAGGCTTAACAATTAAAAATTGATTCAACTAGCAACTTCATAATACAAATGGAGTTTCACATTTCCATAATTTTTTGGGGACAAATTATAAGGCTTAAGTACAAGTATATAATTGTAGTTAAAAAAGTGAGAATAACATACCAGTAGAGATGATTCTTCGTTTTTTCGGAGAAAAAAGTGAAAAACGGAAAGAATATTGTTCTCTGTTAGAGATTATTTTTTTACTTCAAGATCACTTTTCGAAAGAGAGAGTGTGGAGATAAACCACGTATAGAATCTTCCTAATTTGTAGCCGATTTTTTTTTTTTTTTTTGGATTTTATGTAACACCGTTAGTTGCGTAAATTTTTGGGGTTAAATGAGTAGACAGGTGTCACTATAATTTTGTAAGGTGTAAAAGGCCCCTTTTTACACCCGGGCGGAGAAGATCCGGCCTCTTTCAAGATTAAGCTAAAAGCAGACTAACAAATCAAAGACCATTAATACTAAAATGTCAGCCTCTTTTTTGTCTCTGAGACTGATACATCAGATTTTACATAATTTTACATAAAAAAAGGAATTCTACGCCATTTTTTTACTGATTTCAATTGTTCGTGACCCAAAATAAATAAAAACCTCTTCCATACTCTTTTTTCAATTCTACAAAACACTCTGAACTCTGGAAAAAAAAAATCATCTCTTCAAACCCTCTCTCTCATTCTTCTCTTCTTCCAAAATTAAATTGTTCAAAATCAAAGTTAACCTCTAACAATAACCATTGCACACCTAATCTTGAAGAAAAGCAAGGATGGTGTTATTCAGATGCTCTAAACTCATACAACATGTCAAGCATGTGTGTTACACGACAGGGTCCATTCTTTCTAAGTTGGTGTTAACTAATTTGTCATGCAATGATATTATTCAGGAAAAAGCTGTAGGTTGAGATGGTTTAATCAGTTGGATCCCAGAATCAACCGAAACCCTTTTACCGAGGAGGAAAAGGAGCGACTTTTAGCATCTCATCGTATCCATGGAAATAGATGGTCAATTATCGCTCGGCTTTTCCCTGGACGCACAGATAACGCAGTAAAGAATCATTGGCAATGAATCTGTAAGAGAGGAGACACGGTCGCTGATGTAGCAACATGGCATGTTCTTTGGAAGCAGTAGTTTTTTGTCCCCAAGGAGTTCACGGAAGCAGTAGCGGATCAGCAAAATAATATATGGAATGTGGGAAGTCCTGCGCGTGTTTTACACTAAAAGGTTCATCTGTGCCCGTTTAACTATAATACCTCATTTCTAACACACTCTTCTAAATAAGAAGGGTTTCTCTGATTTTCAAGTTTGATTATAACAATAATAATATAAAAAAATGGAATTATCGATTGACTATCGTGAACTAGCTACATCTGATTATATTTAGTAGAGATAGAATGCAAAGGTGAGCTAATACTTACTGGAATGGCTCCGGTACACGGGCATTCTTCAGAAACAAAAGAATTTAGTGCAGCAACTAGAATAACAATGAGTAAGATTGCTCTGTTTCTCTTCATTTGTTCACTCTTTGCTTTTTTCTTGGTTTATTCCGACCACATCAACTTTGTAAGTCTTCTTTCTTTGAATTCTTTCACTACTTTATTTTAAACATAATCTTAGTGCAACTTTTTGTAGTTCACTCATGGTTTATTGTCTGATTGGTTGTCACATTTCCTTAGACAACGATGATTTCTTATGATTTATATGTGGCATTGTGGCAAAATCTTCCCTAATAGAAACAATATTGAAGAAAAACAGTTATTTGTAGATTCTACATACATTGTACAAAGAAATTTAATCTCATTTACTTGATTGATTATGATTAAAAAAAAATCGAGTATGACTCTTTATATAGTCGTCTCTCATTACTACAATGTGGTGTCCAATAAATTGTTACTAATATGTTCTACTTTTTAAGAGTAAGTATGACTCTTATAGCAATAGCGAGGTGAGAAGTGATCTGGAAGATGTGAAGCCATGCTATCTTTTTCTCATTGAAAAGGTGAGTTGTAAAATTTATTGATTATTCTTATGTATTTTTTTTTATTTATTATTATTGCATGTGAACTATTTGTGTAAAGAACATTTTGTTAACCTTCAGACTCATTGTACTAACAAGCTATCCTTCGTTTCTTTGGACATGCATATACATGTTGATTAGGAGAATTTGATGGTACAAAATTATATAATTTTGACAATTTCAATTGGATTTAGGAATAGTTATAAAAGAAAAATGTAGAATTTAGGAATGAAGTCTGAACGAATAAAGAAAATAATTAGTGGTTTCGATGTATTTGCTTCCATTCCAACTATTGAAAAGTCTGATGGTTATGAAACAATTATGAATATATACAACTCATGTTTTGTGCATGCAGGGTGAGTATTGATGTTAAGATCAGCTACTAAAAAGCAATAGGTGATTGAGAGTGTGGTTAGAAAGCAAACATTAATGTATATATTGTTTTGGTTTTTCAATGATTTGTAAATATTTGTCATTTATGTCTTACTTCAGTCCCTTTACTAAAAATAAATGACTAGAGTATATTTACGCAAGTACATAGACAAGAGGATTAGTTCATGTGCAGCTGTTGTAGTATGTGAAAACAATGTCATGTTTTGGAAATATGAAATATCGGTATTGGGCTACCAGAGCTCGGCGATGTCGCCTATATTTAGGATATTTTCCGTCTGCCTGATATCTGAAACCCACTGGGATCTGCTATGATTGTCTTATGGTTATAATTATTTCTTTTTCAACCTTTTTTTGTTTCCTATATATCGTGTAGTTCCTTTTAGTGGTAAAACATGCATTTCTTTACTTCAGAAAAGATGTAATTCTCAGTGAGCAAGTTGCTTAGTTCCGAGGTTACAACCTTCCCACTAACAGAAGAATTTAGACTTTGGATTACACGACAAGGCTATCCCAAATACAGTTTTGAGACCTTAACCTTAGGTTCATCAAAGCTGCTGCTCCCTTAGAGAAGGTGTTTTACAAGATTTTGTGTAGCACTCTAACAAGAAAATTATCTGTAAAAGAAAATTGAAAGTAAGGATGGTATATGTCACAGATTGCTCTAAGGCATTTGCTATCTCGCTTCATATTACGTGTACGACATCATTTTTTGCCTTTGATTTTAGGTGGGCTGCTGCTTTGTATTTTTGGCCCTCGCATACTTATGTCGCAGTGACTACACTGCTGGAGGGTATGGATTCTTTTCAAATTAAACTAACTGCATGCAGTAGACAGATTTGGGATTTGATTCCTTTTTTAGTTAGGAAATGTTGGCGGGTTATCATGTACTGGTATTTATAATGTTATTCAGGTTTAGAATGTTCTCTCTTACAGATGCTTCTGGTCGGAGAACTACTTTTGTGGCTTTGAGGAACTCCTTATATCTGCTCCCATTGGGGTACGTGGCCTATGACTGTGAGTTCTCATCCCAGTATAAACTCTTGACCATCTAAAAAGCCTCTTTACTTTTTACATTCAAGTACTGCATGAAGGCAACTGCAAAAGCCATTTTAATAGCACGAATTCAGATAGTTTGCCCATTTTCTCTGTTTCTTTTTGGATGTATATATGTCCTCTGGATGTTTTACAATCATGCTATAGTAAACTGAAATACACTTGGTATAAAACAACTAATGGAGAACAGAAAAAGTTAGTAGGGGTCATAATTTGAATCCCGAGCCTTTTAGATGTCTTTAATGATTGAAGATGGAGTCCCTACTCCTCAATCATGGCACTTCTCTAATTGTTAAATGTGAAATAATTGTTATAATTGTTTACTTTGTCAAATGTGAATAAGTTGTAGATACCTCGGCTACTTTCTTTAGCTCCCTCCCTTTATAATACATTATTAGCATGAAGTTATAGATATCATATGCCTAAAAATAATTACTGAATAGATTAATCGTCTGTTACTGATAAGTTAGTCGAATAAGGATATCATTTAAGTAAAGCACTTACTAGATAGATTAATTTAATAGTTCGTCTTCTGATCGGTAAGTTAGTCGAATAAGTTTTTTGCCATTGATAAGTCATTTTGGTTAATTACATGATTAAATTTTCTCCAGGGGCGCCACCTCGGATGGTTTTTTCGAGTCTGGATTCCTTGCTCTTTCTATGACTGCTATGGCATTCTCATTTTATCGAGATCGCACAGCAAAAGGTGCCAGGAGAATGTTCCATGTTCCATGGAAGCCTTCTGTATCTTCCTGTATTTATGTCTGGGCTATTGGTACTGACAATGAGCAAGCCCAGACCGTGACTAACCTGAATAGACTTCTGTCCTCAAAAACTATAAGGCAGGAGACTGAGCACAACAAAGATGATAAACAAAGGAAGGAGTCTTAAGTATTCATCCATGCACGTCCGCCAGTTGCGTACGCATCCGTCGCTCCATTTCCTTTCTTGCCGGCACCTGTGTATGCTGATTCTGATATTGTGGACCTTGCATTTTCCAAAGCCCAAACTGAATAAAAGCAGAACCTGTCCTCTGTCTCAAGGTGTTGATGCCTTCAAGGGTTTTTTATTTTTACTTCGTTTATTTTGTTTTATGAGAATCGATCAGTATTTAGTTGTATCATCAGTTGATGTATATACACATTGTATAAACCTTTGAATAAAAATAAAAATAAACCCATTTCAGTTATTTTGTCATTTCTGGATCCCTTTGTTCCCGAGTGTTTTGTGACAATTATTAACTTTTCTGTGGACACAAAGTCTATGTCACAGGATAGCTTCATTCGTTGGGGCACCATCCTGATTGGATGTGACATGTGAGGAACCATTTTTTTGCAATTTGAGGGTTTTAGGCCAGTGGTGTTAGAGGCGGTACCTGATTGTGAAGCGGAGTGCTCAACATGGTTTCAAGATAGGCTTATAACGACTGATGTCCTTAACAGATTGACTTTTGATTGTCACTTGATTAACTGAGAATGAAATTGATCATTCTAGCCAGCTAGATTTTGAGGCTGATATGAACTTAACGTACCGGATTTTTTGTAAGAATAAATACACTATAGAAATACACTTTAAGTAAAAGCAGGCCAATCAGGTTGATTTTTGTAATGTATTTACATACGAAAGGACTACTTCTACCCTTTAATGTGGCTCTATCCTGTCGCCAGGATTTCATAATGAGATGGACACCATGGATGATCTCAGGCAATACCAACTTAGCGTGAACTGTTTTCCTTGATCAAATATTCAAATTTATTAAGTACTACACCCTATACAGTAACTCTTTCCAAGATAGATAGGTGGGGGGGCAATAGCAACATGTAACAAACACGGAGCCACAAGCCATGCAGTTGCGTTTACAAACAAACAAACAAGTAGGCAGTATATATGATATCTGAGAGCAGTATTTTTAGTTTTGTCCAAGATGGCCATGGCCCACAGCAGCATTAGAGACAGCCTGAATTGCAGAGTTCTTGCTATTAAGCAGCCCACGACGAAAGGTCGAGATAGTTTTCCCACTTTGGATTTTTCACTGATCGAGATAGCTAGATTAAGGTATGGTTACGTTTCAATTTCAAGTACCTATGATGGCTGTCAATGATGAGTCCTGTTTTCCTGTCACAATTTTTGGTCTCCCAGCTATCCATCCAATAGGAGAAGAGCAATTATTGACTCAAGATAATTAAATTTTCTTAATAATTCCTTAAAATAACGAATAACTTAGCATATAGGAAAGGAAAAAAAGTAACATCACGAAACTCCTTATGGTTTCGCCCTGGTTAAACAAATAGCTTCTTCAAATCAAATTCTTAAGCAATATGAATATGCATCGACCAAGGGTCAATAGTTTTTTCTTTTGAGTAGTTGGTGAATTTCGAGTGACACCATGCACAGTTTTATTTTTTTAGAATATATCCCTTAAATTTGGCAACACTATTTCTATAGGGTTTGTTTTCTGAAGTAGTTATAATGCGGGGATAATGATGTGATTTTTGGCTATAGTCTAACACACATTCTATCTTATCGATTATTTTAGAATTGACTTTGTATATTGATTAATATTATATATAGGGTGAACATTAAAACACAAAAAATGATTAAAAAAAAAAAAAAAACCCCATCGCCTCAAACTACTTAATCCTCAAAACCGAAAAAACCTTCACTGAAAATAAGTTTGGATGGGTACTCAAGCTTAACGAGGCATTTCTGAAACATGACATTCTCGATGTCTTTGGCCGTTAGTAGTGATGGTGTGTCGAATATCGATCGAAGGTTTATCTGTCCCCTAAACTCTGGTATGTTCGGGCTAATGTGATTGAAGCTCAGGATTTGGCACCCACTGATAAGGGAAGGTATCTAGAAGTTTATGTTAAAGCTATACTTGGAAATCAGGCATTGAGATGTGGAGATGACCTGAGAAGAAGTAGTGCATGCTTTTTTCCATTCTGGACATCTTCAATAAATAATAGATTCTATCTCCAATTTAAGAAAATGGGGTTTTTAGTCCTAGGAGGAAAATTGGCAGTACAAACACAAATTTGATTCTTAAAAAAAAAAACCCCCGACTTCAACTAGGAAGATATACCTACGGAACATTAAAACACAAAAAATGATTATTTCGAGTGACACCATGCACAGTTTTATTTTTTTAGAATATATCCCTTAAATTTGGCAACACTATTTCTATAGGGTTTGTTTTCTGAAGTAGTTATAATGCGGGGATAATGATGTGATTTCTGGCTATAGTCTAACACACATTCTATCTTATCGATTATTTTAGAATTGACTTTGTATATTGATTAATATTATATATAGGGTGAACATTAAAACACAAAAAATGATTAAAAAAAAACCCCATCGCCTCAAACTACGAATCCTCAAAAACCGAAAAACCTTCAGCTGAAAATAAGTTTGGATGGGTACTCAAAGCCGGCGAGGCATTTCTGAAACATGGCATTCGATGTCAAGCGCTATTAGTAGTGATGGTGTGTCGAATATCAGATCGAAGGTTTATCTGTCCCCTAAACTCTGGTATGTTCGGGCTAATGTGATTGAAGCTCAAGATTTGGTACCCACTGATAAGGGAAGGTATCTAGAAGTTTATGTTAAAGTTATACTTGGAAATCAGGCATTGAGAACGAGAATTTCTAAGAGCAGGACCATAAATTCCATGTGGAGATGACCTGAGAAGAAGTAGTGCATGCTTTTTTCCATTCTGGACATCTTCAATAAATAATAGATTCTATATCCAATTTAAGAAAATGGGTTTTTAGTCCTAGGAGGAAAATTGGCAGTACAAACACAAAATTTGATTCTTAAAAAAACCCCCCGACTTCAACTAGGAATACTAAAAACCCAAAAAACCTTCCACTACTATTAACCAAAAAAATAAAACACCCAAAGTTCTCATTGACACGAAGAAGGAAGCAATCTCATCAACGAACTATATTTACACATTTTCCAATCCATTGATTCATAAGTTTCTTTTAGTATTTTTGTTTTAGCACCTATTTTAATTTTAGTGTATTTTATTGATTTTTTATTTTTGTAGGGTTTTGAAATCTATTCAAATCAAAACTATAAAGAATGTAACTTTTTTTCTTCTTCTGAACAGAAAAAGGAAACCCCCAATCACAACGAAGAAGAAGGCACCAAAGACCAAAGGCCATTCTAGACTGCTCAATCAAGTAAGCAAGTTTTTCAAAAAAACCCTCTTCATACTTTCGTAGATTGTTTGAGGTTTTAAAAACCTATTCAATCAAAATTATAAAGTAGCAAAAGGGTTAACCTCATTATATGTCCTTCAAAGGAATTGCTTCTGGGTATATCACTTGAAACCTCTTCAATCGAAGGACCTCCTACTACCCAATTTTAGCGTCAATCACCTTTTCTTTTTCTTTTTATTTTTGTTAAATAATTAACCTCTCGCTTACCTTTCTCAGATGGTTTATGTTACGAACATTTGAACCCTATAAATGTGAAGATTGGTGAGCTCTGAGAGGCATTGAAATCTATTACAGCGGAGCAAACGTACCTTAAAGCGTGTGATGCTCGGCATCATCGTAGTAAGTTTCTCTTACTATTCATTTTGGCATCCACTAGCAATTACTGTTGAATCATTATTTTCTTACATTTTTTTAGAGTTCAAACTTTTCAACAAGTCAGGTGTGAATAAGTTAACTACAACCTACAATTTTGGTTGCTTAGTCCAACTTCGATGATGATATATGTTAATCCCCTTAGCTCATGTGTTTTTAACTATGAGTCTGTTTGATTCTTTAGTATCCATCTCGTGAAGCTACTTAATAAGGATCAAAGTAACTTATATTAGAGAATTCTAGGTGAAAACACTAATAAATGGGTGACTTATACTGTATGCCCGTGGGTGGGAATTATGAGTTATACAATCTTTAGGTGGTTAATTCCTCAATGTATGTGGGAAGGTGGAGAATATAAAAAACGACGCGTTTGACTGCCCTCTTTTACATGAAGAGTCTCAACTTCTACTTTCTCCAATCATATTACTACCGTTTCTTCTTTCTTCTAACATACATGAGATGTTTTGCTGGAAATTTCCGAATTCTTTCTTCATTGAGAGATAATAACATTGTAACTTAGTGTTGTATGGACAATATTTGTATTTACCTATGTTACATGGACACCATATTTTTAAAATAACCCGTGTCGGATAGGTATTCACATGTTCGTGTATGGACACATATTGTACGGGATATACCTTAATATTTTTATATTTTGCATGTCAGACACTTTACATGGCTGGCCAGTTGGGACTTGATCCACCTACGATGAAGCTTTGCTCGGGAGGAGCTTTTGCAGAAATGGAACAAGCATTAGAAAACTGAAGCAAGAGCCGGGAGTTTCAAGTGCTCTCTAGCTTCATCCACAATTCTTTTTGTCGCATCTTGTTGTTGTGAAGACTCACTTCCTCTCGGAAATAGAAATTCAGTCCAAACTTGAGGCATTCCTCGAGCAAAGAAGTGATTATGACCTTGACAAAGAATTTTATGCATAAATCTTTTGACCCCATGGTCATATATGTTCTTGCACCGAACCTGCCAAAAAGGTACCATAGTTACATTACTCATTACTGGTAGTATCCAAAACTGATATTACCAACAATTTTTCTGTACCTTTTCTTGATTGGGTTATGGTATTACCGTTGGAGGCCAAGGCACCCTCCTCACATGAACACTCACCTGTCTCATGCGGATAAAGTACATCCAGATGAATTGGATGAAGAGATCAATTTTTTACTAGCCGTCTTTATAACCAAATAGTAGGATTTCCACAATGTATTTGCCTAACTTTTAGTTTATTTGTTTTTAGTTAGTTACTCAATACTCTTTGAATGTTCCGTGGAGTATAATTGTCCATTTTAAATGTCTATACATCTTTGTCAATAGTTTTATTGTTATCCCTTTCTAAGTTTGTTATAATAAACAGGTTTTTTCAATATTAAATAAACAATCCCCGCCATGGGCTATCTAAACTCAACACGGAATCCAACAAAGTACATTTCAATGAAGACTAGCCATTTCTGTTACTGAAAATGGAGCAAATTATGTTAATTAGCTCTACAACTGAAACAGGTTTAATACTCAGCCAAGTAACAACTTATTCTACGATTGTTATAAATATTAACGTGTTTAACATTGGACTTGGTGTGTTGTTAACTTAGGGAATGTTGTCGTCTTGATACTTTTCTAGATTAGTCGGCAGGTATTGTCATCTTGACATTGTTAGCTTTCTCAATGTTCTAATCGCTAATTGTGAGCTATATATTAAACTTATATCTGGCTTTGTGTTATTCTTTCCATAGCCATGGAAACTGAAGAGACCATCCCAAAAGAGACAATGGTAGAGAAAGCAGATGAAGACAAAGAATTTGCAGCTGGGACCCAGAAGGAGAATAGGAGATAAGAAACCTGCTACAACTACTAAAATAGCTAAGCCTGCAGCAACTATAAGGAATATAGGTCAAACCCGTTTAAAGCCAAAGCTAATAACGGCCAACTGTCGAGCGGGAAATTATGTATTGAGTGAAAGTGAATCTGAGGACACTACGGATGATTCTTAGTATGACGTCATAGAGGTAGATGCTAAGGAAGATTAAAGATGACACATTTTATTGTCACACTATGGAAAGGGTTGTTTCCTGTCGTTGTACATATACATATATTATTTATTCAAGTGGACTTTAGGCTTTTGAGTCATTAGCTATTTATGTAGCAAGTCCGGCCATAGGCCAGGCCAAATGGCTAGTATGCCTTAAGGGCTAGATTAACTAATACAAATAAATTTGACTGTAATGACCATACTACCATTACTTGATACTATAATTACAGAGACTGCCTTCTGTAACTCCATTTGTTTAACTTGGGACATGACACAAACATAATTAGATAACAATTTCAATAAAACCATATCAAGACATATACCACAAAGGCATAAACAATCAATACACACTTGTTTCGCGATGAATTAAGGATAATTGTCTTGAAGAATAGAGAAGGTTTGATTAGTAGCGTTCAGGAGAGCTGTTCAAATCATTAACCCAAATACTACCTAGACTAAAATCAAGCTTCTGAATACTCTTCTCCAAGAACTAAATCCTCCACCTCAGAAAGTTCTTACTCTTTTCTTCGTCAGAGAAAGTCATTTGATACAATTCGAGGAGAGGTGGGGAGAGTGGGCGTGAGAGAGAGAGAGAGGGTTATGGGTGGATACTGGAAAATGAGAGCACAGAAGAAAATGGGGAAGAAGGTTTGTGTATTAAGTTTTGGAGAGGGAGAGTGGTATACGGACAAACACCAACAAAGTAGATTTTAGTGGTGCTTTTGAAACCGACCTCAAGAGTTCGCTCACGCTCACGTATTATTTTTTTCTTTCCACCATAGTTTACTAGTATACTGCGTGGTAGTGGGGAGTGAGCGGAGCTGTGGGGAGAGAGAGAGAGTTCGGTGATGCAGGGGAGAGGGACAGATGGGTGAAGGAGAAAGAGAAAAAATGAGAGAGAAGTTGAGGATTGCATGACAGAAAACCAACCAAGTTGGTTTTGTCCAAGATAGCCCCCCCCTTCGCTAAAATCGTTAAGCTCACTCACTGACATTTTATAAGGACCCCTACTACAAGCACTTTGAATATCTTGTTCGTAGATGGGATGCTAATATGCTATGTTCTAACTTTGCACTTTTATTTAGAGTTACTAGATAACTGCAAGGCAGTGGGGGCGTGAGCGGAGGTGGAGAAGAGAGAGGGAGAGATGAGTTTGTGGTGGGGAGAGAGAGAGTTGGGTTTGGTTGAGAAGGAAGGAGGGAGAGGGAGAGGGAGAGGAAGACTGAAGGAGGGAGATTGAGGCTATGTAAATCACTCTTAGATTGTGAGAACAGTTTGGAGGAGAGATTGGGAGAGGTTGGAGGTGAAGACAAGAGAAAATGAGAGAAGGGGGGTACGGTCAGAGTGTCAGACACAAAGTAAGGGTTATTTGGGGGTACGGACAGACACCTGGGAGAGTGACACGTATAAAGTGGTTTTTTGTGAGAGTGTTGAATAGTAAGCTCAAGAGTTTGCTCACACTCACGGATTATTTATTTATTCCTTACATTAGAGGATAACTCACCCTATTTTCTCTTCATTGATTGCTTTCTGATAAAGTTCTACTTTTACCGAGTAGAAAAATAAATCTATGTACGTCGTGCTATTAAGTATTAATTACAATGCTTTATAACCTTTTTTGAGGTACTACCCGTCTTACACGAAAACAACATTTTATAAAAAAATTTGAAATTTATATGGTCGATCAGTACTTCCTGTCAGTACCCGCCACTCTCAAACACTAGTGGCAGACCACGTGTCCAGACTACAAGTAGGTCGTGCATACGATTTAAGGTCAGGTCGTCCAAACGACCTAGGAAATGTAATCGCTACAAGTTAGTCAATAACATCATTAATAAGAGATCATTACTTCGTAACGGAAAGAGTAAAAGCAATCATCAAGATAGAGCAAAAGGGAGATCTACGCCTATAAAAGGAGGCGTCTTCTCCATTCTGAAGGGAGGCCAATTCTCCATCTTCTCGATCATCTATCTCTATCTCCCCTCCAATCAACCAATCAAAAGCTTGAACTACGTCCGACTTGATTCGAGTTCACTAAAGAACTCGATACGTAGGCAGCTCGATATAACAGAGTTCAATCGAAAAAATACTACGTCAAGTTAGGTCGCCCTCAGATCAGCTCATCCTCAGCCCAAGTCGTCCTCAAGTTAGGTCATCCTCAGATCAGCTCATCCTCAGATCAGCTCATCCTCTGATCAGGTCATCCTCATCTCAGGTCTTCCTCAGGTCAGGTCGTCCTCAGATCAAGTCATCCTCAAGTCAGGTCAGAGCAGGTCTACAACCTGGAAGAAGCAACCAATATTCCAACTATCAGTTCAACTCATACACAATCACTGTCAGTTCAGCTTGTACACAGGTTGTCATTAGTTCACTAGAGCTTGAACGAATATCAATATTCCAGGTCGTCCCAGACTGACCACACCCCAAAGCTCACGTTGATGATGTCAATCAATCTAAAAAGCTCGCTCGCCATGGAGTTAGACCACACACAAAAGGTTGCCAGCATATCCATCATCAATTGAAATAACAAATCAAGGGGAAGCAATACTTTGTCGAATTAAGGAATCAAAAATTCCAAACCGAGAAGCATCTAAGTGTTCCCGAATCAGATATAACAATTTAAAGCACACAGTTCCCTCCTCGACAGTTTGCATATACTTGCAAACCAGTGAGTCACTTGAATTGCAAAATGGAAGCTCACTCCCTTGCAGTTTATTGCAAGCCAATCAAGCTGGGGGGCTAGCCATAGCCATCTCCGAATTGGGACAAGTTATTGCCATCTAAACATGCTAATAAAGGTCCAACACTGGGGCTAAACAACATTAACACCCACAAAGGGCTGCTTCTACTACAAACTGGGGGCTAGCTACAACCATCTTTGACTTGGTCACTCAAAGCTCCAAAACTGGGCCTAGCAATAAGAGCCCAAAACTGTAGTTTTAACCCCTTAATAACATTACATATAGACCAATTATGTTTATAATAAATAAGAGTTAGTACTGTTTACGTACTTTTGTGTATTTCAGGTCTTAGAGTCATCTATGTGAAGAAATATGTCACTTTTGCAAGAGAAATGAGCAAAGGTTGGTTGCTAAGAATTTATAAGGTTAAAGCCCAAGTTTCAAGGAGAAAAACCTTTTTTAAAGCCCAGTTAAAACTGAAAAGTCAAATTCAACGCGGGTAGAAATAGAGCATAAAAGTCAACAGAACTTACGTAGGCCGTATCTTTGAACCCAGACCTCAGAATTGGGCCTATTATATGTCAAAACGACCAGCTCAAAAAGAGCTTTCTAATGGTCTAGGACTTAATCTAATAAGAGGAGTAAAAATAGACAAAAAGGTTGTTGCAGTAATTTTTAGCAAATAAACCCTTTTGGACTTAAGTAATTAGGTTTTGGGGTAGATTTAGTGGCCCAAAATATAGCTCCAAAGTCCATGCACGAAATTGTAAACCTAACTCTCTCCTATATAAAGAGGACTAAGGAAAAACTCTAGCTCACTCTCCTACCTCTTGTCTCTCAGCTTTTCTTTTTAGTTTAAACCTAGTTTTATGTTTTATTAGCCTAGCCACCATTAATTCAATTCAAGTTATTTTTAATCAAGTAGTTCTTTCATTATGTATTCTTCTTCTTATTATTTATTCCATGATAGTCTAATGATCCATAGCTAAACCTCCATTAGAGGGGTTTGATTGAAGCTTTGATGAAGACTTGATGTGTTAGTATAAAATAGTTGTATTTAAGAGTTTCAATTCTAGAGGGTAGTTCATTCACCATGAAAATGGGTTTTAACTTTCTCTCATGCTAATTATTAGTTGGTTAGAGATGCAATGAATAATTAGGGATAAAAATACCTAACCTTTATGTTGAACCTTGTGTGAAAACATAAAGATTAGGGTTGAAACAAATCTATACTAGCATGTTATGGAGTAATCAAGGTAGATTTCAAATCTCCCTAATTCCTTTTTCATATTCACATCTTAGTATTTAATTGTCATAGTTCAATTTAGAATACATTAAATCATAGTTTTCACCATATTAGTTATATTCAGAATAATTACTCTCGTATTGTTTAATTGTTAATCATTAAGTGAATTAGTTATTTTCTACGCAACTAGGAGTGGAACGAATTCTTACTCTAGTTTTATTGCATGATAATTAAGAGTAGAAATTTGATATAAAACGAAATAAATTCTAGTTTTACTTCTTCCTAGCATAATCAGTTAAAGTAGGAGTAAAAAGCTTTAAATTTCATCCTATCAAATGGCGCCGCTGCCATCTTAGTTGTCTTTAAAATTAAATTCTCTTAGTTTTTCAATTCTACAATAGCCCAATTCACCCACCCACCCTTTGGTTCGAATCTAACTGTGTGTTCTGTTTCTTGAAAAAACAGGATTTTTGCTCTTGGAAGTCTACTGGAAATTTTTGGAAATTGTACTTGGAGCCCCTTATTTACACTAAACCTGAGCGCGCACGCGCCCTTCCTTCCAGTAAGCTAATTTCGTGTTTCTTTCTAATTTTTAGGCCTAGTCCATTAAGAAACCGCGTTCAAGCCTATTTCTAAAAAAAATTTGACAGAGCGCACACGCGCCCTTGTTGCCTTATAATTGAGCGTGCCCGCGTCCCTCTGAAGAAAGCTCGATATACACAAGTTAGTTACAGAACCTCTTTTCGTTGGAAATAATTGTTGATTCAGTGTTCCAACCTTCCACAGGACACTGAGGTTCGTATTAAAGATGCTATTCATAAGCGTAGCAAGAAGGCACTCAAGTTCTCCTCCTTTCACTCCTCGTTTCTTCTGTCAGAGAAGTTTTAATTCTAGTATATCAGGTTGTTGTTTGACTGTTGTTGTGTGTTTTTTCATATTGGACTTAGCCTTGCATGAGATTAAGGTCTGGTAAGAGAAAACTATCTAACGTTATCTATCATAAACGTCAACGCACACGCCTATCTAAAATATCACACACTACACCTGCATCAATGGCTGACGAAGCAGAGACTCCTCTATCTGATTTTTACAAAGCCCTAAATGATGGCCCTAAGTCATGCATCGTTTTTGCAGACCTAGTGGGGTATTTTCGAATTCCCCCGAATATTTTTAATTTGTTACCCATTTTTCATGGTTTAGACCACGAAAAGCCTTATCAGTATATGCGTAGGATAGAACAAGTTCTCACTATATTTCATCATCCTAACGAAGGTTATGAACAAATTAAACTGAGGGTGTTTCCTTTCACCCTAACCGATAAGGCGGCGTCTTGGTTAACTCCCCAAATGCCTAATTCCGTGGACTCATGGGCCAAACTTGTTCAATTATTTATGGAACAGTTTTACGCACCATTGAAGACTGATGAGATGATTCAAAAGATTCATTTTTTCTGCCAGAACCTTCATGAATCCTTTTCAGAGGCCTGGAACCGGTACATTGATCTTCTTATAGAGTATCCACATCATAACCTTGCAAAAGACACGCTTGTTCGTGCCTTTTTCAAGACGCTTTCACATCATCATAAGGAGGTTCTTGATATAATGAATGGAGGTAGTTTCCTTAGTAAAGGAGCCTCCGAGGCTTATAGGTTTTTAGAAGATCAATCCAAGCGTAATAATAACTAGGGGGGGGGGGGGGTAACGACATCCCCCGCTCCACTACTTCTTCTTCATCCACAACAAAGGCTACCAGTATGTTTGAGGTTAAATCTGATCCCGAGCTTAGATCTCTAATCGAATCCCTCACAAAAAAGGTAGAAGCCATTTCTATTCAAAATAAGCCTACTCTTGTCATGAACATCAACTCTCTTCCATGTAATTTCTATTTTAGTTTTGAGCATACCGACTCCTATTGTCCTCTCGTCTATGAACAACCACCCACACAATCGGACAACGTTTGCTCCGTAAATAGCCTTCCTATTCCTAACGCATCTTGGAGACAAAACCCCAATTTCAGTTGGCAAAATAATCAACCAGTTACACCTCCAGGGTTTAATAATCAAAATGTTAGGCCAGCAAACAACTATAACCTAGCTCTAACAAGACAAGGACAAGGACCAGGTAATTATAATAATTATAATAATAATAATAATAGAAGTATCGTCCCGGTTAATAACAACTATCACAACTCACCCGTTAATAATCAACGCGAGATAGTTCCTGTCACACCACCTGTGGCCACTATACCTTCACAACTGGATCATTTCGATGCCTACATGCAAGCTTAACAACAGATTTTACAATCCATTCAACAATCCATACAACAGTTAACCCAGGATAAAGCCCAACCAAAAGATGTGTTTTCCAGTCAAGCTATACTTAATCCTAAAATGCCAAACACAGCCTTTGAAATAACCGGTAATACTAGTAACAGAAATTTAAATGTAGGTGAGTTGAATGGCATCACCACTTTTCATTCTGGCAGAGTGGTTGATAACGCCGTCATTATGCCCGTTGATATACCACCAGTGGTCATTGAAAATGAAAATTTATTAGATACCGATATAGAAATTGAAGATCCTACCCCTGTAGAGGTACTAGTTAAACCACAACCCAAGAAAAAAAAATAGCTAAGGTTAAAAATCCTATTGACCCATATGCTAAATATAGAGAGAAACCACCGTTTCCCCAGAGACTAGCCATGTTAAACAAATATACAAATTTTGATGAGATTAGGGAAGTTTTTAAAAATTTAACGATAAACCTACCTTTTCTTGAAACTATTAAAAAATTACCACAACATGCTAAGTTTCTAAAAGAGTTGTGCACTACTAGGCAGGAAAAAAACATTCTGAAAGATGCATTTTTAACTAAACAGTTTCTCACTCTATCTGAACATAATGGAATCGTTAAGTACAAGAACCCTGGTCGCCCTACTATACAATGCACCTTAGGGGATACTCACACGACAAATTTGCTTCTATTAGACACGGGCGAAGTGTTAACTTACTCCCTTTATTATCTATATAAACAAATAGGTCTACAAGAGATGCAACCAACTAAAATGACTTTGCAATTGGCTGACCGTTCTATTAAGTATCCTAAAGGTGTTGTTGAAAACGTGCTGGTTAAAGTTCAAGATTTTTACTACCCAGCCGACTTCGTTATCCTCGACACAGAAGTCACTAATGACTCTGTTCCTATCATCTTAGGGCGTCCCTTCTTGGCAACTACCAATACGCTCATAAATTGCCGTGATGGTTTGATGTCCATGTCCTTTGGACACCTTTATGTTGAAGTGAATGTTTTCAAAATGATATAACAGTTACCTGATACGACTATCGATGGAGAAGTTAGCATGATCGAGAGCTTAGCTCAAAGATTATTTCAACAACACGTTTCTAGAGAATCAGATGCATCAATTTCTTTCCTTCGGAAGTTCCAACTTCGACGATGATTCCTATGTAGAGGAAATCAACGCCCTTCGGAAGATTAATAACAATTGCACCATTGCAACATTTGATTATGTAGCTAATAACATTTTCCCAATCGTAAAAGGATAAGGAGCAAACAACTTTTCATTTTAAGATGAGAAGCAGCGTAAACACAAATAGTCTTTCCATCTTGTTCACTCATAAAGATGTAATGAGGATGTCATGGTTTCTTTAGTAAAATATCAAAAACAACATAGAGCGGAAGTCCCCCACCCAAAAAACAACGATAAAGAAAAATATCATATATAGTATCACAGTACAAAATGCCGTTTGGGGAAAAAAATATCAGTTCAAAATGCCAGGTTAACAAATTGGAGACTTTGGGCCTACTTTTTCGGTTTTTCCAGCCCCGTGGAGGAAACATTTGTTCTAATTAAAACTTGGTTGTGTTTCTCAGAAGTTTACACGTGAATACATACAAGTTTTAAATTAGTGTTTATATACGAACATGATATTTGTGATGAGGATATCACTCCATTATAGTGCAACTATATTGTCATGTATGCCCTATTTCATTTGTGTATATTAGCACAACACATACATGCTTCTCCAAAAGTATTATTGTAGTTTTATGTCCATCTTTCCATTTTGATGAGAAAAAAATAAATAAAAACTCAACTCTTCGGTACTCATGAAGTTGTCTCAATTTTTTTTTAAGAAATAGTGAGTGGGAATTAGTGGGCCATCAGAAACTAAGCATAGTACTTTAAGGAAATTCATTTTGTAGAATGGGTGATGGGTCTTATGAATTAATGTGGGGTTTTTTACATTGATGTAGCACACTATAAACGAGAAGTTGCTTAAAGCAGATACCACGAATTTAGCCAGTGTTAACTGATAGAATAGTTGTATGAACACAGCAACTAAAGTAGAACAGAAGGAACAGTAGCAATGAAGAAACAAGGACGGCAGAATGGCGGGAATAACCAAAGCGCTGGATTAGGTCAGTCCTTAAGGAAAGATTTCGCCCTTCCAATGGTGCGAAAGGCAACAGCATGGCGTCTTCCTCACAGGATTCAATGGTTAACAAAGAAATTGACTTTGCACTAGAACAGACTACCCTCTAGAACAGCAATATAACTCTCTCTGGCGGCTGACAGGAAGAAGAGAAGAAGAAAAGGACTGGTTTGAGTTTTCTGTTTCTCTGAGTTGAGTTTCTGATCAAGTCTATTTTCTCTATGGACTCACAGTCCTATTTATAGAGGTTAGGAGAAAGAGAGACCAACTCCTAATAGAACACTGAAACTTGCTGCTCAAGAAAAAGGCAAAACAAGTTTAGGCTATTGGTCAAACCACTACCCACAACAGTAAGCCCAAGCCCAGGCCCGAACCCTACCCGATGTGGTGGATAACCAATGTGGGACTATCTACTATGCACTAAAGTGGAGAGAACACCATTTGTTCATCTCCTCCACTTTGCACACACACACTAGTATTTAGAAATACACAAGAGATTCCAACAATCCCCCACTATTTCAAAATACTAATAGTCCCCCACTATTTTGGAATAGGATATTACAAAAGAAATGGGTTAACGAAATGCCAGAGAGAATCGAAAAAACAATGCATAAGATACTGGTGCTTTACGGGCTTGAACCAGTCATAGGGTAACATGTCTTATAATACGTGAAAGTGGTGGATTAAAAAATCTTTGAACCAACATTCCCTTGTAGTAAAATAGAGGACATGCACCCACATTGCTCTTTCATTATATACCTGTTCTGCGGTGTTGCGCTTTTTGGCCCTTGCGCTGCCTGTGTTCCATGAATGCTCTAGAGTACTTGCCTGAGAATACTCATAAGAACCGACCCAGTTCTACATTCACGTAGGTGGATATCCATCAAGTGTACATTGCAGTTAAAATACACTATCTCATTATAAAAAAATGGACTATGGATTCCAATAAGAGTAAAATAACTCATCCTTTCTCATTGCAATTCAAGTTATACAAAGTATACAAAAAATGATATCTAGTCATAGGGTGGGATGTCTCAAAGAAAGACAATAGCATACCAGAGCGACGAGGTGACTTGTTTTTCCCTTTGAACCTAATTCATGGGATCTCCAATCACATAGGTGGGGTTGCCGTCAGTGTCGCCCTCTATCTAAGGCAAAAGTCCCATCCCCCTCGACGTATAACCACTTGCCTCCAAAGAAGTGGTGCGGTTAGACATGTAGCCAAACTAAGTCCAACCTAACATAATCTCTAGCAGCTGCTTGATTAAGTTATATCTCAACTTACATGTATTCTTTTCCCATTGCACATAAGATAACATGTCTTAGCTATTGCAATGAGACAGTTGCAAAGCATATACACATCAGGAGGCTGTTTAGAGCCAATGAGAAGATTTGCCAAGAGGTTGCTAACCCACTCAGCATCATCACATGCCTTTTCTAAAGCGATAGCTTGGATGATATCCAAGACACTCAATTTCCACCAAAGGTAAACACATAAACATTACTGGATCCAGTTTAATTTATAACATATTACCCTTCTAACAATGATGAAAATCTACTAAATATCAGTCCATAATCAATGGCTCTACTATAGTACTTGGATAATCTGACAATATACATCAAAGTTCCTTATAAGGACACAATGGGTTATCAGCTCAGTATGTCATTAATGTAGGCAATGTCATGTCTCACATACATTATCCATCAAGTACAATTGGCTACCAATGATATTGACATATTTAGTATGAGAAAACACAAGGAGATTATTTTTCATAAGATGGATATTTGCCACAAAAGGTGTTAACACATGCTTAATATTTCTACTAAGTGCTATAACAATATAATGAGACCAACATGAGTTTTAATTCCTATATTCACCAGTCATTCAATTCTATAGTGCCCGAAATTCCCCTATACCATCCGGCCGGTCTGGTTTAAGGTACGCTGTGGCCTTCAACCATATTCAAACGTCAACATCTTGACAACCAATATAGCGATTCTACAGAATGAGTTTAACAACATAATAAACTATCATTTTCAATGATGGTTTATGATGTGTTTCTAATAGGAATTTCTCTGTCTCATGCACATTCTCAATGCTAGCACTCATGATATTAAATCATCTAAACAAAGAGAGATTAACACATATGTTTTGCTTTACTCTAAAGAAAGTACACATTTTTTTTTTTTAATCAACAACGGTACTTTGACATCCATATGACACTAATATGTTGTTGAATTGCTCATGCCATTTATAGGCGCTTGAATCAACTCATACAGAGATTTAACTAAATTGTATACCTTCAGCTCATCACCTGGTACTACTTGGTATTGTAGTTCCGCACAACTACTCAACTAGAGTCTTTAGAATTCTGTAGAATAAATTCTAGTTATATGAGCAAGGTTTCAAAATAGTATAAATCTTGTCTCTGATTGAAACCCCTTGGCTATTATTATTAGCATTGTATTTTGCAATACAACTATCACGTTTTAGTTTTCTCTTGAAGATCCAATTCAACCTATAGATCCCCCAATAAATCAAGAGTCCAGTTTAGAGGAGTTGTATCCTTCAAAAAGGACACTTCTCATAGACAGACAACTTCCTTATAAGTTAATACATCTTCCTCAAGAAACATATAAACATCATCACCGTGAATGGTGGAAATACTCATTGATAGTCTTCCAAATTTCTTGTGCAGAAATAATGGGATTATCTTATGTAGTTCATTATGAACATTCAACCACTCTATGCCAATTTCTCAGAAAGCACAACCTCAAATAAAATTAGCATATTAGCATATAAGACATTCAATAATAGTGTGGTATCTACAAAATTGTTATCACTCATGACAACTAAAAACAAACATCACTATTATGAGTTTCACCAATGAACATCTACTAGATAATTCTAGGTCCCAAAAAGACTTCTTTTTAGATTCATTCACAATAGCCTTGGCAAGACACCCCACATTTTTGAAGCATTTTTGATAGGCCCAAGACCTTTCCATACTTTGTAGTTAGGTGTCTTTCCAATTATCTTGTGAGATGAACTATGGTAAAACAAGTGTTATGCATATGGGTCACCCCCCACAGTTCAATAGTTACTCAACCTAATCAAACTTACATGCAAAACATATTATACCGCTACAAACACTAAAAAGAAACAACAACAATAAAATGCACTCTTATGACAAGAATATACTTTACTCAAGTCTATGATTCTCGGATCATATTAAACATAGTCATATTATGTTCATGTTATCTATATGAAAGGAAATCCACAAAAAGATTCTAATGAATCTTAAAAATAGAAGAATTAGATGAAAAGGGTTTTACCCGAGATAATATCATTATCATCCTTCTTTTCATCATTCAACATTCCAACTGTCATAGGGAGACAATCCACGCACTTGTACATCACCTTGGCTATTTATCCATAGTCATAGGAGGATAATGCCTAATAAGACAATCTACAAGCGTTACATCTCCTTGTCTAAAATAGTCACTGGAGGATATTGTCTAAGAAAACAAACCATTACCTTACATCTCCTTGACTAAATTAGGTTTAAGAGGATATTGATTGTTTCCCATATTGTTTCCTCTCGCAGACAACCATGCTCATTACTTAATAATATATGACATGGTTAAACTTCATGTCAATGTTAAATAATGCATTCATGCCAAACATGGTAAATATCATATCATAGGTTCAGGAAAAGTAAACTTTAACCGTACCCCTCACAACAAAAAGTATACGTTATTTAAACAAATCTAGCCACTGAATATGCAAAACAACTGAGGACTCCACCTCCTCTTTTTACATGAGCTCAAGTAAGATAGAATACCCTATCAACAAGACCTCAAGTACTACCCAATGACATCTAATGTCTCAACCCATTAATGTCTTCAACTAGAAAAATTTACCAATAAACTATTATCAAGTTTAAAGTAAATCCACGATGATTAATATCCAAAACTAGCATGCTACACAACTTTAACATATGCTATATTGGATATAAGCTACAAGTTACTTCATCTAACATGTATTTTCACAACAGTACAATTATAACCATCGTCTAACAACACGTTCACTCAATAAAGATAAGCAATTATGCATTGAATACATTATAATTACTATCCAAGATTTGAGTGTGGTTGATATTAACTATCTTAAGGTCTCTCTTAGACCATCTACATACATCTACATATGTACAAAGAAAATTAATATCAAACTACTTCTAGTCAAACCAATTAATTCCTCAGTGATAAACACGTATAATTTGTTGACTAGGTTATTAAAGAAGTTTAAGCTTAGGGATTTCCCTCCTAAGAAAACTAGCATGCAACTCAAGGCAAGAATATCACCATACAATTAAACCAAAAGAATTGCAAAGAGTGAAAGAATACGATACCTAACCGATTGAAAAACCGGATTACCATATTTTCCTTCTTCTAGAAAAACAGTTCAAAACAACTATAATTCTAAACCAGCTCAGGACGAATTGGGTATCAAGCCTTATACCACTGGAAAGCTCTTTGAATCAGCTATCCAACACAAAAAGCGGATTGTAAAACCGAGCTCTGAGCTGAAAGTTATAGCAGTTTCCGTAACGAGTGACGCAGCTGTCAAAAAAGACGAACTTTGACGTTTTTCTTGATAGAAATCTCATATTTGACTCCCACAAACGTAGGAGAAAGGTCTACAACCATATAGGGTTTGATAAACCACAAAAGATCAATAAATATTCAATCTTTAATTGGTTTCCCTACCAAAAACGAAATTATTAGAAAATTTCTAAAGTCATAACCTAATAACACAAACAATAACTCAAAGTAAAAAGACTTATCTTTTTGATTGTCGATTAAAGCACTCTCCTTTGTTCTACTACAAAACTCTTTCCTTAAGATTGATAGAATAGTTGTATGAACACAAAGAACTAAAGTAGAACGAAAGGAACAAGAGCAATAAAGAAACAAGGACCAGAAGAATCAGGAATAACCAAGGCGCGGATTAAGGTCAGTCTTTAAGGAAAGATTTAAGCCCCTTCCAATGGTGCGCGAAAGGCAACAACAGATGGCGTTTTCCTCACAGGATTCAATGGTTAACAAAGAGCCTGACTTTGCACTAGAAACGACTACCCTCTAGAACAAAGAATATAACTCTCTCCGACGGCCGACAGAAGAAGAGAAGAAGAAAAGGATCTGTTTGAGTTTTACGTTTCTCCTACGAAGTTGAGTTTCCCGATCAAGTCTATTTTCTCTATGGACTCACAGTCCTATTTATAGAGGTTAGGAGAAAGAGAGACCAACTCCTAATAGAACACTGAAACTTGTTTGCTTTCAAGAAAAAGGCAAAACAAGTTTAGGCTATTGGTCAAACCACTACCCACAACAGTAAGCCCAAGTCCAGGCCCGAACCCTACCCGATGTGGTGGATAACCAATGTGAGATTATCTACTATGCACTAAAGTGGAGAGAACACCATTTGTTCATCTCCTCCACTTTGCACACACACACTAGTATTTAGAAATACACAAGAGATTCCAACATTAACTCTCCACTAGCAGTAACTAAATCGAACGAGAATACAATTTGTGTTGTATAATTGGTTCATAGCAAAAGGTTATACTGAATTTTTTTTAGTAGTATTACATTTACATGATAGTGGGTAATAATAGTGGCGACTTTCTGCAATGCAATAGGCCAGAATTGGAAGCAATGCTCTTTTAGTCGTTGTTCCAGACCCAGTGACGTGTTTCTCAACTCCAGGTACTCTCAAAAACAAGTGTTCAGATTGGCTTCCAATTCAAGCGTGGTCATTGTGGATTGGATTACTAGTGGGCATCATGAAATTGGAGAAAGTTGGGATTTCAAACTTTATAAGAGCACCAACCACATCTTCCTAGAGGACCAGCCTTTATTTCTTGATTCGGTAACACTTCTATTTCCCTTACTTCTGTGGACCGTTAGCAACAAAACATTGAATATGCTTATAACTGGTGTTATGTACTTACGTATAGTGTTTCTTGAGTAAAGCAAAACTGCTAGATTTTCTGCACCTTCTTTTTATCCTATTCTATCATATTGTGGTTCAGATGCAGTCAAAGTCTGTGTATGGTAGAAAACAAAAAATGTCTGATTGAGACCATAGGGCGTATGTACTATAGAGATCCACTGGATGTGTCAGCCAATATGTTATGTGTATGGATATTTATGTGTGCTGATTAAAGTTTCTTTCCTACCATGATCAACATTTAGACATCTTTATCTCTGTTTGGTTTATTTAGAGCCTTCGAGGTCCTGTAACCATGACGACATGCATGATTTAGTAGACCATTAACCGAGGCATTAAAAATCTAAAAGATCAGAAGCCTATTGTAAGCTTTGCAGTTCATCACCTTGCTTTGCATTTCAAAAAATTTAAGTACTTGCAGATGCAATCCATAAGTTTGGTTTTACAGAAACAAGTTAATAGAGTATAGGCATTTTGGAAATTCTATATTGTGTATCATGACTATCCAGCTGAGGACATGCTTCTTCAATTTGCTCCTCAAAACTGAAAATGGTTAAGCTATTAGGTAAAGAATTAAAGAGTGACCTTGTACATGCACAGCCCATGGACCCAAGACTCAGCCCTTATGGGCTAATCGTCCAATTCAACCGATGGAGACTTAACTTTGTTCTTAGCTTTCTTTCTTTCTCGAACTTAAAACGTCTAACTGTACAGATACTCTGGTGTTTGCTCAGCTAATGAATAAGGTAGATATGCTTTTGATAGTATTCCACTATTTGTGAAAATCTACCATGATTTGGTTGCTGTAAAAATTCAAGACTCTGTTCTTATTTTTCAGAACTAGTGGAGTTAACGAAGAAATTGCATCATTTGATAAGCAGGTGCTACTAGAGGATGGGAGCATCACCAGTATTTCCGAGCGTATGCAGGATTATCAAGTCATTGCAATGGTCATACTGCTAGGGTAGGCTTTCCTCATTACATCTTCTATACAAAATATAACAATCATATCTAAGTGTTTTATATATTTACCATAGGGAATAGCTAATCTCTCCATTTTTTTGTTTGTTTGCTTCTTTTTTGAAATGAAAATGCTCGCGTCTTTTACTAAGTTTCAGATGAAGTATCAACTTTTCATGTTTGTTTCTATTTAGGCCAAAGCTGAAGGAAGTTCAAATCCAAGTTAAAGAACATGTGAAGAGAATGATGTATGAGCAGTTGTACACTCCTACATTGGGATGCAAAAAAAGAAAGAGTTTTGGACAGACCAAACCCGACATGATTGCATCTTGTAGTGCATTTGGTCCTAAGGTACTTTCTGCTAGATCTCTCTTCTTTGATGGATTCAATAAACATGTACTATATTAGTTACTTGTCAAGTTATCAGTAGATGGGAGATGGGAGTCCATTATGAGCTGTTGATAGGATTTTTCTATGTTTTTTTTCTTTTTAGTATTTTGTAGCTTGTACTATAGGATATCCTATGTTACATGGACACGCCATATTTCTAAAATAATCCGTGTCGGATACGTATCGGCGTGTCCGTGTTATATCTCATCTTTTTCTTTTCAATATATATATACACTATACTTTATGTGTGATGATTTTTCCTAATCTAGAAACACAAATATTTTATTGATGATCAAAGAACAATGAGAAGTATTGGATCAAGAAAAAGAGATGTAGAAGATGATGAGTTGAACCACATTCTTTAATGGCTGCCTACGTATCCTGTAAATAGGAATCAAACTCAAAGCGTAGTTCAACTATTCTATTTATAAGAATAGATGAGGTTTCCCAATTAGTGTTTAACTAGGAGACCGTCTCTTGTTAAGTATCATCTTGATGAATAGATGAGGTTTCCCAATTAGTGTTTAACTAGGAGACCGTCTCTTGTTAAGTCTCATCTTGACTCTTCTAGAAGCCCCATGTTTCCCAAGTCAAATAGGTCTCCTTTATTGACTTAAACAACAGAAAAACATGTTTAGGTTCGGAGTAGTAGTTAGAGCTCCGAGCCTAGTAGTTAAGCTCCGGATTTGGAGTTTATAGTTAGGAGTTGGTTATACGAACCTACTACTCCAACTAGTTCCAAAGCCTACGAACCTGTTCCGAACCTAATAGTTGAGTTTCGGATTTGGAGTTCATAATTAGAAGTTGGTTATACGAACCTACTACTCCAACTAGTTCCAAAGCCTACGAACCTGCTCCGAACCTAGTAGTTGAGTTCCAGATTTAGAGTTCATAGTTAGGAGTTGGTTATACGAACCCACTACTCCAACTAGTTTCAAAGCCCACGAACCTCTTCTTTTTGTCTCACTTCCGAACCTAGGAAGTAAGATGATTTGGATTTTAGGTATGTTCTGGTATTTTCTACCCACACCAAGACTATATCCAAGCCTTAAGAAGATACTGCCACGTGTTACATATCTATTTGCTAAAATATGCACACACAGATGGCGCCAATTGTGTGATGATTTTTTCTAATCTAGAAACACAAATATTTTATTGATGATCAAAGAACAACTAGAAGTATTGAATCAATAAGAAGAAGAGATTTAGAAGATGATGAGTTGAACCACGTTCTTTAATGGCTGCCTACGTATCCTGTGTATAGGAATCAAACTCAAAGCGTAGTTCAACTATTCTATTTATAAGAATAGATGAGGTTTCCCAATTAGTGTTTAACTAGGAGACCGTCTCTTGTTAAGTCTCATCTTGACTCTTCTAGAAGCCCCATGTTTCCCAAGTCAAATAGGTCTCCTTTATTGACTTAAACAACAGAAAAACCATGTTTAGGTTCGGAGTAGTAGTTAGAGCTCCGAGCCTAGTAGTTGAGCTCCGGATTTGGAGTTCATAGTTAGGAGTTGGTTATACGAACCTACTACTCCAACTAGTTCCAAAGCCTACGAACCTATTCCGAACCTAATAGTTGAGTTTCGGATTTGGAGTTCATAATTAGGAGTTGGTTATACGAACCTACTACTCCAACTAGTTCCAAAGCCCACGAACCTGCTCCGAACCTAGTAGTTGAGTTCCAGATTTAGAGTTCATAGTTAGGAGTTGGTTATACGAATCCACTACTCCAACTAGTTTCAAAGCCCACGAACCTCTTCTTTTTGTCTCACTTCCGAACCTAGGAAGTAAGAGTATTTGGACTTTAGATATGTTCTGGTACTTTCTACCCACACCAAGACTATATCCAAGCCTTAAGAAGATACTGCCACGTGTTACATATCTATTTGCTAAAATATGCACACACTTTACCAATATAAAATATATATATACCTCTGGCGCATCATGTAGAACAGCAAGCTGATAACTTGAAGTGGCTGCCTAATGTAGGTCGCATTCGAAGGGATGCCCATTCTTCCTTATTGTTTTGATCGATTCAGATCTTATCAAAGTGTGTGGCTGTATTCCGCCTCACTGCCTGTAGGAGCACCTGTGTACCTATTATTTACTTCCTTTGATAGTCAAGATGTAGCTCCAAATTTAGCTTTTGCATTTGACACTGAAACATTAGTATCTTCTTTCATGTGATTTTTACAATTCTAAATTCAGTTTGCACACTGTTATGGTTCTCAGGGAATAGGTGTTGTTGTTCGAATATCAGCAATTACAACTGAGTCAGTGTATAGGTTTCTGCACCTTCAGTTGACCAGCATGGAGCCCCTGCTTGGGGTATCACCATATCACTGACCTAATTCCAGAATAAGGTTTTATGTATACAAGTGAATGGCAGAATGGTGTAACCCACAGATTGTAAGTGATCTCATCATAATGGATTTTAACATATCCCATAATTTTTTTTCCTAATTTATTTTTTCCCCCCTATGTACAACAACAAATAGAAAAAGTTTTAGTGTTTACATTGATATTGATCACTTTTAGGATAACTTGTCCCTGTCAGAGGTGTTATTAGAGTGTGCCAGGGCAATATTGTTTTTACATGTTTCTGTTTTAGGTGTTATTAGAGTGTAAAGACAATATTGCCCTGTCACACTCTAATAACACCTCTAAGTCTCTAACAGTCCCTGCCATCTCTTATGCTCTGTATGTTATTTGAGAACTACAGACAACATCTTTCTCATAGACCTGCTATCAGATGTTTGATGTGTTCCCATGACAATAGAATGAAGAGATATTCATAGACCCTCTTTTTTAAAGCATACAAGTTTTAGTAGTTTCTATAATGGGTAGAGAACTACCAGTTGGTTGTAAATTCTTAAAAGCACAATTTGCATCCGTTGAGACAAATGGACAAATCGAGTAAGTTCTAAACTCGAAAGTGGTTCCACTAATTGAAATAATTTTGGACCATTGCTTGCAAAACTTATGTTTAAGCCTAAAAAAAAATACGAATAGAATGTATAAATGGAAAAACTAGAGTCTTCTCCTCTGGAATGTGATTGTATGGAAACGACTTGATATTATTTCTGTCAGTAGTAGATAAAATTGCACCAGGGTTAGTATTCAGATTTTATTTGTTTAATTCACAGTTTGTGATTAGTTGTGAGTAACTTACTTGGGTCCACTGTAACCAGCATGCCTGTACTTCCAAAATCACACGTCCCTCCTGCCACCTTCGTCCTCTGCCAATAGCTATTGAAAGCATAGGAAGTGTGGGCATACAATGTATCAGGTTGATAGCATGAACCACTTGGCTGAATCGACTCACAATTTGCTCCAGACCCACAAGCATAATTCATGGCTTCTTGGATGATTGGATCAGGCACAGAAGGCTTAACAACACACCAAAGGGCATAATGAGGTCCTTTATATGGAGGGGGTGGCACAGAAGGAGGAGGATAAATGACTGGTGGTTGAAACACTGGACTTGGTGTGTAACCAAGATGGACTTGGAATGTATATTGGGGGGCTGGGTACATATCCTGGGGTACCAGTTTCTGGTGGACTTGGTGTGAAACTAGACGGGATCGGGATATAAATTGGTGGGCTGGGCTCATATCCAGGTGTGCTTGGTACAGTCTCTGGTGGACCTGGAACATAGTAATCCGGAGGGGGACATACTCAAGGGTACCTGGAGTCTCTGGAGAGAAGGAAGGTGGGCTAGGTCCATACTCTGGTGGATTTGGTGATGGTGAGCACTCCGGTGGGCTGGGTACATCAAAAGTTGGGCTTGGAGGTGGGTTTTGGGCAGGGACGATGGGTGCAGAATAGGAGGTTGTTGGTGGGGGTGGTGGGGTTGTGTAGATCATAGGAGTTGGTATCTGTGTAGGTGGCTGTGGTATAGAGGGTGGGTTCTCGCAATATGGAGTATTTTGGGGCAAAGGAAGTGGGGCTAGTGAATCGAAAGGAGGTAGAGTGAAAGGTGAACTTACATATGGTTGTGTGTTGGTAAAATCTGTGGTTGGATCCATTTCCAAGTGTCTTCCCTTTTTAAGGTAATATGTGCTTTTAGTGATTGAGCTTCTTGAGCTAGATATATACTTGGGATGGGCAAGGGACTTAAGTGGCTTTGATACTCTTGCCTCTGCTCAGAATATATTTAGCATGTTTAAAACTGTTAGCAAGGACAAGTTTAAATTTATTGACTTGGCTAAAAATTATATATGGAAGTAGGTGAAGTTCTCAATTCATGGAGTAATGCTTCCTGACATCTGAACACATATTGCTAATCTAATAACTAAATACTTTTGTGCTTTGGTTTTAGTATGTTAAGAGAACTTGAAGTTTTTGGTCATCTCTTCTTCTCTAGAGAATATGTCATTGTGTCTGAGTGTTTTTTCAGGTACTTGAACTTCACCAACACTCTCTGACAACGAATGGCTCTACCATTGAGAGTGTGGTCTTATCAACTGGTATAAATAGGTGCCATGTGGAGAGATGTTTTGGTGTTGAGAGTGCTCGAATGTGAGGGAAGCGGTGTAGTACATACTCTAGATACTGATTGATAATCTTGGAATAATGAGTTTTGACATTTGTTCCTGACAACAAAATAGGATGGTTATGGGATGTAGAGGTCATTGCTTAGATTAGTTAGATACTTCTACATAATAAAGATGCTCTAAACTCTGAAAACTACATATGTAGTAGTCCAGTCATCTCAAAGTAAATTTAGAACTTGCTGGATGATTCGAGAAGCTTACCACATTGAGTGAAGGTTGTCGCTGTAATGGAAAGAGAAAAAAAAAAGCAAATAATAGCTTCATGCAGTTTCTTCTATGCTCCATGGAACGAACACCAGCTTTCACAGAAGCCATAATGACTACCTCTGCCCCCACTTAAACAACAGTTTGAACAAGAGTCCTCTTGTTATATCTGAAGCCTGCTTCGATATATAGAGCCAGAAGCTCAAAAAGAAAAAAAAAATGAGGATAAAGAAGACGGCAATAAAGTAGTTCCATTAAGCTCACACTGGGCACTTGAAAGGGTTTATTGACAATGTTAGGGGCCATTTGTTTTTGCCTCTTATATGATTATGAGGTCTTATAATCTCTTATAAGATGTGGCAAGTGATTTTGGACATTTTTTTGGTTTGTTTCTTGCCTCTTATAAGAGGTATTCTACTAGAAATGTCTTATAGGAGGCTCAAATTCTATAAGTACCAAAATTGGATCTATTTCAATTCTTCAAGTCTTATAACTTGAAAGATGACTCAAACACCTTTGTCCTGTACCCCTAGCCTCGTTTCTCTCTTCTTCTCTTTTCATTATCTTCTTTTCCAAATAACTCTATTGCCCTAGCCACCACCACCACCACTGCCGCCACTACCAGCACCATCATCACCACCACCATTATCACTTCCACCACCACTACCGTACCACCGTACTATTAAGACTATCACCTCCACCACTATCACCGTGCTATTAAGACCACCACCACTTCCACTACCACCATCACTATTACCGTGCTATTAAGACCAATATCATCACCTCCACTACCACCACCACCACCACTACCACCGTACTATTAAAACTATCACTGTACACCACCACCACCGTGCTATTAAGACCAATATCATAACCTCCACCATACCACCGTACTATTAAGACTATCACCTCTACCACTATCACCGTGCTATTAAGACCACCACCACTACCACCATCACTATTACCGTGCTATTAAGACCAATATCATCACCTCCACTACCACCACCACCACCACTACCACCGTACTATTAAGACTATCACTGTACACCAGCACCACCGTGCTATTAAGACCAATATCATAACCTCCACTACTACCACCACCACCGTGCTATTAAGACATCCACCACTTCCACTACCACCACCACCACCGTGCTATTAAGACCACTACTACCACCACCGCCAATTAAGATAGTTTTCTAAAATTGATATTCTAATTATCAAAATTGATTTGAAACCGAAAATCAAACTATACGCTTGTTTCAAATTAATCAATTCAAGTTAAATGTGATATACAACAGAGTTATATTTGTCAAATAACCATCTATAGAATGTCATGTCTTTGTTTTTTCTATTTTTACAAGTACTTATAAGAGAAACTTAAAATGAAAAACAAACCAATTTATAATACCATCTTATAACACATGTCTTATAAGACCCTCTTATAACTTAACCCAAAAAAACAAATAGCCCCCCTTAGTGTGTTAAAGTGTGTACTAGGGGAGCTTTTTGAGGACTGCATTTTATTTTCATTTATGTTGGTTTGGTATTTGGTATATATTCTTGCTTGGGCTGAAGAACAACAAAAAGGGGTCTTTTTTGTTTACTTGCTTTCTACTCAAAGAAGGCCTTCTAACTTTCTAAGTGACTCTTTCCCCATGAAAAATTATTATCATCTTGGGTGTATTCTCGAGTGAATGATATAAAGTTGTTGTTCACATCTTTTATCCATAAGAAACTTTCTGCTCAATAGTGATGATGTTCTGAAATTCAGTTCCATGATGCTTCACCGAAAAAAATAAGAAACTTTAGGTGCTCGTAGTTAATTATCTCTTCAATGAAAAAGAGATCATTCGTGCCAACTGGTCATCTTCGGAGCTAAGAAAATGATCGAGTTCATCAAATTTAAGTTACATCCTCCTAAACAAATGAAAACTACCACTTGCAATCCATCATATGCACGGGGGAAATATGTGAGCTACTGCTTCATGACGTTCTTATGTAGCTCTTCGTTTTAATTTAGCCATTTAGATCTGTTTGAATGCATCATCCAGTGAGCATTTGAGCACCATTTTGCTTTTTAAAAAATTTCACATTTTGAAAGATGCAAGTGGGGAAAATATTATTCCAGCAAATAAGAAATTTCAAGTTCAAACAGTAGGCTTAAAGCCTTTTTACATATACACAAGCCATAACTAGCCAGACTCAAACCTGATAATTGAGATTACTTCTCTGATTGGATATGAATAGAGCAGAGAGAACCAACACAACTGGACTCACTAATCTCAGCTTACATACCCCTGTATCTCTGATACACAATACTCTCGGTAGAAGTCAAAAAATTTGTACGGGGGAACAAGTCTGGGTTTGTAACCCACCTGCGGGGGTGATGTCCACATTTCCACCCAAAATCACTGTATCACCAAAAAACCTGAAAAAGGAATTTCCTGTGCCAAAATCCAATCTCAGGACCTTTTAGAAGAAAAGATGCCCTTAATGTCTGTGGAAATGCTTTCTCCCACCACTAAAATAAGTCTCTCCTTTATCCCTATAACTCTTTTCAAGAATCCTCAGCACAGCAGAAATTACCCCAACGGCAGCCATGGCATAAAATGCTCTATAAGGAGCCAATGCTAAGCCAGATAAATACCAATAGAACCCAGCACGCATGTAGACAATGCTCAGTCCAACTTGCTGGCCTTGAATGTGTAGAAAGGGGAATGATATAAAATTATATTTGGGTTTTGAACCACAAAGACCATGGAGAATGACACCTACGCAAAGAGCTGAGTCCAAGAACCATGGAAAACTCTGACCCACTCCGATTCTCTACAAAAACAAAATCCAGGTATTATACAGGCTTGCAACATATAAAGATGTTCAGATCAAGTCAAAATCACTTCATTTGGAAAATTTATCCCTACTCTCTCAAACAAATTTGATTAAATAATCAAGTGTCTGAAATCCTCTGATTGGACATTTGTATCACCGGAAAAACAAGTCTGAACTTTTACTAGACTCCGTATTTAAAAAAAAAAAAAAAAAAAAAAAAAAAAAAAAAAAAAAAGAAAAAGAGAGAGCTAAAAAGCATACGACAGGTAGCATTGTTCTCAGTTTCCCTCCACAACCTAACATAATATATGTACATCAATTGGCATGCTAAACACACATGACCTTTTCCCTTTGGACATGGTGGAGGAATGATCAAGGCAAGGTCCATACAGACCACCTTCACTGTACGTCCGAAGTGTTCAAAATGCTTAAGCTTAGTTGTGTGGGGTCAGTAAATTAACTTCATATATACGGAGATATTTTCTATGTAAGAGTGTATACATAGTTCAGGTTCACCGAAACTTGAACATTTTAATGTTGGTCAATTTACGTTGAAGACTGTTGTATCCTAGGCGAGAAATGTTAGAATCATCAGCACCAGGGGAAGAATTTGCCTTTAGGTTGTTAGAAAATGTCATTCACATTGGTGGGTGACGGTTTGCAGTGACGGCAAGATAACATAATTACAGTGTAATAACTAGGTACCTTGTCCACCGTGATGAAGTGAACACACGATTTCCATTTACAAAGGTTACATGCTTGACATCTCTTGGAAAGGTGCAATGTCCTTTAAAAAAGAGTTCTGTCATAAAGATACTAATGGTGCTCTAATTCCATTTCCCAAATTTACTTTGGATGTAGTAGTCCTTCTACCAAACTAAAATGGTCTTTTGACTTTGTCCAAACTTAAAGGTAACCTCTTTTCCATTCAATTTTCCAAGAGTAACACAACAATTTAAGATGGCTAGGTATAATGAAAACCTACCTGAAACCAAGCCACAAAAAGATGGAACAAACATGAGAACCGCAAGAAGGTGCAACATAAGCAGACCATGCCTGTGATTGAAGGTTTCGATTTGGGTGTCACCGTAGCTTCTTTGTCGAAGTTTGGGCTATTGGGAGACTTCTCCTCTAGAGGAAGAAGTGGATCAAAACCACTGTTAGGTTTGAAATTGACTTCCCAAGATCAACCTTAGTTTTGGAATCAAACTCCCTTTTTCGTGCATGACTGCAAAACGAAGCCGCCAAGAAACTGTTACAGAATAACCAGAAGCAATTCTTAGGCTCAACATCCAACAGGATTACTTTTAACAAAATTTTTATAACTTGGTACATTTAACAAATTCAGAGTTATGCAATGGAAGTTAATGGCATCAGTTAGACATCTAAGAAAAGGTAGACGGATATAGTGATCCTAAGAACATACAAACTTTGATCAGAATAAGTTTACTAGAGTTCTAGTTGTGTCTTCAGTATATATATATATATCGGCCTGGCTATGTCGACATACAGAAATGACATACGCAATCCTACCTACCTAAGAGCTGATTTTCTGGGGATGTTATCATCTCTGAAAAAAATCAGCTCCTTTGAACATGTCTAACCCTACCAAAAATTGAGTTCAAGTTCGAATTTATCTGACGGTCTAAAATTTTAACACTCTTTTGACAAGACTAGACATATCCGATTGAGCTGATTTTTTGTGGAGATACTATCCATAGTAGGGAGGTAATATCTACCAAAAATCAGCCCTTAGAGCAATGTGCAAGTCCACTTTTGGATTGCGTATGCCAATTCCGTATGTCATTTCTGTATGTCAACGTAGCCAGCCCGATATATATTATATATATACACACACACCCAAGAATAACAGTGAAAATAAAATTGCATTGTGAAAAGTCCTTGATAGAACATATAGTAAGAGGAACTGTCAGGTGACAAATACTCCCAAGATTAGGAATGGTCCAACCAGTTGGCACTTAAAAGATATTCATTGTTTCCAAAAATAAATGTTTTCAACCTGAGTTTTTATTTGACTGAATGGTTAAATTATTCAGTCAATTATATGAGAGGAACGTAACATCAAATATAAGTGGCTCATTGATGTGATAGTAAGTGGATGATGCATCCAGGAGTCACATTTAGCTAAAAGGAAACATATATAACTAGTGCTTGGACAACCATCACATTGATCAATCGGATGAAGCAACATGTTAAAAGAAATTTGAAATTTGAAAATTATTACGCATAAAATAAAATAAGAAAACAACCTGCAGAGAGCAGTGTGAGAATGTAACGCATGAGACAGGAGCAGAATTAGCATACCCAGCGCCAGATGAACAAAGCAGACCAAGATAACTGAAACCAATGCTATAGTAACAGTCAGATTGCCTCTAAATTATCCTCAGTACCTGTTTCACATACGGATCACAGCTTCAAGAACGAATGATTGGCATCAGTTGACTGAACAACCCAAACTTCTCTTGTTTGCTGTTAGATGGTGAACCCCAAATTTTCAACTTAATATGTACAATATGTGCAACTTTATGTATGTTGGATGAGAATTACCTTGAGTGAAAAGAAATTGGAGAAAAGATTGAGAAACTGACTGAAAAAAGTAGGTCGGACATTTTCTTCCCAAACTTGCCACCTGCAAAATACCAGACATTTTTCAGTTGATAAAAAGAATGAGATATTCGAAATTTTCTATCTGTAATATTGATTTTAGATAATTAAGGACTTCAGTCGAAGATCCAACATCCCAATAGAACTTGGTTGATTTCCATTTTTGCCATTTACTAAGCTGTGGTTATCAAGAAAACTATCTTATAAGTAAAGAGCTTGTAGTAAGCTGTAATCTTCAAAGTGTTTGCCGAAGGTTTTGCTAGATTGGCTTGTGCAAGCAAAGTCTATGGTTTCGGTAAATACCCTGGTTCAAATTCACTCGTTTAATTAAATCCTTGAGCAGATTTCTTTGTTGAAGATTACCCCATTGATAGTTCATATTAACATCTAGATTAGATCATCAGAAAACCTATAATGTTTAGAGAATCATTATATTACGATGAGTGTAGGAAGTTTTGCTGCTGCTGCCTAGCTGTTTTGGTGTTGCATCTCCCCAAGGTATTCATGATTTTGCTCAGATACATTACCCCTGACGCTATGATTGGTGTTAATTATTGATTCTTGTACCCAACTCAGTATGTGTTCTTGTTGATCAAGCTCTTCCATTGTTCGTTGCACCCAATTCTCAAGCTACCTCTAGATGAGGAGCATTTGTTCTTGGAGCTGTCGTGGCGTATGTGCCTAGAGCCTTTTGGAGCTACCAACACCTTCAAGCCCAGAGCCTTTCATTTTGTTTGTTGATTAGGCGTAAGGGGAGGGGAGATGATGTCTGTATTTTGTTGTTTTACTCATTGTAGTTTCAATTTGTATATTTCAGCTTGAGGGGGAGTGTTGGAAAAGTAGTATACTAGAATGTGTTGTCAGTAGCACTAGTAGTATGTCCAAGGGCGGCGCTATACGTAACGTCAAAACAGGGCCTCAACCACAAAAGCAAAAAACACAAAAAAAAAATTGTCAAAGTAACCACACAAGCCAAAAAAAAAAATTGTTAATGTAATACAAAAGAAATCATAAACCGAGACATATACTTTTTGTTAAAGTGTTGCTGCAAAATAAGAAAGACTATTGTTTGTCAAAAAAAGTATGAAAGAAGTAAGATAAAGAATGGAAAATTCAAAAGCAGTAGCTATCCTCAAGCTTGAACACCCTCTCTTTTCTTTGATAAATCTGATAGCATTTTCTCATCTCTCTGGTCCTTATTTAAATCAATGCCCTCAAACATAATCTTGGATGTTCGATATTGATTGCCAAAGGCAGTACCAAAGCCAAGTCCTACACCACAACCTCCACCTACGCCAAGACCCAAGAAACTCAAGGACACACCTCCAAAACTCCATCCGATTCCAAAACCGCAACCAATGCCAAAACCGTTGTATGAAATTGTTGGAAAGAGTTCCAAAACCGCAACCAATGCCAAAACCGTTGTATGAAATTGTTGGAAAGAAAAAAAATAGAGAAGGAGACGGATTTTTTATTTTTTATTTTTTTTAGTTGCCATGTTGTAGCCGTTGTCTACATTAATTGATTGGAGAATTAAAGTTTTATTTTGGAAACATAACTTAATTAGTTAGAAGGTAAATATTTAATTCCAATTTTAATGGAGAGAATATAAGAATTAAGAGAATAATCTATGTGAAATTTTCAGATTAATTAGATTTGTTAGATTAGTTTTGGATTTTTTCTTCAATGTGCGTGTCAACACTTAATAGGTGAGTTTGGGGCCCTCAAGATTCGGGCCCTGTGGCGGTCACACACCACGCACATGCTCAAGCCCGCCCTGAGTATGTCTACTCTCCTTATATTATGAGAGTCAGCCCGGCGGCCCCTATGTAAGAAATAACTTTGCTTATTCAATGTATTTAAGAAGTTCTACTATAATTATTTGGCTTTTGACAACAGAAACTTCTTCAGTCACTCAGCTTATATAACTAAAGTGAGAAACACTAACCGTATTTTGATAAAAGCGTGCACATTTGCAGTGAAGTAGATGATCAATTGGGGAGGTCAAGATCAGAATGATCAAAGACCCATTTGCAAATGCATAGCAAATTATGGAGAATAATAAGAAGCTGCTTAGTGGAGGAAACGATTCTGATATTATTAGCAGGGAGGATACCAATGAAACCACAATGGGCAATATAGCTAGGAGCAAGAAAGCCAGTGGCATTCTCAGATTTAACTCCACAGCAGCCAAAAGAGATGGCAGAGGCAGATCAAGTTCCCATGTGCGTGCTTGTCGCATCAGAGCGAAAAAGATAATGGCTATGGAGAAACCAACTATCTGCACATATCAACAAATGAAACAAAGCAACTTAACAAAAACTGAGAGTACTAACTTCCAGTACGAGTACATGAACTGTAAGTATGCACATGATCGAAATAACTAGCATTCTATCACCATGAAAAGTAGTAGTAATTACTAGTACACGAATATCTGAGCACATGCACTCTTTTTATGTATACATTTACATTTGGACGTATAAGAATTTATTATCTCCACGAAAATATGTAACAATGCCTTATGTGAGATTATGGCCAATGTGTATCGTCAAGCACCCCATGTGTGCAACTTTGATGGAGTTGGTGGGAATCTTAATTTGTGGGTTGCGAGCTAGAAAGGGGGATTGCTTCTCGTGCACTATGCCTCAATGTGGCCAATTTTTCAAACATGATAAGGAAATTTTTCAAATCATTTGATACCACATTAGATTCACATATGAAAAATGGTGTATAATATTCACAAGTTTGGTGCAGCAGAAATGTACAAGTAGGGGATTAACTAGTGTCAATACATGTATCAAGTAATACCGAATCAAGATTTTAAAATTACCTCTGAACAGTATAAAAGCAAAAATCTGCCAGCAGCAGTAGTGACAGAAACGCCAGCACCAATCGTAAATGAGCAATGTGGATCTAACTGCATAAGGATGAAAAACAATAATAAAATAAAAGTGACTCCAACAGATCTGGTGGAAAAAAAGGACTTCACTTCTTACCAGTAACAAAACTGTAGTCATGTCAGACTCTTGAGTTGAATCCCAAAAAGCTGGTGATGAATCCACTGAAATAGTCTCAGAATAGAGATTAGGAATTACATGCAGACCTGAAGTAGAATACCAAGCAATAGCTACTGGAGGAAAACAACGCAATCTGCACAGCCCTGCAATATTAAGAAAGACCGGTCACCAATAGAAGATAGTTACTTGAAAACAAAACAAAAAAGTTCAAAGGAATCTACCAGAAACATGACACAACTTTGCAATACTATGAAAGACCAACAACTCAATTTATCACATAACCTTGAAGATTGTCGACTATTTACCTTGAAGATTGTCACCTAATTTGCCTGCTCAAAATAATGTAGAATACACTTTAAATGCTTAATTTGCAATCTCGAATTACTGATTTCCATTTATGTCAAAAACCTACTTTTTTGGCAGCCAGCAGAAAAAACCCAATCACACATCTTTCCAAATGTGTGTGTATTCATGGGCTTGCAGTTTCACACTCACATTATGTATTTGGAGGTAAAACCACAAAGTGCCAGGATGTTTTAGTGAATAGGTTAGGAGTACTCCTTGTGATTGCTTTGTAAAGTTCCCCACTTTCTCCCTAAAAAGAATGTTTAATGTTTACTAGTGTATAAATCAAGATCCAGGGATCGAGTCATAGCATGGTTGGCTGTCAACACAAGTGTCATGGGATCAAGAAGAAAAACCAAAAAAGTGTATAAATCAAGAAGCTGCTTGCCAAATGGGTCCCCAAATAAAGCTAAACTTTGACCAAGAGACCAAAGTTACATGCCATTTAGTTGAAGGGAATTGATTAAGGCTCTGAAACACAAACCCTAGAGTGACCTACCTAGCTGCACTGCAGGTAGTGTAACTCAAAAATTCTTCACCTTTCATCCTAATGGAGGACTTGCAGCAGTGGCAAGAAAGGGAGCGGTGCTAGATTGATTGACGGAGAAGGTGATAAAAAACGCAGAATCAGTAACGAAAATTTTGAAATTTCAGAGTCTCTCTTTTTAATATTTAATAACAAATCAGCCAAGAAATTCAACGTGGTAGAAGCCTTGAAAACTGTCTCCGATACCACTTTGATGCAATAGCAACTGCTGATCAAACTCAATTTTCAGCTACAGCAGTTCACATAAATGACGCTGCCACCTGGCAGTGCATATTTAAAACTTGCATAAATAATCACATGTCAGCCTTTGCTTTAAAATTGCATAACTACACGTGAAATGATCGAAATGCCCTAAAAAATGGTCAAACAACTTAAGTTGTCTCATCTCATAATGCGTATTTCAATTTTCCACAGACTTACATTACTATTGGAACGAGACTAAAGGTTTTTAAACCCATTTCCGTGTAAAACTAATTAAGAAACTAATCTATACCAACTAACCCTAATTAAAACCATGCTGCATCAATATCAAAATTAAACACGTTTTCAAAAATACCTTTCTAGTTTTTACCCATGATTTGAACTGTTCCTACATTTACTTTGATGGGTCATTAAGGTACTTGAGTAATCAAGAAAACAGTCCCCAAATTTTGAGATTATTTAGATTTCTCTCCACTTAAAGTGAGTCTAGACATGTACTCATCATTGAGATTGTCCAATATTAGTAGTTTAGTACTTCGATGAACTCATCATTGAGATTGTCCAATATTAGTAGTTTAGTACTTCAATGATACCACCATAGCACTATCCAAGTATATCATTACTTGTAGTTGATCTTCACCATTATCTGAAATTACTACCTTGAAATTGCCTAAACTTGCCAGTGGAGGTATTCTATCTCCCAGACATCTCATGTGCTTCCATATGCCATACCTTCATCTTGGTACGATCACAAATCATCATAGTATCTTCTTTAGCAGTGCCTTTCTTCAAGAGACTCAGACCACCATTTTAGTGTCTTTGATCTCTTCCAACATTCCATGCGTTGTCCTTAGAATCTCTTTCTTCATGATGTCAACAAGTGCATGCAGTTTCATCCCGAGGGCACAAATTGTCAGCACAAAGTTAACTTAGTTTCAACCACTAGATACTTGATGGAGTCCCCATTTCTTATTATTCTCGCTATCAACTATTCAACCTCCTCTTGTCCAACTGCAAGAGTAAATGCTGTGTCACTGAGCATGCCTTGATAGCCTAAAACTGTCACTCCGAAGTATCACCCTCGACTCCACAGACTTGTTCCTTTTCCTTTTACTGCACTTGTTGTGCTTCCTACTAACACCTTTTGAATCAATATGGTTACTTGTGCACTATCCATTTACACTGACACAGTTCACTGTTAAGAATGCAATGCCAACACCTTCCACCGATAATAAGGCTTTTAACCACACTTTGATACCACTTGTCAGGGGCCAAGCATCAACTTGCTACCAACCATGCGGTACTCGAGCTAAGTTGCTAACCGACCATCTACTAAATTCAACCTTCTCATAGTGGCTTCAAAAATCCACACACACAGACTCACACTCGCACTCACACAAAAACAACAACAGCAAAAAATATAAAATAAAGTTATGCGATGAGATATATCATATATAACAGAAAGGAATGCAAAGTAATACGATGAGATATCCGATCAGAGAAAAATAAAAGCAACATAAAGCAGAAACAAGTACACTAAAACTCGCGAAGCAAGTCCCATCAAATATCCCCATCTAAACACAAAAGCCTCCAAAAGTAGTAGCACGCAAGTCCTCCCATATCTTTTACCAAAGGAAGATACGTCTTACAAGCTCACACAACATAACACAAGAACAACAGAAAATCACATGTTCAAAATATCATGATGTTTGAATTCCTTCATATTACTTCAACGAATATGCCCCTAGTTTTACTGTGAAATAGGACCTTTAAAGGGCAGGAATTGTGCGGACCGTGCCAAGATGTACTACTTTGAAAAATAAAATAAAGGTAAGTGAGTTCCATAGAGCAGTTGTGGACTTGTGGCAGGGATATTTCTATGGTTATAGAGATATCAAAATCAGTGACCAATAACACCAAGCCTAGGCTTATCTAATATCAAACCACAGCAAGCAGACATGGTATATTTAGTTTTCTAGATAAGCAACCAATGCAGCTATTTATAGTCCGAAATGACCGTATGCTTCTGTAGAACTTAGAATTTCGCGTAGGATCCCAACATCAGATGATCAATCGGGATGATGCACAGCAATGATTAACACAAACACAAGAACATACAATCAGTTCAAAATTCAAACATCGAATGTTACATGGACACGCCATATTTTGAAAGAAACCCGTGTCGGATACATATCCACGTGTCCGTGTCGGACACATATTAGACACATATTGTATGTGATTTACCTCAAATTTTTATATTTCGCCATGTCAAACACTATGCATCCGTGTCCGATACGGACACACCTATCTGTGTCAATGTAACTTATCCTTTTGAACAAATTACAATGATATAAATAGTAAAAGCATCGAATTTTGACTTTATATTTTTATTTAAGTAGTGCATAGAGAACCAAAACCAATGTACTGATCTACATCTAAACTAATTATCATGAGAATAAGAAAGACTAGCTAAACTTGCTAAAAATCGCAACCGGCAAAAGACCTAAAAGCTTATAGAAAATGATAGGTTTAAAACAAGAGGGTGATCCTCCTTTAGAGATATTTCCTGCACCATTAAAGATCGCATATTGGTCAAATTTGCAACAGCTAATATCTTCAAAAAAAAGTAATAAATGTTAACAGAGACAGATTGCTGCCATTCTTTTTCTTCACTGAATGAATTCCTACATCTCAAAAAGGGCAGGCCAGACCGCCAGACAGAAACAGAGACCTGTCTAGACACATTAAATTTCAAGAATTAATGAACAGACTGGCAAGTTAGTAAAATAATAACCTTCTCAGAATAGAAAGAAAGTAGCAGCGACGCAGGGGAAAACTTTCTCTTCCCATCATCCGGATTAAAAAATTGTCCAACTGCCATGGAAGCTGCTGGTGGAGGCCTACCTGACACAGTCTGGGCTTCAAAAAGTTGAGTTACACGTTTATAACAAAAGAGGGAGATGTAAGCTTCATAAAATGAGTACAAAGTAATGCCACAATATTATGTCCTTGACTCCTGCCCAGGCTCAGAAAGAAGTTCCAACCAACTAGGCTTTTGAGTATCATGCAAAATTATCACAACTAATATCAGTACTCCTTGTCCAATGGATAAAGAGAAAAATACCGGACGAGGTGAAACTGAGATAGTTAAAAAATGGAAACCGCGCATATCCTCAGGGCCTAACTGAAGTACTGCAGAAGGAGGTGGTTGTTCTGTTTGGCTCCCTGGCTCAATCTGATAAATAAACAGCACAAATACATAAATCGGCATAACATCCCGATACAATTTTGAATTTTCGTATAATTATCGGGCTTAGAGAACTACAGATTTTAATGGAACCAGCTATTGTTTCTAGGAATGGTAGCACTTTCTTTCATCACTACTATACCAATGAAACAGTAAAAGAAGACTCCTCAAGTGAAGAAACAATTGCAGAAATTGTTGGCACAAATACTTATATCCAAAGAGCATCTGTTCCTTGCAAGATAGTAAGAATATACTTGAAGATTCCAAAGTTCAATACCTGTATTGGAGCTGGTCCTGCAGGAATCTCAACCATCTTTGATGTCACCTCCACTACTCCTTTACTTGGACTTGTGTCTGAGGCCATTTTGCTCTTTTCAGGCCAAAGATGAAGCCTGACCCCAGAACATGGAGCAAGGTTTGTAACAAATGCAAAGTAGTTTTTTCCATCTGATCCCTAGGCACAGAATTCATATTGTGAACAACATAATAGTTGAGAAAGAACACAATGGAACAGAAACAATTTAGAGCCTATAGGACCAGACATTCAGTTAATGAGCAAGATTCAAATAATATTTGCGTCAACATGTAATTTGAACTTTGGATGAATGGACAATATATGAAGCATGGGCATGAACACGCAATTCCTAATACCAAATGCATCTAAGATTAACAATAAAATCAACGTAGAAAGAAAAATGAACCAAAAGAAAATCCTAAGAAACTAAAAAAGTTAAAAAGGTATTAGTGGAGCTAACCAGTTTTAGGATGTCTAACCACCGCCGTCTCCCATCCATTGCTAGAACAGTGACAGTGGTCGATATTGTAGCAATGACAATTATTCATGGTGAATTGGTGATAATCATAGACTGTGAACTCGTGATATAAAAGGGATCCATTTTCTGTGTAGTGCAACAGGTAATAGCAATTGTCACAAAAGTAACAGGGATTTTCCTGAGCCCACTTATCATCAACTGTTACCTTCGTAGCTCGATAGACCTTACAAACAGAACATTTTCGGAAACGGTTTTTATGTTGAAATGTAAGTACTGGATAGGGTACCCGGTTTTGCACATCCTCAGGGTGAATCAATCTCATGTCTCTAATCACAATAATACGCTTGCAATCTCCCTGATGGCAACTCGAAACGACAAGTCACAAAATCGAATCTTATGCATGTCAACAGCTTTGAACTGAGGTAAGTGGGGAGTGGTCGCGTGAGCTAACAATGCCCTTTGCTTCTGCTGCAATTCACCCGATAGTATGCACTCCCATTTAGATTTCCTAAGCCACTCAAATATCGGATCACTATAATCTATAGCAGAAGGATCTCTCTTATCATTACAAAAAACATCTTCTATAACAAAATAACCGGAATGATCAGTCAAACAATATATTTGATCTCTCCACTCACTTAACATTTGACTACCAAGTACCCATATTTTCGACATCTTATACACTTGAACACAAAGAATAACTTGAGGATAAGGAATAGGAATATGTTCATTTACATTGGACAGCTTTCTAATCTTCGTTATAAATTTAAGTGATGTCATCTTCCCAATGTTCTCTAATAAAGGAACTGACACCTCATTGCCACTACTAAACGAATGTAATTTCACAGCCATTCTATCTTCATCTTGTTTCTCCTTTATCTTAACTACTTCCTCTATCTTTCCAACAAAACTAGGATTCTCTAATTCAACAGCCCTTTTTGTACCCTTGTTCTTTTTTTTTTTATTTGTTGTTGTTTGTAAAGATGTATGAATTTGTAATGCATCTTTTGAAGCTATTTCGACTAGATCTTCTTCTGAGAGAATCTTTAGTTCATTGACTGAAATATCCTCGTCCTGATAATCGTTGTGAAAATAAATTTTGTAATTCTATGACGACTGAGGTTTCGAATTCAACTGCTCCATCCTCCATCTGGTATCACAAATTCGAAAGTTTAATCCAGTAAAAGGAGCGATGGATCAACTCGTCTTCAGATTTATAGTTATCATTCATAACTCATCAACATATATGAGAAACCCTACCCATCCCACGTGTTGAGACTTAAGCGAGAAGAAAAAATAGAATGGAAGACTAAAAAATAGCGGAGTGATGGAGGACTGCTAGTGGGAAATACATTAACTTCACTTTTAATTTTAATAGGGTATTCAGCGTGCGTTTGGATCAATTCATTTTTGGCCCCAATTCTATCAGACTCAACTTTAACCGTTCGTATGTTTTGCTCCTTATGATTTCAAAATCCCCACACACACACGGTTAGCATCCAAGGGTTATTAGCTACTAGCCGTTGGAGTTTTGAATGTTGCTCCCATAGTCCTTTAATAAAAGAGGAGCTAAAAGCTTAAAAAGTTTTGTCAAAATAGAGGCCAAAAATAAAAATATTTTTAAATTGAATATTTTTTTTTAAATATACTAAAATCTCCCAATTCAATAGACTTCATAGTGTTTATTTTGCAAAATATAACCCTAATTGGATAAAACTCCTAATTTGTTACGTGTAATTAGGGCCAATTTATCTTTAATAATATACACAGTATAACCTTAATTTGACGAAAGCCCCTATTTGTGTACATGTAATTGGGGCCAATTTATGCACAATATACACAATAGAAATCTAATTTGACAAAAGCCCCAATGTATATAGTATAATTTGGGCCAATTTATATTCAATTTTACAAATAAATTATAATTGGAAAAAACCCCCCAAATTTTATAAGTAATCTTAAACCCTAGTTGTTAGGGTAATTGTTAATTAGTCATTTTAATACCCTAATTATAAACTAATTCCTTCTTGACTTCTTGTAATATGTAAAAACTAACATCCAACCCGTCGATTTTTTAATTTAGATGGTCATTTAAATTGAAATCAACGAAATGAAATTGTATTGGAATCCAAGATCGAAATAAATCGAAACTGAAATTTACAAGTTCCATGTGCAAGTCACATGAAAGGTAAAATTGTCATTTTAAAAATATGATACGGAACAGTTAAAGTTGACTCAGTCAACTAACAGAATTGGGGCCAAAAACGAATTAAGCAACTTACAGGAACCAAACGCTGAATACCCTATTAAAAATGGGGCCAAAATCGAATAAACTCTATTTTTTGTTTGTTTATATGGAATACTTTTATACTAAGGCACGTGTTTTTGTCCACTTCCAAAGTTTCAGACTTTCAGCCGATATCTTTGACTGTTGATTGATGAAATAGATTATAGAATACTTAAATGTCCAATTTATCCTTCACATTTTATTTTATATATTAAACATATAGGGATATATGTGTAAATAGCCAAAATTAAATATATATTATAATATATTAGTATATAAGTCGGATTAGGTCGGTTATTTTCAGTTATCACAAATCAAAACCTAGCACCGAACCGACCTAGTCGGTTTTAGCATATTTACAACTGATCCGAACCGATCTAAATGGATAACCGACCTGTATGGCACGGTTCGGATCGGGTCGATCGGTTTTGTCGGGTTGAACAGATTTTTGCACACTCCTAGAGAACACAAAGAATTTAGAGCGGTTTATGGGGGCACTCCCTGGCCAAGTTAACAAATTGAAGACTTTAGGCCTACTTTTTCAGTTTTTTCAACCCGTGGAGCAAAAAAAAAAGACCAAACCCGAAACAATTGTTCTAATTAAAACTCATAAAACAGGCCCGTAGGACAAAATTGCGTTTTAATTTTGCTTCTAGTTTGGTTCCGCAAATAATTAAGGCTCAAGGACAAATCAGGTTGACCACTGCTGAAAAACAATATTACCCTTATTTAAGTTGTTATCAGTTAAATCAAAATCAAAATATTGTGGCTATTGGGGAAAACTCTCACGTGACTTTTCAAGCACACTCACATTTTATGTTAGGACTAACATGAAAATTTTAATTTATTTCATATTGTACACATGCATAGTGGTGTTTGCATGTTTATTGAACACATGCATATTGGTGGGTGTGTGCATGTGTGGTAGTAATGTTTGCATGTTTGTCACACACATGCATAATGGTGTGTGCATGTGTGGTATACACATGCATAGTAGTGTTTGCATGTTTGTTATGCACATGTATACACATATATACTGTTTGCATATGTGTTATACACATGCATAATGATGTTTGCATGTGTGCTATACACATGTACAATAATTAAGAGCTAATGTTGATTACGTGTTTTTATGTATTTCAGGCAGTAAAGTCAATTATGTGCAGAAATGTGCCACTTTGGCGAAATAAAGGAGCAAGGGTTGGTTACTAAGAAGTTATGTGATAAAAGCCAAGATTCAAGGAGACAAAGCCTTTGTAAAACCCAATCAAAAGCTGAAAAGTCAACACGGGCAGAAATAGAGCACAAGTCAGCAGAATTTCCGAAGACCATATCTTTGGACTCAGACCTCGGATTTTGGCCTACCTTACATCAAAACGACCGGCTTGGAAAGAGCTTTCCAATGGTCCAAGCCTTGACCTGATCAGAGGAGCAAAAGTGGATGAAAAATCTGATGAAGTCAAAGCCAGCTGAAACGGGCTTTGTGGACTGAAGAAATTGGGCTTTGGGCTCGATTTTCTGGCCCAAAACATGGCTCCTCAGCCCATGCATGAAATTGTGGATCTGGTCTGCTCCCTTACAATAAAGAAGGCTTAGCTCTTAAGTTAGAGTTGGTAGATAATCTAGAATAGAAAAGTAGCCATTAAAATAGCTTGTAGATCTAGTTTTTCTGAATTCAATTAGTTAATTAATTAGTTTCATACATTGTTCTAGATTAGTTATTTGAATCATTATCCTTCATTAGATAAATAAAATAGTTTATTCTTGATCATTTCGATTTTTGTCATTTAAATTTGTTTAGATCTAATTTCAATTGTTATTATTCAATTCTTAGTTATTAATTTAGATTTCAATTATTGTTTAGTTAAATTTAATAAAGTTATAATCTTTATATTACGTCTAGTTTTAATTCATATCGTAGTATAATTCTCACCATTGCTCTCATTAGACTTTGGATAGACTAGTCAATTGTAGAAAACTTGAATGCTAAAGAACTAGGAGTGGAACGAACTTTTTACTCCACTCTATTTCGATATAATTGAGAGTAGATATCTTTGATAATCGAGCATCTAGTTCAGTTTAGTTTTACTTGCGTTTTGAGTTTCATTGTTCAATTCGTAGGTAAACTATTCATTTTACGTTTATCAGCTAGTCTAGCAAGATCCTATAGTATGAGGCATAAGTACATTCTTATGCTTTTTTTTGGTTTGCCGCGTCATGTGCTTTTTTTTCCCTCGATTTACGTACCGCTACACGGGATTGGGTTGGGGTGAAATTATGAGACCCACCAATTCGTTGTTCATTCGCTTTAGGTGTTATGACTTGGCCGGATGGAGGTCTGCAACCTCAATGGGTTGCTCTTTACACCCCATCGCATCGAAAGTAACGCTTTGACAAAGTTAGCACGGGTTAATGAAACATAGAGAAAGTCTTGACAAGTTATCATGGTGTGGCAGGACGCAAAAGAACCTCGCTTCTATATAGAAGAGGAGGATAACCCCTAAATGCTGGATATGTGGTAAGTTTTATTTTTTTTGTTCGTGGCTGCTTATGTCCAAAGCAATTTGATTTTTGTTATCCCCATAACAGGTGGAACTCATATAGAGTTGTGTCTGTTTTTATTTATCTCTATTAGTATGTTCTAATTTGTTTTGCAAGTGTTCCAAAATTTCACGCGTTTCCATGGTATTTTCTATCCTTCTTATTTTGAATTACTTTGAGGACAAAGCATGCTTTTGTTTGGGGGGTGGCATTGAAACACACGTAATTTAAGGCACTTATTAGTATATATATGTATAATATGCACTTGTTTTCTAGTAAAAAAAATTCAAAAAAATTCAAAAATATAAAAAAAATAAAAGTTTATGCTATACACTTAGAAATACTGGTATTGTTTCTTTTTCTATGATGATAATAGTCTAGAAGTTTCACGTTAGCTCTAAATTAGAATAGTTTTTAGAAACTTAGGTTAATACATAGGTAATAATCATTGCATATTTCTATAAATATATTGTATGAGCATCTATGTTTGTATTGGCAGTAAGTTTCTGAAATCTAGGCTAGTATACTTATTCTACAAATCCGGTGAGAATATAGCCTAAAAACCTTATATGAGTTAAATGTTTGAGAAATGACATAAGGGAGAAGTAAATTCCGAATAGAGAAGTCACACGTCCACTTACCTGATCACTATGCCATGTCCTAAGAGAGAATTTAGGCCCTTTTTGGATCGATATAGCTAAAAATTCAAACCTATATGAAATTATTTTCCGCTAGTTGCCCCTCTGAGCCTTTATTTAGCCTTTCATAAACCACAATTCCTTTACCCTTTTACAAAAAACAAAACAAAATAAAAATCAGCCTACCCATATTTGAATGAGTCTGAGAATATAGATGAAGAAAAGAAAAGAGAAAAACCGGTGAAACTAATAATTTGTTAATTGCTTCAAATAAGAAAAGAAAAGAAAGTTTTTATCCAAAGAAAAGAAAAAATATATATATAAATAAATAAAATAAAAAGTTAGAACTCCAAAAAATAGAATCAAAGGAGTTAAAAGCCAAAGAAAAAGAAAAAAAATGGCTAATGATGAAAACAAAGCATAGAAGCAAAGTAAGAACAAGGTTTTCTCTAGTTACATAATATGAAGACTATATTATCTCATACTCGTCCTTTTAAATATCCATTTCCTTCATTCTTAAAACCATCACCTAATCCCCGCAACACCTAATAAAGACATCTAGCTCAATTAGGAATAGGTTAGTGTGATAGTAAGTGGCAGATGTGTTTGATCGACTTCGGCTTCCTTGTGTGTCATTGAGATTAAGGGTAAAGTGTGCCTATCGCACACTTGAGTAAAGTTTAAACTTGAGTGGAAAAATCAGAGTGGTTTTTGTCTTGACATTTATGTGAGGACCTACTTAAGGACGCTATTCCAAAGTTTCAGAAATGGACCTGTAGTGCATTTCATAGCATAGTTCATTATATATATGTTTATCTAGATGATTGATTATTATGCACATATTAGCTCAGGTTTCGACTTGATTATTCTGTATTCATTGCAAGTGAGATGTATAGATATCTGAGAATAAATAAATAAATAATAGTTATATTTCTTAGTCGTTGTAGTATAGATAAAGTTTGTGAGTATCTTCACTGGAAAACTCTCACGAGGCTATAACTCGTCCACTAGGGAATTCCTAGTGGTTTAAGGCCTTGTTACATATGGTCAATGCAATCGCACTAGGCGAAACGAGATTAGTTAGAACTTTATTTTTTGGTCATTTATTTTAATTTCTCATATTTGCTTGAGGCCAAGCATAATGCTGTTTGGTGGTGGTTTGATAAGAGCCCAAAACTGTAGTTTTAACCCCTTAACAATATTACTTTTAGACCAATTATGTGATTAATAAATAAGAGTTAGTGCTATTTACGTGTTTTTGTATATTTCAGGCATTGGAGTCGAATATGTGAAGAAATATGTCCCTTTCGCGAGATAAAGAAGCAAAGGTTGGTTACTAAGAAGTTCTATGATTAAAGGCCAAGATTCAAGAAGAAAAAGCCTTTTTAAAGCCCGGTCAAAGCTGAAAAGTCAAAGTCAACGCATACAGAAATAGCGCATAAAAGTCAACAGAACTTCCGAAGGCCGTATCTTTGGACTCAGACCTCAGAATTGGGCCTACCATATGTGAAAACGACCGGCTCGGAAAGAGCTTTCTAATGGTCTAGGCCTTGACCCAATCAAAGGAGCAAAAGTAGGCAAAAAGGCTATTGCAGTAATTTCTAGCAGAGAAACCTTTTTTGGACCGAAGTAATCAAATTTTGGGCTCGATTTTATGGTCGAAAACTTAGATTTTAATACTTAGACTTAGTTTATAATTCAGTACTTAGTTTACACTCCTTGATTAGATTCATAATATAGATTAGACTTAATTATTTTAGTCAGTACTTGGTTTTTAATACAGTTTTGAATCATTAGACTCTTTTCCATTAGATAAATAAAATCCAAGTTATTGTTCTTTATTATGTCTTCTTCTTATTTCTATATTAATGATAGTTTGATGAATCGAAGTTAAACCTCCATTATAGGGGTTTGGTGAAGCTTTAATAAAAACTTAATGTGTTAGTGTAGAAATAGTTGTAATAATCTATTCCACTCTAGAAGGTAGTTAATTCACATACTAATTATTAGTTGGTAGAGATTGTCATGAATAATTAGGGATTAGAAAGACACAATCTTTATGTGAAAACATAAAGATTACAACAAATCTATATTAGTTTATCAAGGTGGAATCAAATTCCCCTAATTCCTCTCTCCATATTCACATCTTAGTATTAAATTACCGTAGTATAAGTTAGAACATTTTAATTAGTATTCAATCACCACATTAGCATAATCTCATTTCATTACTCTCATCGATTTGGTTAGAATTAATTAACTAGGAAACCTTACATCTAAACAAGCTAGGAGTGGAACGAATTCTCTACTCCACATATTGTATTGATATAACGAGAGTAGAACTTTGATCACCGAGTAAATTGTTGTGTTTTACTTCTGTTTAAGTTTAATTAGTTAAGTAGGAGTAAACTATACTTTTTATGTTTTATCATTATGTGTACTCCAACAAGTTGGGTACACAACACACAATACTAGCCTATACTTACAAATTTGCTATATTGGTTTTCCCATCGGATAAGCCATGAAGGCTTTCCTTCAGTGATGATCGAAGAATTTTCTTGCAAGCTTGCACCTATTTTTGACAAGATATCAGCTGCAACGTTGGCCTCTCTCCATGTGTGAGTAATGGAGAGGGATTGAAGTTTTAGCCGACATGCTTTCCATCTTGCTTGTAGTTCCCAAATGATTTCTCCGCTAGTGAAAGAAGCCACTGTTGCAGTAGAATCAGACTCTACCCAAATTTTTAACCAACCTCGTGCAATCGTCGTTTCCACGCCCAAAACGATAGCATGACACTCTGTTTTGTAACTGGTGCTGACACCTAAGTTCTTATGAAGAGTAATAAGAAAATCACCAGTAAAGTTTCTGAAGGTTGCACTTATACTTGAAAGACTAGGATTGCCAAAAGAGGCACCATCAGTTTCTGAAGGTTACACCTATACATGGGCCCCTCTCATTAGGTCATGCTATGAGAGAATCATCTGACGAGAGTAATAATATGACACGTGTATTATGGGTTGTAACATATTTAATATTTAATGTTATCTTGTATTGAATTGAATTAAAGTCTTTGAATCGGCAAATCAATCCTTGAATTGAATTGAAGTCTTTGAATCGGCAAGTCAAACCTTGAATTGAATTGAAGTCTTTGAATCAACAAGTCAATCCTTGAATTGAATTGAAATATTTGAATCGGCAAGTCAATCCTTGAATTGAATTGAATTAATGATAAACTACTATATATGAGTAATACTAAATCGACTTTGGAGACTCCTCCGTAACCCCTAGTTTGAAGTTTTATTGACTTGAATTGAAGTCTTGACAGGTCGATACTTGGATAAGGTCTCCGACATGACAAGATATTGAATTGAATTAAAGTCTTGGCAGGTCGATCCTTGGATAAGGTCTTCATCCTGACAAGATATTGACTGGTAACGACTCGCTAACTGCAATAGCTCTATAAAATATGTGAGTAGGACATAGCAGAAACCCTAAGTTGGAATTTGATCATTATGATCTGTTGGTTGTTGCTGCAGTTGGTCATTTCAATAATGCAAGTGGAGATGAAGTTAGGTGAAAGCTTGGTCTAAAGCAACTCCTATTGCAACATGGAGCAATAGTATCCTACCTCGATTGGAATAAATATCCTACTACAGTAGGTGCTAATTGTCATTATGTACCAATACTTGGAGCTAGAAACTTATGAACGAATCATCGATTGTTTTGGTAGTTTTTCTACCAGTACGTCTTTTGTAAATCCAGAATCTCTCATGTAAGACTTTCACCATTCTTGAAATCCGAAGATCTTAAGCATTTGAACTACTGTGATGTAGTCAGTACCGTACCCAATGCAAAACCATAAGAGTCTAATAAGACTACGAAGTGTTTCTACTGCAACAATTGGGTGAACTAGTTAGTAATCTTGCACATACTTGATTTATGCACAAAAAATTTGGTTGGGTGACCTGCTAAGGAGGGAGTTGTAATGTACGAAAAGAAATAAGTAATATCGATTTGCATGGATCATTGAGCTTAAATCACAAATGAATCGAACATGCACAGGCATATGACAATATCTAACCCCAATTTGAGATGGTTGTCGCTAGCCCCACCCCGTTTCTCGAGTGTAAGCAACCTACAGTCAACCCTTGAAGGAACGAGATGTACATAAAGAAAATAGTATCAAGGAGTGTACTTAAAATTTGAATATATAAGCTGTTTTTTTCTTTTCACATGCTTTTAAAAATAATCGGGGAAAAATGAGGCACTCCATTGCTCTCTCAAGATTTTTTAAACTATAAGCTATTAGGCTGTGGCGATGATGTAGAACGTGCAGCTAGATAGCATTACCATGGAAGCAGAACAGTATTCAATAGCAACTAGAACTAGTATTTTCCATAATGAAATATTGATTTTATGTCAACTTTTGTTGTTTGGTTACTTTGGTGTTTAGCTGGGCGCTTGCCTAAAGACAACAATGTGTCATAGATAGGGAATTCTGGACTTTCAGACGGGAACGTGAAGGGTGGACTCGTAGGCGGATAGAGTTAATGACTATTTAGTACCACGAACTTTCACATTTTTTCCTAAATGGTACCCGAACTTTGTTTCTTGCCTATTCGTACCACAAAGTTTCAATTTTTTTCAATTTAGTACCTCAGTTAATTTTCCATCCAATTCCGTCCAATTTCACTAACGGCGTTAGCACTATTCACACAGCACTATTCATGTTAATACTATTCACACAGTACTATTCAAGTGAACAGTGTTTTCACTATTCACATTAACATTGTTTTTTTTTTAATTCAAATTTTGAAAAACACTATTTACGTGAATAGTAAAAACACTGTTCACATATTTTTTAAAAAAAATCTTTAATCAATCTTAAAAATTAATTCTTTAATAAAAAATAATAAAAAAAACACTATTCAAGTGAGCAGTGTTTTTGCTATTCACGTGAACAGTGTTTTTTTTTATAATAATCTAATTTTTAAGATTGATTAAAGATTATTAAAAAAACACTGTTCACGTGAATAGTATTTTTTTTTTCATTAAAGAATTAATTTTTAAGATTGATTAAAGATTTTTTTTTGAAAAAAAACTGTTCACATGAAAAGTGAAAACAATGTTCATGTGAATAGTGTTTTTTTGAAAAAACAATGGTCACGTGAATAGTGAAAAATTGTTCACATGAATAGTGCTGATGTGAATAGTGTTAACGCCATTAGTGAAATTGGACGGAATTGGATGAAAAATTAACTGATGTACTAAATTGAAACAAATTGAAACTTCGTGGTACGAATAGGCGAGAAACAAAGTTCGGGTACTATTTAGGAAAAAAAACGAAAGTTTGTGGTACTAAATAGTCATAAACTCTAGACGGATATTATGAAGTAGGGGAAAACTCAAAGCTCCATTTTCCAATGGCTTTCTCCATGACCATGCTTTCGGTTGAGTGTGATTGAATCGGAAAAAAAAAATATAAAGCGATAGACGAGTATGATCATGTGAGGGAGCTTATCAAATGGGGAATAAATTACTTACTGCTGCCCTTTAATTTCTCTGCTACAATCATCGACCAAATTTATAGTCAGGTACCATGACCAACAGTTTATATAGATGTACTTAGTTACTTTAAATCACATCTACCTAACATTTATTATACTCTCTAACTTTAAATCACATCTATAGTTTGATCATGTTGTTATATATAACGGTTTCAAAATCAATCAAAGTGATAAATATATTTATTATAAAAATATGGATGGAATTTGTGTTATGATATGTTTACACAACTTCATAGTTGTCACTATATTGGCTAATTTAACTTGACTTAATTATCAAAATGCCACCTATGCCACTAATGATCAAAATATTTTAATATTTTTGTGTGTCCAAGTTGGTGGAGCTCAAAATCTGACACAAAATGGTGACGACTAGAAATGTTGGCAACGACCGGAAGATATGCGGTATGAGCGCCCGGTCTAAATAACTACACAAGGGTAGCAGCTTTGGCAGCTGCTTCCCTTGTCTTTTAAGACGATATTGAGTATTCAAAGAAACTCTTGAATGGTGTCAGTTCCCTCTATAGCTTTGCTAATGACAAAGGCAAGCGTTGTTCTTATAGTCGCGATAATTAAAATATCCCCGGCAGCGGCGCCATTTGACATTTGTAAAAAGTGGGATTGGGTTTTGTTGCTCATCTTAGACCATTTGTTAGGAGGAATGATTTTGATGGTTGGAAAATCTCTTTCTAAACTTTTCTAACCTTTCTTTAACTTGTTCTTGATGTTAAATGGTGGAAACACAATTAAAACTATGGATTGAAATAAAAAAACATGTATGGAAAGGGTTGGTAAGATGGCAGGGCAGCTGCTTCCATTGTCTTTCAAGACGATATTGAGTATTCAAAGAAACTCTTGGATGGTGCTAGTGCCCTATATAGCTTTGCTAATGACAAAAACAAGCGTCATTCTTATAGTTGTGATAATTCAAATATTGCACGATACTATAATTTAGCGGGCTATTGGGACGAAATCATTTGGAGTGTGGCATGGATGTTTTTTGCGAGTGGAAATGTTAGTTATTTGGAACGTGCAACCGAAGATACTGTAGCAACTTATGCGAAGGCATTTAGTCGTATTCCGGATCTGAGTGTGTTGAGTTGGGACAACAAGTTGCCTGCAGCAGAACTCTTGCTAACAAGATTGAGGATATTTTTGGACCCTGGTTACACTTATGAGGGCCTATTGAGAAGATATCACAATGAGGCTGACCGTAACATGTGTTCTTATCTTCGACAATTCAATGTCTTCAACTGGAAAAAAAAAAATGAAAAAATATATTTTCATTTGAAAAATGACATAAACAACTAACATTTAAAATTCAATGGATTTGTTTTCACTGTTGAACCACCACCTGTCAAGGCAATCGTAGCTATGGAACCACCTAGGTTTAGTGTAAATTTCAAAATTAAAGATTTCATATCTGCCACTTTCTATCCATCATCGTGACCCCCATCACATGCCTTTTTCAACCTCTTCGAAATCATGTGATTTTGTTTCATATCTATTCAAATAGTGATTGTTAATTACTTTTTCATTATAATTTTTTTTTTCTAAGTTAGGAATATTTTTCTCGACTTTTATAAACTAATTATATGAATTGTGTTCATTTTTATAAACTAAAACTTATATATCATATAGTTCTAAAACCTATAGTAAATTATTAGCATTAATGTGCTTTTGTGGTTAAACTAAATGTGCCCTCCCTCTCTCTCTCAACGCGTTTTGGTTTTTAGAAGACTTCTAAAGATTTTTTTTTCACTTATTAGGGATTAGGTTGGAATGTTGGATTGCTTTTCTAATTGGTTTAATATATCAAATAACAGTGTAGTGCAACAAAAGACTTCAATTAATGTCCGAATATTCCCTTTTTAGTGCTATAAAAGATTTTGAACACGTTTTTTTTTTATTAAATTAAGTGGAAATTTTATTGATAACGAGTTTTGTTGTTGTTTTTTTATTTATTTATTTTTTATAACGAGTTTAAAATATAGATATAACCATGCCCTAAAAACTGGCCCTCATCTCTCTAAAGCTATGCCTATCAATTTTCGATCTATGTCACTTGAAAACTCAATTAAAACAGCCGTACATTCGTTCCCATCTAGACGGCCTACAACTATAACACCCCAAATTTTCAGAATATTTAAAATAGGGAAATATCGAAGATATAATTATCTCAATCGTCACCCTATTCAATCATCTGAAAACCAAGGATGAAACGAAACCCTAATAACATATTATCAACAACGATATTAAAATATGAGATCAAATTTAAAACCAAAAAAGGCGATCCTTCTTCAATCACATTATTAAACTACTGAAAAAACTAACCAACTCTATTACATCTCGCCGAAAAAAAACAAAACCGCATACACTTCGGAAAAACTTAAACCGTAAGACTCCAAGAGTAAATCCAAATCACGTGTTTGTATCGCTCCGTGATTTTTTTAAATAATGTGATTTTTCTATTTTATTAATTAATTAATTATTTATTTATTTTCAAAATTGGTTTGATTGGACTCGGGATACGTGGCCCGTTTTGGTTTTTGGTCGAAGGGGCGGTGTTGGGGACCCAAGATATAAAACACATTTTTCTAAAAATAGGGTTCGAGAAAAATAATATATTAAAAAAATGGAAGCATATAGTGGTTTCTTTTTGAAGGGTGGAAGCACGACGATTGATTCGGACCCCGGAGAATTCGAGGAAAGGCGTGAATACAGGTGAGTAGTTCGTTCTACTTTCACCGTATACAAACAACATTTTTATCGTCCCATGTTTTCTTTCAATTCGTTACTGTTCATTATCTTTGGTGTCCTGTTGAACTGTTAAAACTAGGTAAGAGTAGTATGCCATTTTTGCGTAGTTATTAAACTGTCGAAACTACGAAGGGGCTGTTGAGGGCGGCGCACCCGCCCAAACTAACTTTGTATTGAACTCGTTTTACTGTTGTGCGTGGGTGGGTTTGTTTTGGGTTGTATGATGTCGGGGGAGGGAGTAAGGGATTGTAGGTTTGGCTATGGAGGTTTGCTTGGGTGGCCTGTTGGAGTTCTGTCGCGGCTTGGACGAGCTGTCGAAGCTCTGTTAATGGCGGCAGTAAGAAAAATCGCCATTAAAAATATAGGTGAACTGTGATTGTTGTTTTTTTTGTGTTGATTGAACATTGGGGATGATGTTTGGAGGGATTTCGATTGTTGATGTTGAACGAGCTGCTAAAGCTTTGAGGGAAGCTTTAATGGCGCCGACCGCTTTACTGTGATACTGCAAGTTGCGTTTTTGTAGTTCCAACGGTTTTGGTTGGGATTTTGAATTGTTGATGTATGGTGGTAGTTGGGTTGATGTTGAGTGGGCTGTTGGAAGCTTGAGGCCAGCCATTAATGGCGGCAGTAAAACTTTTAGATCTAGGTTGAAGAAAAATATAGATTGAATGTTTTGGGGATTTTGTTTTTAGTAAAGTTATTAGGTTTTTCATTTGGAGTCAAACCGATGTGAGGGGGAGGTGAGATAGTGGTGGCCGGATTTGGTGGCTGGTGGAGGAGAGAATTGGGGAAGAAGATGACACTGTTGACGGTTTGGGCTTTGGGCCTTGGGCCAAAACCATAAGTTTTTGTTTTGGGCCGGTTTTGTTTTAAGTGGTTGGGCCATTTTTCTATATGTTTAGATTGTTGGGCCAGTTCTAATATTTGTATTGTTGGACCAGTTCTAGTATTAGTCTATGGGCCCGTTTCATTTGTTTTGTTGGGCCGGTTTTGGTTCAATTTTCAATTTTCGCTTCGAATCTTGTTTTTAGCCAAAGATAATCGTTTTGGGCCCGTTCTAATATTAACTTTGGGACCACCCATTCGACTTAAAATAGATCCGTTTGGTTTTCCAATGTTTAAACTTTCGGGTCTAAGGTTGGGCTCGGGTCCGAATCACGACCGAATCATGAGCTACGAGCTACGACCTTTGCTGCCTTTGCCATGACCTTAACCCGCCGAACACGAAAACGATAGTTGAGTTTGACTTTGACTTGGACAAATTGACTTTTAGACTAGATAGCTTTGACTTTGACCATCGACCGTTGACTTTGACGGTTGACTTTGACATTTGACCATGGACGGTTGACTTTCACCTTTGACTTTGACCGCGACAGTTTGACTTTGACCATGACATGTTGAGTTTGACCTTGACCATGAGGTGTCAATGGCCGATGGACCGCTTGACTTTGGCCGATGATTTGTGAATGTTGACTTTTCCAGCTTTTCATATGTTTGTTTATATGGATATATATAGAATAAAATAATCATCGGATATTGATAACTTGGTTTGGTAAATTATCTAATTTAGATTTGACGTGAGTAGTGTGTAAAAGCATATTGGGCTTTGATTGATGGCGATCATGATTTTAATTTCACGCTTTATGCAGATATTATATGGACACATATAGTAATAAAATCTTTGTGGAAGCTAAGATATATTTGGTGGTCATTATCTAAGAAAAGATTTGACCTTGATGTTGTGTATTTTTGACACGCGTGACGATATTGAGACATTAGGAGATACTATATTCTTAATAATGCTATAATAAAAATGTATGTGATACGTTGAAGATTATGACATGATATCATATGTTGGGATATTTATATTAATCGCAATATCTTGGAGAAATGTATATACACCCATTATTTTATATGTGAGATGCTAATATAAAGATTGGTGAATATTTCTACCTGAGTGTGGTGTAGTCTGATAAAGATATTGACGCGTTAACGAAAAGAAAGACTATGAGATATAATCGGTGATATTTTTAGATATTATGGCTTAAAATGCAATAAGGTAATTGACCGCATGATATAGTAGAAATGTTTATGAGTCATTAAGGTATTTACACCGAATAAATTACATAACGAAAATCCTAACCCCGACTACCACAACTCATGCTGATTGGCCTTTCCTACGGCGCTTCGCGAATCTGAATGGCGCTTCGGGCGCCCCTTCCTGCGCTTCGCTTAATCCGAATGGCGCCGGGCTGACCCTCCCTACAGAAATTAATAATTAAAACTTGATTATTCCGCTCAAAAAATAGACGATGATGCATAATATTTTATCTTAGAATAGTGGCGGTGCTTACATAGATTTGGCTTCCGTGTGAGGATTTACGCGGTGTCGGCATCCCGCCGGGTGGTTACGCACCGAGTGGCTCATTATGTAGGAGGCATGTGGATGTACATGTTCGGCGTTGGGTTGCGATTGTGGTAGCCAGAAACTAGGTAAAAGACATAGATACGACGCGATTTTAGGGACACGCAAAGAAAGCCCCAAATAATCTAATTATGGTAATATGTTTGGTTGGTTATTTGTTTAGTTAGAACCTAACTTCGAAATTCGATGGAGGAACTACATGTCTTATTTATGATGTGTATAGTTTGTTGTGTGGTTAGTGGGAAGTTAAAGGCGCCGATTGGAGGAACTACACCGCCTAGATTATTGAACTTAAGGATGTTGTATTAGTCGTTAAAAGTTAAAGCCTCGATGGAGGAACTAACCGTATGGATTATGTATGTATATGTATAATTATATGTTGTATTTTAGGGCTACTCACACCAAAGATTGTTTATAATGTCGATCCGATTTGCATGTTTGCTTATCGGGGTGTGTTCATTAAATGAACATAGTTGATAAGTCTTGACAGGTTTAGTGATGAAGAAGATTGGTTCTTTGCCGTGGTTTCGTTAAGCATTGCATCTCGTGTTGTGTTTTTGTTTTCCTCGAGGTGATATAGATTTTCACCGAGATAATATTATTTGCATTTTCATTTTGTAAATTGTTTTATAATGAAGAGGACTTTGTATAAGTTAAAATTTTTATTGGTTTTAATTATCCGCATATTTTAAAACCGCTTTATGGGTTTTTGGGAGTGGAGAGTCGTCACACTCGAATCGAAGAGTCGGAACAAATAATGTTTTTCCGAATTTCGTCGAAATTCGGTGTGACACGGTCCTCATCCACCGTGACTCCACCATCTATGTTTCAAGAACACACCCACGCTGCAAAACAAAGCAAACATGGGTCAAGAAATTCAAGAGTAAATCCAAATCACGTGTCCTCATCCACTCGCGACTCCACCATCTATGTTTCCAAGAACACACCCACGCTGCAAAACAAAGCAAATATGGGTCAAAGAAATTGAATTTGGTTTGGTATGAAGTAAGACTAAAATAAAACAACATGTTCAATATTTCAAATAAAGGAATATACTAAGATAATCATTTCAACTTGAAGACAAGTTAGTTACGTTTTCTCAAAACGGTATGTAGTTTCTTCCCCAGTAATATTTCACCCACAATATACAATTCCAAAAATCTCATATAACAGTACTCATCATTCCCACATTCTAAAATAACTCACAACATAAATACCACTTACATTCCACTTATTAAATGCACATATGATAACCTAATTAAATATGAGTTTGATACACCATACCTTTAAGCCAACACGTCGTCTTAAGGTAAGATATTTACGTCCCTGCATAAAAGATTAATAGATTCTATCCTCCTACAAAATAGAGTTAGACATCACAATAAAATGATTTATCTCAGCCAGTCAAATTTCCATTCATAATCAAACCTCATTTAAGACATTTAAGTCTAATTGATACAACCTGGTTCGTCCCGCATATTCGGGGAATACTACTTATCATAATACATATATCAATGGTAGTCATTCACATGACATCATTACGTCATAAAGTTTTTGCGTGCATAACCATATATCTCAAACTATTACAAGTCATTAATATTTTCGTAATAACATATCAAGTTATAGTCATTTCGCAATCACATAAAAGATCACAAACATTTACTAATATTATTTTCAATCACACTTCACATCCATAACATCACACAAATTCACATACTTTTTGTTCATTCAATTCCACAATGTATCTTGTTTATTAATCACTTATTTCGGCCTCATCTTTAGTTCCTACTCCACGATTTGCACTTCACACATTTGCTAAATCACACATTCTCGTGTGCCTCTCTCTCTCATACCGAAAATACCACTACAAGACATATGTCCTAAGTGGGGATATCGCCTCCAGAACATATTTGCATCTTGCAAACTCGTAAACTGTGAGTCACGACCATCTCCTCGGCTTTCCATTCAAGATAATCACAAATTTTATGGGCATTCAATATCTCAGGTCATTCATGGCACATTCAATAAATACCTTAGGTCATTCCCGCCATATTCAAGGAATACCCATCATACATTAATAGGCCATTCATGGCACATTCAATGAATATCTTGGGTTATTCCCACCACATTCAAGGAATACCCATCATAACATTAACAGGTCATTCATGGCATATTCAATGAATACCTTGGGTCATTCCCGCCATATTCAAGGAATATCCATCATAACACTAACATGTCATTCATGGCACATTCAATGAATACCTTGGGTCATTCCCGCCATATTCAAGGAATATCCATCATAACACTAACATGTCATTCATGGCACATTCAATGAATACCTTGGGTCATTCCCGCCACATTCAAGGAATACTTTCCTATCACATGACATCTCAAGTCATAATATATCATTACCAAATCCTGAGGTGTGGAGAGTTCTAAAGGTGTGGTCGACTCATTGAAAATATTATTCTCAGCTCACTTATCATTGTACTAGTATTAATCATGCATAACAATTGATCACATGTGCAGAAAGTTATTTTCACGCATCAATGCAAATCAATCATGTATTTAAATATCATTGAACGCAATACGAATGGTCCTCAATCAAATACAATTCAAACAGCTACAATCACGTACATAATTAAATATTAACATTATATACATATAGTTATCACAAAAACTAATATATAATATATAATATAGTGGCTGCACCTTTACATAAGACTACCTACGTATCCAATCTTTCAAGATTAGAATCAAGCCAGTGATTTAGCACTTAACCAACATAAATATCAACATCCTTGTATGTACCTTTAAGGAAAACAACAATTTATACTATCTAGAATCACACACAATAAGTTTAAAATACTCCCACAATCATATACATAAAGTTTCATACCCAGAAATATACTATGAATCTTTAAATCCAAAAACTCACAAATGGATATTTCTCTACTTTTGATTAATAAAAAAACTATCTTATGAACCATGTCAGTTCCAAATAAAACCACAGTCTAAAATTAGTCTACAAACACTATATAAAACACCCAAGAATAGTTTAAGAGACTCTTAGTTCATTACTAGACATATTTCCCAAAACAAAGTTCATGCACATAAAGGATAACACTCTGGGTTTTCTAACCAACTTGTCAATGCTATAGTTTTTCATATATTCATCCAAATGACATGTAACTGAATTATTTAGAAAATAGGGTATGTAGACTTAGTTTTTCATGTATAACTCGAAGTCCCAACCTTAGCCCCATCTAAAAGAAAACTTAAGTCGAAAACGGTAAAAATCTTAATTTTCAGCAAACTAGATTTCTAACGGACTATCTTCTGAATGACACAACTCTTTCTACATGTATCCAAATGCATCGAGGCTTTTTGCGTTGAAAAGCTAACACACAGACCATACTTTCTTATGTTTTACAAAAATACTCAATCTCATTCTAAATGTGTGAATACTAGGCTCGAACACAGTGCTCAGAAACTGATTTTTGGCGAGTTGTTTTCTGCCAATCAAACTTCCAGATACCATAATTAATTAATTCCATGGGACTCGGAATGTGATGAGGCCGATTGGAATAGAAAGAAGACTTCCAGATCTTACTTTTTAATGTTTTCCTAAAAATCTAGTTCAAACTCTAACTAAATCAAAATTTAGTTCGAAATCAGACCAGCGCTAAGACATCTAAAGCACGCCAAGGGTCAACAGGTTCTAAACCCATCTAACCCAAACCAAAGACTAAGGCCCAAAAGTCTTTAGCCTTCCCCAAGCCCAACTTAAACAAACTTAAGCCCACAAGTTCTATTTCTTAAAAACAACTCAAGCCCACAAGTTCTATTTCGGCCCAAGCCCAACTAAAAATTAAAGTCATCGTATTCTCCTTCTTCTTCCTCAAACAGCTCACAACCTCCACCGATCAGCTACCATCAACCACCAACCTTTGTCCACTCTAAACCCATCGATTTTAATCCTCACTAAAAACCTAAACTTTTGACATAACAAAAAAAACAATTCCCTCACTCCTCACAAATCGATTTCGACGCCATTAATAACCTTTACAGAGCTTCAACAACACCCAAACAAACCACCAAACACCACCAAACAGTTTCTATTTTGATCACCAACCAAAACCCAACACTATGATATAATCAAAACTCGATTCCCCTCACTTACCTAAAATCGAAGTTCGACTCCATTAATAACCTTTACAGAGCTTCAATGGGTTCAACCAAAACAAAATTCAACATACCCAACTCAATCAACAACCAACTGATACAAATCAACAACCCATATGATATCCAAACAATTCAACAGTTTAACAAATCAATTTCTCAACAGTTAACAATTTTTAATAATTTGACAGGATAATCGATAGTAGATAAACCCAACCATAGCCAAAATCAATTAATATTCGACAAGATGCTCAACAGTATGTATTCTAATTCGACAACATGTAGAATAAGCATTGAAGAGAATGAGCAGAAAAATAATGAGCAAAAACCTTATGTATTTGACAGTAAAGTTTTTAAACAGACGTAAAAATCTAGGTTTAGTGAAAGATAAAATTATCTACTCACCTCTCGTATCCCGCAAAAAGAATATATAAAATATAATGCCAAAAATCCAATCCAAGGCTAGCTAAGAAGTGCACAAATCCACCCCTTTCTCTTTTCTTTCCTCTCTGTGTAAAACTCTCCGAGTGAACTCCTCTCTGTGTTTATATTTTCCCCCCCAAAACCTCTAAAAACAGGGAAGATGGTTTATCCTCTTTACCCACGTTTTCTCTTTCCACTAATCTTTATCCTATTTGTTTTATTTTCTTTTTTCTTATTTTTCTTTTTATAGTACTAGGAAATATAAAAATATATATATACTGGGTGTTATAACAACAGACGTGTGACTTAAAACCAACTAAAATATTTCCTCTTTGTTATAAAATTTCATTTATTTTTCGTAGATCCCAATGTGGAAGTTTTTTTTAGATCCCATTTTACAATTCATTTAAACTATTTTGACTTACACATACTCCTAGATCTCTTTAGGGTAAGTAGAACTAAAATCATAGACCAAAAGATGCGGATATAGACAAATAGAAGAGGTGCCGCCTAAACATCCTCATTTTCTCACGCTTCAAGGTAAATGTTTTCTTTCTTTGTTTTTTAATTTTTATTTAACATCAATATAATTGCTATGTCACAATGATTTATTATATGTTTTCTACATTCACTTTTATTTCAATAAGTATGGAAAATGGGTTTGTCCTCTTTCAGCAATATTTCCAAAAAAGTGGTTAAAGACTTTGAATGATGTTTCACCATCCATCCTATTATTACTATTATTATTGCCCTTTAGCAAATTTAAGGGTTTGCATTCTAATACAAACCAATGGTATATTTATATGTTAGGTCATTCATTGAAAATCAACATAAGTCTGAATTGAGATGCTTTATTGATGTATAATGCCAATTGAATAGTATGTGAAACTCATGCAATGGATATAATGTGCAAAGATGGAGCCAAAACGTGACATCAAAGGCTGAAAATACTTTCGCTCCACGAGATTATATTTATGAGAATTTTGGTTATGAGAATTATACGTAGTGTTCATTGTAATCTTTCATCCTGAGAATTATAGTTTATGCTCCTCATCTTGAATGACTAATTGAATAACCTCGCTGCTTACTCAGATACTCGCTTGCCAGTAACCCATGCTTATATCATATGTATCGTGGACATCAAACCCATCAGGCATATCCATCTACGCACTCCACCATACTACCAGCAGTTAGATCATAACTACTAGCCATTGTTTTTATTAGGCCTTCCATTGGAGTGCATGTATGAATATCATTACAAGTAGAAATTTTCATTGGATATAACATGTACATGCAATTGATTTTTTGTCAACAATTTATGTCATTCACACGAAGTACTTGACTAATAGGGTCAGATAGTTATGTGATTTCTTTTCTCTTTTGACAATTTCTCAAGACCACTAACATGAATGTTGTTTTCTTCAATAAATTAATACCTCAAAACTCTTGCATTTTGCAAATATTGTTCTTCACAATGGTCAGAGAACATGCAATTGGCTCCAATGTGCAATTTATCTAAGGTATGTTGCTTATTCGATCCACACCCTTTTTTCTTATGGAGTATATTTTTTTAGCTCCTTCTCCATTAGTTTCTATTATAAATTGTGTCTATGAAGAGCATGATGTTGCACTGCATTTTTGTACTGATAATTTGAGGTACTATAATTATGTTGGTTTTGTGATTGGGATACTCTAAATATGATGTTTTGGTCAAGTTGCTTGACCTCATTTTGGAGCGAAATATCACTATTAATTCATTTAAAGTTTGGATAAAGTAGGTGTCTTTACATAAGGTTATATCATTTTTGGCTTTAATATTTCAATGCTGATTCTCAAAATTTAAGTTGATAACTAATTCCATGAGTTTCGCTTATTCACCACATCTAATTTATGCGGCTCTTTTGGCTAATTAAATAATTAAAAAGGCAAAACAACTCCAAACCTTCGTCAAACACCCCAAACTATGTAAAAACATCTCTCTAATCTCTCTAAGATGAACGAAGAAGGATCACTAAAGAGAAAATGGAAACCAAATCTCACCATCACCTACAGATTCATCTCTCGCTTGATTCTTCTCGGGAAACTCTCCATAGCCTTCTCTTTTCTTCTTCAAACCAAACCTAAAAAAACAAAAATTCAAAACTTTGGCTGATTTGAAGTTTACCTAACAATGGGAACACTTCACATTAATTTACAAGGTTCGGAGATGAAGGTTGTTTAATTTTTATGGCTACCGCAAATGCTCCCGTCATTATGAATTAATGAGGCGTTAACTGTAAGTCACCATTTCATTATAATCTTATTATCATAATTCAATATTTTATCTAATTGCAGGACTTTTGCACACTTGAAGAGCAAGTCAAGTCTATTCTTAAAGAATATCGTAGGTTCCATTTGACAAGGAGTAGAAAGGTATGATTAAATTAATACTTCAAATGATGATTTTGGTTAGGTCTTAAAACTTACAAGTCTGTACAAGTTATTATAGTGTTGTAATTACGCAAGCCTTGCTTACACAACTGTTCCTTTGTATTTATTCTGAATAGCTTTTGGAGATACACCCATCTATAAAATGGGACAAGGGTCATGCTTTGGATTATATACTTAATACTCTAGGATTTGGAAATTGCCCTGACGTACATAAGAGACGATCGAACTGATGAAGATGCTTTCAAGGTATGAATATATTTAATTAATGAATAATGTCTAGAATCTTTGAGTAATGCTTAACAATTCAATTAAAAGTAATGTGCAAGATGGAAGACACGTGTACATATAATTTATGCTTGAAACAATTCATTAATTACACACTAATTCCCTAATATTAAGCTTAGCTTAGTGAAGTGTGTGTGTGTGTGTGTGTTGAAGGTGTATGATGTGGTATCTGTCATATTTAATACCGGATGATCCCGAAGACTTGGATAAGTGACCAACTTAAGTGTTATTCTTTTGTTGCATATTGGGTCTAAAGTTGCGCTATGTAATTTGTTATAAAAGTTTATGGTTTGCTCGCACCAATGAATTTGAACATTTAGTAACTAATCTTTTCAGAGAACCCTCCTTTTGAATGCAAGTTTAATCATTTGCATATACTTGAACCATTGCAGGTTTTGGTGACGTAAGGGGCAAGGTTATCCTATGATATATAGTGTCTTCAATCCCAAAGGAAACCAAAGCCTCTTACTTTCTCCAAAACTCGCCGAGGTGATGTGCTTCCTAATGCGGCTTGCAAGAAGCCAATCATGTTTGGTCCATAAAGTTCACGCTTATTTACATTGTTATATAATGTTTTCCTCGAAAATAGTAGTGATGCTTATGTCCTTCTCGGCTTATTGCTACAATGATGGTCAAAGTATCTCGCAGAGTTTCTAGCAAGTGAGTTACTCTTAACACAATCGCTTAACTTTTGTATTTGATTGGGAATTAAATGGAGAGGAAAACCATATTAAATAAGGAGACAAAATATAAGGTGTATTGTATGTATCCTTACCGCGACTTCGCTTTTGATGCACTACTTTTATCATACTTGCATTATACTTTTATCTCTTTTTCAAATGTTTCTTGTTTCTTGTTTAGTTTAGTTTGTAGTTAGGAGCATGCTTGGTTAGTGACAATGAAGTTTAGATACAAGAAATATTATAGATAATGTTCAATTTCTCTATGTTATTTCATTTTTTCATTAGTGCAAGGGAAAAACAAAGATATACAAATTGGTTTATGTAGGCCCTATGTTTTAAATTCCAAGTTGGTCTGTCATGGGTGCTTGCTAATCAAAAGTTGGTGGTGTGTATATTCAAAAAATATTTGATCAATGTTAAACATATCGAGAAAAGTATGATTTAGATCAGAAAGTGTAATAGAGCTGAGAAGAACTTGAAAATTTGGGTGTCTAATTAGTCCAAGAGGAAATCTTGAAAGAGGTACGAATGACATGGCACTTGACTGGTTATGGGTTGCTTCAGATTCTTGGGCGTTAGAATGATTGAGTGATGTGATTATTTAGTTGGGATTGGGTTGATATTAATTTCTAACTCGCGTTTGTATATAGATAGAGTACGTATATTATGGTAATTTAGGATTTTTTTTTGGGTAAGTTTGTTAAGAAAATGGCCCTTTCCTTATGACCAATTTCTTATGCTCTCTTTTTCTTTATCTTCGCTGAAAAGTGAAGATTTGTTTCTTCATATTAAATAATAAATAAAGAGCAGAAAACACATGTCTTTCTCCTTCGCTCATGACTTCTTCACATTCAATATACAACACCATGGTAAGGTTAGGTTGCACAGTTGCTTTTAAAGTATCATCTCCCACTCTAATGTGACATATATGATTTCTTTAACAATAGCCAACCCTGTTCTTTGAGAATAGAAACATGTTTTCTTTTCCATGTCAAGGTTAAGACTACGATTACATCATTGGATTCCTCCTTGATTCAAGTCTTTCTATAAGCACAGTATGTTGTGTCCCATACTGTTGATAACTCATATAGTCATTTTTATCTTGAATGCTAATCTGCATGTTACGTATAAAGTCATTACATCGTTGGTTCTGTTGTGCATCGTACTGTACCAAAGCATTTTTCGTCCTCACTTTTACATGTATTTGACGTTGCTAAGTCTTGGTCATTTTATGCGTGCTAGGCATTAGTGGTTTCTTATGTTAATTATTAATTTTTTTATTACATATATTTCTTAAAACTCTTCAAAGGATAACCTAAGGAAATACAACAATGCCATCACTTTTGCTTACCAACAAATTATATGACTAGGAGATGGAGGATTTATTGTCTAGCATCCGTGGTGTTTTCCGCGACTACCACCAATTCCACATGTTTGAGTCAGGAGTGCTAAGAGGGAACTCAGTTGTGAGTTTCACACATACCACATTAGTAGAACCTGCACTTGGGTCTCTTTCAAAACCAAAGAGTTCATTTGAAAAGTAGGATCTTGAAGGTGATTCTCTCTCCCCCCTTGCTCCAAACATTGCATATATCAATCATGATAGGTGTTTTGATGATATTTATACACAAGATCATTTCAGGTTCTGTAGCCAGCATAGTAAGGTTATACGCCATGATATATAAATTTTTTATTTGTGATCTAACAATCCAATAATGTTGAATTTGATATGGTCACTTATTATTGCATTTATCATTGAAACATAAAGTTATGACTAATTTAAAGATGAAATGGGCAGTTTGAAGTTGTGCCTTTGTAAGGATGTTAAGCAAAAACTAAATGTGAGAATTACGAAGCAACCTACTTCGGTTTAGAAGGGGAAGAAGTCACAAGCTAGTACATGAGTTCCATGAGTATTTATATATCCTCCTAACAACAAGAAGAATAACCCATGTATTAGGCCTATTCAATGCTGAATATATATAATATGTGCATAATGCTCAGCCTGATTATTTTGCCTGTTCAATAATGCGGGGTCATTTTATAATTATTTTCTATCCATGGCTCAAAACCCTATCTGTTTTGAGCTCTTAACTATTTTCTCCTCAATTGATTGATGGAATAAGTCAACAACTAATGGACTTGAGCAAGGTTGAGAAGCAGATTGCATGTGACTTGCAAAGGATGCTCATGCATGTATTCTTCCTGCAGTTGTAAATGTAAGTTTATTATTTTATGCCAAATTATAAAGTGTATGCCACAATTTATTGGATTGGAATTGGTTGGGACATTCCAAATAATAATTAATATTGATTCTATCAAATGCTTAACCTTATATAGAGTTAACAAGCCTAATTGTTAGTCATTAATCTTATAGCATGTACCTTTTGGCATATAGGATGACAAGTGTTTTAACATGAATAACCCTGCAACTTTAACCCAAAAACTTTCCCCTGGGTTGGGCTTAGATGAAGAATCCTCTTTGATGACTAAAGCTTCTTTTACTCAAGATGTTCTCCTCGAAGGTGATCTTTTAATTTCTTGGATAGTTGCGGGGTTAAAGTTTTTGGTATATGATTATATTATCTGCCCTCCTCGTAGGGAAAGCTTAGCCTTTTCCAGGAGTTACCATCTCACTTTTTTCTAATAATAATCCGTAATGTGTAAGATTTGTGATCTATGTAAAAAACAATATTAAGGCTCAATCGTCCCTTTGGAAGCCTAGGATCTGTTTTTGTTATATAATCAGTAAGTATTACATAATTTTGGCTTAGGTCATTATTTTCTTTACATAAACGATGTTATTTACACAATCATCTCGAGTACGCATTGCTCACTAGATTTGTGGTATAAAACCTCCTCATCGGCTGGATCTACACAATTGGCTATTATACCACCTTGAGTAAATCAACGGGAGATTAGAAACTTGATACAAACGAATTGAATCAATTTTAAAGCACCCAAGAGGTTGAGAATATTAGTTGTAGAATATGTAGTGGGAAAGTCTTAACATCAATTAGGGATGGTATTATTGAAAAAGAAAGTCTCACCAACAAGTATAGTTAATTAGTTATGCATTTAAAATGGTTTTTGTCTCTTTTCATCTAATTGGAACAAAATGTGAACCAAACTATCAAACAAACATAGTTTAAGTAATTACATAATTCCACGTAGAACATTTTTCATCAAACTCTAATATTTAACGATACCCATTTCAGTGATACATGTTCAGTGAATGGGCATGGAATCTATGTTCTTAATACCATCAAAATTATGATGAGAAGAAGTATATCATATAAAAGCCGCTATTTTTTTAATTACGTAAAATCATGTAAGAAATAATCAAAAAAGAATATCACGTAACGACACTCGTCGTCTGTTGAAAATTTTCTTTATGTTATTTGAAAGCAGAGCGTATTGTTGTTAATTCCTCTTGCTGTGGGGACCGAGTAAGTCATTTTATATGAGGAATGATTCTTTGTCGCATTACATTTTAAGCTTCCACTTAGGATTTGAACTGTTTGGAATCTTCATCTTTCTAATGTGGCTTCTATAGCCCATTGTAGCATCAGGTTTAAACATTCCATGGTAAAATTTTATACCATTCCATTAAATTTTATAGTTAACAGTAGCATTGCACTTTGGCTAATCAATTATTGCAATAGATATATATGGCATTAATAATACTTTTTTTTAATAAGGATTTTGTTTTTTTTTTTTTTTTTTAAATATAAAAATAGTAGGGTGATGATCGACTAAGGCATTATATGTAAAGTGTTGGGAACTTTGAAGCTTTTAATGAGTTGTCTTTGATTTAGTATTTCACGTGTAAGGAGCTAGCTAGAGGATATAGGGAATCTGTATTGTCATGTTAATGACAAAAGGTATGGAGCACAAAGCACGATGATGACCTACAAGCTTTCTCGACATGCTGCAAAATTGCATAGCTTCTTATGTTTCTAAGCATAGAACTACATCTTCCTCGATCCAAATGGATGGCCGCCATCTTAGGATAATAAATCTACTTCTATATATGGTACTCAACCAATGGTTTTGCGGTTGAGCTAGCTTCCCGGGGGTGGTTTCTTGCAGTTTGGAGCTCCCCTTCTTTGGTTGGATGTGTCCCAAAATGCCAAGGGTTGTTGATGCTAAATTACAAAACCGTGATCTTGTCAACCAAAAAAGAAAGAGAAGAGCAAAGACTAATCAACAGGAAAAACCCGCCTCAAAGGTAGCTTCAATTCAACAACTTATCACATTGCAACGCCAAAATAAGCATTATATCAAAAGTTGCAAACAATAAATTGTAGCTAATTAGTTAAGATGATACTTTGACTTCATGTTCATGTAAATCTTTTCAAATACTCAATTCTCCTCGACAGCTTATCCGCCTATTATAAAGGTGTCGATTGCTATATGTATTCTTCATAGACCACTTGGGAAACATGGTGGTTGGAGGAAGAAGCCTGAAAAGTTGTGAAGCACAAAGAACACATGATTCTACCTATAGGCCTTCTGACATGATTATATCAAAAGCTTCTCACTCTTTGAACCTTTCTCGACCACCCACCCAAGCATCAACGATGACATCCGGTGGTCGGGCCGGATATGCCGGGCCACCTCTTTTAGAACGAGGTCTCTTTTAAGAGCTCTCTCCTCAGAGGCAACAAAAGCTTGTACTTGGCTGGAAGTGTTGGATCTCGATCTAGCGATAGATCTGTAAGTTTATTATCCAAAAGATTTGTTTGGCTCAATTATTCATTGCTCATGGGTAAAGATGGTAGGTTTGGAAATCCTTCCGAGATTGGGTTGTGTTGATGCTTGGCTCCAATAGTGTGGTCGCTCTTGGAGTTTCGGCCGAGCAAAGGTTGGATTTGGTTTGTGAACTTACTAAAGTTTGGGACTTGAATCAATATTTAGTTTGGCTACAAACAAGTGAGGCGTAGCAGCTAAGGGATGCATTCAACAACCGGGTTTCTATGGGTCGATATTGTAGATCAATTGGGATTGTAAATGTATTTCTTGCCTGATGAGCATTGAATTGAATTGTTTGTTGCCTTGCGATGGGGAAGAACCAACTTAGGCACTGGTGCTGGCGGGTAGAGATGGTGGAGTTCGGGTCACCCGCATCCATCCGGTGATATCTTGGGCCTGAACATGTTAGGCTGGTAGACATGAAGTCTTGGGTTCTTTTCGTCTTTGGGCTTGGCTTGGTTGGTTGCTTATGGGCTTGTTTCTAGCGTAGGAAAATAGCATTTGTACGGTCCAATTTGGGCATCCTCTAGATAATGATTTATATGCCTATGTAAAAGAGGATGCCAGTGAACTTGTCTATGTAAGAAGTTCTTGATTTTAATACAGGTGAGGGTATACCTAACCCTAGTTTAATTTTTTTTCAAAAAAAATTAAGGTTAAGCCGGATTTCTCCTATGGTGTGAACAAGTTGATCAACATGACAAGTATGACCTCGATTGCTTTCCTTTGTGGGAACAATGAAGAAACATGATAACCATCCACTGAGCTTATGCTAAATAAACAAAGGAGAAAAGATGGGCATACATGACGTATCAGCTAATGTTATGAAAAATTGGCTTAGTTTTCTAGCTAGAGCTCTTTTAGATGTTTTGTAGTTCTTTTACTTCTTATTTTCAAAGAAATTAAGTACAAAACCTTCATACTAATAAATGGTTACAACTTCTCTGACTGTACTATAGTATAAGAAATGATCTGCTTGAGTTAACTACACACTGCTAGCCCATCTACGCCTCCACGGTTATGCATGCTCAAATACAAAAGCTACAGACAGCCAGTACCATATCATGACTTAAGCAGCTACCTTGCGTATCCCCAGCCCATTTTTATTACACAAAGTTTATATGTATCTACACAAAAAAATATACCTAGCAAAATAACTAACCTGTACAAGCACTTTGGACATAAACCCATATTAAGCCTTTCAATTTTGGTTTTGGAAGCCATCTTGAAAATGACTACATTTGGACTAAAGAATTCATAGTAGTAAAATCTATTTATTGATAGGTAATTAAGTGAAATGGAGCTTAACGCTCAGTTAAAGGGGGTCTGTGGCCAAAATGTTATGTGGTTGGTTTCTGTCTGTCCTCGTCTCTTCTCTCCCTCTTCCTCTCCCTCTCTCTCTTCCTCTCTACTCTCCATTCCACCCTCTCCCTCTCCACGCCTTTTCAATTCTCTGCTCACGCCCCCATACTGTACAGTATACTAATTAAGTATTTTGCAAAAGTAATAGCATTAATTTAACCAAATTGATGGGCTTTCAATTAACAACAAAAAATATTATGTAAATTAATTTATTTAACGGAACCGTTAATTTAGTGGTGCAATATTAGAATGTAACAGTTGCAATTAAGAAAATTAAGAATCTATGGTTTATTTATACTTTGGAAATAATATTTTTGATACATAATAATAAAAGGTATCCAAAAGACAAACGGCCCCTAACCTTAATGCACGACCACGTGGTCAAACTCGCCAATATATATAAAATGTTTCTATAATCTCTCACACGAGAAACGAGAGAACCTGGCCAACAAAAAACCGAGGATCAACTTGATTATGCTTTGTTGGAGGAACTGACTGCAATCTTATTTTTCATAGACAACTTTTCTCAAACAGTTAGTAGGCATTAATATGTGGCATTTGTGTTTGCAGAAAAGATGTAGTGATGGTGAAGTTATTTACTTTTTGAAGAATTTAAATCAGTTTGGTAATACTAGGGCCTTGTCATTGTTGATTCTATGATTGGACGATTGAGAGCTGCTTATGAGGAGAATTTGTTTGCTTCAAGATCTGTGAGTAAAAGATGGTCGGTATGAGCATAAGAAGAGAAAGAGACCCACAACAACAACAAATTCAACATCCCAAGTGGTTGATGGTAGTGGTAACAAGAGACTGCAAAGTTTGGGGGCAAGGTTCCATTTAAAAGACCATATTAAATTAAACAATTTTGCAGTACTTATAACCGTTAGGTATTTCAAACTTTCTTCTCCCTCACTGATGACCTTCTCTCTTCTAGGAGCTCAACTTTACGCTTAAGATCACCTGTACTTATTTATGTAATACTTCTAGGATCTTGACTTAGCTGCAATTCAGTGCTACAATGGTCATTTTGTCCTATTTTTACCGATTTCCGTCTCACTTTTCCCTTCTTAAATGTCAACAAATACTTTGGGCAGACTAAAGAGAGCAACAAGAAGCATCCTGAGGATGCACAAAGAAGTGTTCTCTATCAAAAGGAGATGCTTGCCGGGGGTGGCAGCAGCAGAAACAACTTTGGGAATCAGAATAAGCAAGAAGATCCCATGGTGATAGCTCTGAGTTCTGCCTCACCAAGCCCTCAAGTGACCTTGCCTCTTCTGGCACCACTACAACAACCTCGAAAAGAAGAATAACAATAACAATGGTGGGAATTCGGAAGAGCATAAAACCAGTAAGAAACGGTTCTTTGAAGGAGGTGCATCATCCGCAGCATCAAAGAGAGTATGTATATATCTTCCTCATGTACTAATCTCATTTTATGGTAGCAGGTTCAACTTACAAAATACGTTGGCTTTACACCCTTAACATTTAGGTTGTGCCTTGCTCTAGAGGCAATCCCTGGATATAATAATCCTTACATATGCTGATTAAGTCTGATTTCCATGGGTAAACTTAGTAAAGATAGATTGAATAGGGAAGGTGAAGTGAACTGGAAAGAAAAAGAGACGGCTGGGTAACTTAAGCACGATCTCCTTCCTTTTATTATTACATATACACTAATGTACACACTTCATAAAAGACTAAACTGCCCCCTAGTCTATTTAAGGATTAACATCCTCTCTAAAAATTTCTTCCAACACACATGAGCGTAAGGACTAAAACACATGTTGAGTTACTAACATTATTAGTAAATATATATTAGTTTTTGTAGTGAGTGACTACATGAAAGTTAGGATTGCAGTAACTAGAAAAGAAACTAAAACAAGTGAAATATTACAGCACATTTGTTAATGACACTTATACCAAATAACATGGGAAGACAAACTAAATGTAATTACAAATGAAAACATGGAAATTATGCAGGTGAAGCTGAAATCAATTTAACTTGGTGTTAGGAATGGCTGAAAAAAAGACACTTAGGAATGGCTGAAAAGCAGAGGCACTCTCAGGAAGATCAGAGTAACACTTGATTAAAGATGATGCAAACCACTGGTACATGGAATGCCTATGTATGCTTATTAAAGTCGACTGTCTTATTCAACCTGATTCCCCTTGGTAGATTTGATTTCAGACCACTTTCTAGAGATATTTGTTTGGACATGCATGTTGGTCATGTCAGTGTTAAGGAACGGTTGTATCATGTACACTCACTAATATTTTTAGGTGAGACATTATTTTTCATGGACACGGATACGAAGTGTCTGACAAGGTAAAATAACAAAATTTGAGGTAAATCACATACAATGTGTGTCTGATGTGTGTCCGACACGGACACGTGGATACGTATCCGACACAGATTTGTTTCAAAATACGGCGTGTCCATATAACCTAGATTATTAGCCACGCTGCTCACGAGAGCAAGTAAAATAGAATTTTTGTTTTGTTCATTACACTTATCACCAAAAGTAAGTCAAAACGTATAAAACTACTCAGACCATTCTCTATAAAGAGGTATAGCAGTCAGCCTCTCTGTCACTTTTACGCTATACGCTATTGCTGTAAGTAAAGCTGAGGCTTATACGCGTGTGCCTATCATATGTGTGGTCATTACAAAACTTCAAAAACACAGTCTTCATTCGACAAGTAAAAAAAGTTTTGCCGTCCATAAAACGAAATCAAATTGGCTGGTACTAAATTTTGATTTGTCACAGCCGTCCAAAAAACGCTGACGGTTCACAGCCAATTATAACAACGGGCGTTGATGATGCTCTAAATTGGCCACTCCCTTGACAGTTGATGGCACCGCAACCAAAGCCCCACCAGCAAGTAAACAAATAAAAGAATACAAGGCTTATTCCAAACGTGATCTAGGACGAGAATGATGAGCATCAAAACAAAAGAGGATTGTACTTAAAATCAGACCCCAAGAACAAGTAAGACCAAAAAATGGAGTTTGTTAGAGAAGCAGAAGGAGGGTTTAAAGACAAGTGGTATGCTGCAAAGATCATAAAAATATTAATAAATGGAACAAGTAAGACCAACGTTCTAGTTGAGTATAATAAGCAAAAAGAGCCCATGGTGCTAACTCCGAGTTCTGCCACACCAAGCCCTCAAACGATCTTGCATGCACTGCAACCGCTAAAACCTCCTCAGTCAGAAGCAGAAAAGAAGAAAAAGAACAAGAATGGCGAGAATATGGAAGACAATCAAACGAGTGAACAATGGTTCTTTGAAGAAGGAAATAGTGCTCCATCATCATCGGCATTAAAAAGAGTGTGCAGATCTTCCTTCTCCGAATCTCAATTTATCATAGCAGAAATTTGCTCTTTTCTTTTTCAGCGTAGGAAAATACGTATGATACGTCCCTCATCACTTTGACATTTTGGTGTAGACAATCTCTGCACATAATGCTTACATATGTTGATTAAATCTTTACTAATAATATTAGTCCTTAAGCTCATGCGTGTCAGAAGAAATTGCTGTAGGAACTAGGTATCAAAGGGGGTTCTTCTTAATATAGCACACCTGCCAGCATATCCCTAGATTCTCTAGATTTGTTTGTATTCCATTCCAAAATAACCTAGAGAATATCTTGTAAATATCCTAGAAGATATATTGTAATATCTTGTAAATATCATTTGCTATTCTATAAAAAGGGACATAGGTATCTCAAGGAGAATACCAATTCACAATATTCTTGAGTCCTTGACATGGTATCGGAGCCCTTGTTTTAAAAAAAAAAAATTTTTCTTTTTTTTTGTTTTCTTAGCGCCAAGGTGGTTTCGCTTTCTTGGTATTGTGGTTGAGCCTTTCACGACAGTCCTAGGGTTTTCGCTTTTCTTGGCGTTATTGTATTTTCTCAATATGTCTTGTGAGAAAAGTGATTTTATTTGCATTCGCTCACCGGGAAGAACTATTCTCGCCTAGACCTTTCAATTCGCTATTTGTAAAGGAAAGGAGCTTCTTGGCCATCCGATGGCACTATCACGCCTCGATGTCGTGGAAAGAACCGCCAAATTCACTTCTTGGGATACCAAAGATGCCAAAATTATGTCTTGATCCTTGATCCGTGGAACCCCGTGATTCTCCTCGAACTCGCGCCTCTACAAGATGCGGCTCATGCAATGTGGACTTACTTTGAAGACCATCTACCATCGGGCCTAATATCGCCTCGTCGGTTTCAAATTTTGAATTTGAAATGGGTAACTACTCTCAAGGTGCGTTGTCCATTGAAGAATTTTATTCGTTTTTCCAATTTGTGGGGCGAATATTCGTGATATTATTTCACGCGACTCTTCCTACTAATGGGTTGGATATTGTTCAACAAGTACATGAGATTAGCAAAAGGGATCGGTTTTATATGAAACTTAGGTCAGAATTGAACCTGTGGAGGTCTCAAGCAATGAACAGAGATCCCGCTCCTTCTTTGGTTGTGTGTTTGGGGATCTATTTCGTGAAGAATGAGACTACTCACTCGAGCCTCTATGGAACAAAGAAGCTCAATTGCCACTCCTCAGTCGCCTATAGTGCTCAACATCGATCCAAGAGATGGGATCCAAACACTACTCAATGCTTCACCAAGGATTTTGGCCACATAGCCAAAATTGCACTAAGAAGTTTTGCAACTATTGTAAGGAGTCCGGTCACATCATCGCGAGTGTCGGATTCGCCACCAAGAAGGAAGGGTATCGCTTCTTCAAGTTGCTAATTCCCCGTTCCCCGCCCTATTGTTCATGCTCATGCCGCCACATCCTCACCTCTCTCGTGACATGTTACACCAAATTGTTTCTCGCGACTCTCGGCTTTAGGCTTCTCGTAACAAAAATCATCCTCTCAACCTTGGTATCTCGACTTCGGGGGCTTCCAATCATATGACAAATAATTCAACTTCTCTCTTAATCTCAAATCCTATGTTGGTCCTCTTAAAATTCACACGCAAAATGGTAGCTCTCTACCTATTATCTGCTGTGGGTGACATTTCTCCCATTATAAAAATGTCTTGGTTTCTCCCCAATTATCTACTTAATTTGATTTCGTTGGTCGCCTTTGTTGATAATAATTGTAATGTGATTTTTCTTCGTCTGGTTTGTGTGGTGCGGATCAAATGTCACGTAAGACAATTGTGAAGGGTCCTAAGGAGGGGCGATCGCTTTCCATTGGTCATACATCCCCAATCTAGTTCTTTTCATTTCTGCATGGTCTTCTTTTGTACTAGTTCTAATTTATGCCCCGAGGATTGGCATCGGCCTAGGCCATCCTAATCCTCTGCACTTCATACATTGTTTCAATCTGGTTTTCTATACAATAAAAACTCGCTTTCCCTTGATTCGTTGTCTTTTGATTGTTCTTCTTGTAAACTAGCTAAGAGCAAAAGTCTACCTTTTCTCGGCCCGGGTTCACATGCTTTCAAATTTTTTGATATTGTGCATAGTGATGTATGGGGATTTCTCCTATCATCTCTTATGCACAATACAAATATTTTGTAACCTTCATTGATGACTATAGTAGGTTTACTTGGATTTATTTCTTTTTGCGTGCTAAAAGCCGCAGGTTTTCAATCTTTAAAAATTATCTTGCACTCATTAACAATCAATTCAATTCCTCTATCAAGAGTCTTCGATCCGATTCAGAGGCTTAATATCCGTCAAATGAGTTTCAACACTTTCTTCAAGAACGAGGCATTCTTTTCTCAACGATCTTGTCCAGCCTACTCCACAACAAAATGGAGTGGTCGAACGTAAGAACAGCACATCTTCTTGACATGGTTCGGGTTTTACTTCTAGAATCCTCTGTTCCTCCTCGCTTTTGGTGTGAAACTTTATCTACCGCTTATCTCATAAATAGACCGCCTACTCCCCCTCGCTTGATAATGTTTCACCATATTTTCGCTTTATTTGGGAATCATCCTCGTTATTCTAATCTGCATACATTTGGTTGTGTTTGTTTTGTTCATCTTCCCCGCATGAAAGAACTAAGCTTTACGCTCAACTGCGAAATGTGCATTTCTTGGTTATAGTTCTCATCGAAAGGTTTTTATGTTATGATCCCGACGCCATCGCTTACGATTTCACGACATGTTGTTTTCTTTGAAAATCAAAAGTTTTTCTCTCTCATACCGGATTCTCAAGCTTTCTATATATTCTATTCTTCCCCGATTTTTCCCCCCTCGCTAAACCTACAAATCGATTTCAGCCAGTCTAGTTTATACTAGACGCCTCGCCTTTTGGTTACTCCTTCTCTCTGACCCTCCCGCGACGATTGATCCGCACCCTCTCCGCGCTTGTTCCTAGACGATCTACCCGAAGTTTCTCATTCTCCTAATTGGTATGGTTTTTCCTCACATATTTCCATGACCGCCACTCTCCTCTATTTCCATTCCTAATTTTATAAACAAATGTGGCACATGAATGTTGGCAAATGCCATGCAGTCAACTCGATGCACTTGAGCAAAATCAAACATGGGATGTAGTACCTTGTCCTTCCTTGGTGAATCCTATTGGTAGTAAGTGGGTGTTTTCTCGTTAAGCTTCGCCCGCTGGATGGTTCTTTGGAACGCTACAAAGCTCGATTAGTAGCCCCGGGCAACCGACAAGAGTATGGCATAGATTATGATGAGACATTTGCCCCTCGCTGCCAAGATGACTACAGCTTCGGGTTCTTCTTGCCTTGGCTGCCTCACATTCTTGGCAGCTTACACCAAATGGATGTTAAGAATGCTTTCTTGCATGGGGATCTTAAGGAAGAGATTTACATGAAACTTCCTTCCGGTATGACACTTCCTACCCCTAACTCCGCTTGTGTTTAAACGCTCTTTGTATGGTCTTAAGCAGTTCCTGTGGCATGGTTTGAAAAGTTTCGAGCACACACTACTCGGTTTTCATTTACCCAAAGTCAATATGATGCATCCTTATTTTTCACAAGAGTAAAGATGGCATGGTCTTTCTATTGGTGTATGTGGATGATATTATCATCTCGGTTCGATGTGACATTTATTACAAAGCCGCAACAACATTTACATACAGTATTTCAGATGAAAGATCTTGGGGCACTCACTTATTTTCTTGGTTTAGAGATTCGCCTCAACCACATGGGTTGTTTCTTAATCAAAGACAAGTATACACAAGATCTAGTCCACCTTGCACGGCCGGAAGACACCACTTCAGTTGATACTCCTCTTGAAGTGAATGTAAAATTAAGAAAGGATGAGGGTGACCTTCTTGATGATCCTACCTTATATCGACAATTAGTAGGGAGTCTAATTTATCTCACTATTACTAGACCTCGACATTTCTTATGCAGCTTCATACTTTAGCGTGTTTATGGCTTCACCACGACATCTTCACATGGTAGCCGCTCGTCGGATTGTACTGGTATCTTTTGGGGACTCCCCATCGGGATTATTTTTTCCACATGGCAAAGCACTCAATCTAGTATCATACGCTGATGCCGGACAAGGTGATGTCCGATTCTCGGCGATCTACAACCGGATGGTGCGTTTTTGGTGATTCGCTTATTTCATGGAAATGTAAGAAACAAGATTGTGTGTCAAAATCATCTATCGGCTGAATATCGGGCCATGTCGGTCCTCCTCCTTTCCGTATGGTCCGCTTCGTGGGATTCTCTCTCGAAAGTTAGGTTTTCCTCAAACCAACCCAACTCCCTCCATGGCGATAATACTAGTGCTATACTGATTGCCGCAAATCCAAAGGTGTTTCATGAGAGAACAAAACATATAGAGGTTGATTGTCATTATATCCGCGATGCCTATGAAGCAAAGGTTATTACTCGCCTCACATTCCTACCGAACATCAGGTCGCTGATATTTTTACTAAGGCAATGACAAGACAACGACATCAGTTCCTTGTTAGCAAATTGATGCTTGTTGACTCACCAACATCAATTTGAGGGAGGGTATCAAAGGGGGTTCTTCTTAATATAGCACACCTGCCAGCATATCCCTAGATTCTCTAGATTTGTTTGTATTCCATTCCAAAATAACCTAGAGAATATCTTGTAAATATCCTAGAAGATATATTGTAATATCTTGTAAATATCATTTGCTATTCTATAAAAAGGGACATAGGTATCTCAAGGAGAATACCAATTCACAATATTCTTGAGTCCTTGACACTAGGAAGAGTGTGTGCAAAGAATAGTCTGTAGGAATTGGTCTGGAACCAAGATATGCTCCTTGGGGATACTACGTGAGTTAGTGTACGAAAATTAATGTTGCAGTAAATTTGAAATCAAACTATAGATTGTTAGCGACAATGCCCATGAGAGCACATAAATTAGAGTGGCTATTCTCTTCATGACGTTTATACCAAATAGCAACTGAAGAAATTGTAATGATAGAACTGCTACTAAATGTTTCCTTAAATCAAAATATGAAAACCCATTTTAGTTGGCTTTAGGCCCTTTATCATTTTGACATTTTTCTTCACGCCCTGCTCTAGAGTCACTCCAGGAAGAGCAGACTAAGACTTGACTTGAGATGGTGCAAATCACTGGTACACGGAATGCCTACATATGTTTATTAAAGTAGACTGTCGAACGAAACCGGATTTTCATGGGTGTATCTTGATTTCAGATGCCTTCTAAAGACATGTATAGAAATATAGTAATTTATCCTTTGTTATGTGAGAACTTTTCCTTTTCCCCACTGATAACCTTCTTTCTTCTTTATGCTTAAGATCACCTGTGCTTATTTAATGTAATACTTTCGTCAGCCTGTAGTTTATTACCAACCTGATGATTTGATAATATAGAGCCAGCTATTCGATACGTCCTCCTTAAAGGCCGTATCGTCAACTATTAATGCTCTAAAATAGTTTCGTCATTGTTATACCTGAATCGAGCAATCCTAAACCGATCGGGCATCCCATGTATTCTCAGTCTTTGTTTCACAGCACTTGGCGAAGTCAAACACTCAATCTCCTTGTGAAGGAGGTCCATGTTTAAGTAGAAGGTTGATATATTTGTTCAAATTTTATGATCTCCACACCAATCATGAAAACCTAATTCCTCATGGTTAGTAACAAAATTGCACTTCAATTCTTTGTAGAAGGCAGCTGAGCCAAGCTTTACCAACGGAACACAAGTAGAAGTCAGCCTTCCTGATAAACACTGCTGTGGTGCATGGTTCCCAGCAACAGTAATCAAGAAAACCAAGAGTGACTCGTTCTTCGTTCCGTATAATAGCTTGAGATTAAGTGTTGCAGCAGGGCTTTTGAGAGATATTGTGCATGCTAAACATATTCGACCTTCCCCTCCTGAGAATTTCAGAGGAATTCCTTTCTATGTGGCTGATAAAGTATATGTTTTTTTTTTTATTATTATTTTGGCTGGTGGAGCGGAGTAATTACTGAAGTTCTTCCCTGTAACAAGTACACGGTCCAGTTCCAGCATCAGAGCAATAGGAGAGCATTCAACCAAAATGAGTTAAGGTGCCATATCGAGTGGATCAATGAGGAAATGGTTCAGCAGTCAAGGGTAGGAAATGAGATGGTAGACCCACAGTAATATCTCAAACGCGTCTAATTTTGTGTATCCTAGAATACCCCTGCTTGTGCAATACAGCTCTCTGTTTAAAACTTGAAAACACTTCTTTGAAAGATAAATTAGGAATTCCAACCTGTATTTGCGTTTTGCGTTTGGATTTTGATATTTCCCTCCAAAAAGAGGATATGATATGATAGTCTATTGATTCTTGCATTTCAGCTAACTTTTTTTTTGCTGCCTTTCATGTAGGCTTTTTCCTCGGGTTCTCTTACTCTTCTCAAGCATAGAATATGATAAGAACATTGATTTCCCAGGTTGAACTTGATAGTTCTTTGCAAAACTCCGTTAGTATTAATAAGATATCGCTTTGTTAGTGGCTTAAGTTTTGAGTATTAATAAGATATACCAAGTTAACTTCCTGCAAAAAAAAAAAATTTGCTGTTTAATCCTCAGCGCACATACGTCGTCTATGTTCCAATAACGTCTTTCATAAAAATTTGAGCTAGACTCTCATCGCCGAGCTTGAGCACCCTGGTACTGGACACAAATAGCTGGATGACCAGAGCCCTACTCGAATATCCTTTTCAGGCATCACTTTAAAGTTGAAACAAGTCAAACAAGTCACAAGCCTCGACTAAAAATACCACGCTCCCGCATTTGCCCAAAAAAAATCTGTTCAGCTAAATCAAAGATTGTACATCAAGTCCAAACATCACAATAGATAATACTAATCCAACCCATTTTTACAGTCACACATGGCAGCATGGAACGACTATATTTGTGCATTGTTTTCGTACTTACGTTAATAAGATTTTTAATTGATTACTTAAAACAAAAAAAACCAGGGTCATTTTGGACATTAACAGTCAAAACACCAAAATAACATGTCGCAGACTCTCAGAACTCTTTCATAAAAATGGCTTTTACTTAAAACTGGTAGCATTTCCAGCTGCTTCCTCTTTTCTCCATCACATTCCTCTTAAACACACTGCATCCCTTCTCATTTCACGCTTACCCACTTTACCACATTCTTGTCACTTTCATTCAAACCAACCCAAGAGACAGTGAAGTGATCAAGAAGAAAAGATAATGGAAGAAGCAGGGTTTAAGGAAATGCAACAAGTAGAACTTAGAGGAGAAGATGAAGGGTATAAAGATACATGGTATACTGGAAAGATAATAAAGTTTCCAAACAGAAAAGCTAAGACATGGATATTTGTTGAGTATGACAAGTTGTTGGCAAGTGATGAACATGGAACAAGAAAACCACATCGGAAATTTGTTAACCCTTGTTCTATAAGACCATTACCAGTTAAAATGCCAAATGAGGTCGTTTATGAGTGTTATCAACAAGTTGACGCTTTTTATAATAATGGGTGGAAGAAAGGTTTAATCCTTAAAGTTCATGATAAGTTGCCTAGGAGGTATACTGTTTATTTTCCTCTTTCGAAAGAACAAGTTGATTTTGGAGCTGAGATGCTGAGAGTTCCTGTTGATTGGGTTGATGGAGAATGGGTTAAACCCCAACCCCAGGTAGATTTTATTTTGTTTTGTTTTCAGTTTATGTGATAAGGGCTTTTGGTCTAGCTTGTTTTCACTAGTTAGTGTAAGAGTTTAGGATGTTTCCCAACCTGATTTTATTAATAAAAAGTCATTTAATGTACAAAGTGGCATTAGCATCATTAGAAATGAGCTGGATATGCCCAAAAAGGGTTTACAAACAACAGAAAATGTCGCGAATTGGTCGGCCACTCTATGGGCTTCCCTGGAAATATGCTTATAAGTATGTTATCAGAAGATGATATGAGGATCTTGTTTGATTTACCCATACAATTAATTTCATGAAGGGAGGATTTCTCCATTGAGTAGTCTGGTTGTTTGTAAAAATAATGTTTGCATTTCAGAGGAATGTCAACCTCTATACCCTCACAAACAGCAAGCTTTTTTAGAAAGAATGTTGAGTGGTTGTTAGAACGCCCATAGTAAGCCATCGCTATCTGTCCAGCTCGATTTCTAATAGCACCACCATAGCCTTCCTTATGAGTAAGGAAGCACCAATGTATAACACCAACCAATTATCAAGCAGGGGTTCCCATGTCGTTGTCCCTTGTCGGGGCATGGTGAGTCGATTCAGGTGTCCAGCTTTTTCAGCGGCATCTTATTTAAATGATTACCCCTGAAGTGAAGGGTAGTGGTCTCTGTCCTTGTCTTGCCATAGACATCTCTGATTGTAATTGCGTCATGTACTCATGTGTGGCTTGACGTACATCCCTTTTTTTTTTGGTATTTATGTTATGTTTATGTTTTTGTTTCTTCACCATGTGCAAAAAATGTCACCTTCCATCATTTCATCACCCCCTTTCTTTTTGTATTTATGGGTCCAGTTTAAGTGTTGACATGCGTGTTCTTCTAGCTTTGGCAATGTCATTCTCTGTTTTTTTCTTATAACATTATATTATTATTTTTATTGGTAGGGTTACATAATATGTTGTTTTGCTTTCCTTGTCTTGGACATCAACTCTCATAGCTTGAATTCTTCTCCAAAGAAGATATGTTTGCTTTGATCATCTAGTGACAGTAATAATTTCACCCTCCTTTCTGTGGGTGCAAAATACTGGGCATGCTTTTCAACGAACTGTCAGATATTACCTGTTATTTCTGTTTATAACAATATGCAGTAGATTCCAATTTGTACAAGTATAACGTGTCTTGATAACTTTTTATGTTCAAATTGCTAACCATCAACAAGTACTTCAAGCGGATGAAAGAGAGTAACAAGAAGAATGCTGAGGATGCAAAGATTTGCCCTCAGATCCATCAAACAGATGTTTTCTTTCAAATGAAGATGCGTCGCAAAGGTGGCAGCAGCATCAGTTACTTTGGGAATCAAAATAAGCAAATGGTGATAACTCCGAGTTCTGCCACACCAAGCCCTCAAATGATCTTGCCTGTACTGCAACCACTACAGCCTCCTCAGTCAGAAGCAGAAAAGAAGAAAAAGAACAAGAATGGGGAGAATATGGAAGACAATCAAACAAGTGAACAACGGTTCTTTGAAGAAGGAAATAGTGCTCCGTCATCATCAGCATTAAAAAGAGTATGCAGATCTTCCTTCTCCAAATCTCAATTTGGCATAGTAGAATTTTTTTCTATTTCAACTTAGAAAAATATGTATGCTACGACCCTTATCACTTTGACATTTTGGTATGGACAATCCTTGCATATAATGCTTACACATGTTGATTAAAGCTTTACTAATACTATTAAAAATTTAGTCCTTAAGCTCATGTGTGTCAGAAGAAATTCTGTAGGAACTAAGAAGAGTGTGTGCACAGAATAGTCTGTAGGAATTGGTCTGGAACCAGGATCTGCCCCATGGGGATAAGACATTATTTATCATAGTGAGTTAGTGTACGATACGTCCTCCTTAAAGGCCGAATTGTGAACTATTAATGCTCTATAATTGTGTTGTTATACATGAATCAAGCAATTCTGATTGTATTAAGGTCCATGTTTAAGTAGAAGGTCGATATATTTGTTCAAAATTTATAATCTCCATGCCAATGAATACCTAATTTCTCATGGTTAGTAACAAAATTGCACTTCAATTCTTTGTAGAAGGCAACTGAGCCAAGGTTTATCAATGGAATGCAAGTAGAAGTCAGCCTTCCTGATAAACATTGCTGTGGTGCATGGTTCCCAGCAACAGTAATCAAGAAAACCAAGAGTGACTCGTTCTTCATTCAATATAATAGCTTGAGATTAAGTGTTGCAGCTGGGCTTTTGAGAGATATTGTGCACCCTAAACATATTCGACCTTCCCCTCCTGAAAATTTCAGAGGAATTCCTTTCTATGTGGCAGATAAAGTAGACGTTTTTTTTTATTATGGCTGGTGGAGCGGAGTAATTACTGAGGTTCTTCCTTGTAACAAGTGCACGGTCCAGTTCCAGCATCAGAGCAATAGGAGAACATTCAACCAAAATGAGCTAAGGTGCCATATTGAATGGATCAGTGAGGAATCTGTTCAGCAGTTAAGGGTATGAAATTTCTGTCACTTTTAGTCTTATATACTTGTATAAAAGATATGGCAGAGCCACAATAATCTCTCAAACGCCTCTAATTTTGTATCTCCTAGAATACTCCTGTTAGTTATATTATTCACAGTACAACTCTTTGTTTAAAACTTGAAGACGACTTCTTTGAAAGATAAAGTAGGAATTCCAACCTGTATTTGTGTTTGGATTTTAATATTTCCCTCCAAAAAAGAATGTGATATGCTTTTAAGGAAATAAATTAAGTCTATTGATTCTGGCATTTCAGCTAACTTTTTTTTCGGTGCCTTTCTTGTATGTTTTTCCTCGGTTCTCTACTCTTCTCAAAGCCGTAGAATATGATAGTAATATCAGTTTCCCAGATTGAACTTGATTGTCTTTTGCAAAACCGCTGTTAGTATTAATAAGGATATCGCTTTGTTAGTGGCTTAAGTTTTGAGTGTTGCTCTGATCTTTTTTACTTTTTGTTTTGTTGCATTGATTATCATGTATCACTGCGTAGTGGTGTTATTCTGATCGGAGTGTTTAAATGTGAAAAAAGGCCAGTGGAGCTTCCTGTCCATCTCTACTGTATTTGCGGCACATGAACTAACCCTTTATGATGTACTTGATCTGATTGGATGAGATAAAATTACTTCAATGAACATATGGGTTATCATTTTAGAATGATGTGCCAGATTGGATGATTACGATATAACTTCTGGTGATTTGGTCAAGTTGGATTATTTTTGTTGATTAGTGTGCTCTTGATGTGGTACAGTGGTAGGTCGTGATATGTTCAGATTTGTTTATGTCTGCATTTTAGTTTTTTGGAGCATACATATACATAATAATATTCATGGCATCAGGAGACTTGCAAATTCCATATAAACAGATGGATAATCTGACCAGGATTTATTTTTTCAGGACATAGGCATGCAATGTAATCAAGGTGATGTCAGACAAGCTGATCAGGCACATATGTGCAGAACTTCATTAAGTACAGATATTGCTGCGCGAAAATTGGAAGATATTACATACAACTCCAACAAGTAAAGCCGATTTGGCATCACCTTGCAAGAAGTTTAATAAAGGAGAAGTGACAGTGCAAACCATGCCTCAGTCGGGGATACATTTCAGTTCTGACACCCCAAACCCAGCAAGAGAAGATCTTCGACGAAAGGAGGACACAAGTCATAATTTGACTGATATCATCACAAGTCCTTCAAACAGATGCAGTGGCCACCCTACACTCAATTTTTGTCAAGAGAAACTGAGAAGTCATTTTGATTGTGACAGATCTGGTGCTCAAACAACGGTTGCTGACTCTAGGTTTTCATCTCTTTCCAAAATCAGAGGAGAACCATGTGATTTGTCTAGGAGTCAATTACAGCACTTGCAAAACAATCTTACTTTTCACTCCTCAGCGCATAGCATAAATAGCATGGCTGGCAATGTAAGTCTCGCTCCAATAATTTCTCTTCTTTGGCTGAATGATTTTGTCATAACATGTATGTTTTCCTTGAGTAGGGAATTAATCATCAAAAAGAAGAAACAGTAGGTCATTCAAAACAAAATGTTTCAGAAGGTTCAGCAGGAGGTATGTAGTAGTTTAAATGTTTCATGGATATGATTCCTATTAGTAGCATATTAGTAATTAACAAACAACATTAGGAAGACCTCTTACATTTAGACTGTGTCTGGTTCTTTGCCAGATGAACCCCTGGAATGTATTGCTTAGCAGGCCTGATTTGTGTTGGTTTAAAAAACATCCCCTTTATATGCCTTAAACCATATAATGGTTTTCTGAAGTAACTCTGATGCCGTGTTGTTTGATCAACATCAGTAATGTCTCTGTTGGAAGTGTTGAGGTTGGGATCTACAGAGCGTGATACATCAAAAGAAACTGCATTAGTTTTGGAAGAAACATTGAGCAACGTTGAAGATGTGCCACCTCTTTCTGTGTGGATTGAAGGTTCGCATTCTCCTGCAATGATTGGCAAAAGTAAGTTAGAATCAGTTAATGATTGCATTTAGATATTATAATGTCCATTCTACTTGATCAATACTTCATTTCTGCAGGAATTTCACCAGATAACCGACTTACATCTTCCAGCACGGCAGTCACATTGAGAGAAGAATCAGTGGCGGGCAATCAATTTGAAGAGCCCTTGTATGTGGATAAATGTTCCATGAGTCTGGAAGTGGCTAAACTAACTGGTGACCATTGTGACATGGATGTAGAAGATGGAGGGAATGAGATTGTTATGGAGTTAAATCACAACAGTGACAAGCAAACTTTGAACAATGAAAACATGCCCTTCACTAAGAGCTATCCTGTATGGAAGGATGTGGAGTCCATGGAAGTATTTCGCTCAATACGTCAAAAGCCTCATTTTCGACCCTTAAGTTCACGTTCTGAGTATTTCCATGAAGGAGATGCAGTGGGGTTGATGCTAAACTTTGCTAATGTTGTGGAGAAAATAAGGGGGGCTCAACTTAACGACCCTAAATCCGCTTTAGAAAGTAAATTAGAGGCTCTTAAGTATTTTGAGGACTTCGGGTTCAATGTTCAACCAATACGAGCTCGTCTAGAGGAGTTGCTAAGAGTCCAAGATAGCCAGTTACAACTTGCTGGGATTTCGAAGCAACTAGAATGGCAGATCACTGAGGAAAGGAACAAAGAACAATCACTGAATTCACAAGTTGATGAACTGAATGAGACACTTAGGGAGCTTCAAGAATCCCTGAACCAGATTAGCAAGGAGAGGAAAATGGTTGAAATGGAAAAACAGAAGAAAGGCTCTAGCATTGCCTTACTGCAACAAAGACTTAATGATATCAAGAAAGACATTCAGAGGACCAAACTTAATTTTACTTGTGTAGCAGCTGCTCCTTGGTGAATATGTCGTCATCTTCCTAGAAGCAAGGTATGCAAATTTTGTATCTTACACTATTTTAGTTCTATCTAGTTTAACAACTTGTTTACTATGTGTCTATGTGGTTATGCAAGGAATCTGTCACCACTTGTTGGAATGCCATTTTACTCGAGCTCTTTGGTATGAAACTCATTGCCATCTCAGGCTAACTTAGTTCCAAAATTTGCAGGTAATCCCCCTTCAAGCATTGGTATATTGGTATATATGGATTGCGCATTGCCCAATCTATCCAAAGTGCTCTCTGTCATCAAGTGATTCTTTGACGGACCAGAACATTTGGTCACCAATTCCCAGCATCAATTCCACTGAAATTCTTTCTCTTAAAATTTCTATAGAAGCTCGTTTTATTTGCTGATTTATTTTTGCAGGAGAAGCTGGACTGTAAAGGACTTGTCATATGCTCATCAAATGGTGCATGAGATTCAACTTCACCCATCTAGTATTACAACTCTTTTGGAGCAGAAACGTTAAAAGTATATCACATGATCACGAAGGCTCATTTTTATCTCTTGCAGTAAACAATCTTCAGCCGTTCCGTTTGCTTCTATTTGTATTGTCAAGTTTTATCCGTATCTTTTGCTACTTAATTCTAGTATAATTAATGATGATTACGACAAAAGAAAAAGTAATCAGAAACTAGACTAACATCTATGTTTGCGCCTTTTAAGGAGCTCTACTAGTCTACGATCCCCTGACATTTTGTCTAACGTATCCACAAAACTAAGATTGGGTAACACTAGTTAAAAAAAATATATATATATATATATATATATGATCCTTTCACAATCTCCAACCTTAACACAGATTTTCATAGCAAACTCGTGTTGTCAGATAGGATTTCAAGGAAGATAGCCCCCACAAAAAAAAACACACGCATAAGCACAGATGAAGTGATTGAGATACCATTGTCTATACAAATAACTCAATAACCAAAATAACAGAGTAGCATTACCAAAGTAGAAAAGAATAGCATCACTAAAGTAGAAATGTCATCAAAGCATGAAAATATGTTTTGAACATAAAAGCGGTAAACTTTGAACTGCTTCCTTCATTTTCATTGTCCACTTTCCAAGCAAGTTCTCTAAAAATTTGTCCATGCATTTAGTCTCCCTTGCTCAGATCACTAAACTACATTAAAGAAGAAAAGAGTTTTATCTCCCTTGCTCAGATCACTAAACTACATTAAAGAAGAAAAGAGTTTTATCTGTAGAGAGAGAGAGTGTGTGAGTGTGAAGAAGGAGAATGGAGCTTAAGGAAGGGCAAGAAGTAGAGGTTCTAGATGAAAAGAACGGGTTTAAGGATACATGGTATCATGCAAAGATCATAAAACTTAACAGAATGATACTAGTTGAGTATGACAACTTGTGGGCAACTGATCAACAGGGATCACAACGACTTCGAGACTTTGTTAAAAAGTGTTCAGTAAGACCATTACCACCTAGAGAGCCCAACCAGATTTTTGAGTGTTATCAAGAAGTTGATGCTTATCATAATGATGGGTGGAAGAAAGGTACAATCATTGAAGTTGATAAGAAGTTGTTGAGGTTTACTGTTTTTTTTACGGTTTTGAAAGAGAAAGTGGATTTTGGAGCTGAGAACTTGAGAGTTCATGTTGACTGGATAGATGGGAAGTGGGTTAAAAACCAGCAACAGGTAAAACTTATTTACTTTTCTTTCAGTTTCTGTCATAGCTAAATTTTTGACAAAAGGGTATTTCTAATTTTGATGGCGGATCTAAGATTATAAGTGGTTTTCTGTGTGTGTGTATGTTCTTTAAGCTTATGCAATTATATTCTCTGCTTAGATTTTTTTCTTGTTAGATACTAGGCCGGAATCAAAGATTGGATTGTTTGATTAGATAAATTATAAATTCACTCTCGTTTCCTATGGCTGTATAGATTAAGCATGCATTTCGACGAGAATTATTAGATTTTTATGTTCATACTAATATGGAGAAGTGTTATATGTCATAATAACTCTGTTTGTTTCCTGAGATATGTTATTCCCACCTAATGTTTCTGTCCTTTCGTTTTGAAATATTACCATATACAAGCTATGAGGGGGCTTCCCCATATTTCTAGTGGCGTGTGTTTCTGCGTGGCGGTACATCATTATCTTTCTTTTAGCTAAAGTGTGCATCATTATCAGCATTGAAGAGTATGCATAGATCTTCATCTTTTTCAAATCTCATATATGATAATAGAAGATGAAACTTTTCTGTTTCAACTTAGAAAACATGTTGGTTCAGACACTTTGGTTGTGCCCTTCTCTTGAAGCGGCCCGTGGATATAATAGACGAGATGGAGCAAATCAGCATTTCGTGCAATGCTTACATACGTTGATCAAGTCCGATTACCCTGGGTAGATCAGTAAATCTGAATCATTCGCTAGAGACAATTCTTGGGCTTTTTTCTTATTTTTTTCTAGGTAAGTGGAAATTATATTAAAAAAGTGAAGAAAAAACTGCACTGGAGAAGGATAGCTCATAGCTAATCCATTCGATAAAACGTCAACAGTTCTTTAGGCATGCATGATAACTCTAACTAGCCTTAAGAGAGGACGAAAGGTCAAAAACACGTATACACGCTCACTAATATTATCAATATATTAGTTTTTGTTGAAAGTGACTAATAAGAAATAGTGTTGCAGTAACTAGAAATGAAACCATGAGCATAAAAGAGAATGTTAGCCACGTGCCATATCACATAGGTCAGAGTGGTTCGTTCTGTACACAACACTTACACCAAATAGTTAGGCACGAAATGATGTTTGTTGGCGGAACCTTCAACAATGGTTAAACATCAAGAAATCAGAATGATAGTACTGAAACTAAATGTAACCATAAACCTAAACAAAACCACTTGGACTTCACTTAAATTGAGTTAACGAAGATGGGTTATCCTTCTGAATATCAGGGAGTCAGTGTCCAATGAGTTTGAATGTGATTGCCATATTTAACACCGACTGTGAAGAGACTACAAAAACATGTTAAGTTCATTCATTCTGAGTTCCATTCCATTGGCCGTACAGGACTTAGAGACCTTATAGCACTTATGACCCTCTGGTATTAGTCCGCTTTTAGTCTCCATTCTTCTAGGAGCTTGACTTTAGGCTAAACATCACCTACGGATTATTTATTGTAACACATCTTTTCTGCTAGTGGTTTGATGATCAATCCATTGAGATATCACGAAAAGGTTATAAAACTATAAAAGAACATCCAGAAAACGTTGCGACAGTGATATGTCTAAATCTATGTTACATGGACACGCCATATTTCAAAAATAATCCGTGTTGGATACATATCCATGTGTCCGTGTCGACACACATGGACACAAATTGTGTGTAATATACCTCAATTTTATATTTTTCTCCATGTTAGACACTTCGTATCCGTGTCAGATACGGACACACGTATCTGTGTCAATGTAACTTAGGTCTAAATGCAGTGGCAGTAACCTATCTAGAACTTGAGATGCATGATTCATGCAATTGAGACTGTTCAGTTTCATGTCTAAATAAGACGTTCATACTGTTTTACATTTTTTAAACCTCCACATAAGTTAATATCTAGTCTCTCATAGTAGTAAAATTGTCCTTGTTGCTAGCGATGGATGAGGGGTTTATCACAGCAGGAACACCAGCAGAAGTCATCCTTCGTCATAAACATTGTAGTGGTGCTTGGTTCCCAGCAACAGTGCTCAAGGAACTCAAGTATGGCTTATTCTTGATTCAGTACTTGAGCTTGAAGTTAAGTGAGGTGGAGGGGTGTTTAAAAGAAGTTGTGCACACTCTAGATATCCGACCAACCCCTCCTCGAAATTTTGAGGGAAAAGAACTTGGTGTGACAAGTAAAGTGGATGCTTTTCTTGATTTTGGATGGTGAACTGGAGAAGTGATTGAAGTTCATGCTGGTAACCAGTACATGGTCCAATTTCAGCATAAAAAAAAAGGAGAACATTCAGTCAATTCGAGCTAAGGTGCCATAGGGAATGGATCAATGGGGAATGGGTTCAAGAATTATTTGTAAGAAGGTTTGGCCTACTTTTAAAAGCTATGTGGTATTGATATATCATCTTCCATATTACATCAAGAACACAGAAGCCCCAAACAAACAAAAGAGTTCCCAGGCCACCAGTGGCTTCCACCATACCCTACTTCTCCTCCTCATCATCCAAGCCCTACCCAGCATCTGAGCAACTGAAAATTAGATGATCATCCTCCTCATCTAGTTTTTTCCTTATAATGTTTCGTTGGTATTGATTATCATGATATTGTTTGTCGCTCACATTTGTCTTTGTCTTGTATTTTGTAGTTCATACGTGTTTATATTCGACTCTGTTCTGCATAGGTTATGATGTTTTACTGGGTACTTTATGTTATTCTCATAGGAATATTTGAGCTTGTTTTACTTGTTTGTGTTGCATTCTGTAATTGCCTATACGAGTGAAAGATTTATCGTCTCAAAATGATGTCTCGGTTAGAATGTTTAAGATGCCACTTCTGGTCACATTCACCTTGAAATATGGGTTGTTTTTGTAGAATTCTTTTACTGCCAATTCACTCTGAAATTAAGTTTTGGTTATCTGCATTTGGTGTGGGCAATCTTTGTGTTCAATGTGATCGAGTTTAAGAGATTTTCCTTCTATGTATTTATTCCCATCCGTGATATAGCATTTAGGAGTATACATACTATACATTCATAGCACCGCAGATATCCTATCACACTAGTTATGTATCTGACCAGGAGCTTCTGTTTCAGGATTTAGGCACAAAGTGTAGTCAAGGCAAGGTTGAACAAACTCAAGCACAGCTGTTGCAAGCCCGTAACACTGCTCTCAATACTGATATAACCGATGAATCACATAGAAGAAAGAGAAAAATCGAATATGCAGCTCCTGGCAGCAATTCCCAGTTTCCACCACCTAACAAGAAGTTAAATAAAGGAGAATCTACACTGGGCTCCTTGTCTCTTATAGAAGAAACCACAGGAGCAATGCCTACCAGAACCATGCCTAAGTTAGGGTCATTCTCTAATCTGAACAGCCCAACTGCAAAGGGAGACGGAGTTCTCTTTGAAAAGAAGAAAGTCGATAGTCAAAATTTGAATAATAGTTTCACATGTCTATCGGACCGGTCGATCGAGCATCCTACACTGCTTATTTGTAAAGAGAAAGTTAAAAGTGATTTTGGTTGTGACAACTCTGTTACTCACAGAACAGTTGCTGACACAAGCTTTTCATCTCTTTCCCATATCAGAATAGAACCATCTGATTCGTCTAAAACTCAATTGCAGTACATGCAAAACAATCTTCCTGTTCATTCCTCAGCACATAGCATAACAAGCTTGGGTGGAGATGTAAGTTTAAGCTCCAATTAGTGTTTGTCTTTAGCTGATCGAATGATCTTGTTATAATATGATTTTTAAATTGAGCAGGAATTCATTCAACAGAAAGAAGGGATAGGAGAACAAACAACTATCAATTTGGAAACAGGAGGTCAATATATTTCAGAACCTACAGAAAAAGGTATGCAGTAAGTCAGATTCTTTCGTATATAAGATTTTTTATTAGTATCAATGGGCAAACAACTTTAGGAAGAACAAAGGTCCTTTAACACATGCATAGCCACTCGAACGAATGGCGAATGGTACTAAATGAAAATACATTCTTTTTTCAACCTGTGTTCATCATAGCTTTTCAATCCCTTGAAAACCTTTTCCATATAAACTTTGTTAAGTTTGATGCCTTAATATTTCCTCAAAATTATTACTTAGTTGGACTCACATTGACTTAACACTAAAATTGAGGAAAGTGTTTCATTGATCCCAAACTGTACACTTCCAACGGAGACATTAGTGATGTCAATCAAACAACACATACATCGAAAGAAGCTGAGATTAATTTGGCAGAAATATTGACCAGTTGAAGATTTGCAACCTCTATCTATGTAGACCGGGGTTTCGTTTTTCTTGCAATGATTGATAAAATTATGCTATATGAATAATTGAATGCTTTTATGGAATTATTGTATTTATCATTCAAGACTTGCGCAGGAAATTCCCCAGATAACCGACTTATATCGTCCAGCATGGCAGTCTCCTTGAGAGAAGAACCAGTGAACGTCAATCAATTTCAAGAGCCCTTGTATGTGGATAACTGTTCCGCGAGTTTGGAAGTGGATAAAAATACAGATGACGAAAGTGACAGGGATGCAGAAGATGGAGAAATTGAGATAGCTATGCAGATTGATCACAACAGTGATGAACAACCTTTGGAAAATGAAAACTTGCCCTTCGCTAAGAGCTTTTTTCTATGGAAGGAAATTGAGTCCATGGAAGCATTCCGTTCGATACGACAGAAGCCACATTTTCGACCCTTAACTTCACGCCCTGAGTATTTCCGTGAAGGAGAAGCTTTTGGTTTAATGATGAGCTTTGCAGGTTTGGTAGAGAAAACAAGGGAGGCCCAACTTAATGAACCTAAGACCGATTTTGAAATCAAACTAGAGGCTCTTAAGGATTTTGAATTGTTTGGGTTCCATGTTCAGCCAGTACGAGCTCGCCTAGAGGAGTTTCTTAGAGTCAAAGATAGCCGCGTACAACTTGATGAAAATTTGAAACAAGTTGAAGGAGAGATCAAGAGCGAAAGGAATGATGAACAATCACTGAAGTCTAAAGCTGTTGAAATTGGTGAGAAACTTGGGGAGCTTCGAGAATCAGTGACCAAGATTGAGAAGGAGCTGAAAATGGTTGAGATGGAAGAGGAGGCCAAAAGCTCTAGCATTGCCTCATTGCAAAAAAGGCATAATGATATTGTGAAAGAGCTTCAGAAGACCAAAGTTAATTTCACATCTATAGCTGCAGCTCCTTGGTAAATATGTCTTCATCTTCCACGAAGCATTGTACAAAAAGTACTAACTAATTCAACACCTTGTGATCCTATAATAGTGGTAATTTGTTTTCTCTTAATTGTGCTGAACCCCTTGAATCTGACCGTCCACATGATATATATGTATGATATTTTCATACACATAATATGAATTCACTCAAGGATCAAGGCAATCATTTTGTGTTTGTATACTCTGATTAGGATAACTCTAAGCTGATAAATCTCTTGTACCAGATTACCAAGCCAGCAATGTCTTTTTGAGTCTGTCAAGGCATGTGGAGTGCGGTACCATACCTGTTACCATGTTCATGAATTCTTCCAGAAGTTATACTTAAAATTTTTCTCTAGTTCAATCGAATGTAAATTCTGTAATTCATTTGTCACCGCAACTTTTGTGCAGAGACTAGAGTCTAGACTCTAGAGACAATGGTTTTCGTGGAATAGGGTGGTTGTTTTTGTTACGTTTACTGGACAATAGTTATGTTTTTGTAAACTGAATTTGCCTATTAAGAGTCATTTGTCCCTGCAATACAAGAAGGTTAAGAATATGTTCTTAGCCTTTGATGCCTCTTGGCACTAGTTACTAGTTAGCAGTGTACTGGTTTGCTTATTCAACCTGAGCATTAGTTCTCTGACCTAGAAACTGATTTGAGAGCAGTATTGCAGTACCATATTATCACAGTAATCACAAAGAGTAGAGAAACAAAGAAGGGCATTTTGGACATTTACGTAGTCAATAAAGAAGGGTAGTTTTGGTCTTTTGGACAGTCAAATACGTCAGTTCCGTAACACACAAGAATAGCAAGTGTTGAGTACTACTTAATATAACGCGCCAACTTGAAGAAAATGGTTTATACTCAAAACTAGTAAAACTTCCAGCTGCTTCAGTCTTTTCATAACCATCATTTCTCTCTCATTACAAATCTAAATCTCTCAGCTCACCAAACCACTTTAAAACTTAAACACATGCACTCTTTCCTTGAAAGCAAATAAGTTGCATTGCTAGCTAGAATTGAAGAAACAAACAATGGAGTTTATTAGAGAAGGGCAAGAAGTAGAAGTGAGTGGGGAAGCAGAAGGAGGGTTTAAGGACAAGTGGTATACAGCAAAGACCATAAAAATATCAAATGGAACAAGTAAGACCAACGTTCTAGTTGAGTATAATCAGTTGAAAGCAAGTGAGCAAGGTTTGAAAAGATACCAAAACAATGTTAATCCTTGTCATGTTAGACCATTACCTCCTAAACAACCAACTCAGCTTGCTTTTCAGTATTATCAAGTAGTTGATGCTTTTCATAATGATGGGTGGAGGAAAGGTAGAATTGTTAAAGGTATTGATGGTGAGTTGGCGGCGTTGAAGATGTTTAAAGTACACTTTCAACATCCGGATGAAAAGATTGATTTTGGAGCTGCGAAGTTGAGAGTTCATCTTGATTGGGATAATGGAAAATGGATTGATAACAATCAGTACCAGCAGGTAGTTTGTTTACCTTTTTTGTTTTTTGTTTTTAGTTTATATTTATTTCTTCTAGGACTAGCTAGCTTGCATTGTTCTTGTGAATGGGTATTTCCAATTTTCTTTGTATTTCTTTCCTTTTCTTGTTTTTAACATTTTGCAGTATAGCTAGGCTGTTTTCTTTTACAAATGGGCATTTCTAAATTTCTAACATATCAGATTTTCAACTGAAGAAGAATTATATAGAGACAGTATCTTGTTTATATATCTTTGCTGAACATTGGCATTTTGGTATCACAATTCTATATCTAACTTTTTACCTTGAATTGGTTAAACGTCAACAACTACTTCAAGGAGAAGCATGTTGAGGAAGGGAATACTTCTCTTCCTTTTCATCAAACATCAGTTCACTATCTAAAGAATATGCGTGCCGGTGGTGGCAGCAGCAACTTTGGGAAACAGAATAAGCAAGAAGATCCCATGGTAACATCTCCAAATTCTGCCACGTCGACATTTTCTCCGCTGCCAGCACTACTACAATCACATCAATCCTCAGAAGTAGAAAAGAAGGAAAACAATAAGAATGGTGGGAATCGAACCGTTAAAAGAAGGTTCTCTGAAGAAGGCAAAATTGCCACACCAAGCCCTCAACCATTCTTGCCTCTGCCACTGGTACTACAACCGCTTCAGTCCTCAGAAAAGCAGAAAAACACTAATAGCGGTGGGAATATGGAGGAGCGTCGAACTGTTAAAAGAAGGTTCTCTGAAGAAAGAAATAGGGGTGCATCACCAGCAGCATTGCAGAAAGTATGCATACATCTTTCCCTTCTCTGAATCTCATTTTACAATAGCAGATAAAGTTTTTCAACTTAAAAATATATGTTGGCCTTAGGCTCCTCATCAGTCTCACATTTTCGTTGTGCCCTGCTCTGTTGATCCTAGGGTAAAATAGACTATACTGAATATGGTGCAAATAATTTGTTTAAGTAATGCTTACATTTGGAGATTTAGTCCGTCCCCATGGGAAAAATCCTGATTCCAGGCCAAAGGTATACTATTTTCAAAGTGAGAGACTACTTAAAAATTAATGTTGCCTGTAAACACAGGAAAGATTTTTAACCACAATAGCCATGAGAGCACAAAGTAGAGTGGTTGTTCTGCTCATGACACTTATACCAAAGAGCTACCAAAGAAATTGTAATGATAGAACTGAAATTAAAGTAACCATAAATCAAAGTCAGTGTCCAAGTCATTCTAATGTGGTTGCCATACTTAAATCTGAGTATGAAGATGAAACTGCAAACCATGGTGGAGTTATCCATCTAAAGTTCCATTCCAATGACCATATAGAGCTAACCAACTTTATAGAACTTGTGAACTTATGGTATACGAGTCTTTGTCCAATAACAACCTTCTCACTTCTAGGAGCTCAGCTTTAGGCTTTCTACCCCTATTTATAAGAACACATACTTCCTGCAACATTTATGGTGCAATATCTGCTTTTTAATTGAGCTTACTGATTTTCATAGATTTTGGAAAATATTCTGATTCTCTTAAAATTGTTATTGATTTAATGCCCGTTCTTTCCGCATAAAAACCTCCACGTCTTCTTCTGAACCTATCTCCTTTGCTCAGTGTTTCCTCTGCTTGATCAGTTTGTGACCTTGCACTTATTTATTGGTGTCGAACTTTCCAGCTAGAGATATCTCTGCAAGTAGAACTCTCCACTGCAGACATATAGAGAGTGTGGTGTGATGATAAATCTATTGATTGACTTAACATATCATAGTTATATGTCTAAGATAATATGGGAGGAATCATGACTGCCGTATTATACTTTAAAAGTGGTTTGCTCCAGTAATTAACAGGTATCCCTTAAAGCTTGTATCGTCTCTGAAAGTAATATTTCTTATTGCACGATTCACGCAATTGAGACTATGTTCACTTTTATGTCTAAATAGTTGATACAGTTTTTAAAATCCTGCAACCTCCATATCAGTTAATAACTTAATGTGATAATATCTAGTTTCTCGTGGGTTAGTAATGCAACTGTACTTCAATTCCTTGTAGCAAGCAATGGATCAAGGGTTTAGCACAGGAACACCAGTAGAAGTCAGCCTTCCTGATAATCGTTGTCGTGGTGCTTGGTTCCCAGCAAGAGTGCTCAAGGACATCAAGAATGGCTCATTCTTGATTGAGCATTCCAACTTGAAATTAAATGAGGCAATGGGATGTTTAAAAGATGTAGTGCATGCTCCACATGTCAGACTCCCCCCTCCTCAAAATTTTAGGGGTAAAAGTTTTGTTGTGAAAGATAAGGTGGATGCTTTTTGTGATTTTATCTGGTGGAGTGGAGTAGTGATCGAAGTTCTTGCTGGTAACCACTACTTGGTTAAGTTTCAGAATCAAAAGAGAATGAGAACATTCGATCGATTTGAGCTAAGGTGCCATATGGAATGGATCAATGGGGATTGGGTTCAAGAATTAAGGGTAGGGAATTTCAGTCTTCCATTTAATAAAATTAAACATCACCTTGTTTGTGGTTTAGGTTCTGAGTGCTTTCCTTGATCATCTGTACGTGTTTATATTTTCCTCTTTTTGCTTCCCTTATGATGCCTTTACTGGGTAGTTTGTGTTATTTTGGTAGGAATACATAACTATGAAAACAGGACAGTGGATGCTTCCTGTCTGCCTCTGCTGTATTTGTGGCACATATTGACTACCCCTAGCTTCTTGTTGAAGTTGATCTGACTGGATGAGTTTAACCATTTAATATGTTGCATACCAAAATCACTTAAATGAATGCATGCTATATCATCCAATGATGATGTCACAGATTTGCTGATTAGGATGCCACTTCTGGTTGAATTCAGCGTGGTGTTCTTGTTTTTGGAGGATGCTTCTTCTGATAATTAATTCTCAAATTAAATTTTGGCTATCTTCACTTGTTTGTGCTGTATAAGACAGAGTCAAGATATTTTTTTCTCTAGGAAACTGGAATATACGTACTTTATATTCATGGCATCACAAATATCATATAAGTTAATATTATATCTGGTCAGGAGGTTAATGTTATATCTGATCAGGAGTTTTTGTTTCAGAATATGGGCATAGAACAAGCACAGCTGTTGCAAGTCGGTAAAACTGCTCTAAGTACTGATGTTACAGATGAATCACTAACAAGAAAGAGAAATATCAATCATACAACTCCTACCAGTGATGCCCAAAGGTTGCCACCTAACAGGAAGTCGCATAAAGGAGAAGTGAGTCAAGCAACAATGGGCTCCTTGTCTCTCACGGACGGGTCCTGTGATCATCCTAAACTGCAAGTTTGTCAAGAGAAAACTAGAAGTGGTTTTGATGTTGATAGATCTGGTAATCAGATAAAAGTTGTTGACTCTAGCTTCTCATCTCCTTCCACCGTCAGAGGAGAACTATGCTCTTCTACAATTCAACCACAAAACAATTTTGCTATTGCATCCTCAGCACACAGCATAGAAACCTCGGGTGCTCATGTACGTCTATGTTCCTATCTATATGGTCTTTCTCTTGGACTGAGTATTATTTCAATGATATCTTATTTTATTCATGTAGGATATCAATCAACAGAAAGGAGGTGTAGCAGGCCGTCAATCAAAAGAAGATATTTCAGAAGGTATAAGTTCAGGTTATTTCGTGAATATGAATTTCTACAAGTAGCACATGTTGTTGATAAAAAAAACACTAGCACATACCATTAGGAAGTTCAAAGCAGCATAACCACTGAAACCAAGTAATAGTGAATTAGTGATAATTGAAGACACGAATACTTGTGTCTCTTTCATAGCAAAGTGTTTTTTTTCTGAAAACCATTTCATTTTCATGTCTTGTTATCTCTAATCTATACACCTCATATCTAATGATGTTACCCTCTTTGGTGCTTTGTAGATCCCAAACTTCACATTCCCTGCAGTGAAGTCAATGATGTTGTTCATACAGTACTTACATCCAAAGGAGCTGACATAATTGTGACAGGAAGCGACGTAGAAACTGTGCAAGCTCTATCTATATGCTATGGCGATTCTTCTTGTCCTGTTGCAATAATTGATGACAGTAAGCTAGAATCAACTAGTGAATGCTTTTAAACAATAGCAATAAGGAAAAGAATGCTTTAAGATACTACCTAGTTTAGTTAATCCATCCTTGTTTTGCACAGGAGTTTCAACTGATAACCAACATACATCTCAATCAATAACCTCTATCAAAGCATCAATTGAGAGCAAGGAATGTCAAGATATTGTCATGACGCCTCTCTTGAATGATCACAACAGTTACGAGGATATTTTGGAGAGTGAAATCTTGCCCTTCATGAAGAGCTCTCCATGTTGGAAGCATGTAGAGTCCTCAGAAGCATTTCGCTTAATGCTGCAGAAGCCACATTTTCAACCATTAGAGAAACAACATGCATTTCTTCGTGAAGGAGAAGCTCTAGGTTTGATGGTAAGCTTTGCAAATTTGGTGGAGAAAACAAAAAAAGTCCACCATGATGAACTTAAGTGCGTTCTTGAAGACCAATTAGATCTTGTTTCCTATTTTAAACCCTTTGGTTTCAATGTTCAACCAATACAAGCTCGGCTAGATGAGTTGTTGAGAGTCAAAGAGAAGGAAGTGCAGCTTGATGGGGAGTTGAAGCAAGTTCAAGGAAAGATCATGAATGACAAAATTGAAGAAGAAGCACTGATATTGGATATTGATAAATGTGATGAAAAGGTTAGGGAGCTTCAAAAATCTATTGACGAGATCAGTAAGGAGCGGGAATTGCTTATGAAGAAAAAGCAGACCACAGGTTCTATGATTTCCTCGTCCCTAAACATGCATAACGAGATTGAGAAAGAAATGCAGAGGATGAAAGTGATGTTTGATAGTAACACAACAGCCCCTTGGTGAATATGATTTGATCTTTTCTGCACTTGCACTATGTAAGTTCAGGCTACTTACTACTCCACCACCTTATTGTCAGTGCCTTATTTTAAAAATGACTCTGTAACTGATTTGACCCTTAAATGTGGTTTATTTGTTTAATTGGTACATTTGAATCGACACTTGAAGGATTATGGCAATCATTTTATTTTGGTATTCTTGATTAGCATAATTCTCTGTTAGCTGTTAGTTGGTAAAGTCTCCGGTTCTCGGAGCTCATTCTTTTCTGAGATGCCACAGAGGTGTATTGTGGATTGTCTGAAATGCATAATGTGAGTCCACTGGAAAACTTGTAGGACTCTGCACAAACGGATATGACCTATTCTTTGCACAGGGCAGTGGCATAAATCGGCGGTTGAGTAAATATTATTTCACATGGTCTTTCAGTGATGTTAATTCGAGTCATGGTGTCCTCTGCGACTGGTGTCCAGCAAATTTTATTTAGCAAAGTTGGTGAGTGTGTCCTCTTTCTTCTATTATGTACAGAACAGAGCAAGATGAAGTTGGACTAAACTTTGCCGGTACTAATAATATATATATTTTTTTGATAATTAAATTTTATGAATGGAGGACAAAGATCAGAAAGGCCACTACAAGTGGTGTATACTCACCTGTATCAATTATCAAGGACAACCTAACAGCGGTTTGCAACTTTGCAGTGTTCATAAACACATACAATCTAGAATACAGATATGAAAGGAAGATGTATACACACAATTTAGTACTGAAAAACTGTCATCAGGCAAAAGTGTGTGGCTTCCAAGAGTGGTTATGCCTATATTATACACGATGCTTCTTCAAGCCTGTTTGGTAAGCTAGACTAATAAAAGTATAGAACAACAGAGAAAATTGTTGTATAGAAGAACTATAGATTCATCTTCAAGTCCACACATGGGAGATTCATTCCTCTTCTTATCAAAGGATGTTGTTACTGTTGTATAGTTTCATTATTAACCATCCAGTCATCTAAACACTATATAAACTATCTAAACCTTGCTAATTCTTGCGGAATTACTGATGGAAGTACCATGTCACAGACCCTCTCTCTAACATTAACACTCACAAAACCGGTCCTTAAAAAGTTAAAACTAGCATAGCGGTCACTTCACAGCATCAGACATGGTGATGTAGATTTAAACTGGTGGAAGTTTCAGTTTATTAAATCTACTATTGAATTAAACAAAACGAAAAAACCTAAAAAATGGCTCTTTTATTGAATATCACAACTCATAAACTTCAACACTGAAGAACCCTAATTACAAGTCCTTTTATTTATACTAAACCTAGAACCCAATAAACCAATAGAAAACAGACAGACGTGTCAACAACTAACTAATGGACTCCGTCATGACTATGGACTTGGACTCGACTAAGGGGCGCACTCAACATCAACAAGACACTAATGTTTTACATCACATTTGGTTCACCGTCTCATAAATTAAAAATGTTGAACAGAAGCAATGATAACCATCATCAACTACTGCAAATGTCCCCCTAATTAAATTGCACTTATTATAATAGATGTATTATGGAATTGCCAACTACCCAACCAAATATGTTTTCACTTGCATTAGTGAATAAGTGGAGTCTGTCCTCCTTGCATTCAAAACCCAAGGCCATTTTCGTCCACCAAAATATGACTTTATCACCAAGAGTCAGTACTCACTACACAAACCCGCCAAACAAGAAAAATGGTTTAAGCTAAAAACGGTAACATTTCCAGCACCACAACTGTACTGTGTTCATAAACCAAACCACTTCACTTTCACTGGAAGCAAGAAAAAAATGGGAAAAGCAAAAGGTGACAGTGAAGTGTCATTATTCAAGGTAGGTGATGAGGTAGAAGTAAATGGTGAGAATGAAGAGTTTAAGGATACATGGTTTACAGCAAAGATTATTAAACTAACAAACAAGAAGTCTGCAAAGATTTTGATACAGTATGAAATATCAAAGTATAGAAAGTTTGTTAATCAAAATGGTATAAGACCATTACCACCACCTAAAGAAGCCAATGAAGTTTTTGAGTGTTTACAAGTTGTTGATGCTTTTTATAAGAATGGGTGGAAGAAAGGTAGAATCTTTAAGGTACTTATAAATAAGAATGTGAGGTTTACTGTTTATTTTCCGGGTTCGAATGAGAGAGTAGATTTTGGAGCTGAGATGTTGAGAGTTCATTATGATTGGGTTGATAGCAAATGGAGAAAATCTCTTCACCAGGTAATTTCATTTCATTTGTTTATCTTTTTAGCTTAGTAGCCCTACTTTGGGAATCAAAATATGCAAGAAGATCCAATGTTGATAGGTCCAACTTCTGCCACACCAAGTATATTGCCTCTGCTACCACCACACCAGCCACCTAAGTCCTCAGAAGTAGAAAACTAGAAAATTGATAAGATTGGTGGGAATGTAATTAGTAAACAAGGGTTCACTGTAGGAAGTGCATCATCCGCAACATTGAAGAGGGTATGCAGACAGTAGTACTCCCTTTTAACTTATACAAATACGTTGGTCTTATGCCCACATCACTCCTAAGATATAATGCTTAGTTGCTTACATATGTTGATTAAGTCCAACTCCCAAGGGGTAGATTCTGGTTCATGGCTTTTGCTAGAAAAAGTAGTTTGACATACGAGATTGCCTTTAAGGAAGGAATACAAAACATGTAGACTCACTAATATTGCCAGTAAATGTATTTTAGTTTTTATAGTGAGTGACTATTAGAATTAGTGTGCAGCACCCTGTTGTTCTGGAATGAAACTAAAACATAGGATAGATTACTAGCCACACTACCCATGAGTGATGAGACTACGAGAGCACATAAACTAGAGTGGTTGTTCTGTTCACGACACTCAAACCTAACATCAAGGTTTCAATGTGGTTTCTGTAATTAAACTCAAGTATGAGGAGACTGCAAAGCATGGTGAATTTCATTCCAAATAGCATTCCAATGATTATATAGAAATAACAGACTTCATAGTACTGTTGACCCTCTGATATTTGAATCTTTTCACCTGCTGATAACCTTCTCTCTTCTAGGAGCTTGACTTTGGGATTAAGATTACCTACCCTTGTTTATTGTTACACATCCTTTCTGCTAGTGGTTTGATGATCCATCTAATGATTGACTTTACATAGTATATTTTTGTGTCGAAGATAATATGGAAGATATCATGACAGCCATTTGATTCAGTAAACAGCTTATATGTCTAAGATGCTCTGTAAGTAATATGATTAGATGAATGATTCATGCACCTGAGTTTGTATTCAATTTCATGTCTAAATAAGATGTCGACACAGTTTTTTAAAATCTAGTGATCTCCATATCAATTTCTGTCTAGTTTCTCTTGGGTTAGTATTACAATTGTACTTCCTTGTAGCAAGCAATGGATTGAATGTATCACAGGAACATCAGTAGAAGTCAGGCTCTGTGATAAATTTTTCTGTGGTGCTTGGTTCCCAGCAAGAGTCCAAAGGGAACTCGAGTATGGCTCGTTCTTGATTAATTAAGTACTCAAACTCGAATTTAAGTGAGGTAACGGGGTGTTTAAATGATGTTGTGCACACTGCACGCTCCACATATCCGACCCTCCCCTTAAGAGAAAAGAATTTGGTGTGACAGATAAAGTGGATTTTTTTTCGATTTTGGCTGGATTATTTACAAAGTTTGTGCTGGTAATCAGTACATGGTCCAATTTCATCATCAAAAGGAAAGCAGAACCTTCTATCTAGTTGAGCTAAGGTGTCATATGGAATGGATCAATGGGGAATGGGTTCAAGAATTATCCTTAGGAAATTTCAATCTACTTTTGTGTTAATCAAATTGAACTGTACATTGTTTGTGGCTCACCTTTTTGAGTGCTTTCTCTAATCTTCCATACACCATTATAGTTTCCTCTTTTCGCATTGGCTTTTTTGATTTACTGGGTTGTCTGAGTTATTTTAGAAGGAACATATGATGATATGAATATGGAAAGAGGAGTCTGCAGGCATTCTGTCTGCCTCCACTTCAGTTATTGCGAGTGAACTAACCCTTCCCGATGAAGCTGATCTAACTGGAGGAATTTAACAGTTTATTATGTTGCATTCTGCAATTTTTAAAATGAATGCATGGTCTATCAACTATCATATCAAAATGATGTCTAAAATGAATTGATTAAGAGGCCACTTCTAGTCAAATTCAGCTTGGGTAGTTGGTTGTTTTTGTAGGATGCTTCTACTTCAAATTCACCCTGCATTTTAGTATTCGTTATCTGCTCTTTTCGTGTGTGCAATGTTTGTGCCACATTCAATAAATTATTCCTTCTCCGTGTTCACTGCTATTCGTTGTATAGGATATAGAAGTATATATACTTTATATTCAAGGTAATATGGCATTGCAGACATTATATCACTTGGTGATATATCTGACCAGGAGCTTTTGTTTCAGGAAAGAGGCATAAAATGTGATCAAGGCGAACTCCAACAAACAGATCAGCCACAGCTGTTACATGTCGGTAACACTGCTCTTAGTCCTGATACTGCTGATGAGTCACATTCAAGAAAGAGGAAAACCAAGAACACAACTCCTAGTGGCGATGCACAACTTTCACCACCTAACAAGAAGTTAAATGACGGAGAAGAAACAGAGTGCTCCTTGTCTCTAATAGAAAATCCCACAATAGCTATGCCCACCAGAACCATTACCGAGTCAGCTACTTTTTCTGATGTAGAAACCCCAACCAGAAATGCAGACGGAGCTCTTCTTCTCCAAAAGAAAGTTGTTAATCAAAATTTGGCTGATCTTTTTACAAGTCAATCGAATGGGTTGAGCAATCAACCTTCACTCAAATTTTGTCAAGAGGAAATGAGAAGTGACTTTGACTGTGACAGATTTGGTGATCAGACAAATGTTACTGACTCTAGCTTCTCATTTCTTTCAACAATCAGAGGAGAACCATCTGACTCATCTATACCTGAAGCGCTCTACCTGCAAGAGAATCATGCTGTTCTGTCCTTGGCTCACAGCATAAAAAGCTTGGGTGCTATTGTACGTCTATATTCCTAGTTAGTCGTTCTCTACAACTATCCGACTTTTTCACAAAGTATTTTTTTCGTTTTTTACTTTGATTTGCATAGGATATCTATCAACAGAAAGGAAGCGTAGGAGAACCGACACCTCACATTTTGGATTCAGGCTGTCAATCAAAACAAATTGTTTATGAAGGTATGTAGTAGGTCATGTTATTTCTTGGATATGATTTTCTATTAGTATCCAACATTGTAGGAAGCATAACCACTAAAAGTAATGATTGGTACTACTAATAATTGAATGACTCAATTTTATTTGTATCTCGAAAGTTACTTCTCAGATTTTTTTTCTTTTCCATTTTATAACTTGTTATCCTAATCCAAACACAACTCGAAAGTCTACTTCTGAATACCTCTGTGGCACTTTGCAGAACCCGAACTGCACATTTCCAGCGGAGAAGTTACTGAGTTTGTTCAAAAAATGCCTACATCAGAAGAAACTAAGATAATAATGGCCCAAACGTTGAGCAACTTTGAAATTGTGAAACCTTTATCTATGTACCTTGGCGGTTCTTATCCTCTTGCAATGATTGATAACAGTAAGCTAAAATCTACTAATGAATGCTTTTAGATATTAGATATTTTACTTGACCAATGTTTGCTTTGTGCAGGAGTTTCACTTGATAAGCAACACACATTTTGGTCAAGCATGGAAAACACCTCAACAGAAGCATCAAGTAAGGGCAAGGCTACAGAAAATGGAGAGAGAGAGATTGCCAAGCAGGCTTTCTTGATTGATCAGAACAGTGATAACGAAGTATTGGAAAATGATTACTTGCCCTTTATTAAAACATATTCTGGATGGAAGGAATTGGAGTCCATGGAAGTATTTCGTTCAATGCCACAGAAGCCACATTTTGGATCCTTACAAAACCAACCCGAGTTGCTTCGTGAAGGACAAGCTGTAGGCTTGATGATAAGCTTTGCCAAATTGGTAGAGAAAACAAGCAAGCTCCAGATTGACGAACCTAAGTGCGTTCTTGAAAACATTTTAGAGGTTCTTCCCCATTTTGAAGCCTGTTTCGATGTTGGACCAATACGTGCTCTATTAAAGGAGTTGTTAAGAGTTAAGGATACCAAACTGCAGCTGGATGAGAAGCTGAAGCAAATTGGAGGGGATATCATCAAGGCAAAAGATGACGAAGAAGCCCAAAAGTCAGAAATGGATAAACTTGATCAGAAACTTAGGGAGCTTCAAGAAGCTATCAACGAGAAAAACAAGGAGCGTCAAACGATTGTGGAGATAAAGCAGGCCACTAGCTCTATCATTGCCTTTTTGCAGAAAAGGCATGTTGAGATTGAGAAAGAAATGCAGAACACCAGACTGAATTTTCATAATGTCGTAGCAGCTCCTTGGTGAATATGGTTTGCTGGTATAGTATCTTACACCATCTAAGTTGTATTAATGTATTCACTAGACTAATTCAACTCCTCCATGTTAGTGTCATCTTTTAACAGTGATTTTGTGTCTATTTTAGGGGTGTCTCTTTTTGCCGAATTTCCGATTTTTCCGAAATCCGACCCGAAATTGGTCTGGCTTTGGGTGTAGTTTTCATGGGCCGATTTTCCGATTTTCTGATTTCCGAAAATTCCGAAAAAAAATTAGATCAGATTTGGATATAATTCTAAAATCCAATCCGATCCGAAAATTCTGAAATTTCTGATATTATTGCCAATTTATTCCGAAAATATATACTTCTCTCACTATCCACTTGATTAGATCTCGACCGTTCATTCATTTTCTAGTTTTTTACTTCCAAAAACATAATCTAGCCGCTACTTCCCTACTTGAATTGGACCACTCTACTGTTATTATACCGTCTGCTATAACAACAATGATATGAAAAAAAATGTCATTGAATCATACAATGACTTCCAGACCAATCCAAAAGCCAAATTCCAATAGATAGAATATTATGTAAAGTTACTTTGAGTCCAAGACCATAATCTATTATTTATGCAGACACTTCACGCTTCAATTTTCACACACGAAAAAAGATTGAAACATTACAAATACCCGCACCTCAAATGTAATGCAATGCTTGCTATTGGTGGTCATGAGTTCTTTTTCTCATTTTTTTTGGATCACTTGTTTGAATGAAAATGGGTTTTCTCAATAAACAAGTCGTATTGTTGTTGTTGGTACATTGGTGTTGTGGACATGGTTTTCTTTCCCTACAATGAACATTGGCGTATGATATTCCAAAAATAATTGAAAGTAAAGAGATCTTTGAAAATTTACCAAGTATTTCGAAATTTCCGAGTTATTCTGAAATTTCCAAAAGTTTCGAAATTGGAAATATATTTTGAATCCTAAAAAAAATTGGATCGGATTTGGCTAGCATATTAGGTTCCGAAATTTTTTTGGAAAAATTCCGAAGGAGGTTAATCCGATCCGATCCGAAGTCACCCCTAGTCTATTTTGACCCTTTAACGTGCGAGTATGTTGCCCCTTGGGGCTGAAATTAAACATATCTCATATTACTTGCAGACTTTGACAGGCTTATTTAAACATATCTGCATTTTGGATGTTGCATTTATAAGCATATTTCCTCTTAAACAAATTCCGTTACCTAGTTTAAGATGTTCAATGCTAATTATTTTGTAAAAGTGACTATCCAATTGTAACTTCTACTCTTCCAGCATCCATCTCCTACCCCAAACCCAGACACAAACTGGGACAAACCAAATGGACAGATTGCTAGCAAAATCTTTCACTTCCATGTGACGTGTCTCTGATACTATTAATAAAAGTTCCTTTCGTTCATTGCCTACACTTTCTAGTCATTCTTCATTGTTATTAAATACACAGAAGAGTTTCCTTCAAGTAACACAGACCTGGTATTACAACTTATTAGTCGAGGATAAAGTTGGGAGGAACAACTTGCAGGATCTATTCCACAATGTTTCAGCAAGTTTAGTGTCATAAGAAAGTGGAGAAGAACTAATTGTCCTTCCTCGTCCGCCAAAGAAGTACTTTCCTGAGATTTCCTGAAATGAAAACCATAATCCTCCATATTAGTCTTTCTTGGGCAGAACTTAAAACTTACACAAAAACTGGTAGCTACAAATAGCAGGATATGTATAGGACATGAGTCTTAAAGTGCCTGGCTGTAATGTGATATAATTACAAGCTCAATGCAGAAAGACTTGGAAATTCAGCTTGCTGTAAAGATGGAGCCGAGTAAGCGACCAACTTCTGCGATTTATTAAATCATAAGGTAACTATAAAGGCAAAAGTCAAACAACTACCACAACGATAACAAGTGGTGACTCTACTATACTTAACAAGTGCACAATGCAAGCCAAACTTACTGGAGGAGCAAGAGCTGCATCGATAATACAAATGGCCCCATCTTCAGGTGACTGAAGAAAGCCGCAACATTTCAAAACTGTAAAAACCACACTTTTAACATGCCAGGAAAACTCTCGCATGATCTTAGTTTCAGCTGCCCCGGGATCAGTTACCCTGAACAGAGCAGTCAAATAAAGATGAGTTAACATAGTAAACAAACAGAAACCAGTGGATCACCTGAGTTTTAAACATTAACAATGAGACTATTAGTTTCATGTAGAACAGAGATAAATGTTGTCTATAATTCATTTTTCCTAATTTCTGCATACAAACTGTGCACCAATTTTAAGAGATTGCAGTCGGAAAAAACAAAAAAGTTAAGCGTAATAGATGGCCAGAGCAGATATTCAGGTTGTCGACTTGTCGTCTTATCTAAGAGGCCACTAGCCTAGTATTGCACAAACTATCATACAATTATTTGTCATTACATTTGTTTAAGTTGCCCCATTTGTTAGGCAGCTTGCCAAGACATAACACCTGGTATAGTAAGTTAACTAAATAGTAGGAATATAAACACGGGGTTTTAAGTACATACACAACAGAAAGCTGAGTAGAGCTTTCAACCGATCGAAGTTGCCGATGGAGCTCGTAAGAGAATAGCACTAAGAATACTGTTGAGCAAATGATTAAATGTGCTGGTTAGTTTCATTTAATATCAATTAGCATGCTCCCATCAATAGACATTTTCGCGTTTGAACTCAATTTGTGTCCACAGACAGCTTACATTTGCTGGATTCATAAACATGACCACATGGATATGCTGTAGGCAGAGATGAAGCAATCAGAGTTTCCTTGTTGACTTGTATGCTAAACACTGCAGTAGACATCAACATAGTGTCAAAACAAAATGACATATCTTGTGCTGATTCTTTGCAAACCTGACAAGTTTTGCAAAAACCTTGCCAACTTTGCACCACGTATGAAGTTCTAGTTGTAGCAATATGGTTCATACATCAAGAGGTTTCAGATACATACCATGTCGATGGGTGACGGACGTAACATTAACCACCCGCGCAGGAACTAAACTTTCTTTGAGTAGTGGTAAGAGAAGATTGGTCAGAACAAATGGACCAATGTAATTTGTCCCCATTGTCCTGAAATACAAGTGCCGCACGTCAGCATGGATTAACAGGTCTATGGCTATGCTTGTTTATCTGGCAAACTTGCAAAAGTGTCCAAGGAAGAAATTTAACTGGAATAAGGAGTAATGCATGGACAGGTAGGTGGTTCAAACTCCATACACCATACCAAAAAGGGATCAAATCCAGTTGATAGGTTTCCTTCATGAAACAACAGAATTTTATCCTCAGTTTGTATCCTTTTAGGTAGGGTTTTGATGGTGGCAACAACTATGAGACCATGAATAACCTCCTCTCTAATTTAATTTCCAAACAAAAATGTTTACAAACTAGCAAAGTAAACAGAGAACTTATATTCTGATTTCGACCTCATTTGTTTCTGTTGTGGAAATCGATTCACGGCCTGAATCTTAGAGTGATTTACATAATGCATGTGAAAGATATACAGGAGAAAGTATAGATTGAACCTGAGTTCTGGTATTTAAGTCAAAGTACTTAACAAGTTCTTAGAACGCACAAACGTACTTACTCGTCGTAGCCTTCTGAAGTGAATCTCTGTGATGTTGCAAGTATTCCAGCGTTGTTTATCAAGAGTTGGATTGAGGGATGCATATCTGAATCCAAAAGCCACTGTTGAAGGGAACTTTTGAACTTCAGCATGGACTCAAAAGATAATAAATCAACCTGAAATGCTTTCACATGGGCATCTAGATCCTTTTGCTTCAGCTCTACCATTGTCTATTTCACAATTAGAGAGAAATCAAGAGACGAATAAAATGAAGGATAGGTTTGGCAGTAAATTTAAAAGTAACTTGCACCTGAGATAGAAGATCTTCAGATCGTCCAACTGTGCATAAACGAGACAAACTTTCAGTTGCCCTTACTCAAAAGGGGGAAAAAAAAAATCTGTACTTCTAGCATATTTTGGTCACTGAAGCACATCAGATAAAACATTCATGGTCCTGATATCATCTAATTCAAGATTTCTCAAGCATCCAAGATAGAAGGAACAAAATCATGATGGAACCACCCACCAAGTCCTTGAAGCAGCCCTGTTTTAAGTAAGGCCTACACTGTAAAGTTTCCCAAACTTGGAAAGTAAAGAAACATATCCTTTATGACAGTTTCTATGACACTTTAAAACAAGATTAAGTAAAAAATGAAGAAAAATCATCTCTTAAAAGTTGCGGAATTGAATACAGAGTGTTTATACTTTGCAGCATGTCCAAGCATATGAAATGAGGATTTAACACAGAAAGAAAATTAGATCAACTGAGTTTTAGCGATCAAGAAAATAGTTTATATATATGCCAAGAGCAGAAATCAAGCACAAATGTTTTATGACTTCTAGCAAAGATACAGCCTAGTAGCCTACTCCATTTAAGCATGAGGGCAGCACTAGTGCAAGTACAAGAGAAGGAAAGGAAAGGGGAGCAAAAGAGTACCTAGAACAACATAGAAACCTTCACGGCAGAGAGCAAACACAGCTGCCTTACCCAAACCAGTTGTGGCCTACAATAGAATTTACTCTATTTCAGTCCACATATAGGCTCATAGAAATCAACATAGAGAAATAGGTAAATACACACATATCGGATATTTGTGGTGATTCCTACACTTATAACTGTGGCTGCATATTTTCCTAGATATCAGTATCATGTGAATAATTATCAAATAATGCACAATGCATGCAGAACATCCAGTTCTATGAAACATTTATCACGACGACAATATAACAAGTTTTTTGTATTCAACGTACGGAGGGATTCTTACACCAGTTATTATACAAACAGGCCTTCTTGTTCCTGTATTTTGCATGACACGAGGATAACTAGGATACATGTAGGATTTTGGTAAGAAAGTTTCGGAGAACCACAACTTGAAGTGACAAATGAACAGATTGAGTATTCCTAACACTGCCAATCTTCCACATCTTGATGACCAAGCAAAGCTTGCTGTCTCCCAACATGTCCTCAGTGTATTCATCATAACCCTCCAACCAACACTGCTTGCCATACTAAGAGAAAAACAAATAAAAAAGAATACTCAAAACTTTCATATATACAACAAAAAAAAAAAAACCTTAACCCCTCCTGTATAAAAATGAATACATACTTGCTTGCTTATAGGTTGTTGGAGAGTTGGAAGGAAAGAAATGAACATAGTAATTGATTTATATATAGAGGGAAAGATGAGAGGAAAAGAGTGTGTGATGTTGGAGTTGTGATGTACGTAATAGGCGAATAAGAGAGGGAAGTTCAATCACAATTGTACCCTTAGTTTTGCAACAATTTAGATTAGTTTGAGAGGGGTGTTTTAGGGACATTGACCAAAATAGCTAACTGCTTAAACAAATTTTACCACACATTTACTCTGCATGATTGTTTGTTTTCCTGAAACTATCTTCCTCTTTGTTACTTCTGCATAAAAAGGGTTGTGAATTTGAGTCAAAGAAATATGTAACTGTAAGCATATAACACATGATTAGTACAAGTGGAATGAAAAATGCATACAGAGAATGGGAGACTATAATACATTATAAATTCGATTTAAATAATGATATGTAAAATGTTGCGTTTTATGTGTCCAAATCAATAGTATATCAACAATGTTTTGCCTATTTAACATAGGTGCACAGACATAAAAAATGAAGTACACTAATGTGCCATGTTCTGCAGCAAAGGAGACAGGGTGGGGAGGTTGGGCCAGAAAACAACACACTGAAGAACATAGGAATAGAATTAACAACTGTAATAAGAAACAAACATTAAAGATCTAAGTTTGGTTTAAAAATGTGGTCAGACTTAAAGCCATGCAATATGCATGGCCAGATGGCCTATTGATAAGCCAGAAACTTTATCAAGAACATATTCCCAACTTTAAACTTTATGTCTCTTTAGTCTGTCCTGCTATTTCTATTTTTTTTACATAAAGGTGCGTCTCAATTCCTCAAATCTTGCCTGAGAAGCTTGTAAGGAGAATGGGGGGTGCACATTTTACCAAGGGAATGGAGGTTGAAGTCTTCAGCGACGACATGAGCTTCAGGGGTGCACTGTTCCAGGCAAAAGTTATTAGATCAAATTCAACAAAGAACAAGGTATTTGTCGAGTACGGAGGAGGCTTCATGAAGGATGATAGTGGAACACAACCATTGAGGGAGTTCATCAATGTGGTCAATGTCAGGCCTAAACCACCTGAAGAGCTCTGTCATAACTTTGAATTGAGCGATGAAGTTGATGCATTTCAAGACTGTGTGTGGTGGGAAGGTGTTGTGACCAAAGTTAAAGAGAACTCAAGGTATATGGTGTACTTTAGACCTTCAAAGGAGGAACTCGAGTTCAAACAGTCTGATCTTCGGCTTCACAGAGAATGGATAGGTGGTACCTCATGGCTACCACCTATGGAGGATACTACCAAGTTGCAGGCACACACGGCCCCTAACAAGTCGGAGTCCCTTGTCTGTTCAAGAAAGAAAATAAAGATCAAGCCATCAGTTTCTAAGCGCTGCTCCTTGTCTCCAGTAGCAGTAGTACATGCCAGTTTGGCCTCCGTGGAAGCCACAACTGAGGCAGAGGCACATGTTAATTTAGCCACCCCACCCCTTCCCTTCGAAAGAGAAATACAAGAACTAGAACTTTGACTGATATCTTATCGGGTCCTTTGCTTTAGACGGGCTAAATTTTCATTTTTTCAAAGTATTTGACAAAATGAATTGATGTAGAAACCATTAGTGAGATTTGTCTTCACACATTTAATTTCTTGCTTCTCAAGGAGGATAAACTTTTTCACATTTTATTACCACTGGCATGTATTTGTATTCCATGTCTATTTAGTGTTATGCTCTACCTCAACAGATTAGGATGTTGCGAATCAGATCTCCGTGGATTGATTATATTTTCGGTATTTGGTTGTTGTTTCACATAAGTCCATAAGCTAGCTACACAAATTTGTTCAGCAGTAAACTTAGTAGAAACAAAAACTAGACCTTAAGTGGACAGAGAATTTGAAGTAAAAACACGCACGATAAATCTTCATAAGAAGAGCAGCCTGTTTTAACATAATTTCAAATGCATTGGGTAATTGACTATTATACCACAAAGCAAATCCAGAGCGGAACCGTTTATGCACTACCCATGGATACTCATTTTCCCACGTTGAATGATTCAGATTTCAGACAATGGATATATCATTCTTCAGAAAAAATGCATCAGGAGCCTATAATTCTGTAAACATTGTGTTTTACTTTGTAAGGTATTGCAGAGTCAAATCGTCATGTACCTATAAACAATTCTTCATCAGACCTAGATACTAATGACATTCCCTAACAGAAGAGTTTCTTATGACAGTTCAAATATATGTTCTGTCCGCTTTGCCTATAAAGTGCCCTAGAATTTTGTGAAAGCCTAGCAATCTTTTCGAGCATGGTTTTAGAAGTTCCATTCACGCTATCAAATCTACGAGTACAATTTAGATTCAAACCAGATTGATACCCTAATACCGCAGGGTCCTCCTGATGATGCTGCTTCCTTCAATACTACCTGTTTTCTGCAGTCCAAGAATTTTGATTGGTACAAATACAAGTACTTATCTGGATTTAATTACCCTTTCTTTACATTACTGTAAAACCATTCTGATTCATTAATTGGATAAACCGTTATAATATGGAACTTAACCTCAAACAAGAAATTATATGTTTGTCCGCATCACCACCCAGGTATATTCCTCTAAAAATGGCCGGCCTACAATACAATTGTTTCCAATTTGGGTAAGTGGACTGGTGATAGACCTACATAGCAATAACATTTCACGAAGAATTTCAATATACACTGATGTCTACTTAACACAAACTGTAGAGAAAAAAGAGTTTTTTATGTTTTTCACGTTCAGAGCTGGCCAAGGCCGTGAGTGGGCGCTGGCTCATGGCTCCAGTGTTTTGGCGACCAGCTCGGAAAAGCGCCGCCAGCTTCCGTCCTTTTTGTGGGCTTCACATAAGAATCGCGATTTTGGTTTTGGTATAAAAACAAAATCAGTTTTTTGGAAAACCTAACTTTTTCCAAAACCAAGAAAGAGAGAGATTATAAGAGAGCAATTATTTGTGAGTTGAGTGTTCATTCTTTGTGAGTGAATTGAGAGACTAAATGTCTCGTTACTCGGGACATCCAAGAAAGCTTGGAACTTCGCAGTGTGGGAAGTAGGCAAATTTGCCGAACTACACGATATATCTCGTCTTGTGGTTTGTTCTTCCTTTACATTAATTGTTTTACTTTATATGCTTGTTATTTGATATTGAGAAATGTTGGGATATTGCTTGGAGGGTGTTGAAGTCTTGTCTAGTGTGAAGGATCGATCTTTGTGTAGGATTGATCCATTTGTTGTGGGTAACGTTGTTTCCGCACTTATATATTCACAACAATTGGTATCGAGGCGTAGGTATAATCGACCTAGGATTTTGAGTTTAGTGCTCAAAATTTGTGTAGACAAGGTGTTCGATTAAATTCCGAGGTGAAACCGTTTCTTTTGGGTTATTGTGTGTAACTTGAAAGATGGCTCCCAAGATGTCAAACACAAGGTTTGAAGTAGAGAAGTTTAATGGGAAGAATAACTTTGGGATTTGGCAAGTCCAAGTAAAGGACATCCTCATCCAACAAGGTTTGCACAAGGCTTTAAAGGGGATTAAATCTAAGGCGCGCGAAAGTATGAGTAATGATGATTGGGAAGAGTTCGATCTTCAAGCTTGTTCATCAATCCGGTTATGTCTTGCTAATGAGGTTATGTATAGTGTGATGGGAGAAAAAACCACGCCGGTATTTGGCTCAAACTAGAGTCTATGTATATGACCAAGAGCATGACGAACAAGATGTACCTTAAGAAACGTCTTTATCGGTACATGATGGTCGATGGTTCAACGATGCAAGAGCACGTTAGTGAGTTCCGTCGACGTCTAGCGGATTATTTGAATGTTGGTATGAAGATGGATGATGAGAATCAAGCGGCATGTTTAATATTCTCCTTGCCAGAAAGCTATGAGCATCTAATGACTACATTCATGAATAGAGAAGTCGTCGATCTTGACGAAGTTCAAAGTGCACTTCTTTCTTATGAGTTGATGAAGAAGACACGTGTAGAGAATAGCATTAATGCAGGTCAGGGGCTAGTGGCAAGAGGAAATTTGTATGAACAGAATTATTCAAGTAATGAGAATTCTAGGTCCAAGTCAAAGAAGCCTTTAAAATATGTACAATGCTACAATTGCAATGAAAAGGGACATTATGCAAGTAATTGTCCTCACCCGAAGAAAGAGAACAAGAGAGATGGTCAGAAGAAAGGTAAGGCAAAAATTGAGGCAAATTATGCTTGGGGCTCAAGAGGATGAGTTCAGTCTCTGTGTGTCCACACAAGACTATATGACCGAAAAGTGGATTCTTGATTCCGGATGTTCCTATTATATGTGCCCGAATAGAAAGTGGTTTACTTCTTATGAGAGCATTGATGGTGGTTCCATTTTAATGGGTAATGACGTTGCTTGTAAGATGGTAGGAATTGGAACTATACGGGTCAAGATGTATGATGGTGTAGTGAGGACTTTAACCGATATGAAGACATGTTCCTGAGCTAAAGAAAAGTCTTATTTCTCTTGGTACCTTGGATTCCAAAGGCCACAAGTTTGTGGGCGAAGGTGGAGTCCTAAATATTGTTAATGGCTCTTTAGTTGTTATGAAGGGTCAAAAATATGGAACCTTGTATACTCTGATAGGTAGTACGATGATAGGCGATGTAGCGATGGGTGCATGTAGTAATGATTCCGAAGTGCACTAAGATATGGCATATCGTTTAGGGCATATGAGTGAAAAGGGGTTTGTCTAAGTTGTGCAAGCGAGGGTTCTTGAAGAACTTGAAGAAGCCAAGTATGGGGTTCCGTGAGCATTGCGTCTATGGGAAGCGAAGCAGAGTCAAGTTCAAGTCAAGCAAGCACACCGACAACGCATCCTTGATTATGTGCATACGGATGTTTGGGGACCCTCCGGGTGGCTTCCAAGGAGGTAACCGCTATTATGTCTCATTCATTGATGATCATACTTTACGCTATGTGTGGGTGTATATGATGAAATCGAAAGATGAAGTGTTTGAGACATTTAAGAAGTGGAAGGCAAGGGGTTGAGAATCGCACGATAGGAAAGGTAAAGACATTACGGTCCGACAATGATAATCGAGTATACCTATGGACCTTTCCAAGAGAGTTCTCTGCGGCGCAACAAGGAATTGCCGGACACTAGACAAATAAAGGGCACGCCACAATGAGAATGGAATGGTAGAGAGGATGAATAGAACTTTGCTTGAAAGAGCAAGATGTTTATTGTCTAATGCCGGTCAGGCAAAGAGTATTGGGCGATGCACGGTGTCCATGGCGTGTTACCCGTATGATAATAGGTCACCGATTATCCGACTATAGATTGCGGGACACCTTATGAGGTGTGGTCGCAACCCCCAAATGATTATAGTATTTTGCGAGTGTTTGGATCGACAGCTTACTACCATGTGAGGGACAACAAGCTAGATCCTAGAGCTAAGAAGGCCATATTCTTAGGCTTCACAAATGGGGTAAAGGGATATAAATTGTGGTGTCTAGAAGACCACAAGTTCCTGGTCAGCAGAGATGTTACCTTTGATGAGACTTCCGTATTATCTTCGATGTTCCGAAGTAGTCGGGCAAAAATGGTGAGTCTATAGAAGTTCAAGCTAATGAGCTTGAGTTATCCGATCTGTGCCAGATGACCGGTTAGATCATGATGAGGTACCAAATCATGGAACCACACAAAGAACAGAAGAAGAAGAGCAAGAGCATCCATGACTTGTAGGTGGCCACCCTAGCCACGAGACAAGTTAAAGAAGTGCACAAGTATGGGCACGAGAAGCCGTGAAACACTATGGTCGTGGTTTTAGTGGCATATGCGACCGAATATCGAAGATGATGAGCCAGATAGCTTCAAGGAAGCTGTTAGATATGCTCATTATAGAGATTGGTTGGTAGCTATGCAAGTAGAGATGGAATCTTTTGATAAAAATCACACATGGGACCTAGTTTTATTGCCAAAGGGCAAAAGGACTATCGGCAGTAAATGGGTGTTCAGAAAGAAAGAGGTCTTTCCCCGAACCCCAAATCTTGGGTACAAGGCAAGAGTGGTAGCAAAGGGTTTTTCACAGAAGGAAGGAGTTGACTACAATGAGGTATTTTCCCCGGTGGTTAAACATACGTCCATTCGTGTGTTATTAAGTTTAGTTGCTCTCTTCAACTTGGAGTTAGAGTAACTTGATGTGAAAACTGCTTTCTTGCATGGGGACTTGGAAGAAGAGATCTATATGAGACAACCTGAAGGGTTTGTCGTTGCTGAGAAAGAAGATTATGTATGCAAATTGAATCGGTCAATCGTCATGCGGGTTAAAGCAATCGCCCGAGCAATGGTACAAAGCGCTTTGACACATTCATGATGCAACATGAGTACACCCGAAGTAAGTATGATCTAGCGTGTCTACTTTAGAAGGCTTCGTGGTAATGACTTCATCTATCTCCGCTTTATGTGGATGACATGCTTATTGCTTCCAAAAACATGGTGGAGATAGACAAGTTGAAATCTCAACTTAGCTCGAGTTTGAGATGAAAGACTTAGGTGGAGCCAAGAAGATAATCGGGCATGGAGATTGACGAGAGATAGGAAGAAGCGACGATAGTTGTATCTCGGAAGAAATACATTCGAAAGTAATTTCGATTTGGTATGGAGAATGCAAAGTCGGTTTCTACACCTTTAGTGGGCATTTTAGGCTTTCAGCTAAGTTCTCTCCTAGTTCGGTGGAGGAACAAAAGCATATGGCAAATGTTCCTTATGCAAGTGTCGGTAGGGCGGTTTGATGTATGCTATGGTGTGCACGCGCCGCACATTTCCGCGACCGGCGCTTAGTGTTGTCGCCAGGTATATGGCAAATCTCGGAAGCGAAGATTGGGAGGCGATGAAATGGGTACTAAAGTACTTGGAAAGGTACCTTGGATGTGGGATTAGCTTATGGTGGAGGCACTTGTTATGTCGGTGTGTTTGTGGATTCGATTATGCGGGTGATCTAGATAGACGACGATCGACTCTTGGTTATGTGTTTATGATGCATGGTGCACGGTTAGTTGGAGGTCTATGCTACTGTTCTCTGATTGCTCTATCTACTACTACTTGAGGCGAGTATATGGCGATTGGCAGAGGCGAAGAAAGAGGCACTATGGCTTCGGCCGGGTCTTCTAGATGATTTGGGTATTGAAAGCGAAACGGTGTTGCTTTGTATTGTGATAGTCGAGTGCTATTCATTTGGCGAAGAACCAAGTTCATCATGGTCGGACCAAGCATATTGATGTCCGTTATCACTTTATCACGGGATGTCGTTGAGGATGGTGATGTAGCACTTGAGAAAGTAGACACCCATGACAATCCTGGCCGATATCTTGTGAAGTTGTCACCGGAGTTAAGTTCCAACACTGTTTGGACTTGCTCCAAATCCTACATGTTTGAAAGAGCCCTGTGTGGGCATAGCCCTTCGGGGTAGTTGACTGCGAGTCTTCCTTGCTGGAGGTGTTCCTACTGGATGTGATCTTGCTGGATGTGTTCGGCTTGGTTTTATGTGTTAAAACCTCACCGAGGTGGAGAATGTAGAGAAAAAATAGTTTTTTCTGTTTTTCACGCTTGAGGCGCTGCGCCGAGTGGAATGCGACCAGCTCATGGCTCCGATGTTTTACGCGACCCGCGCCGCCAGCTCGAGTCCTTTTTTTTTGGGCTTCTTTATAAGAAACGCGATTTTGGTTTTTGGTATAAAAACAAAATCAGTTTTTTGGAAAACCTAACTTTTTCCAAAACCAAGAAAGAGAGAGGTTATAAGAGAGCAATTCTTTGTGAGTTGAGTGTTCATTCTTTGTGAGTGAATTGAGAGACTTGTAATCTGTTACTCAGGACATCCAGTAAAGCTTGGAACTCATAGTATGGAAGTAGGCAAATTGCCGAACCACGATATATCTCGTCTTGTGGTTTGTTCTTCCTTTACATTAATTGTTTTACTTTATATGCTTGTTATTTGATATTGAGAAGTGTTGGGATATTGCTTGGAGGGTGTTGAAGTCTTGTCTAGTGTGAAGGATCGATCTTTGTGTAGGATTGATCCGTTTGTTGTGGGTAACGTTGTTTCCGCACTTATATATTCACAACACAAACATACATACAAGAAGATTGAATTTTGGTGTGTACATAGGGTGCAGATAATAACACATAGCAGTTGTATGAATCTTTAACTTCTTGAATTCCTAGATGTCATCTCAGTATGAATTGGCACATGTTGTCCTATATGCATATAAACAAACGAAAATTACATATGCTAAAACAACGGAATTACATATGCTGAAACGACTGAATTACATATGTTGATCGATCCTCTATATGTATTTCAACACAGCTTTCCACGTATGTTAAATCAAACATGGCTGACTTCACTAACACAGCTTACTGCCTCTTAGTGTTCCTCATTTCCTTTGTCTTGGTTAGATATATCTTTAAAACAAGAGCGAACCGTTACAATAGCATCCGGAGCCCACCCAAATTCCCCACTTTTACCGATCATCAGACACCTTCACTTCCTAGGCCCAATCTTGCATAGGTCCTTCCAAAATCTATCACGACGATTTGGTCCACTTATACTTCTCCATATTGGTGCATCAACTTGTGTTGTTGCCTCATCCGCAGCAGTTGTCAAAGAAATCATAGGCACCCATGAAAACATTTTCTCTTCTAGGCCAGAGTTTGGATTAGTAGACTTCTACATATATAAGGAGTCTAGATTTGTCACAGCTGAGTATGGTTCGTATTGGCGGTTCATGAGGAAAATTTGCATGACAAAGCTCTTATCAGGTACACAACTTAATAAATGTACTGATATTCGACAGCAAGAGATAAGGAGACTCTTGGAATCTCTAACCAAGAGCTATGAAGAAGGTAAACCGATTGATATAAGTAGCCTGGTTACAACAATGACTAACAATATTATCTGCAGAATTGTCATGAGCACAAGATGTTCAGATAGCTGTGATGAGGCTGAGGAGATTAAGAAATTCGTTAAAGAGACTTTGAAGCTAGGAGGACTACTGAGTAGGAGACGTGTTGGGTCCTTTATCGAAGTTTGATTTGTTCGGATATGGGAAGAAGCTAAAGGTGGTGATGGGATTGTTTGATAAGCTGCTGGAAGGGATCATGAGGGAACATTAAGAGAAGAGATGTCATGATAAAAGAGGAAGGGATCTGATGGATGTTTTACTAGAAATTTACAGAGATGAGAATTCTGAGGTCAAATTGACTAGAAACGACATCAAGTCTTTCATCCTTGTGAGTGATCTTTTGTGTTTCCCTTTCACCAAGTAGTGGGGTTTTGCAGAAAAGAAACTACTGCTGCAGTGCTGTTGTATGTAGTGATGTCGTATACATACGCCCGAGTCCCTGACCAATGGCTAGAAGCAAATCTGCTTAATTTTTTTTAAGATGAGACCATTACATGGCTATAGGGAGTTTTTCTATATTCTGCAGACCAATACAAGAAAAGAAATCTGACCTGAGATAGCCTGTTAAACCTTGAAGTTTATTGGCACCTTCATGAAAACAAAATCAAATGAATGAGACATGAAAGACAAACACTAGGACTAGCATCATTCATAACTTGGCAGTTTTTGTTGAATTGCCACCCTATGTTGTTATGTTTTTCACTATTACGACTTGAACATCCTTACATTCGGAATCTAATTGGCTATTAGTTTATTACTATATCCTTTTTCGTGAGCTTTTAAGTAGCAGTACGCACTTCGACTTCTACTTCAATCCAATGGGCATTGGCAGAACTTATAAATCATCCAAACAAATTCAAGAAACTTTGAGAGGAAATTGATGTAGTCGTCGGGAAAAGTAGGCTACTTCAAGAATCAGATGTAATGGCTCTCCCTTACTTGCAAGAAGTTGTAAAAGAAACACTAAGGTTACACCCTCCAGCACCCTTTATAATCCGACAGTGTGATGAGGACTGCAACATTAACGGCTTCAACATAATGAAGGGTACTAGGACACTTATTAATGTGTTTGCTGTTATGAGAGACCCTGATTCTTGGAATGAGCCAGATAAATTTATACCAGAAAGGTTCTCAAATGAAAGTTTCGGGCACAAACAAAAGGAAATAAAAGGACAGGGTTTTCATTATTTACCATTTGGCAGTGGGAGAAGAGGGTGCCCTGGTGCATCACTTGCTCTGAATGTTGTTCATGCCACAGTAGGAGCCATGGTGCAGTGCTTTGACTGGAATGTCAACAAAGATGGAGTTGTTACAAATCAGGTTAATACTGAAGAAGGGCTAGGGTTTTCGATCTGTTTAGCACACCCTCTAATATGCTCTCCAGTACCTCGTTGTATATATAATGTTGATATGAAGGTTTAATTTCTACAGCTTAAGCGCGCAATACCCAATGGTTCATAATAATGTACCAAAGACATAATTGGAAGATGCTTCAATAATAAGCTAATAACCGTATCAAAGGGGAGTATTTTACGAAGAACAGTTGTACGTAACTGCTACATATACTCGCTTTGTTAGGAAGAATGTTCACTTTCAATTCCTCAGCGGTCGATTTTTCTGTCTGTTTTCATTAACCTCAGTGCAAGTACGGTTCTTGGTAGCATTTTAAACTCTTTAAGCAGTAAAGCAACTGTGAATGCAGGTGCCGACTAGCAAAGTCAGTAAAACCTTTGGGTGATGATACCAGAGGTCTGGGACTCGAACCCTGCCAACATCAAAGAGTTACTGATCTCATTTAAAACAAGCTTGCCAATCAAAAAAAAAAACAACTGTAAATATGATTGAACTGATGCACTTGTTGATAAAGGAAGTTGCAAATGAACAGGCACTCTTAAATAACAATGCAAATTTGATAGCAAATATAGACTTATTTAGCTAGCATTTCTGGATCCATTGCCAACAAAACATGCTTCAAACTAAAATCAATGGAAACTACAATCATTGCATTCACTTTTGTAGTATTCTTTGCGTTTGCAACTATTTTTTACTATTAACATTATGAATGTTCATAAAAATTAAAAACACAGTTACAGGGACCAAGATCGTTGTCCCCAATCGGATCATTTGGAAGCCTTGTCTCTACGATTCCTTCTATCTTTTTCCTCAGCAAATCCTCTTTCAAGATATTCACACACTTTCGAAGATCAAGATATTCAAGGTCGGGACTGTTGGGGTTTAACACCGATACCAATCGATTCCTCACTAAACAGATAACTTGTATTTGAACAATAACAACTCTAGACAACAATCTAAATATTCTCTACAACCAAACTAACATGCCCAACTCGCTAAATAACTATTAACAACAGATAATAATGTAAAGCAGTAAACACATACCACAACACAAAGATATACCGTGGTTCGGCCAATAGTGCCTACTTCCACAAGAGCTAGTCCTTTTATAAAGTGGGAAGGAAGATTACAATCATTCCTTGCAGTCTCTCACCTTACTAGATCACTCCTCTTTCTTTACAGGTTTGTATCTTTGTAAATGTTATCTCTCAATCTTGATTGCTTTCAAGATTGGGTTTCTCTCTTTGGTCTTGTGTATTTTTGTGTCTCTTCTGAGTGTTAGGTTTTGCCAAAACCCCAACCCATATTGCAAGCTCGCGGTTCCACAAAAATAGAATTCTTTTGAATTTAGACATGGGTGGGGGCGCGCCTTGGGAAAGGCTAAAGTCGAGCGCGCGCGCTAAAAACACTAGAGGTCGTCCAAGGCATGGGCGCGGGTCGCTTGAGCAAGACTAATCTGAGCGCGTGCGCGCACAAGCTTCTCCACGCAGGCTGAACTCCTTTTCTCCTCATGTGAGGGATAACTCCAACAATCTCCCCTTCCCGAACAGTAAGGGGGGATACATCCATGCAATTTCCAAATCAACAGGAGGATTCTGCTACCATTCCGGCGGTAGCACAACAAATATCAAACTTACCTTCCGGTAAGACTTTGGTCATCATATCCGACCCATTCTTGTCGGTATAGATCTTCTTAATACACAAATGCTTATCTTCGAGTACTTCTCTAATCCAATGATAACACACATGTATGTGCTTGGATCTAGAATGAAAACTCGGATTCTTGTTCAAATGGATGGCGCTCTGATTGTCACATAGAACTACAAACTGTTTTTGCTTTAGCCCTAGTTCGTCGAAGAACCTCTTCATCCATAGCATCTCTTTGCAACACTCAGTGGCTGCAATATACTCGGCTTATGTAGTGGAGAGGGTAACACACTTTTGCAACTTAGATTGCCAAGAAACTGCTCCCCCTGCAAAAGTAACCAGATAACCGGAGGTGGACTTCATCAAGTTAACATCACCTGCCATGTCTGCATCAGTGTAGCCTTCAAGTAAAGGCTTACTTCCACCAAAACACAAACACGATTTGGAAGTGCCCTTGAGATATCTCAATATCCACTTAACACCTTCCCAATGTCGCACTCTTTCCCCAGATTTGACAGAAATTGGATTACAACACCAACGGCGAAAACAATATCCGGTCTTGTACACACCATTACATATATCAAGCTGCCCACTGCGAATGCATAAGAAATCTTTTCCATCTGACTCTGCTCATGCTCACTCTTTGGACACATCTCTTTGGTCATGCGGAACTGGCTACCAAGCGGACAACTGACTGGCTTCGCTTGATCCATATTGAATCACTTCAACACCTTCTCAATGTATAGTAGCTTTCTTGAGAAAGCCACAACTTCTCACTCTTTCTGTCACGAGTGATCCGCATTCCAAGTATCTGCTTTGCTTGACCCAAATCCTTCATCTCAAAGGACTTACTTAAGTCTTTCTTCAGCTTGGATATCTTGTTGATGTTTGAGCCAACTATCAACATATCATCCACAGACAACAAGAGCACTATGAAATCCCCATCTGGAAATTTCTGAACAAACACACAATGATCGGAAGCAGACTTCTTGTATCCTTGCTTCGCCATAAAGGAATCAAACTTTATGTACCACTGTCTCGGTGCATGCTTCAACCCATACAAGCTCTTTATCAGTTTGCATACTAGGTGCTCCTTGCCTTTGACCTCAAACCCCTCTGGCTGGTCCATGTAAACATCTTCTTCAAGGTCTCCATGAAGAAAGATTGTCTTAACATCTAGCTGCTCAACCTCTAAGTTCATACTTGCGGTCATACCTAATACCACCCGGATAGAAGTCATCTTCACTACAGGAGAGAAAATCTTATCAAAGTCAATCCCTTTCCTTTGACCAAATCCCTTCACTACAAGGCGAGCTTTGTTCCTTGGGTGTGGATTGTTCTCCTCATGTTTGACTTTGTAAATCCACTTATTCTTGAGAACTTTTCTTCCTGTCGGTTTCTCAACTAACTCATAAGTGTGATTCTTATGCAAAGAATTCATCTCATCATGCATGGCCTTCAACCACTTCTCTTTGTCTGTACCTTCAAGTGCCTCTTGATGGTACATAGGTTCTCCACCATCTGATAGTAGAACGTACGTATGTGGTGGATACCTGGTTGAAGCTTGTCTCTCTCTGTTTGACTTCCTTGCCCCATCTGCTGGTGCCTCAAGAGGATGCACTTCTTCTTGCTCTGTTGGTGGTTCATGCACTTCATCTGCATATTCTATACCAATAGGTTCTATCCCATCATGAGCAATATGATTATCATCATGAGCTTCAAACTCATGGTTCTCTGCATTCTCAATGCCTTCTGCACGTTCCATAGTAGGAACTTCTGGTTTTGAATCAACAAGATCATTAGTGAAAGCCTGTAGCTTCTCACCTTCCTCAAAGTCTGCTATGGTTTGGTCTTCCAAGAACACAACATCTCGACTTCAGATTACCTTCTTGTTAATCGGATCATAGAGTTTGTAACCAAACTTTTCATCTCCATAACCCAGGAAAATGCACTGCTTGGCTTTTGTTTGGGTGAGAACTCACGCAAACACACTAATGATCTTGTTGGAGAGGTTGATATGGAGTGAGAGAGACTGTACCACCAATGGCTGCCTACGTATCCAAATTGTTCTCTGGAATCAAGTCTCAAAAATGCACGTAGTTCTTCGTTTGAAATGATTGTTGGGTATTTATAGGAATCTTATTGCTAAAAATACCCTTTCCTTATTTGACGAGATATTTCCCTCTTTGTATGAAATCTTTCCTAAAGCTTCATATGGAAAAAATCCCTTGACATATCTCCGGACCTGCTATATATAACTTGGGTGTCATATTAGTGGGCAGTGTCATTGCTTCAATAGAGGGCATTCCCGAATGCCACATTAGTAGACAAGCGGGGCTGCCACAGTAGCGGGCTAGCAAGCCCGCCTCGTTAGTGGCCGACTCTTATAGTGGTACCCAATGATGGTCGTTTGTAGGGGTACCAGTACAGTGGTACATACACCGCCCCCTCTTTGCCGGATGGAACTCGTTCTTTGCGGCGAATAATAGACATCATATTGCTATAAAAGAATGAAACAGTGTGATCGAAATTTCTGCGATGCTATGCGAATAACTTAGTTGAGGTTAACTTAACTTAGAATGCTTTGTCATCGTGAGATCGACTGACCTAGCGGGTAACTCGGAAACTCAGTGACTTTGACCATGTGCAATTAATTACATTAGTAAGGGTAATCTAGTAAATGATGGCATATGATTTCTAATTAGACCCATGGAAATAAAGATGACGGCAAATCAAATTATGGAACATGCCTCACACTAATAAGTTTGATAAGTGTTTGTTTAACTAAGAAGGAATGAATCTAAAACAATTGTGACCGGAAAAAGAAGGTGTGATAAGGATCGGTTGGGGTTTGCAAATATAGAGTTGAGATGTGGGTACTTGCAAGCTTTGGCCTTTTGATGCAAACAGAGATATTCATGAAAATAGAAAAAAGAATCTACCGACCTTTGAATTGGGAAATCGAATCGTGGTTACCTGCCTATAAGAAGGTAATGTTATTTTGTACTCTCTGAATATTCAGTGCTACCCGTTCCAAGTATTTAAGATTTCATATATCTCAGGGCGATATGGTGAATGGGAAAGAAAATGGTGGTGAGATGAAGGCTAAAATTTGGTGGCAATACTGCTGATTGGACGATGATGAGTTTATTTGGTGAGGCGTTAAACGAGATGGGATAGAGCGTACCGCCTTGCCAACTAACAAAATTGCTCGTAGTACAACCTCCGATGAACTCACAAGCATGTTCCGCTTGAAGAACTTCGGCATTGAGCAGCTTTCGGAATATGACAGAGGACACCCAGTGAAGGAGGGGAATTAGTGGTGACTTTTGCACGCAATTTGGTATGGGTTGATGATACCTCTTGACAAGGAGGTGTCTCGAAGTTCTATCTGTGTATGGCGATTCCACCGATTCAAGTGTCTATGTCGTTATGGTTGGTCTTCGCGAGGGCACGACTTTGGCGAAGTATACCGGTGTCCCCGGGCGATGAATTCATCTCTCTTGGTACGGCCTCAACGCTATACAGAAGAAGATGGGTCCCTGATGTTTCATGTGGAATGGGCGTATCCAAAGATGAAGTTTAAAGGATTACCGAAGGGGTACCGAAACTGGGATAAGTACTGTTTCTTAGTACGGGGAAATTGGAACCCTTATGCAACCCGTGTCCCGAATAGGATTATAGGTATGAAGCACGAAGGGTGCGCCTGCATAATCACTATCTTGTGAATTATCTATATATTCTGGTTACTGACGTTTTTGTTTTTAGGTGATCGACCAAGTACCACGGACTTTGATGTGAGCAGCCAAGCCATGGAGCATCTCAGATTTTACTTTAGCATGGACAGGGAGGAGAACATCTGGGACTTGTCATGGCCTAATGAAGTGGTTCGTAGCTGCCATTACAGTGAAGAAAAACGCTGTGGACATGCCCTTGATGTTCCCAAGTGTCCATATGGGTCGCGACGACAGGCTCCCCGACAACAAGTAACCATGCTAGAAGCTCGACAAGCTGGTGATGAGCAGCGTGACAATGAGCAGAGGTCCCTTGTAACTGCGTCTCCCATTTTAGAAGCTCGCTTGAAAACGCAGAAGAGAAAAATAATAGATGAAGCTGCCAATGCCCGTGTTGAAGGATTGAAAGCTCTTGAAGTATTCCCCAAATCTACCGCTTCAATGGAGAGGCGGAGTAAGCGCAAAGCGGACAAAGACGTTAACGGGACTTGCCGACCAGAAACTGTAGTTGCTAATGAGAGTGTGGAGGTTGGTGTGAAGGAAATTACCTGGGCTGAAGGTACTCCAGATGATGGGCGTTGGCTGCCTCTTGTTCCTTTGAATAATGAAGGTACAGGGAGTAATATGCTTGTAATTAAAAAAGACTCTGAAATTATCCGGGGACAACCTCAGTCTATGGAGATAGAGCAAAAGGCAGCCGCCCCCAATGGTGCTATGGACGAAAGAATTTTTCGTGAAACGACGAGTGTGTCCATACCTGTTGGAGATATTACCTCAGTTGAACCATTAGCACTTGTCTCGGCAGTTTTTCTTGATGACGAGGTGATAGAGGCGTTAAGGCCTCATGCGGACATTGATTTTTCTGCTGAAATGGTCGAGGAGTATATGCATGACCAACTTTTACTACCAGAATTAGGATCTAGTAACACGAAAGAGGTAGAGGCAAGTTCAGAATTGTGTATCCTTGGGATGCAGACGTTGCAAAAGGTAATCCCATTATACATGTTGCCTCTCTATATTACTTAGCATGGCCTTTTGAAAACGTATTCAACTTGTATATATATGTATATATCTCTGCTTTTGTAGGCCATGGAAAATTTCGCTAAGCTGATGGCGGTGTTAGAGAAAGAAAACCATGCAATGCCAGGATCCCTGACGGCGGATTTAGTACAGAAAGAGCAAGAGGAAGCGAAGGCTGAGAGTGCTAGAGCCCAGATGGAAACGATGCTTTTGCGAGAGAAGGTGGCAGCCTTGTCGTGTGAAAAGGAGGAGATGGTGCAGGCGATAAAAGGGAAAGATAAGGAATGTAAGAAGGCTATGAGAGAGCTGCGTGAGGAGAAGAAGACACTATCTGAAGTGACTCTTAAACTCTCATTGGCGCTGCTTGAGAAAGCTCAGCTTGAGGCTGTGTCGAAGAAGTACGTTGACGTGATAAGTCGAGCGCGAGATGTTATGAATGGCTTTGCAAAGATTATACTTCGTTGTACCGGACCTGCCGAGGAAAGAGGTTTGCGGGATATTGCTCCCAAGTGCCTTTGAGGATGCCATAGAAGACCTTGGGCTTGAAGATGGAGTAGGCGAGGGTGCTATGGAATTGGGGGATAGTTATGATACTTCGCCTTAAAATATGGCGATTTGGCGTAACATACGTAGTTATTTGCACTTGCAAAAATACACTCTGTTCACAGTTATTTGCAGTATGTCACAATAGAATGAATTTTCTGATTTCCTTCTCTATATGTTTTGAACATCTGTGTATAGTGCTTTCTCTGAAATGTTCATTATGATTTGTTCTCTAATTTCTCTTGTTAGTTGCGGCTAAAGGTTTTGTATGGTGAATGTGGATGGCTGTGTAGTGCATTGTATAACATGAAGAGTTATGGATGCAATCATCCTCCGGTTTATTTTTCCTTATTGTGAGAGATTTCACTAAGTTTGTTTGTGGAATGCAGTTCCCTCTTGTTTCTGAGGATTAAATTAATTAGAAGTTAGTAACGGAGCGTAGAGACTCCGGTACTTCTAGGGTAGAGCTTCTTAATTTACCCGGGGTGCCGAAGTCATTTGAGTTGGCTGCAAAGTTCGCTATGGTGTTAGCTTTGAGATCACGCCCTTGAATGTTGCTAATCTTTGTTGTGTTTCGATTACCTTGAAATGACCGAGGAATATGCAAAGACAACCTTGGCTCTCGTGCGAGACATATCCGGATACTATTGTGCGTAAGAGCCTTGAAATGTGTGTGGATGTCTTGCAACAAGTGTGAGAACCTACTCCCTCTTGGCGATGAGTTAAAGATAGTTAGCGGATGCACGGATGCAATAGCTTCAAAGGCATGTGCGAGCAGATAGCCTCAAGCTTCTCGCGATTAGAATATAGCGACTCGGAAGGTTGCAAATGAACAAGCCCGTCAAGTGTGAGGGAGACTGGTGGATTGAAGATCTCTCGCACTAAGGATTGATTTGTATCGAGTCCTAGCAGCCATGAAATGTCGAGGGGTTCGATCACGAGTGTTGGTGCATCCCTTCCGAGAATTATGCCCGTAAGGTCTTAACGAAGAAAGCCGACTTATGGAATGCATCTAACCACAAAAAGCTGATTTGGTTGTGAATCTGATTGAACAAGAGCGAGACTTGTGGTTGAGACACTTGTCGGCTTGTTGCTGTTGAGAAACTTCGCAATTCCTATTAGTTTTCTTTTCGCCTTCTACTTAACTGCAGTGATGCTTGATTGCACGATCTCTTGCGGACTTGATCTTGAGAGGAGGATTGGTTCACAATTGGAAATTGCTACTCTAGATGATATTTTGATCCCATCATTCCGTCCACAATCTTTGAAACTTTGTTTGATGTTGACGCCATTCACGTAATTCTAGTAAATTTCTCTCGGCCAGGAAGACAAAGAAGACGATGTGGAAGATACTTATATGAATCGGCGACCCTGTTCACCCTCACAAACTGCCGTACTCAAAGTTGCGAAGCTAGTGGACAGTTATCTTGCTGAAGTAGCTGCTGATGTAAACCTCAAACTTACCAAGTTCATGGTAATTGCGGAGACTTTGCCAGCACGAGTTGCAGATAGTAGGCTATGGAGACGCTAAGTTTCCGACTTGGATTGGTTGGAGACGGTTAAAAAACTCCCAAAAGTTTCAGTAGCTGGAAACAAGTATACCATAAGAGGATGCCCACGGTTTATGTAATAGCACTCTCTTTGTTTCTTTTGTAATCTGGATGCTTCAGGTGGTGTCATGTCTCATCCCTTGTAAGTTGTAACAATTTGGCTTACGTGGTTTCATGGTACTAAAATTTCTCTTGGTCATGAGGAAGATTTGTAAAATGATTGAAAACTACTTGTGAAATATACTACTTGGTCGGCCGTTTTCCCCATTAATGTCTAAGAGTGATTATGATTTATGAATGTCTTATGTGTTACTGAAATTCTCTATTCGCAATCCAAATTCCAACATGCATACTGGAAGTCGATTGTATAAACTATTATTTGTTTGTTTCTTTATTTTGTAGATGTCATTACTTCGAAGTATATAGTGTAAATATCCAATCTTAAATTTTTTAACGTCGTTGGCTTTGACGATGATAGCTATGAAATGTGAATTGTAATGGCAGTGACATCAAACTAGTTGGTATCTATACGAACTCAAAGTCGTGGATCACCTCATTGTCCCTTTTGGCCTTTGGTAGTATTGGATGAAACTGACTTCTATTTATTTGTGCTCTGTTCTAGATAATTGCAACTTGGTATTGGCAAGGGGATTGTGGAAAGTAGAGCGGGGACAATTTTGCTGATCAACTGAATTTCAATTTTGGAGAGTAGAGTAGGGAATACACCCACGGTAATGGAGAGTCGGTAGGAAACTGAAACTTGTAATTCAAAGAAAAAACAAAGCGGAAGAAATTGTACTTTGTAAGTTTGGAAAACCCACCTATAGACATTCAGAATCTCACAAGATACTAGCAAGAAAGTTTTGTTTAACGTGATTTGGGTAGTTATCAAATCATCTTTTTTGATAACTAGTAAGAAAGTAGCTTGAATCAAATCTTTTTTTTTTTGAATCTTTTTTTAAAGACAATAGGAAAAAGGAAATGTAGGCCACTCCCGGTGTTTGACTACCTAAAATTTCTCGGATAAATGCGATTTGAGGTTGCAGCGTGTAGCTTCTTTAATTTGCTAGCCAGTATGGCCTGTTTGTTTATTGGATTTGGAATGCTTTGAATTAAGTGTTGATGCGTGCACGACCTCTTGTATAATGAAGAACACCTAGGTGATAATGTAAAATCTGGGAAACAGAAATTTCATTTTGTTGGTAGACCCGATAAACCAGTTTGCATTTATATAGTCATTCCCGCTTGATTGCTATGTGATTTGTGATGAGTGGGGTAAGGTATTGTAAATGCTAACCCCACGATTTTCTGGTCGTGGTTCAAGATATTGCATATGCAAGCCCCTGTGACTTCCCTCGATCGTGGAGTAAGGTGTTGCGGACGCGAACTCCACGACTTTGTGATGCGTGGAGTAAGGTTTTGCAAACACAAACTCCACGACTTTTTGATGCGTGGAGTAAGGTTTTGCAAACGCAAACTCCACGACTTTTTGATGCGTGGAGTAAGGTTTTGCAAACGCAAACTCCGCGACTTTGTGATGCGTGGAGTAAGGTTTTGCAAACACAAACTCCATGACTTTTTGATGCATGGAGTAAGGTTTTGCAAACGCAAACTCCACGACTTTTTGATGCGTGGAGTACGGTTTTGCAAACGCAAACTCCACGACTTTTTGATGCGTGGAGTAAGGTTTTGCAAACGCCAACTCCACGACTTTTTGATGCGTGGAGTAAGGTTTTGCAAACGCAAACTCCACGACTTTGAATTGGTGTAGGTTAAATACCAACCTCACCTAAACTGAGGTGGTGGTATTCTAACCTTGTTGTATTCTAACTTCTGTTGTGGTCCTTCCGATATGTTTTGCTTCTGTTTGCCTTTACCTTCGTTTGAGTCTTTACTCCGGAAGTCTTTGTCTCTTGAGGCTTTTGATCTAACATCTTCCTCCACGTTAATGAACTGCTGTGTTCGTGCCAACAAATCGGATTTGGATTGTGGGGGGTCCCGTACAAGGGAGTTGTAAATTCCGTTTTTATCGAAATGGACTCCTTCCTTGAATGCATGAATGATCATTACGTCAGGGACATCGGTGACCTCTGCTTTGCACTTAAGCGAAAACGAATTCACTTAACTTTGCCAATGCTTCATCCTTTTGCTGCTTGGTGTTGAGCAAGATGTTGACATCCTTAGGGCGTGTCCAATTATGCTTAAACCGATCCGTGAACCGGTTTGCTAATTCCCGAAATGACGCTAGATTGAGTAGGGCAAGCTGGAAAGCCAACGTAGAGCTTCTCCTTTTAACGCGTGAGACGGAAAAAGTTTGCCTGAGGGGTCATCTTTTGCGCCATAGAATTACCCCCGCTTTTAAACTCCATAACATGATCGTTTGGGTCTCCTCCTCGCCGTTGAACGTAGGAAGGTCCGGTTGTTTGAATCCTTTCCTCGATGCTCGCATTTTGTATTTTTAGAGAACATCTCCGGCGACATCTCTTCATTTACTGCAAGGTCTTTCCATCGTGCTTCGATGACACACCCACATTAGTCATTGTTTTCTTGATGATGTCTTTGATTTGTTGTTCAAGAATGGTGCACCCAGTGGCTTCTAGACTTCACGACTTGAGGAGTAACTTTACTACGTTGCATCTCACGGTGTTGTCGCCCCCAGTTGTTGCTTGCTTCTATATTTGGTTTCCTTGGGGAGAGACCTATGCCGATACAACGGACTAAGGCCGGTCGAACCGGGGACCCATTTCTTTGGTGTGGCCATATTCGGGCTGACCGTCATTAACCTCATCAGATCGGTTTGTCTTTGCATTCAAGCCATGTCTAAAGGTCATGTTGCAATTGCCTCGAGGTCCCCGCTCTTGGCGTTCAGCATTTCGTCTTATGGTGGATGTTGTCCACCTCTCGATCTGCTATGATCAACATTCAATGATCTTGTCATGTTATGACCACTTATCGCCTAGTGTTGTTGGTATTTCGAGATCCGGATCGTCTTCTTGAATGAGATGAATGTCGTTTGACCTTGGGTGGCGATGCTTTCGGGGACCGCTTCCAATGGACGGGATGTACCGTAATTAAATTGTAGTCGGTTGGATACACTCCGATTTTCACGGATCCGGGAGCTATTGCGGTGTGGAAGATGCAAACATCGGCGCTCATCCCTTTGTACTTTTGCTTCCCTTTGTCCAAATTTTTGCTTCTGCAAGTAGTTGCTATGCTCTTTCTCTCTTCTGAACCTCTGACGCAGTACTTCTAACGGCATGTCTTCACCTCCTATCTCCATGTTATCCGGATCTACTTCGTTTGCATTTGTAACATCTAGATCTTGAAGGTGAGTTACCGAGCCCCGAGATGTCGGACGCCTAGATCCGGGTTGTCGTGGCACCGAGTTGAAAGGCTGGCTGATCTTGCAGATCTTTGCGCCGGTTGTTCTATCACCTCCCTCGATTGATTAGTATTTCCGGATTTTCGTCTTGTTGTTGTTGTGTTCTTGCATTCTTGTTCGCCTGAGACCTTGTAGTTTTTGCCATTAATGGTGCTTGGAAGAAGGAACGTGAAAGAGGGCCCGTCAATAAGGACCACGGACGGCGCCAATTATGTTTGGGTGAGAACTCACGCAAACACACTAATGATCTTGTTGGAGAGGTTGATATGGAGTGAGAGAGACTGTACCACCAATGGCTGCCTACGTATCCAAATTGTTCTCTGGAATCAAGTCTCAAAAATGCACGTAGTTCTTCGTTTGAAATGATTGTTGGGTATTTATAGGAATCTTATTGCTAAAAATACCCTTTCCTTATTTGACGAGATATTTCCCTCTTTGTATGAAATCTTTCCTAAAGCTTCATATGGAAAAAATCCCTTGACATATCTCCGGACCTGCTATATATAACTTGGGTGTCATATTAGTGGGCAGTGTCATTGCTTCAATAGAGGGCATTCCCGAATGCCACATTAGTAGACAAGCGGGGCTGCCACAGTAGCGGGCTAGCAAGCCCGCCTCGTTAGTGGCCGGCTCTTATAGTGTACCCAATGATGGTCGTTTGTAGGGGTACCAGTACAGTGGTACATACAGCTTTGTCATCAAGCTTGGATCTTTCATCCTTCGGAATGTGCACAAATGCCCTGCACCCAAATACCCTCAAGTATCCATAATCAACATCTCTGTCTGACCATACTCTCTCTGGATAGTCACTATTCAGAGGCTTCGATGGCGATAGGTTGATCACATGTACGGCTGTGCGCATTGCTTCTACCCAGTAGGTTCTAGGTAGCTTAGAGTGAGACAGCATGCATCTCATCCTCTCTACAATAGTCTGGTTCATTCTCTCGGCTATTCCATTTTGTTGCAGTGTCTTGGGAACGGTCTGCTCATGATGAATCCCATGACTCTGGCAATACTCTTCAAACGGCCCAATGTACTCACCCCCATTATCTGAGCGAATACACTTCAATAACTTCCCTGTCTCTCTTTCCACCATGTTATGGAATTTCTCAAACACGCCAAATACTTCATCCTTGGTCTTCAGACTATATGCCCATACCTTTCTTGACGCATCATCAATGAAGGTCACGAAGTATAAAGCTCCCCCATGGGACTTCATTTTTATAGGACCACAGTATATAAGTCTGTGTGCACTAGTTCAAGGACATTGTCCTTTCTGTGAGTCGGGAATCTTTGGAAAGACACCCTGTGTTGCTTTCCGACCAAACAATGAGTACATCTATTTAAATGTGTACCTTTGATGTCTGGCAAGGCCTTTTGCTTAGCAAGAACTTCCATCCCTTTTTCGCCCATATGACACAGTCTCTTGTGCCACAGTTCGGAGGAAGCTTCTTCTTCTGCCGCATTCACTTCTGTTTTACACAAACTAGCCTGTGTTTTGTAAAGAGAGCAAGTTTTCTTCCCTCTGGCTGCTACAATGGAACCTCTGCTCAGTTTCATACCCCGTTACGAAACGAGTTTACAAAGCCATCATCATCTAACTTCCCAGCAGAAATTAGGCTTAACCGAATGTCAGGGACATGTCTTACATCATTGAGTGTCAAGGTGTATCCGACATTTGTTTCAATGTGAACATCCCCAATCCCTGCAATCTTCGAGACTCCACGGTTGCCCATCTTCACTTCACCATATTCACCACAGTTGTAGGTAGTGAAGAATCCCCTGTGTGGTGTGACATGATAGGATGCTCCTGTATCGATCTATCACCCACTCTGTATCCTGGCATGAAGTACTAAGACAACACTCACCATAATCTAACACAATTCCCACTAGACCATCATCGACTAGTGTGGTAGTATCTCAGCCTGAGTTTCCGTTCCTCTTTACCATGTCTTCATGTACACAGTTATTCTTCTCATCCCTCTTCAGTGTTCTGCACTCATATCTGAAGTGGCCTTTGGTGGCACAATAGTAGCACTGTCTCTCTACCTTAGGAGTTCTAGCTTGAACCCTAGATTTGCTTCTGTCATCACCTCTAGAATGAGATGGTTTTCTGCTTCTACCTCTCCCTGTTTCTCTGTGACAAGGATCTTTGAATGAGAGGAGCTACTTTTTGAACTCCTTCTAGTCTCCTCATTTAACAAAGACGTGGTAGCCATTTCCATGGAAACGATTCCATCCTTAGCTGCTCCTTGTAGAAAGACTGCTAACGTCTCCCAACTTTCAGGTAGAGAGCCTAATAGGAACAAAGCCCAACTTCATCTCCCAAATTAATCTTAGCTTCATCAAATGCATCTGATTGATGGTATTCTGTACTTCGTTAAGATGCTCAGACATTGAAGAACCTTCTTGGTACTTCGTGTTGGCAAACTTCTTAACGAGCAGCACTTTGTTTCCGCCCGACTTCCTCTCATAGAGGTCTTCGAGTTTCTTCCATAAGCCAAAAGCTATAGTCTTTTATGATACATGGTGAAAGACACTGTCGTCAATCCACTGTCAAATGTACCCAATTGCTTTTCTATCAAGCTTGCTCCACTTAGCCGCAGCAACCGATTCTCGTCTTTCTCCTCCATTCTCAATGGGTTGTGCCAAGTCCTTGCATTAAAACAAGTCTTCCATATTGGCTTTCCAAATGGTGTAGTTCTTCCTATTCAGACTCGCCATGCGAGTGTTCACGGAATTGTCCATCTCTCCAAGTTATTTAAACTCAAATCTTCTCTCAGGAGTTTTGTCAAACACCTTCCGACCAAGATTTGGATAACCCCTAGGCTAATCTAACTTGGCTATGATACCACTTGTTGGGGTTTAACACCAATACCAATCGATTCCCCACTACACATATAACTTGTATTTGAACAATAACAACTCCAGACAACAATCTAAATATTCCCTACAACCAAACTAACATGCCCAACTCGCTAAACAACTATTAACAACAGATAATAATGTAAAGCAGTAAACACATACCACAACACAAAGATATACCGTGGTCCGGCCAATGGTGCCTACTTCCACAAGAGCTAGTCCTTCTATAAAGTGGGAAGGAAGATTACAATCACTCCTTGCAGTCTCTCACCTTATTAGATCACTCCTCTCTCTTTACAGGCTTGTATCTTTGTAAATGTTATCTCTCAATCTTGATTGCTTTCAAGATTGGGTTTCTCTCTTTGTTCTTGTGTATTTTTGTGTCTCTTTTGAGTGTTAGGTTTTGCCAAAACCCCAACCCATATTGCAAACTCGCGGTTCCACAAAAATAGAATTCTTCTGAATTTAGACATGGGTGCGGGCGCGCCTTGGGCAAGGCCAAAGTCGAGCGCGCTAGTGCTAAAAACACTGGAGGTCGTTCAAGGCATGGGCGCGGGTCATGCCTTAAGCAAGACTAATCTGAGCGCGTGCGCGCTCAAGCTTCTCCATGCATGCTGAAATCCTTTTCTCCTCATGTGAGGGATAACTCCAACAGGGACATCCATCAAGAATAGCTTGCAATGCAATCTTTAGCGCGATGTCCTAATTTTCCACACACCCAACAATTTCCTTTGAACTTCTTAGACGTTTGCTGTCCGTTTTCATTAGAACCTGTTGGGGAAAAACGATACCAATCGATCCCTACTAACCTAACTTTAACTTGGACAATCTACTACTCCAATAAAAATCTAAACTTTAATTACAACCTAAACTATAGATATAACTATCACAAACAAGCAATAGAAATATAAAACAAGTAAAACATACCACAACACAAAGATGTACCGTGGTTCGGCTAATGATGTCTACTTCCACAAGAGCTAATCATTTTATAAGTATGAGAAGGAAGATTACAATCACTCCTCTCAAGTCTCTCCACCTTACTAGATCACTCCTCTCTTCTTATAAGCTTTTCTCTTTGCAAGGGTTTTCTCTCAATTTTGATTTCTCTTAAAATTGGGTTTCTATTCAAGACTTGGTTTTCCAAAACCTAACTTCTATTTTTATAGTAATCTGAAATTTCAGCGCGCCTGTGAAATTTTGCGTTACTGTGGAGAAAATCAGAACCCGATTTATTTAGGCATGAGCGCGGGCGCGCTCTCAAATAGGCAAATCTGAACGCGCACACGCCCTCTTATTTTCCCAGCTTAGAAAGTCCAGTAACTTTGTTTCATGAGAGGCTGAAAAAAAAACTATCTTCTTTTTCACGGCAAGGGCACGGGTGCGCCTTGGGTAAGGCCAATCTGAGCGCATGCGCGCTCAGACTTCTTCACACGAATAGTACCAGTTTCTCCTTTTCTTCCTCATCCTCATGTGAGGGATAACTCCAACAATCTCCTCCTCCCGAATAGTGAGGGTGGATACCTCCATGCATTCCCAAATCAACAGGAGGAGTGTGCTACCATTCTGGCGGTAGCACAACAAACATCAAACTTACATTTCGGTAAAACTTTGGTCATCATATCCGACCTGTTCTTGTTGGTATGGATCTTTTCAATACACAAATACTTGTCTTCGAGAACTTCTCTAATTCGATGATAACGCACATGTATGTGCTTGGATCTAGAATGAAAACTCAGATTCTTGCTTAAATAGATGGCGCTCTGACTGTCACATAGAACTACAAACTATTTCTGCTTTAGCCCTAGTTCATCGAAGAACCTCTTCATCCATAGCATCTCTTTGTAACACTAAGTGGCTGCAATATACTCGGCTTCTATAGTGAAGAGGGCAACACACTTTTGCAACTTAGATTGCCAAGAAACTGCTCCCCCTGCAAAAGCAAACAGATAACCGGAGGTGGACTTCATAGAGTCAACATCACCTGCCATGTCTGCATCATTGTAGCCTTCAAGCAAGGTCTTACTCCTACCAAAACACAAATATTCTTTGGAAGTGCCGTTGAGATATCTCAATATCCACTTAACACCTTCTCAATGCTCTTTACCTGGATTTGACAGAAAACGGCTTACAACACCAACAGCGAAAAGCAATATCTGGTCTTGTATACACCATTGCATACATCAAGCTGCCCATTATGGATGCATAAGGAATCTTTTCGATTTTGACTCTGCTCATGCTCACCCTTTGGACACATATCTTTGGTCATGAGGAACTGGCCACCAAGCAGACAACTGACTGGCTTCGCTTGATTCATGTTGAATCTCTTTAACACCTTCTCAATGTAGCTTTCTTAAGAAAGCCACAACTTCCCACTCTTTCTGTCACGAGTGATCCGCATACCAAGTATCTGCTTTGCTTGACCAAAATCTTTCATCTCAAAGGACTTACTCAAGTCTTTCTTCAGCTTTGATATCTTGTGGATGTTCTGGCCAACTATCAACATATCATCCACATACAACAAGAGCACTATGAAATCCCTATCTGGAAATTTTTGAACAAACACACAATAATCGGAAGCGGACTTCATGTAGCCATGCTTCACCATAAAGGAATCAAACTTTATGTACTACTTTCTCGGTGCCTGCTTCAACCAATACAAACTCTTTATTAGCTTGCATACTAGGTGCTCCTTGACCTTTGACCGCAAACCCCTCTGGCTGGTCCATGTAGACATCTTCTTCAAGGTCTCCATGAAGAAAAGTTGTCTTGACATCTAATTGCTCAACCTCTAGATTCATACTTGCGGTTAGACCCAATACCACCCTGATTGAAGGCATCTTAACTACAGGAGAGAAAATTTCATCAAAGTTGATACCTTTCCTTTGACCGAATCCCTTCACAACAAGGTGAGCTTTGTGTCTTGGATGTGGATTATTCTCCTCATGCTTGACTTTGAAGATCCAGTTATTCTTGAGAACTTTTCTTCCTTCCGGTTTCTCAACTAAGTCATAAGTGTAATTCTTATGCAAAGAATCCATCTCATCATGCATGGCCTTCAACCACTTCTCTTTTTCTGTACCTTCAAGAGCCTCTTGATAGTATATATGTTTTTCACCATCAGATAGTAAAACATACGTATATGGTGGATACCTAGTTGAAGTTTGTCTCTCTTTGTCGGATCTCCTTACCCCATCTTCTTGTAGCTCAGGAGGATGCACTTTTGCTTGCTCAGGTGGTGGTTCATGCACTTCATCTGCATCTTCTATATCAATAGGTTTTATCCCATCATGAGTAATAAAATCATCATCATGAGCTTCAAACCCTTGGTTCTCTGCATTCTCAATGCCTTCTGCACGTTCCACAGTAGGAACTTCTAGTTCTGAATCAACAAAATCATTAGTGAAAGCTTCTAGCTTCTCACCATCCTCAAAGTTTGCTATGGTTTGGTCTTACAAGAACACAACATCTCGACTTCGATTACCTTCTTGTTGATCGAATCATAAAGTTTGTAGCCAAACTTCTCATTTCCATTACCCAGAAAAATACACTGCTTGGCTTTGTCATCAAGCTTGGATCTCTCATCTTTAGGAATATGAACAAATGCACTGCACCCAAATACCCTCAAGTATCCATAACCAACATCTCTGCATGACCATACTCTCTTTGGATAATCACTATTCAGAGGCTTCTAAGGCGATATGTTGATCACATGTACGGCTGTGCGCATTACTTCTACCCAGTAATTTCTAGGTAACATAGAGTGAGATAGCATGCATCTCATAATCTCTACAATGGTACAATTAATCCTCTTAGCTATACCATTGTGTTGCGGTATCTTAGGAACAGTCTGCTCATGACGAATCCCATGACTCTTGTAATACTTTTCAAACGGCCCAATGTACTCACCCCCATTATCTAAGCGAATACACTTCAAAGGCTTCCCTGTCTCTCTTTCCACCATACTATGGATAGTCTTGAACACGCCAAGTACTTCATCCTTGGTCTTCAGACTATATGCCCATATCTTTCTTGACGCATCATCAATGAAAGTCAAGAAGTACAAAGCTCCCCCATAGGACTTCACTTTCATAGGACCACATAAATCTGTGTGTACAAGCTCAAGGACATTGTCCTTTCTGTGAGAGGGGAATCTTTGAAAAGACACCCTGTGTTGCTTTCCTACCAAACAGTGAGTACATCTATTTAAATGCATACCTTTTATGTTTGGCAAGGCCTTTTGCTTGGCAAGAACTTCCATGCCTTTTTCTCCCATATGACACAATCTCTTATGTCATATTTCAGAGGAAGCTTTTTCCTGTGCCGCATTCAACTCTACTTTACACAAACTAGCCTGTGTCTTGTAGAGCGAGCAAGTTTTCTTCCTTTTGGCTACTATAATGGAATCTCTGTTCAGTTTCCATACCCCATTACCAAACGAGTTTTGAAAACCATCATCATCTAACTTTCTAGCATAAATTAGGCTTAGCCGAATGTCAGGGACATGTCTTACATCCTTGAGTGTTAAGGTGTAGCCGACATTGGTTTCTACATGAACATCCCCAATGCCTATAATCTTTGAGACTCCACTGTTACCTATCTTTACCACACCAAATTCACCACAGCTGTAGGTAGTGAAAAATCCCCTGTGCGGTGTGACGTGATAGGATGCTCATGTATCTATCACCCACTATGTATCCTGACATGAGGTACTAACACAACACTCACCACAATCTGACACAATTCCCACTAGATCATCGTCGACTAGTGCAGTAGTATCTCTGCATGTGCTTCTGTTCCTCTTTACCATGTCTTCATGTACACAGTTATTCTTTTCATCCCTCTTCAGTGTTCTACACTCATACCTAAAGTGACCCTTGGTGGCACAATAGTAACATTGTCTCTCAGCCTTAGGAGTTCTAGCTTCACCCATAGATTTGCTTCTGTTATCACCTCTAGAATGAGATGGTTTTCTGCTTCTACCTCTCCCCCGCTTCTTTGTGACAAGGATCTCTGAGTGAGAGGAGTTGCTTCATGAACCCTTTCTTGTCTCCTCATTTAACAATGCCCCAGTAGCCATTTCCATGGAAATGATTCTATCCTTAGCGGCTCCGTTAAGAGAAACTGCTAACGTCTCCCAATTGTCGGGTAGAGAGTTTAATAGGAACAAAGCCTCAACTTCATCCATATTAATCCTCATCAAGTGTAACTGATTGATGGTATTATGTACTTCATTAAGATGCTCAGACATTGAAGAACCTTCTTTGTACTTCGTGTTTGCAAACTTCTTAATGAGTAGCACTTTGTTTCTGGCTGACTTCCTCTCATTGAGGTCTTCGAGTTTCTTCCACAAGCCAAAAGCAGTAGTCTCTTGGGATACATGGTGGAAGACACTGTCATCTATCCACTGTCGAATGTACCCAATTGCTTTTTTTTCAAGCTTGCTCCACTCAGCCGCAACAATTATGTCTGGCTTTACTCTTCCATTCTCAATGGGTTGTGCCAAGTCCTTGCAATAGAGTAAGTCTTCCATCTTGGCTTTCCAAATAGTGTAGTTAGCTTTATTCAGACTAGTCATGTGAGTGTTTATAGAATGATCCATCTCTACAAGCTATTTCAACTCAAACCTCCTCTCAGGAATTTTATCAAACACTTTCTGGGCAAGATTTGGATAACAACCTTGTTGGGTTTAATCTGACCTGGCTCTGATACCACTTGTTGGGGAAAACGATACCAATTGATCCCCACTAAGATAACTTGTACTTGGACAATCTACTACTCCAATAAAAAATCTAAACTTTAACTACAACCAACAACCACAACCAAAACTATGGATATAACTATCACAAACAATCAATAGAAATATAAAGCAAGTAAAACATACCACAACACAAAGATGTACCGTGGTTCGGCCAATGATGCCTACTTTCACAAGAGCTAATCCTTTTATAAGTATAGGAAGAAAGATTACAATCACTCCTCTCAAGTTTCTCCACCTTACTAGATCACTCCTTTATCCTTATAAGTTTTTCTCTTTGCAAGGATTTTCTCTCAATTTTGATTGCTCTCAAAATTGGGTTTCTATTCAAGACTTGGTTTTCCAAAACCTAACTTCTGTTTGGATAGTAATCTGAAATTTTGGCGCGTCTATGAAATTTCGCGTTATTGTGGAGAAAATCAGAACCCGACTTATTCAGGCATGAAATACAGCGGGCCTCGATAGGCAAATAACAAAATCGTCTTGTAGCCTCTTATTTTCCCAGCTCAAAAAGTCCAATAACTTTGTTTCGTGAGAGGCTGAAAAAATACTATATTTTTTCACACAAGGAGCTGGCGGTAGCAAGGACAAGGCCAATCTGGCCAGCGTCTTGGCTTAGACTTCTTCACACCTAACGATTACCAGTTTTTCCTTTTCTTCCTCATCCTCATGTGAGGGATAACTCCAACAAAACCATCATTGGAGAGCTTTCTCTTCTTAGACTTGGACTTGGCGTTGTCTTCTACCACATTTGCATTTGCTTCAAAGGGGCTTTGATTTTTCTTGTCACACATTTTGTTGTCCTCTTCAATTCTCAACCTTACAATCAAGTCCTTTAACTTCATTTCCTTGCATTTGTGTTTAAGATAGTTTTTGAAATCTCTCCAAGATGGTGGTAACTTTTCAATAAAAGATGCCACATGGAATGATTCATTAACTATCATTCCTTTTGCATGAAGTTCATACAATATGATTTGAAGTTCTTGAACTTGATTCACAATTTTTTCGGAATCCATCATCATATAGTCAAGAAATTTGCCAACAGCAAACTTCTTAACTACTTCATCTTCAGTTTTATATTTCTTGTCAAGGGATTCCCATAATTCCTTTGCAGTGTCAACAAGACAATACACATTGTACAATGAATTGTCTAAACCATTTAGAATATAGTTGCGACATAGACTGTAGCAATAGTAGCATTGTCAGTCTCATTGGCCTTCAAATTAGGGGCTTCCTCTTGAAGGAACTTGGCCAAATTCAATGTTGTTAAATAAAACATCTTTTGTTGCCACCTTTTGAAATCAAAGCCATCAAACCTCTTGGGTTTCTCTTGGGGAGTACTCATTTTCTACATAAAAAGATTAACTTAGAATCACAAATATATAGCTTGGAAAGGACAAATATTGTCTTAAGATTGTTGTATCATAAGTATATATATTTATTCGTAATCTTACCAAAAATTCAATGATAAAAGAAGAACTTACAGTCTTATGGAAATCAAAGAAAGAAAAATCGATTGAGTCTAGTGTTTCACACTATTTCCTTAAAGACAATATTGCCTTGCAATGATGCTCACGATCTTGATAACAACTTGTCTCCCAGGATACAACGATCAATCGTGTAGATGCAGCACTATAAGTCTCCAAGCTTGTCGAACCGAAAATATGTTTATACTCTCATTGAAAACTTGAGGAAATTTGACAAAATACATGCACTTGTGAGTGTAGAATTGTGTATGTGAATGCATGATCAATTTTTTCAATGCATAGAGACGTTGGGTTTATACAGTTGTTGGTCAAGACACTCCAACAAATGTGAAACCTATTGGAAAAGGTTTTGTGTCCTTTTGAAAAGGCTTCATGCCTTTTAGAAAAGACATCATGTCTTTTAAACATTAACTTGAATGAATAGATCGACATCTGATAACCGTAAAAATTATAGTTTTACCTACGAAATAAAGCGATGAAACTTACAAACGCAACTAAAACTAAAACTGAACTTATACTAGATTTATCAAAGATTTCTACTCTCGAATCTATCGAAATAGAGGTAGAGTAAAAGATTCGTTCCACTCCTAGTTCTTTAGCATTCAAGTTTTCTATAATTGCGAATCTATCCAAAGTCTAACGAGAGTTTTACGAAGGCAATTCAAATAACAAGATATTAACTAAAATGATTCAACTACAAAATGCTATGGAATACTCAGGTTTGAATCTAGAATAAGAATTAGGGGGGAATTGAATCCACCTTGATTCCAACTTAATAAACTAGCATAGATCGTTGTAATCCAATTCTTACGTTCTTACGGAAAGAATTGGTAGTTCTAATCCCTAATTATACATGGCATCTCTACCAATTCATAACTAGCATGTGAGGAAGTCCACCCATTCTCATGGCGAATCAACAACCTTCTAGAGTGGAATAGACTCTTACAACGATTCTACACTACACAATCAAGTTTTCATCAAGGCTTCATCAAACCCCTCTAATGGAGGTTTAGCCTTGATTCATCAAACTATCATTTCCATGTGAAATTGAATACGACATAATGTAAAGATTATAACTTTATTAAATTGAACTAAACAATAATTCAAATCTAAATTAATAACTAAGAAATGAATAACAAACAAGAATTGAAATTAAATCTAAGCAATTTTAAATGACAAAAATCGAATTTATCAAGAACTAACTATTTTATTTATCTAATTAATAAAGAACAATGATTCCAATAACTAATCTAAAACAAGGTATGAAAAACTAATTAATTAACTAATTAAAATTCTCAAAACTAGATCTAAAAGCTATCTCTAATGGCTACTTTCTATCCTAAGCTAATTCTACTTAAGAGCTAAGTCTTGTCTTTTGTAAAGGAGGAGACCAAATCCATATTTTCGTGCATGGGCTAAGGAGCCATGTTTTGGGCCGGAAAATCGAGCCCAAAGCCCAATTTCTTCAGTCCACAGAGCCCGTTTCAGCTGGCTTTGACTTTAGTAAGCTTTTCGTCCACTTCTACTATTCTGATTGGATCAAGGCTTAGACCATTGGAAAGCTTTTTCCGAGCCGGCCGTTTTGACATAAGGTAGGCCCAATTCTGAGGTCTGAGTCCAAAGATATAAGCTTTGGAAGTTCTGCTGACTTTTGCACTGTTTCTGCCCACGTTGACTTTTCAGCTTTTGACCGGGATTTACAAAGGCTTTGTCTCCTTGAATCTTGGCCTTAATCACAGAACTTCTTAGCAACCAACCCTTGCTCCTTTATCTCGCCAAAGTGGCAAATTTCTGTACATAATTGACTTCAGTGCCTGAAATACATAAAAACACGTGATCAGCATTAACTCTTATTTATTACTCGCATAATTGGTCTAAAAGTATGATTGTTAAGGGGTTAAAACTACAGTTTTGGACTCTTATCAACATCACAAGCTTTCAAAGCATTGTCTATTAGAGACATTCTCCAACAGACACATATCTTGTTTGAACGGTCACACATCTATTTGATTCACTCATACATGCACAAGTAGTTATATGGGTAATTGCCTGAATCGGCCATGATAAAAGCACATTGTGCTCCAACCGACCATGCCTTTTAATGTTGACCTTTTCAACGGGTTTTTAACCCTTTTGCCCTTCCTTACAACACTCTCTTTCCTCCTGCCACACTCTCTCTCCTCTGCAACACACTCTCTCTCCTCTTGTACTTCTAATGTTGACATACACAGTACTATTTATCCGTTAGATTCTCTTAGCGATATGTACTAGCGATTAATGACCGTTGGATTTCAACCCAGTAAAAATGAAAATGGACTTTAGCTATTATGGGAATCAGGAACCAGCAACTTATAGATCTACTATCAGCAACTTTTGGTTGTTTTTGTTGTACGGACATGAAATAATGTTGACTTCGATTTTTGTGCCAAACAATAAAAGTGTTTACAAACCTCCAAAGCTTCTAGTTTTTTTACTTCATCTTCTTTGTTATCCTCTCCTTCGTGATTTTGGTAAGGTTTTTCATGGAGGACAAGAACACAAATCTTGATAATGGATTTTTCTAAGGTTCATCTTCTTGATTATCCTCTCCCTCTACGATTCTCATTGTTTATTGATATGTTTTGAACTTTGGTTTGTTGTCTTCAGTGTTGGTTTGTTTCTAGGTTGTCTTAGGTTTGTTTTTACGTAGTAATGTATAGAGTTTTTAAGGTTTTCATAGTTGTGTTTACTATTTCTATGTTGATTTTGTTCTTGTTGCATGGAGTGAGGAAGTATGTAACAGGTGAGGTGAAATTGAGAGTGTTTGATATGTATATTTTCTTAGAATGATTCATGTGTCTTGTGGAAGGTTTGTCCAAGCGCATAAAATTGAGTTTTTATATGATGCACTTGATGAACAAGTCCCTTTCTAGATCGATGAAAAAATTGACTACTTAAATATGATTCAAAAGCAGAGGAAGACAATTGTGCAGTCATTATGGTGAACTTGGATTACCTTTTTAGTCGCGGTTCCGCCAGGTTTTAGCAATGAAGACTGTGTGGATGTCACCATACACGACACTTACATGTACTGTCAGCAACTTGGGTTTCTTTGGAAATCCCACTTCCACTTCACAGATCACCTTATGGAGTTTTAGAAGTATGTTTCACTGTATAGGTTTGGGCATGAATCAATGTAATGTTATTTTGTGGTTTGTGAAACGGCTGGTTCATTGTGCTTGAGTGTCAGCACAGTAACTGTTAATGTTCATATGTTTTGTTTGTGATTATATCACGAGTACCCTTATATCACTGTTGTTGTTTATAAGGAGATAATGAGAAAGAAATCGATATGGAAACTCAATAAGAAAAGATGTATTTAGCATTCACAAAGCTGGGTTGGACGTGCTATTCTAAACGGATGTAACCGGCAGCGTATTATGTATGATACATCAGCAACTGAAGCCATAAACAAGAACACAATTAAGACTATCAGGTTGACTTTAATATACACCTATAACTTATGTACAAAATAGTATGGGTCCCAAATAGTATTATCTAATAACAAGTTAAACAAAAATTAACTTTGATAAGTTTATTCAATATCAAGTAAAGCAAAAATGTAGCATTTAATAACACATACTGAAGTTGAGAAGTAGAAACTAACATCTCAGTGCCATATTTCACCATTGTTCCCACCCAACTCAGTTACAAGCTTGTCTGTTGTATATTTAAAAAGTTTTCTTATACAAATAGCCAAAATGTTTGGAAGTCCCACCCTTTGTAAAATGACCAGACTCAGAAGTTGCTGATGGTTAGTACATTAGAATATGTCTTTACTGAGATAAACTGGTGAGATGTAGAATCTAGTTTGGGCGGGAAAAAACTTTGGCACGTGTTAGGAACGATACGATAGCATTAATTATTCGCGAACAGTTAAAGAAATAATGGTTTTTTAACCTTTAACTAGCACGTGTCGGTAGTAATATGTGTGAGCTATAAGGACTGTTTAGTGTTAATTTTCGGACCAAAAAAACAGCCCAAATTGAAAACCCTTGAACCCCTAATTTTCTGACCATTTCCAATCTTTCAAAAATGAGAAAGCTTAATTTGAATGTTCGTATGTCACTCGATAAAATGCATAAATTGTTTAAGACATTCACTACTACAGAGAGGGAAGATTTTGAGAAGTCTTGCTTCGGGAAGTTTTTAAGCATTAACGAGAGAATGCACACCACTACTACGCTAGTGTATGCTGTTTTGGGACACCAAGTGGGTAAACTTTGCTACCGAATCGGTAAGAAGGATTTGGTGTTTAAAAAAAGTGATGTTGCTCTTATAATGGGTCTTAGTGTGAAGCCGGTTTCTAATTCATTCTACATGGCAGACATCAAGATCCCATCCCAATTTCGTGCAAGGTTTTTTTAAAGGAACCATGGTTTCTGAAACAGAAATATTGGAAGCTAGAAACTTGGCAAAATCAAATGTTGGTGAAGAAAGTCAGAATGATGTGTTTAGGCTAAATAGGTTGTATATACTGTTGCAGGTTGTGCTTCCAGGATCTACTAGGATAGTTGATGGGAGGTATATTGATCTGGCCGAGAATTTAAATGCATTTGACAGCTTTCCTTAGGGCACACCTCTGTTTGAAATGTTGGAAGAGTCTTTGGAAGACATGTCTAACCTGGTAAGTGTTGGAAATGATTCTTTCACAGTTTATGGTTGTTTAATTTGTTTTGTTATTTAGTTATATCTTCACATCCCATCTCTTGGGGATCGGAGACAAGTTGATGGTAGGTTCCCTAGAATACTAGATTGGGTAGACTTGCCTTCCAGAAACATACATCTACATACTTATAAGAAAAAGCTTCAGCCTCTTAAGGGGAAGGCAGTGGTGTTGGAAAGTTTAGATATTTCTGAAGGAGAACTGAATGAAGAAGTGCTAAAGGATGCTTTGGCGCAACAGCCCATGCAAAATGGTGCAGCAATTTCAGGGAAATACAATAATGAGGAACTTTTTCAAAGACAGGCAAAAGTAATTAAAGGCTTTGTAAGTAACTTGTTTTCTTTACTGTGTTCAACAATGTTGCATGTTGTATCCCAGAATGATAATAGGGTACCCATGATAATGGGGAACCAGTTTTTGACATTTGAAGTACTCATATAATCTTATAATGTTATAGAAGTTGTAATATGATATTGGTACCCTATTATATAGTCTTGAATTGGAATTGAAAATGTTGTTAGGACCCATGTTGTTATATGAAGCACTGATAATGTGTTGTTATGGAACTGCATGTTGCAGTATTATTTCATATATGAGGCAGTAATATGTTATGGTACCATAAGTGAGCTATTGTTAAACAAGATATGTCAGCAACTACAATGTATCTATTGTGGTTTACAAATAGTGAAGTGGGATCTTGCATGTTGATCCCATAATGATAATAGGGTACCCATGATAATATATGGGTAACCAGTTTTTGACACTTAAAGTACTCATATAATCTTATAATGTTATAGAAGTTGTAATATGATATGGGTACCCTATTAAATAGTCTTGAATTGGAATTGAAAATATTGTTAGGACACATGTTGCTATATGAAGCACTGATAATGTGTTGTTATTGAACTGCATGTTGCAGCATTGTTTCATATATGAGTCAGTAATATGTTATGATACCATTAATGAGCTATTGTGAAACAAGATATGTCAGCAACAACAATGTATCTGTTGCATGTGTTGTGGTTTACAAATAGTGAAGTGGGATCTTACTTATATTCTTTGTTATGTGATCCGATTAATCTAAAACAGGTCAATAAGGAGGTTAAGGTTGTTGGGGATATACTCTAGAGTAAAATAAGGACTGGCATGGAAACAATAATTCAAGAGATTGTTCATGGTGGGTTGAAAGGTGGTATGGAAAGTTCAGAGGTTGAGGTTGTGAAAGGGTCTAGAACAAGGAGTAGATTAAGGAGTAGATCAAGGGGTAGAAGTTTGGAGGTTGAGGTTATGAAAGGAGCTACAACTAGAAGCCCAAAGAAGCCAAGCAATGTAGGTGTTGATGCTATACTGAAAACACCAACAAGGTCTTCCCAGAATAAGTCTTCCCAGAAGAAGGTTCACTTAGAACCTAAAAAAGGGAGTTCATCTGCTTCTAAGAAAGTTATCTTTGAGGTTTCTCCTAGTTCCTCATATAAAAGAAAAAGAGCATTGGTGTAACGCTCGTATTTAAAATACGTATTTATTTATTTATTTATTTATTTATTTAAAATTCGTTAGATTGGATTTGGGATATGTGGGCCTGGTTTCGGGGCCCGAGTCTGTATTGGGCTTAGGTTTCAAACCCAGGTATATATTCATATTTTTCTAGAGAATAGGGTTTTTAGATAAAAAATAATAAAAAATGAAAGCGGAGATAGAAACTTGATTGCTAGAGGGTTGGAGCGCGACGATTCGGTCTATGAGGGATTCGTGGAGCTTTAGATTAATGTGAGTAGTTAGTTTTTCCATTTCACCGAATCTAGAGTTTTACGATACATATATAATTTTACTGTCTAAGGTTTCTGTTCATTTTTCTGCTATATTGTCAAAGTGTTAAACGTGTTAAATATTAGTATATTGTTTTGCTTTAGTATTGAACTGTTGAAAACTCTTACGTGATTGTTCATGGAGGCGCGAGCCCCAAACAATCATCCTCTCCTTTATACTGTCGAACTGGGATACTGTGGTGGTGTAGATATTTTTATTTGAACTGTGGATTGGGGTATTTGTTGGTTGAAATCGGTGGTTAAACTGCGGGGTGTATTGGTGAAGTGTGTTGATTGAACTATGTTTAGAATCAGTTGTTGGGTGAACGGTGTTTGTTGAATTGTTATTTTGGGTTGTGTAATGGTTTGGGTGAGTGCTGCTAGAGCTCCGGAGGAGCGTTAATGGCGGCGAGAAATTTCCAGATCTAGTTTTGGTGAAGATTGTGAATTCAAGAATTTGAGGTTTTTACTTTTGTTAAAGGGTAAGGGTTTGGTTTTGGGTGATTTTCGGTGGGTTGCTGGTGGTGGTTAGATAGGGGTTGCTGTTGGTGGTTCGGGGGAGAAAAAATCGGAGGGAGAAGATGACTGTGAGTGGCATCCAGTACTCCCACGTGCAGGTTATGTGAGTTGTGTTCGGATACCTTAGTTGGACCGAACCAACTGGTGGTTTTGGAGGGCCGGTGGTGGTTGGTGGTGGAGGAGAGGAACTGGTGAGGAAGATGACTCTGTTGGGCCTTGGGCCAAAATCTATTGGGGTTTGGGCCTTAGAGTGTTTAGTTTGGGCCCGGCTTAGTTTAAGTTGTTTGGGCAAAAAAACTAATTAGTTTTCCTTGGGCCAGTTCTATTTATTCATTAGGCCGAACCCATTTGTGTTGTGAGCCAGTTTCTAGTTTGGTTTTGGGCCGGTCCATATAACTTAATAGAGATCCAAATGGGTCTTTCAACATTTAGACTTTTGGGTTCTAAGGTTGGGGTTTGGGCTTGGCTAGTTGGGTTCGAAACCATTACCTTAGTCATGAGCCCATGAGCCATGCACCTTAACCTTAGCCATGAACCATGGCTATGACCTTGGACCTGTTGAACATGGAAATGACATGTTGAGTTTGACTTTGACCATGTTAACCATTGACCGTTGACCGTTGACTGTGGAATGTTGATTTTTTCCAGATTTTCACATATTTAATTTTATGGACAAATATAATAATAAAAATATTGTCGGAAATTGTATAACCTTATTTGTCATTTTCTAATTAAGATTTGACGTGAGTAGTGTGTAAAGCATATAAATATTGGCACGTAACAAGATGGGAATTCTTGTAAGACTTAGATATATACGTTTTTATGAGAATTAAACTACATACGGGCTCAGATTCATGGACTGTAGTATTGGGTTTTTGACGGTTGATCAGTTTGACTTGACTTGTGATTTGGACTCGAATAATTATGCGTGATATTTGGACTTGAGTTGTTCTTTCTTTTTAAAGTCGTTTCACTTTGACATTGGTAGAATGGATATATATTTTGGTTATTTATATACTATTTATATTGTGCACCAATGGAAATAATGTGTGCCTCTGATGGTGAATTGAGTTCACATAACTATATTGAACGAATACATTACATGATTGATTACTATTATGAGTTGCTACTTAAATAAATTGTAGTATTTATAAAGGCTTGAGATATTCCATATGGTGTAGTGCAATATATGATTGGCACATGAAATAATAAGTTTTGAGATTTGATATAGAGATGTTTGGATATCGTGCAATGAATAGTATTGGCACGTGATCATGTGGATTTTATTATAACGAGAAACGTTGAGCTTCAGTACAATTAAATATACTGGCATGAGATAGAACAAGTATGGTTATGAGATACTAAGGTATGACACCTGAATAAATTACGTAACGAAAATCCTAGAACCCAGCTACCACAACTTATGTGATTTGGCCCTAGTGATAGGCGTATGTGATATGATTGGCCCTTCTGGCGTTTCAGTGAATCTGAATGGCCCTTCTGGCGTAAGTAATTTGATTGGCCTTTCTAGCGTTTCAGTGAATATGAATGGCCCTTCTGGCGTAGTCGTATAGTGACTTGATTATTCCGTTCACAAAATTAGAACGAGATGCGCGATATTTTATGCCGAATAGTGGCAGTACTCACATAATGGCTTTCGTGTGAGGGTTACCTGGTATGCGATATCCTGTTTAGGGTAGCTACGCACGGAGTGGTTCATTTTGTGAGGGGAGCCATGTAGATGTACATGTTCTGCGTTGGGAAGCGATTGTGGTAGCCAGGGAAACTAGGTAAGGCATATATACGACGTAATTTTAGGAACACACAAAGAAAGCCTTAAATAATATAATTATGGTAATATGTTGGTTAATGATATATCTTTAAATATATGATTGTATATGGTTTTGCAGAAGAGTGGGTCAAACTAATTACTTGTGCAGAGACGACCCACTCTATAATTGAACATGAAATGCGGTAAGTATAGAATATGTTTGGCTGGTTTTTAGTTTAGTTAGAACCTAAGGCGCCTCGGTGGAGGAACTAAATGCCTTTTTATTATGGTTGGGAAGCTAAGGGCCTCAATTGAGGAACTACATGGCTTATTTATTCTGCGTATGGTTTGTTGTGTGGTTAGTGGGAAGTTAAGGCGCCTAAGTGGAGGAACTACCTGCCTAAATTTTTGTAATTAAGAATATTGTATTAGTCGTTGGAAGTTAAGGCGCCTCAGTGGAGGAACTAAATGCCTTATGGATTGTGTATATATATGTATAAGTATAATTTGTATTTTAGGGCTATTCACACCAGCATTGTTTATAATGTTGACCCGATTTGCATGTTTGCTTATCGAGTGTGTTCATTAAATGAACATAGTTGATAAGTCTTGACAGGATTAGTGTTGATGAAGGTTGGTTGCTGCTTGTGGTTTGCGTTAGCGTCGTATTCAGGATATGTTTTGTTTTCCCTTAAAGTGTAATAGATTTTAGTTGAGACAAATGTAATTTGTATTTTCAGCTGTAATTATAATTAAAGAGTTGTTGAAAGGAGATTTGTAAGTTAATCAGATTTGTGAATTTTTGAAATGAAGAGGACTTTTGTTTATCTTAAATTTTTATTGGTTTTTAATTATCCGCGTATTTAACCTGATTATGGGTTTTAGGAGTTGAGAGTGCATCACACCTCGAAAATCGTAGAGTTGGGAACAAATATTGTTTTTTCGAATTCTGTCGAAATTTAGGGTGTGACAATTGGACAAGGATCAAAGCTTTGAAGTTCTGGGAGATACTTCAATACCTGCTCAGTATGAAGTCAAGAAAAGGAAAGTGGTCAAAGTTTGTGGTACCCGAGTTCAGCCATCAAGGCAAGCAAAGTTGAGGCAATAAAGGCTAGTGAGAGGCAAAACTTGAAGAAAAAAATATCAAATCAGTGAGAGAACAAGGGAACGGGAGATGAAGCTTAAGGAAGTAGAGACACCCAAACAGAGAAGAAAGTTGATCAAGGTTGAGTCTAATGAAGATGAAGATGTTGAACAACAACAAAGAGGGCAAAATGAGTCAGAGTCAGTTGCTGCAAGTGCTTTGCAAGAGATTAGTGGGGTCATACCAAAGGGGACATACCAAGAACATAGTGTGGAGCTGGAGGAGGACCTGGTGGGGGTACAGACTGCTATAGTACCTTATGCTGAATCAGCAATGCTTGACCATGTTCCTTTTTACTCTCCTTTGGCTTGTGCTTTAGTGATCCTCCTGATGATCTTGATAGGGAAGCAGTCCTGAACAGAGAAATGGAAAAAATCAGTTTTGCTTCACTATTGGCTGGAAGTGCAGAGCTCCCTGACATAACCGAATTGCCAACCCTATCACCATCTGAAGGAGCAAGCACTGAACATGTTGTGTCATCTGTAGATGATGATCAGAACACTGTGGGTCAGCATGATGCTGCTGATTTGGAGGAACATGATGTGGTCCTCATTCACACTCAGATGGAGATGGAAATGGATAAGAAAATTGAAGAGAGTGGCCGTAGAAGAAGGAGGAGGGAAAAAAGATTGGGAAAAGAAAGTACTGGTGTTTCGATACCTACGTGGCAAACGTCCATTGGTAGGAGTCTCCACTTTATTAGTTTAACCGACAGGGCTAAAGCCCAATTCGCAATATCATGGATCAAAGTACAGGCCCATTAACTCATGTGTCTAAGGTTGAACCTTAGCCACATGGCTTGCCACTAATGTACGTTGATTTATGTCCAGATTCATTTCTTCTCAAAAAGATAATTATCAGTTGACAGTTATATTCTATCACAATTACTCAAGCAACAAGATTAATTGAGCTACAAGGACTTTTTACTCTACCTATATAAATACCACATTATTTTTCATAAGGAACTACGTGGAAACTTGATCCCTAGAGAATAGATCTTGGGTACGTAGGCAGCCATTATCTTGGTTCGGTTTCATCTCCCCAACATCAAATTCCTCTGTTTCTTAGTGCGTTCTTTACCATTGCTCGTTGTGTTGAAGCGGTTTTTTGCCGAAACATAATTGGCACCGCCTGGGGGATTTAGAATTCATTATCCGCGTGAAACAATCAAGATGGTAAGCACAAGAAGCGGACCAAATAGTCAACATATTCCTCCCGCTAATAGGAATCGCAACCTCGAAATTCAAATCGCCAATGCAAGAACCGTTGAACAATCAAGTTGCTCCTAGTGGTAGGATCAATTCTCAACATCCAACCGTAGCGGCCACCGCCACCACCACCACGCCTCGCTACCACCCCTCCTAATACACACGGTTGGCGTGAGTTCTGACGAGTCAAAAATTTAAAATAGGAACTTGAGAAGGAAGGCGGCAAAGAGGCAAAGGCCGGTGGGCGAGGTGCAAATTTAACAACATCGGCGACCACGAAGGGGCCGCAGCCATTCCAAAGATATGGGACCGTTTTGAAGATCCACTTCATCGTCCTCAACAACGTGTTATTTCTCAAACACAATCAACCAGTGCACACTCTAAGAGTAATGACCCTATTATCCGTACTTATGGGGAGAATCAGATTGGCGGGGATAACTACTACCCTAGACATGTCCGATCTCAAATAGAAGATTTACCTCGAGAAGCAATTTCGGGAAGACCGCCATCCGAGATATATCCGACATGACTGGAAGGCGGGCATCCCGCATAAGAAAACAACAAAACATGGAGAAGTGGTATAATTATACCGACCACCCGCCCAAGGGTGACTACCGCCTAGACAGTCGGTTCTGAGGGATAGACAAAGACAATCACCGGTCGGAGCTGATCATGCGTACCGCCAAAGATCTCTAACTCCAATAAGAGATAATGGAAGGTATCCTTCTCCACATGGGCACGACCGGGGGCGTCCAGTTGTTCGAGCCAATACTTTAACTCTAACAGAACAACAGTTGAAAGAGTTGATTGCAAAAGAACTTAACGATAGAGAGTCAAGGGATGTAAGAATGAAAAACTTGACAGTCAATGATGGCGTACTTGATAAGTTTGCGCTCAACATTCAAGAAGCTTACCACCATCCCAACTTCAAACAAACCGATTTTGAACTTTATGATGAGTAGGAAGGAGATCCTGGCTTGCATGTTCTATCGTTCAAAAATAAGTTGGTGTTATGGGGTGGAGATGATCCGCTCATATGTAAGCTCTTTCCATCAACTCTAAAGGGAGAAGCATTACACTGGTTTAGTGAGTTGCCTTCAAAATCAATTCACCAATTCAATGAACTAGAAAATCAGTTTGTTAATCGTTTCCGCCACAATTGCAAGACGCCAAAGAATATCGACTCACTTCTGAACATCAAGCAAATACGTGACGAAAAGTTACGTACTTTTGTTACTAGGTTCCGGAAGACAGTATAAGGAAAACCTTCATCCCAGACTGGACCGACCTGACAGGGAAGGCCGACCTCGCAGATTTGAGGAAAATCACCATCCTAGACAGGTCCGTCCAGACAAGGAAAAAAGGCGTCACGGAAGAAAGTATAAGGAAAACCTTCATCCTAGACTTCGACCGACCGGCGGGAAGGCCGACCTCGCAGATTTGAGAAAAACCGCCATCCTGCATGTGTCCGCCCGGCCGAGGATGGAAGGTGTCCTGAAGTAACTAGAGGGAAGACCACAATCCCGCATACAAACTACCGACCTAGATAGGTTGGTTACACGCGAAAGAAAAGACAATCTCGGTCGGACCCGAAAGTGTGTACCGCCTAAAAATCTCTAACTCTTGTAAGAGGTAATGGCGGTGTCATCTTCCACATAAACTTCGATCGGGCTCGCCATGCTTTTAAATCTTCTGGGTGAAATGGATTTCACTCTTCAATACAATTTTTTCTGATTACTGGGAAAAATAATGGAGGCTTATATCGATGATATAGTCGTTAAATCGAAGGATACGGGTGATCATCTTTTCGATCTTTAACTTGTTTTTAATAGGCTTAACAAATATAACATGAGACTCAATCCCGCCAAATGTTCTTTTGGGCCTCTCTTCTAGAAAATTTCTGGGATACCTCATGACTCGTAGAGGTATTGAGGCTAATCCTGATCAGATACGCGCCGTTATTAATATGTCATCACCCAAAAATAAGAAGGAAATTCAACGACTTACTGGTCGGCTTACCGCTCTTCATAGATTTATTTCTGAATATTCCGATCGTTGTCATCCCTTCTTCCAAACTTTAAAGAGGGCGGCAACTTGGAACATTGATTGTGAGATGGCATTGCAACAACTGAAGAAATACTTGGTCAGTCCTCCTATATTGACAAGTCCTTCAACGGGTCAACCTAGTGGCATATACCTGGCAGCTACAACTCAAGCTGTTAGTGTTGTTCTTTTCATTGATGATGGTAGACCTGTCTTTTTTATCATAATCAAGTAGATTAGACGAATGGGAAAGTTATCTTAATGCATATAGCAATGTCTTTGAAAGTCGTACTACTGAAAAAGGATATGTCTGGCTTCTTTGATAGCTGATTTTTCGATTGATGATTCTCCTATTGACGATTTCTTGCGCCAGGAAGAATCTATGGAAGACATTCTGCCGCCACTAACTGGGGGCGACGAAGACCAATATGAAAACGCAATTCCTAATCCCATTGACCTATGGATTGTTTACTCAGATGGCTCCCATAGTAAATCTGGGTCTGGAATTGGATATGTTTTTGTTAAACCCGGCGGAGAAAATATTGGGAAATCTGTGCGACTTGGCTTCGCCGCTTCAAATAACGAAGCCAAGTATGAGGATGCCATTTGTGCGTTGAGAACAGCTTTGACACTGGGGGCGCGGAAGCTCCAGTTATACACGGATTCTCGCCTTGTTGCAAATCAGTTTGGTGGGTCTTTTGAAGCAAGAGATGAGCGTATGACGGCTTATCTTAGTTTGATACATAGTCTTGCTTGACAATTCGATAGCATCTGTATCACTCAAAGACCCCGAAATGACTTACGTCATGCAGATTCATTAATTGGCTTATCTCTCCGCCGCCGTTAGAAGCGACGAGCTTGACACATTACTTTTGCAGTCATCTTTTCATCAGTCTAAGTTTGAACGTTTTTACGCTCGCTTAGTTCATTACTATCATTACAAAAAATCTGACGAAGTTACCACATTTAGCTTCGTCAGCTTAAGTTTGAACGCTTTTACGCTCACTTAATCATTACGAAAAAATCTGACGAAGTTACCACATTTAGCTTCGTCAGCTTAAGTTTAAACGCTTTTACGCTCGCTTAGTTCATTCATTACGACAAAATCTGACGAAGTTACTCGTTTAACCCGCGAAGTCTAAGTTTGAACGGCTTTTACCGCTTAGTTCATTCATTCACGACAAAATCGGCGAAGGTTACTACGTTTAACCATCGGTCTAAGTTTGAACGTTTTTACGCTCCGCTTAGTCGTTACTATCGCTCACGACAAAAATCGGAAATTATCCACGTTTAATTTAAAATGGTCTAAGTTGAACGCTTTTACTCTCGCTTAGTCGTTACTATCGCTACAACAAAATCTGACGAAATTACCACGTTTAATTTCGTCAGTCTACGATAAACGCTATTACGCTCGCTTAGTCATTACTATCACTACGACAAAATCTGACGAAATTACTACGTTTAATTTCGTCAGTCTAAATTGAACGTTTTTACACCCGCTTAGTCTAATTTTGCCGAGTTAAGTTAGCATTGGGGGCGTTTTTCTCTACATGGGGCGTCTCGTTCTATTTCATTTCACATAAATCAACAACATTGTCAGTTTTCCACAGTTATGTTATGTGACATCACAATGATATTCAATTGCCAACACATACTTTATTTTATTAAAAACGAATTTTTAGCCCTATGATATTACATTCACACAATCACATAATCATTGGTTTGGGAAAAACCAATGGTTCCTTATCAGTTTTTTGCTTATACAACTCATACAACTCTTTCTGTTTCAAGCGAAACTATATGACAGCTTAATTATTTTTTCTAAAGAATTGTGCCGATCTTTCTACGAAAAATTTTCCGAGCGAAAATTTTCGTCAGTTTCATTATTTTTTCTAAGGCATTGTTCTAATCGTTCTACGAGAAATTTTCCGAGCAACAAATTTCAACAACTTCAGCCAATCTTTCTGGGCACAACTTTCCGAGTTAAACTTTCCAATAACTTCATTATTTTTTCTAAGGCATTGAACCGATCTTTCTCAAATGAAACTTCTGTTAGCTTCTTTAATTCTTCTACGGCATTAATTGTCACCTTTTTGCACAAAACTTTTATCCATCGACTCTTTGTGAATATTTTTTGATCGTAATACCGTCGTTTCCCCGAGCGGTAAAAATTCGCGTTACGTCAAATTTCTGAGTGAAACTTTTCTCCGCTCGACACTTTTCTTCGTAGACTTTTTGTCGATATCTTTCGCCCGTATAATAGAGTGGTTTCTACTTGCGGTAAAAAAAAAAAAAAAAAAAAAAAAAAAAAAAACTTTTCGTGAGAGTCTTTCAGACTTGAACAAAATTTTATAATAACTAATAAATTCATTGTTAACATACTTGTTTCATATTATTGAAAATCCTTGACACTGTTTGTCATAATTCCCAAGATTTTCCGTAGTTTGGTCGCACTTCATGAATGGATCGTACTGTCCCATAATCTTCTTGAGATCATTGTTTCCGACTCCAATTTCCTTACGCCTGTGTAATCTCCAAGCAACACATTCTTGTACAAAGAAAGAAAAAATATATACAAAAACACTGAAAACAAGAAAAAAGAACGAGAACAGCGTCAAAAGAAAGTTAAAGTAAACGCCATTAAACACTTGGCAACTGCCAACTTAATAAGCTACGTAGCTTATTAAGTCAACTCTTTAAGAATCCAGCAAAGAGATGGGAAGAGTTTCTTCTATGCCAACTTATGTTTTTTTTCTTTGTCTGGGAATGCATGGGTCCATCTTTCTGTCTACACCTCTATTTCTCATTCTCTCTCCTCTATTTCTCAGGATATGTATCACTAAAGTTAACAAATATTACTTCTCTGAAATAATATTCAAAAGCTCACCGCATGGCTTAATGGCTCTTCTTATGATTATCATTGGTTGCATGGTTGCGTCGGATTGGATTTCTTAGGTGGCTTCTTGCGCTGCTGCATCATTGACTCCGGATCCATCTTTCGGCTGCAAGTATATTAGGATTGGAACAACAGTGACATAGAAATTTGTATTTGCTTAATAATTGATAGAACGATCGATCTTAAACATGTTGGTATGAAAACCCCCACTTACGCCTCAACTTTTGCCGTGTCACGATTCATTAACCACGACTCCTACTAACCTTATATGCACAAAGTTCTTCACCACGACTATTTTGTTAAGTGCCAGCACTTATATAAGGTCGAGCTGTTTTTCAGTTCTGATGGGATTCTTTTCTAAATCCAACTTCATCTCTAATCTCAATTCTTATCTCCTCCACATTCTTATCTCATCCAAGCACTTTGAATCCAATTCTTAGTTAAATTCATTTTCTTTCTATTATTACTAAACTGCCCCTACGTTTAATTTTCAACAGTATAATCCAAGTATTGCTATTCCGTTGGCACGCATCATCGAATTCAAATTTCGTATTGTTACGTAGTGCGTTCGGTATAGTTTTCAGCAATCAATTTCTTTTAAAAATTTTATGTGCATCTTTTATTTTTTCTGTACATTTTTTAGCCATTTTTTAACTACAATGCGTCCCGTATACGTTAGTTTGACATTATTTCGTTTCCGATAATTCATGAATTTTTTTCGACAGTCTATTTTCCTATTATTTCTTTTCGCACGACATTTCGTTATACATTCCGATCATTTTTCTTTCTTCTTTGCCATATGAACTTTGTTCGTATGCCAAAGAGGGGGCGGTGTTTCGACCCCCAACTACGTGGCAAACGTCCATTGGTAGGAGTCTCCACTTTATTCGTTTAACCAACAGGGCTAAAGCCCAATTCGCAATATCATGGATCAAAGTACAGGCCCATTAACTCATGTGTCTAAGGTTGAACCTTAGCCACATGGCTTGCCACTAATGTATGTTGATTTATGTCCAGATTCATTTCTTATCAAAAAGATAATTATCAGTTGACAGTTATATTCTATCACAATTACTCAAGCAACAAGATTACTTGAGCTACAAGGACTTTCTACTCTACCTATATAAATACCACATTATTTTTCATAAGGAACTACGTGGAAACTTGATCCCTAGAGAATAGATCTTGGGTAATGCGTGGGCGACCATTATCTTGGTTCAGTTTCATCTCCCCCAACATCAAATTCCTCTGTTTCTTAGTGCGTTCTTTACCATTGCTCTCATTGTGTTGAAGCAGTTTACTGCCGAAACAACTGTTTTATGGGAAGAGAAAATGGAAAAGGAATGTGACTTATTAATCAAGGTTGCTCTGTCATCAACCTTTTACAAGAAAACAACTACCACAGGTGAGGTAAATGTTGTCAATTATTACTGGAAAAAGTTCAGTAGGAAGATGAATCAATAGAGCTCTCTAGATATGAGAGTTTTTGGGTACGATCAAGTTATTTCAGTGCATAATTTTCATTCGTTACATGGAAGACAATGGGTGGATGGTGAGGTAATGAATCTACCATTAGTAATTAGCTCTACAACTATCAGCAACTTGGGATTGCCTATACAAAGTAAACTACTATAGAAAGTTAATTGTTACTAATTATTATATAATTCTTTTCTAGGTTCTCAGCTTATATGTCAAGCTATTGATAAGGTGGTATAAGCAGCACTGTAAGGAACATGCCATTCCAAAAGAGGAAGTGTATACTGTTGTGGAGGATGTTTACTTTACTGTGAGTTCCCTATACTTTAATACTAAGTTTCTGTTGAAGCTTACTGACTTAAGTTTGATAAGCTTCATCATCACTTTGTGTATGTAGAAATTCATCATAAGAGAGGATGAGATATTCAAGAAAAAGCTACAAGACCCAAGTTTTCGAGCTGCAAGCCCAGAGGACAGAGTGGGTAATGGTTTGTACCATACAGATGAAATTGTGAAAGAGTATTTGGACCCCTTTGAAGGAAGGATAAGAAATCAACCCCACCCAGTACAGGGTAAAGGAGTAATTGTACCTCTTCAAGTTCATGGTAGTCACTTGATTGTTGATGTCTTTAACTGTAAAGAGATGAAAGTGTGCACCTATGATTCTCTTGGTGGAAAGCAAATTTTTAATAAACAACTAGCTTTGGAGAGAATGATTCCTTATGTGCTCAGGTGTGTTGATCCAAGCTCCACTGTTGATTTGAACACATCATGGGTTCGAGAATTTGTTAGTGTAACACAACAACTAGATTCCAATAGTTGTGGGTTATATTGCCTTGCCTTTATTGATAGTCTTCTTAGAGGTGTTCCTGAGAGGGTAAACCGTATTGACATGCAACCATTTAGAATGCGGCTGAGGATTGGAATGGACATTATATCCTGTGGATTAAATCCAGATGAAGTTGCTAAGAAGATAAAAGCATTTGAAAAGAGGTTGACAGAAGGAAGTCTGCAAGTAGAGAACCAAGTTTCCAAGGATGTAGCAGCTACTGAGAAAGAGGCACTGAAGCAAGTTGACATTGGCATAGAGCTACAGAGTGAAGCAGATCCAGCTGGAATTGACAAAGAGCCCAAAGATGTTGAAGCAGCTACTGAGAACCAAGCTGGAAGTGACCAAGTGAACAAGGATGCTGAAGTTGGAAGTGACCAAGTGAACAAGGATGCTGAAAATGGAAGTGACCAAGTGAACAAGGATGCTGAAGCTGCTACTGAGAACCAAGTAAACAAGGATGTTAACCCTGCTACTGAGAACCAAGTGGAGACTGACCAATGCCAATAGAGTCAAGCAGATGCAGCTGGAAGTAAGCAAGTGAACGAGGATGCCAAAGCTACTACTGAGGACCAACTTAACATTGACCAAGATGAACAGAGTCATGATGATGCAACTGGAAGACAGGTACAGCTGAAGGATGAAGAAAACAACAAAGGTAAGGATGCTAAAAATGGTGAAGATAGGTCTGCTGACCAGCAGGAGAACATAGCTGAAGACAAGAACTAGGGGACATCGAAATGCTGTCTCATTTTTCAGATGTTTGTTATTATTTTGGAAGTTATGTGTCTCATTTTGCAGTGCTCCGTTTTGATAAACATAATATTTTGATGTCAGTGGTTTGTTTAGATAGCGTCTCTAATTTTCAAGTTACAATCCTAAGTGTTTCAATTGTGGTGTTAATTTTACAGTATTTTTTATAGTATTTGTTTTTTTTGCTACTTTACATATTGATAACTTCAATAGACAAAATACTTGTCACTTTATAAATAACAAAATAACATTACATTGATTCCCAAATAACTTACATAGTCATTGAAAGGCCAAAGAAAATCCAAATAACATTACAAATGTAGTGGCTGACAGTTCTTTTATATGTCGTTGATGGTTGACTCAATTGAAGTCTTCGTTGGTAAACTCAGTTGGAACCCCAGCTGAAAAGTCAATCCAAGCAGCATCATCCATCGCATTAGGGCAGGTTGCTCTGTTGTGTCCAAGGGCACCACAATGGCTGCACCTTCTCCTTTGCACTGGCACACCCTCCCCTTTAGAATGTTTCCTCTTTTTTTGGGGCCTGCCAGGCATTACCTCATCTGTGGGAGGACGAACCATGATGTTGTAACTTCCCCAATGCCACTGTTCTTTGCCCTTCATCGGTGTTCAATTCTCTTGATAGGTATCCATCATCATTTCCTTTGAGTAGCACGGCAGGCAGAAGTCATATACACAGACTGACCATCGTCAATGGCTTTCATTGCATGGCTGCAAGGAATACCAACTTGTTGAAAAAAACCACATGTACAACATTTATTTAGTAAGTCAATCAGATCCGTAAGCTCTACGGGTAACCGAAAGTATCGTGCTCACTAGCCCTTATTGTAGTGAACGGTGACTAACATAACGAGGAGGAAATGATTACATCCTCGGTGATTTAAATCGACTTTGTCTTCGACCGAAGCCATGACCCGATAGTCATAAAAGTGCCTCATAATGTTCATTCAAATACCATTTAGTAGAGATGTAATTGGCATAGCTCGCTCAGGCATAATCATCTTATTCCAACTCTTGATATGATTTGTATAACAAATTCCATACCTTCTCATTTCAACATAGGCAAATGACCACTGTTCCTTAGGAATATTTATTATTTTTGCATAACCTTTACTATCACTACACCAAATGCGACACATGATTCTCACAAAGACAGCTTTATCATAAGTTTTTGATGCGGCCTTAACTCTCCCTTTGGTGTCTTCTTTGCTAATTTTGTTAGAGATATGTTGTGCACAAAAGTAATGGTACACATTTAGAAGGATTTTTGGCACTGCCTGGAGAATGCTTATATGCCTATCTGATAATAGAACAAACTTATATGTATGACCAACTACAACATCTCTGAGTTTTTGAAGAAACCAATCCCAATGTTCATTATTCTCTTTTGGGACTATACCAACTGCAATTGGAAAGCAATGACTATCTCCATCAACAGAAAGAGCAGTTAGGATGATAGACTTGTATCTACCCTTCTTGAAAGTTCCATCGATCATAATCAACGGACGAAGGCACCTTCTGTAGGCACGAACAATTACGCCATAGCTCAGAAACAAACGCTCAAACTTGTGCTCGCTTGTTGTTATTATATCAATGTGGCAATCTGGATCAATTTTCTTCAATTCTTTAAAATAAATTGGCAGCATCTAGTATGATTGACTGAAGCTGTCCCTTATCTACATCGAAACAAAATACACCATCTCAAGTTATATATGCCTAACAGTTACTTCTTTAGTGGCTGACAGTTACACGTCATTTAGCTTTCCTAACAGTTACACGCCATGACAGATACAAGTTAATCGAAAAGATGATACATGTTCTTCATAGCATACTATAAAGAATAATTCGGTGTACAACTAGATGTTCTTCATAGTATACCCTAAACCCAGAATTGTACTAAGACGTTACATATTGCTACTAGTTAGCCTCATAGTTGCTGACAATTCGAATAGTACTCTGACCTTTTCTAACGCAATTTCTTTGGCCCTTCACGCAACTTTATATGTCACATCAGTTAGTTGTGCCTATTTCACCTCCAACTGAAGGTTTTTTGCAGTCAGTTCTTCATTGTCCTTAAGCTTGGACATAACAATTTCTGAAACCCACTTTGCGTCTGCTTGTGAATTTTTTGAAACAGCCTTATCTTGTGCACAAGTGTATGCATCTCTAAAAGTTATAACCACCCACATATCAGACCCAGTTGCAGGTTTTGCATACAAATGAAATGGATAGTTAGTTGCCTTACACTTGATTACCAACTTTTGGGAGGTAGTATTGCAACGACGTAAATCAAACATGTGTGCAATTGCATAAAATTTCATGTCTTTCACAAGATCATCTCGAGTGGCGTAATGCTGACCTACTTTAGGGGGTACAAACTTCAACCCCTCATTACAAGGATTTACAACCTCACTTTGGTTCATAGGGTTTTTTGGACTATGAGAACCACACAAAGGATCATATCCTTAACGTAGGTCTTCAGAATTCAGATCTTTAGCACCAAAAACCCTAGCATCAACCATTCCCTCCAATTCAAAATCAATCTCACCTTCCCCATCGCCATCATTCACAACTGTCATAGGTGTGTCCCCCCATAAATACTCTTGACTTCGATTCAGAGTCGACCATATATCACCATCATCACGATCATATTCTTCAACTTGATCATCATCATCATATTCAACTACCACAACTTCACCCGCAACAGCATCTTCATATTCATTTTGAAATTTAACATCCTCATTACTTTGAGAACTGCCGATTATGTTTTCTTGAGGAATGTCAGCTCTATCAACTAAATCATTTAGTATTTGAACTTCATCTTCATTTTGAAATTCAACCTCCTCATTACTTCGAGGACTGGCAATTATGTATTCTTCAGGAATGTCAGCTGTATAAACTAAATCATTTAGTATTTGAACTTCATATTCATTTTGAAATTCAGCCTCCTCATTACTTCGAGGACTGGCAATTATGTATTCCTCGGGAATGTCAGCTGTATCTCCATATGGATTTTGCGAATCAAACTCTTCACAGTCTGGTTGATCAGCATCTTCAACACCAATGGGATTGTAACGCCCGTATTTTTAAATACGTATTTTTCTATTTATTAATTAATTATTAATTTATTTTCAAAATTCATCGGATTGGACTCGGGATACGTGGGCTGGTTTTGGGCCTCGAAGTGCAGGTTAGGCTTGGGTTTGGACCCAAGTATATAAACACATTGTTACGGAAAATAGGTTCGAGAGAAAAATAAAATATTAAAAAATGGAAGCGAGATATAAATTTGGATTTCTAAAGCGTTGGGCCCATGACGGTTCGACGACGAGGGGATTCGTCGAGTATTTACGTCAATGAGTAGCTATTTTGCTATTTCACCAAACTTATGGTTTTCTGTGTATTGATACGGTTCATTATACTGTTGTATGGGACTTCGTGCCATTTGTATTATTAAACTTTGTTAAATTCGGATTTTGTATTAAACTGTCCAAACTTTGTGAGTTGGGTAAACTGTCGAAGCTTCGACAGAGCATCAATGGCAGCCCCTGTCCGTATGCGTGTTACTGGGATATTGTGGGGCTAAGTGATTGCTATGGGTTGTTTGAAATCGGTGATTGACTGTTGGGATGGATGGGCGCTGATCGTCGGTTTCTTGAAATAAAGCTCAGAAAACTCGTTAATGGCGGTGGCCGAACCGGTGGTTGGGCTGTTTTGTTGGTTGGATTGGTTGTGGGGTTATGTGGTGATGTGGTGAGGTTGGTTAGTGGTGTTTGAGTGGGTGAGGGCGGTTGAATAAGAGCTGTCGAAGCTCTGTTAATGGCGGCACGCCCCACATCCTTCCTCAGTAATAATTCGAACTGTTTGGATGGATTGTGTTGGTGTTGTAGGATTGATTGTTGGGGTATTGGTGGAGTGATGAGGGCTGTCGAGTGGAGCTCGGAGAAGCCATTAATGGTGGCCGAAATTGTAGATCTAGGTTGAGAAGAGTTTTGATTTACTAAGATTTGGGATTTTCGGTTTCATTAAAGTTGTATGGGTTGTTATGGGGAGTAAAACCGCGGGGTTATTTTTGGGTGACGATTTGGAATTTGTGGTGGTCGATTTGGGGGTGGTGGTGGCTGTTGGTAGCTAGAGAAGATGACACTGTTCATCTTAGTTGGGCTTGGGCCTGAATCTATTTGGTTTGGGCCGGTTTCAGTTTTTGAGTTTTGGTTGTTTTGTTTGGGGCCAGACTAATTTGGCTTAGCCTATGGGCCAGTTCAGTCGATGTTGGGCCAGTTCTCTTTGTTTCTTTGGGCCGACCCAATTAAAGTGTTGGGCCAGTTCCAAATTAAGTTGTGGACTAGTTTTGGTTTAGATTGGGCCCAGTTTAAGTTAAGTTTTGGGACAGTTCTCTTTGTTTTATTTTGGGCCGAACCCACTTGTATTTTTTTTGGACCAGTTCTATTTTGTTTTGATTGGGCCGGTTTCAGTCCAATTTTTAGACCGAACCACTTAACTGTTTTGGGCCAGTTTCTAATATGGCTTGGGCCAGTCCGTAGGACTTAAAATAAATGTAATTGGGTCTTTAAACGTTTAGACTTTCGGGTTCTAAGGTTGGGCTTTGCTAGTTGGGTCCGAACCATGACCTTGGCTATGAGCCCATGAGCCATGCACATTGACCTTAGCCATGAACTATGGCTATGACCCTAAACCTGTCGAACACGGAAACGACAGTTTGACTTTGACCATCGACCGTTGACTTTGACGGTTGACTTTGACATTTGACCATGGCGGTTGACTTTGACTTTGACCATGACATGTTGACTTTGACTTTGACCATGACCTGTTGACTTTGACTTTGACCATGACATGTTGACTTTGACCAGGACAGTTTGACTTTGACCGTTGACTGTTGACTTTGACCGTTGATTGTGGAATGTTGACTTTTCCAGTTTTTCACATATTTGATTTGTATGGACAAATATAGTAATAAAATATTGTCGATATTATATAACGTTGTTTGTCATTATCTAATTATGATTTGACGTGAGTAGTGTGTAAAGCATATATATATTGGGCTTTGATTGTGGATTGTAGACTGTATAATTGTGCTACATTTTATGTTGTAAATTGTATGGACAAATTAAATGTGGAAATGCTGTGGAAGCTGATATAAATTTAGTTGTCATTATCTAATTAAGATTTGACGTGAGTAGTGTGTAAAACATATATATGTTGGGATATATATATTAAATGGAATAGTTTTGGAGACATAAATGTATAAACACTCCATTATTATATATGTGAGATGCTACTATGAGGTAGCATAGTATTGGTGAATATTTGCCCACGGGAGTGTGGTGTAGTGCAATAATATATTGGCACGTGAAAGTATGAAAATAGTTATGAGATATTTCTATATATTGTGGCTTAGTGCAATAAGGCAATTGACCTGCACGTGATATAGTGGATTTATTATGAGTAATTAATGTATGACACTTGAATAAATTACGTAACGAAAATCCTAGAACCTAGCTACCACAACTCATGTGATTGGCCTTTCTGGCGTTTCAGTTAATCTGAATGGCCTTCGGGCGGCCCTTCTAGCGTTTCAATAAAGCTGAATGGCCCTCCTGGCGTAGCCGAATAGTGGCTTGATTATTCCGTTCGCAAAATAGAACGATGATGTGCAATATTTTATGCCGAATAGTGGCATTACTTACATAATTGCTTCCGTGTGAGGATTTACCTGGTGTGCGGCATCCCGCCGGGGTGGTTCGCATACGAGAGTGGTTCATTATGTAAGGGGAGGCATGTGGATGTACATGTTCGGCGTTGGGTAGCGATTGTGGTAGCCAGGGAAACTAGGTAAGACATAGATACGACGTGATTTTAGGGACACACAAAGAAAGTCTAAATTAATATAATTATGGTAATATGTTGGTAAATGATATATCTTTAGATAGATGATTGTATATGATTTGGTGGTTAGTATTTTACTTAGAACCTAAAGAGCCTCGTGGAGGAACTAAATGCCTTTTATTATCGTTATGGTATGTTGTATTAGTTGTTGGAAGTTAAAAGGCCTCGATGGAGGAACTACCTGCCTAGATTATTGTACTTAAGTATGTTATATTAGTCGTTGAAAGTTAAAGCCCGGTGGAGGAACTAATCGCCATTATGGATTATGTATATATTTGTATAAGTATATGTTGTTTTTAGAGCTACTCACACCAAGCATTTTATAATGTCAATCTCCGATTTGCATGTTTGCTTATCTGGTGTGCTCATTCAATGAACATAGTTGATAAGTTTTGACAGGTTTAATGTTGAAGAAGAGTGGTTCTTTGCTTGTGGTTTTTTAAGCGTTGCATCTCGAGGATTTGTTTTGTTTTCCTTGAGGTGATATAGAATTTTAGTCTAGACAATGTTTTTGTATTTTCATTTGTAAATTTTATTAAAGAGTTATTGAAAGGATAGTTGTAACCTAATCTTATTTGTGAATCTTTGTCATGAAGAAGACTTTTGTCTAAGTTAAAAAATTTATTGGTTTTTATTATCCACATATTTAAACTGTTTATGGGTTTTTGGGAGTTGAGAGTGCGTCACACCTCGGAGATCGAAGAGTCGGGAACAAATAATGTTTTCCGAATTCTGTCGAAATTCGGGGTGTGACATCATCCTCTGCATTACCATAGGTCAACCATTAGTGCACGGACTATCAGCGACTCAAACTATAATTATCCCCTATAATGTTTATACTGCTCACCTTCAATGACAATTGCAAGAGGTATCCTTTCGTCTATTTATTTGCAACTACCAACTGCACTTGAGCTTCCCTTTGGAAACAAATCTAAAATGGTTACTAAATATGAGTAATTTAACAGGGATATATCAATAACTAACATATTTACAGGTGTACTACATGTTCGCCATCCCTCACCTGCCATGACCTTTTCGAACATCTCCAAGCTGTGTGGGACATTTTCATTTTCCATTTTCCACATCTTGTAATTGACGAGTCGCAGTTGAAGGTTGTTCTAGCGAACTATCTGGGGAACACAATGTTTATAACTGTCAGCAACCAAACCATTTACTGGAACTAAGAATAACTAAAATAAAATTAGTGATTTACCTATTGGTTCATCCATAAGTTTAAATTGATTGAAAGAATATTTCTTCCGAGCTAGCACTTTTTCTTTCAAAAAAGATTGTTTTCTTGGAGAATCAGTTATTGGAATTTCTTCATTGAGTTTCTTCTTCATACAATGTTCTCCACCACTTGATCCAGGACAAGCACTCTTTGGCAGAGAAGGTTTAAACGGCTCACTACAAACTTGTTTCTTCTTCGTACTAGGAATTCCATAACTTAATCCAGGACTTGCGCTTCTAACCATTTCTTGTTTATATAGCTCACTACCAACCGGTTTATTCTTCACTTTAGGTTGTTCACCACCTTTTTCAGGAGTAACACTATTGATAAAGACAAATTTACATGTAAATTAACTATCTATGCGTAAACACAAATAATCAATTAACTAAATAAGTGCTTAATCAATATTCCTACTCTCAATTCATTATGCAATAATATATAAAGAGTCAGGATTCGTTCCACTCTTAACTCTCTAGACTTAACGAATTTCAACTAATCAAACACAAAGAACAATTGTGAGAGTAATGTGTTGTGATTTATTTAAACTAAAACTAATTATAAATTTAACTAATTTAACTAAGCAATTAAAAGGTGAATTTAATGAATTGGAAGAACATAGAGGGGGGAAATTCCACCATGTAATTCGATTGGCTATTAGTTAGTCATCGAATCGAATATTGATCTCTAGTGAATACCAAGTCCTCTCGAATCAAGGTTCCACTAGCATGAGAGTTTAGCTCCACCACAAATCTTTTTGATGGTGGCTCTAAACTCTAGTTCATCATTATGAGGTTTATCTCTAAACATTCATAATAATGAACTTGAAATTCTATTCTAAATAACAACTATTCTAACAAGTAATCATCCTGACATGACTTCTTTAACCTCCTCTAATGGAGATTTTAGCCTAGTTTCATTGGATTCATTGATAATAAACAATAATAGGAAGACATAATTAATTTAAACTAAACTTAATTAAACGAATAGAACAATAGTCTAAGAATCAAATGTTGAATTAGAAACTAAAACTTGAAATACAAACTAATTATTGATTCTAAAAACTAAATCTTGTTCTAAGCACTAATTAGATTGATCTATAAAAACTAATTTAATGCAATAAAACTATATCTAAACAAAGTTATTTAAATCTAAACTAATTAAAAACTAACTAAAAACTAATTTACTAACTAAAAACTAAGTTTTAAAACTATTTAATGGAGTCTAACCTAATTTATTTTCTAATCTAGGTCTAACTAATGAGTCTGCCTCCTTTCTTCCTTTGAAGAGGAGAAAGAGATCCCCAATTTCGTGCATGGGCTTGGAGCCATGTTTTGGGCCAGAAAATCGAGCCCAAAACCCAATTTCTTCAGTCCACAGAGGCCTTTTCAACTGGATTTGACTTTAATAGACTTTTCGTCCACTTCTGCTCCTCTGATTGGGTCACAGTTTGGACCATTGGAAAGCTCTTTCCGAGCCGGTCGTTTTGACGTAAGGTAGGCCCATTTTGAGATCTGAGTCCAAAGATACGACCTTTGGAAGTTTTGCTAACTTTTACTTTTCAGCTTTGATCGGGCTTTAAAAAGGCTTTTTTTCCTTGAATCTTGGCCTTTAATCCCAAAACTTCTTAGTAACCAACCCTTGCTCCTTTATCTCGCAAAAGTGACACATTTCTGTACATAATTGACTCAAATGCCTGAAATATATAAAAGCATGTAATCAGCATTAATTCTTATTAATTACTCGCATAATTGGTCTAAAAGTATTATTGTTAAGGGGTTAAAACTACAGTTTTTGGCTCTTATCAACTATCTACTTTAAACAGCTCAGTACGAACTTTTTTGTTATTCACAGCAAGGCCCAAAATATCACCGATATATCTGATATATCGCCGATATATCTCGGTAAATTGGTACACCGATATCGATATTTCCGATATATATATCCAACCGAATATTGAACCCCTTTTTTTCTTATATATATCGGAATTTCTGATATGAAACTTTATATCGCCGATATAATCGATATATATCGGTTGACTTTTTGACCAATTTTTAATATTGAAATTTCCGAAATTTCCGATATATCCGATATATATCAGCGAGATATCCGATATATATGTGCACAATGCAAATAAAGTGAAAAAAAAAAGGTTTCGAAGGATTAGAGAGTTTGGACTTTGGAATAAAGTGAAAAAGAAAAAGGTTTCTGCTTTAGCTTTAGCATCTCTTTTAGTCATTGAAAAAGGACTCCATTCAGTGAATGTCAGCAAACCCACTACTTCACAAAAAAAAAACCTCTCCTCAACCTTCATACCAACTCATCACAGGATTCACAAATTCATAAACCAAAACAGAAACCAAAATCACAAAGATCACTTGGGAAAAAAGTCGGCGGCATTTTCTCGTACCAGTACTCATTTTCAGTTCTGTTGTTACTTGTTTTCTGCTTAGTTACTAATTTAGCTGCAAAACCAATCTCTTCATTTTTGTTAAAGAGGTTTGCTAAAAATGTTAACTTTGATCATGAGATTACTTTATATTGTGATTCACAAGTTGTTAATATTGGTACTGCTCTTAATGTTACTTAATCTGAACTTGGGAATGTTGGGTGAGTTGTTTATATTAAGAAAGTAGATTTCAGTAATCATTTTGATCAAATGTGAATCAATGCATATAGCCAAATTGAATTACCAAATGATGATCTCATATGGCCATATCACCATGTGACTTATGTTGTACGCATTAAGCCACTAACAAATCCAAGGCCTAATATATCGAGAAATATCGTCGATATATACAAGGCCCAAAATATTGATATCGATGAATATATCCATTTTTTTGGTGACCAGTCCAAACTATTTAAAATATCGGAAATATCAAATATATCGAAAATATAAAAAAATGGTAAAAAAGTCAACCGATATATATCGTAAATATCGGATATATCGATTATATCGGCGATATAAAGTTTTATATCGAAAATTCCGATATATATCGGGAAAAAAGGGTTCTATATTCGGTGGATATATGTTGGAAATATCGATGTCGGTGTACCAAAATACCGATATATATCGGCGATATATCATATATATCGTTGATATTTTGGTTCATGGATATATATATCGATATATATCGGAAATATAATAAAAAATCAGTCAAACATCGATCAAAGTCAACAAAGTCAAAAGATATATGTCGAATAAGTCAAAAATATCAATTATATCGTCGAAATAAAAATATATTTCGGTTTTGTCGATATATATCGGGCTAAAAAGGCTTAAATATTCGGCTGTGAAATATCGAATCTTTTGATTTCGGATTGCTTAAAAAACGAAATATTTCGGCGACATCGATTTGTCGTCCGAAATTTTCGGCCTTGGATTAGAGCTTCTTCTTTCCTTTTGTTGTGCTTAGCTAGCTACCTAGTGATTAGTGTTGATTGTTTTTACCAGAATAAATTTGATCAGTGAACTTGGGATATTGTTCGTCTTGGTTATCTTCCTACCTTTTGGACAAGTGTTTTGTAGTAGTTTTGATTGAAATTCGATTCATGTTACAAGGGTTAATCTGGCAGTGAAGATGACATCGATGGTGAAACAGCGAAGAGGTATAGGCGATTGTTTAGATAAATATCTGCCGACTGAGGGCGGGCTAGGTTCAGTAGTGATAAATATAGAATCTTTCTCTACATTTTCTATTTCCAATCCTTTTTGTTATCAGTTTGATGGCGGTGTCTGCCTAAGGTAGTAGTATATGCCCAAAGTTACGGCAGATCAAAACAATTTCTTTCATCGATTGTTGTTATATGCATAGCTCGATCACTATTGTTTACCTTTCGGTGTATGTCTATCCTTTTTTATGGAGTTCAAATTGGATTGGGTTGTACCGTTGTAGTATTTGACTATTTGAAGAGTAGACACTTTTTTAAATGTATGTCTTACATTTTGATTAATTAGTTATATTTGTTCATGTCAAACATTTCAACGTTCGAAAAACTATTTTAATTAGTTACATATTTGTCTAAGAGAAAAATGGTTAGAAAACCGGATATTGGTTGGTCTCATGGTCTGCATTGGATAACAACAAGGCAAAGTTTAAATGCAATTACTGTCAATTAGAATTTCATAGTGGTGGGGTCAGTCGCCTAAAACAGCACTTATCTGGGGTTGGTAACCAAGTGGCCGGCAAGGTGTAAGGAAGTCCCCGGACATATAAGAATTGCAATGCGAGACCTACTATAGGATGACACAAATAAAACACTTAAAAGACGGCAGCGTGAAACTCGAGTTGAGGAGACAATGTGCGCTAATTTGGACGATGATTCCAATGATTCTGACGCAGAAGAAGAAGCAGAGGAGTTTCAGGGCATGCAACAAGCACGAAGAAACTCTGTAGCTGACTAATGGGAAGAAAGACAACTAGAAAGGGAAGGAGAACATGCAAGACGTTTTCGGCATCATACTACTTTTATGTCAGGAAGTGGCTCTGGATCAAGCAACAAAGGAAAGGGATTCATGGGTTTGCGGAAGTCCAAAACCATGAGACAAGAAACAATTGATCCATACACTATTAGACAGCCGGGACACGACCAACCTAGTGTCAAAGACATGGGTAAAATGAAGACATGGAGGCAGAAGTTGGGTAGACGGATCAGTTCATGGTTCAATTTTGCCGGAGTACCTCCACATGCATTAACGACAAACAATCCATACTACCAACCAACTATTGATTTCATCACGAAATGTCCTACTGGAGTGAAAGGACCAACTGCTGAAGAGGTACTGGGAAAATATTTAAAGATGGAAAATGATGATATCGACAAATTCGAAATGGAAGTGGCAGAGAAGTATCCAACTTATGGATGCACCATCATGTGTAATGGTTGGTCTGGGACAAGAAAGATATCCCTCGTTAACTTTATGGTCTATTGTGACGGGGAAACAATTTTCAAGAAGTCTTTCGATATCAGCATTGAGCCGAAAGATCACAAAACCGTATTTAAGTTAATGAAAAAGGTTGTTGATGAGATAGGTGCACCAAATGTGGTGCAGATAGTAACTGATCAAGGTTCTGCCTACAAAAAGGCTGAAAAATTGCTGATGAAGACACCAGGATATAATTTATTTTGGACACCGTGTTCTTGTCATTGCATAGACTTGATGTTAAAAGATATTGCCAAGCATCATCGGTGGCGTGTATCGTAAAGCTCATGCAATTACAAAGTTCATTTACAATGCATCCAGGGTCTTAGCATTAATGAGGGAGACATGTGGTGGCGAAATAGTTAGATCTGCAGCAACTAGATTCGCCACAAACTACTTGTCTCTCAAAAGTCTCCAACAGAAAAAGATATCGCTTAGGCAAATGTTCGTGGATCAAAGATATCTCGACACCCCATCGGCTAATTCTGTAGAGGGTATGATGACTGTGGAGCAAGTCACTCAAGAGCATTCCTGGAATGATGTTAACTATGTTTTACAAATTCTTGAACCTTTGTACAGATGCCTAAGGTTGTTGGATGGTGACAAGAAGCCAACAATGCCATATGTACAACAAGCCTTTGAAATAATGAGGGAGAAGATCTCTGAAATCCCTAGATGTGGTTGGGTCCTTGATATTATCGACAAAAGATGGACAAAACAATTACTGCATGTGCTACACACAGCTGGTGAGTTTATTTGATTTAGTTTGAGTTAATTAAATTATTTCTATTTCAAATATTCCTAAAAGTTATGTTTATTTCTACTAGCAATGTATCTGAACCCAGAGTACCAATACACATTGAAGCTCGGATTCTCCTATCCCCACAAACAAGCAGTTATAAAAGTAGCAAAAAGTGTTATTTAGTGATGGTCGCAAACAAGCAAAAAAGCATTGCATCGGTAAAAATAAGAATATTGATATTCTCAAGTTAGAATTTGAATTTTACATTTATCTTTGGGTCACTAACACTTTGGTCAATTAGATGACGCCGCTTCGGATCATTTAGGGAATTTGGTACACTTTCTGCAGCAGCAGTCGAATAGTAATTTCACACCCTGGTAAATGAAATATTTTTTTCAAACTCTCAATCACTCAAATGCATTGTCCATAGATAATTAATATGTGTTTTTTTTTGTTTAAATAATGCAGCTGAATGGTGGGAGTTGTATGGTGGTGATACAGAAGAGCTAAGGGAGTTGGCGATCAAAATCCTTTCTCAAACAGCTTCATTATCTGGGTGTGAGCGCAATTGGAGCACATTCGGCCTAATTCACATGAAACTTATGAACCATATTGCCACACCAAAATTGATGATGTTGGTGAAGGTTCACTACAACTTGCGTTTGAAGCAAAGACGTGCGCAAAATATAGATAATGATCAAATTATTGACCTCACCCAAGTATTTATGGATAGTGAACAAGTTGATCCATTGGCTGACTGGGTTATTGATAAAAATCTTTTAGCACCTGTGTTGGATACGGAATCAGGTAGGCCTGACCCAAATGTTGAAGATATGGTCGATAGAGTAATAAGAGAAGATGGCGATGCGCCTAGTTTCAGTTTGGGCCCCGAATTTGACACACCTCTCCAAACACAAGATAATTTGTCCGAGAACATCTCTGGTGATGACGAGACACAAGAACCTGATACTGATGATGATGATAGTGGTGATGGTGATGGTGATGGTGATGGTGATGGTGATGGTGATGGTGATGGTGGTGGTGGTGGAGGTGGAGGTAATTTTAACGTTCAATTGCATGACTCAACTGATGAGGAAACTCCATTGGACCCACAAGTATATGAGGTTACAGCCAGAAACAATAGTGGTAGAGGAGTTCTTAATGACAATTCCCAAAGAATGTATGAGCCAGGGCGTGGAAGTGTTGGTCAAAGAAGACAACGAGGACACATTATACGAAATGATGTTGATATTGATTCAGTTTCTTCTAATTTTGAAGCAATGAGTATGAGTTCAGGGACACACGGCCATGACAATGAGAGTGTATATAGTAGTGGTTGGGGATACAACCAATCAAGAGATAACGATTCTTCTGGTGGCATGATCAATCACCCTGCGAGTAGTGCGTCATATGGTTCTTCATATGGATATTGGATGGGGGTTGATCAACAACCTTATGGCTTAATCCACAACCCTGAACCAACATATGGACAACTCTATCCAAGTTATGAATCTATTGAACTGCACTGGATTTGTTGCATTGCATGATGTATAGTTACACCAACACTCCTCGAATTGGAATCATGTTAGAATTTCCAACACAAAAATATGAGTGGCATGTTCGACAATTTCTCAACGGTGGGTATAACTCTGTATACACTTGGGTAGGGTATTGTGAAGCAGTTAGGATTCAATAATCGGGTATGGAAGTTGACCAGCCACGTCACTCGTTTATGTATTGATGACTTGATGTAACTTATTTATCTTATTTTGTAATTTGAGACTTTGAGTACATTAGATTATGACATTGTGGTTAATTATTTGTCAATATTTTTTTATGGTTTTCTTGATAAATAAATGCTGCTATTATGTCCACCGATATATCTGATATTTCCGATATTTCTGATATTTCCGATATTTTAGATAGTTTGGACTGGTCACAAAAAAAATGGATATATCCGATATATATCGGTTTTTGGGTACACCGATATATTAACCAATATCGATATTTTGGGCCTTGATTCACAGTAGGTTGTTCAGGACTTGATCTTCTAATGTGTCCTGCTCCCAAACCACATGGTGTGATGACGATTGCTTCATTGATAACCCAAACTTTATTTGCTTTCGTTGAAGTCTTCTTCTGCTTCTTAATCATGTTCAAGTAGTCGGTTTTTTCATCGATTCTACAAGGGGACTTGTTCATCAAATACCTAACAGGAAAACCCAATCTTATGCGCGATGACACAGCTTCAACAAGACATATGAATCCTTTAAAGGGGGTATCCACATAAAACATTCTCAATTTCACCTCACCCCCTAGATACTTCATCACACCATGATTGTCAGATTTCATCTCGCCATCATAATAAATGAGCATATCGAATGAACCTGCAAAAATACAAAGTTAGCACAATAAAAAGTAGGAGATTTTAATAAAACGACAATAAAATTCTTTCATTTATTGTTATACATTTATGACATTGTTTAAATACCATAACTATGACAACAAAATCAATATGGAAATGGTAAACAACTATGTAAACCTTATAAAAAAAACACTCACACTTCTACGTAAAACCACAAAGAAGCAAACCTAAACATAAACCTACGTAGAAACAAACCAACACTAAAGACAACTAAACAAACATCAAAACCTTTTTCCGTATGAATAAGAAGCTTCGAATGTTAAAGGAGTCACTCAAAACCTTGAACATATCTGTTTTTGGTAACATTGAGCAAGCTGTGAATAAAGCCCAAGCAGGTTTTGCATTGGCACAAGCTGAGGCCGACAATGATCCTACAAATGATCGATGCAAAACTGAAATGGAAGAGAAGGAAGAGGCTCTGCTGCTGGCCAGAAAGAACAGAAGTACTTTTTGGAATATGAAAAGCAAAGATTCTTGGTTGAATGGTAACGACAAGAATTCGGCTTATTTTCACAGAATCTGTCAAATAAAAGCGCACTAAGTCTCTAATAATCGAATTGCAACTCAAGATAATGTCCTACTACATAGTCAAGCTAATATCTCCCATTACATTGTCCAATATTATACCGACAAGTTCCCGTATAAGGAGGTGAAAATGGATGAAGAGCTACTTGAATTTGATCCCACACAAAGTAACGGATGCGATGCAGCAATATGATGTTGTCGCGAATTCCTACAGAGTGTGAAATTTGGACAAAGAGATGAATAACATGAAGGCTACCAGACTCTCCAGGCCCCGATGGATACAATGGCCACTTCTATGTTCATTGCTGGGATTTGATCAGGTATGATGTTTGTAATGCGGTCAAATCTTTTTTTAGGGAAGGTATCATACCCAATGGTGGAAATGCGAGTTTCATTACTTTAGTTCCAAAAGATAGGAGTGCTTCTAAGTTATCGCAGTACAGACCTATATGTATGAGTAACTTTCTGATCAAGATCTTCTCCAAAATTATGCAACGAAGGCTCAATACTATCATTGATGACCTGGTTTCAAAAGAACAAAGTGTATTTGTCAAAGGCAGAAACTCTCAAGCTAGTATTGGTTTTGCATCGGAAATGATAAATGAACTGGATAAGAAGAGATATGGTGGGAGTATAGCCATCAAGGTGGACATAACTCAAGCATATGACACGTTGAGTTGAGATTTCTTGTTCGAGGTTTTGAAAAGATTTGGTTTTTCAGAAAAATGGAATAGGCTAATCCTGGCTCTCCTTAGCACAGCTAGGTTGTCTATTTTGTTAAATGGATGTCCTATTGGGTTCATAGCGCCAAAAAGAGGTTTAAGGCAGGGGGATCCTCTTTCCCCGCTGTTGTTTGCACTAGCAGAGGACTCTTTGAGCAGGGGTCTCAACTCATTGAGGGTGACAGGTTTATCTAAACCTCTTATAGTGGTTAAAGGGACTGCTAGCCCTAATCACCTTTTGTATGCAGATGATGTTATTATTTTTAGCAAAGGGGATGCTAGAAGTGTGTCTAACATAGCTGATCTTATGGAGAGATATCAAGTTTCGTTGGGTCAGATTATGAACAAGAATAAGAGTAGGATGTTTGTTGGGGGTATGAATATGGAAAGAATACATCACTTGCAACAACTCTTGAATATTCAAGTGGGAGCTCTACCCGAGAAATATCTGGGGGTGCCGTTGATCAAAGGTAAGGTTACTAGAGTTGTGTTAGCTCCCTTGATAGACAAGATAAAAAAGAGGATTACAGGTTGGAGAGGAAAATTACTATCCTTTCAAGGGAGGAGTGTTCTCATAAAGTCGGTCCTGTCTAGTATTCCGGTGTACAACATGGGAGTCTACAAGTGGCCTGTAAGCATCATAAAAGAAGTTGAAGAACTATTAAGGAATTTTCTTTGGACGGGCAATCCAGCTACGAAAAGACTAGTGACAACCTCGTGGGAAAAAGTTTGCAAACCTCAGAAAGAGGGTGGTCTCGGTATCAGAAGATTGAAGGAGTTAAATCTGGCTTTGTTAATGAAATTAGCTTGGCATATAAGGTTTAATGATGATGATTATGTTGTTTTCATGAGAAAGAAGTTCTTTACTAGAGACGGAGAGTTGATAAACTATTATGCAAAAGTCTACTATATGGCCGGAATTAAGTGGGCTTTGCACGAAGTTTCTTCTAGGGCTCGATGGATTTTGGGCTCGGTGAGAAGGTAGATCTATGGAGAGATCTGCTGGATTGGGGAGCAATCAATTCAACAGAGGCTACAATTACAACCGAGGTTCTCAAGGGATGTAAAGCTAAGGTTAGCGATTATCTCCGATGGTGCATGGTCTATCCCTCGAGCTCTTCAAGTCATTCTTATGATTGCAGGGTTTAACTTAAATCACCGCCTATTATCAATGGGCGCAGACCATGCGATTTGGAAGCCCCACCAACAAGGTCAATTTTCGGTTCAATCTGCATTTGAGACAATTAGAAGGAGAGCACCGGGCTCTTGGTGGTGCAAACATTTGTGGCACAATTGGTTGCAACCAAAGATCTCGCATGCTTGCTTGGAAGCTATTGAGGAACCTGTCTTTGCCACCGATGAGTCTCTCCAAAAAGAGGTGTTAAACTAGTTTCCGATGCTACATGGGATGTAATGCTTTGCGATACACTCCAACATATTTTGTGGGATTGTACAGAGGCAAAGAAGTTATGGGAATGGGTTGGATTTCAGTTTGGATGTAACGACAATTTTACAAATTTTTGAGGCACTTAGGCTACATAGAAGAAGTGGTTCTCTCGTTAAGCGGTTGTGGGTATCGACGGTATTAGCGGCATGGTCATCAACTGGAGAAGTAGAAATCGATGCATCTTTGAAGGGAACAAAATTGTCTATGTCAAAGAAAAGCACAATTGAGGACTAATATCCATTCTCTTCTTGCCTTGCTACAAGTCGGATGAAAAGAGGGGGTAGTGAGTCCTCAGATCTTGAAGAATTGGGGTTTGCAAGACAAGTTAGGAGGGCACCTAGGATTAAAGATTGCAAATGGTACCCACCGAAGGTGATATCATAAAAGTTAATGTCGATGGGGCTTCTTGTGGTAATCCCGGCCCTTCGTGCTATGGTGTGTGCTTTAGAAATTATGAATGTGTGTTCCTAGCGTGTCTTTGTAGGAATATTGGTCATCGACTAATTTCATAACTGAATGTTTAGCAATTCTAGAGGCGGTGGAGTATGCTATTAAGAGAAATCGAGGAAGGTATGGGTGGAGTCGACTTTCGACATCTGCGGTTAATGCTTTTGGAACTTCAAGTGTACCTTGGTGTATGAAGCGAGATGGCGAGATGCATAAATCTTTTAGACTATCGCAAATTGACTCCGGTTTGGAGAGAAGCCAATTTTACAAAGAGATCAATTGGCAAAGTACTTTCGGTCGGTTGCAAGACAATGATCAAGTTGTTTGTTTATTGTAAAACCCCCATGGATAACCAAATGGGAGGTTCCGAACATGTTTATTATAGGTTTTGTTAAGTTCTTATAGTGCTACTGTGTGAGTAGACCGTAAGTAACTCCTCATGTACTCTCCTCCTCCTCCCCCCCACAACCACCTTTATCAATACAAATTTTTGCTTACTGAGAAAAAAAAAACTAAACAAACATCAAAACTGACCATTATCGAGGTTTGAGTTGTTTTCATCCATCAAAATCCTTAGAAAAATCGAAAAGGAGAAAACAGAGTAGAGGAACAAAAAAGAAGGACCAGAGAAAAAAGTGTAGCTTTGTAAAAAAAATTTGAGGTTGGCACAAAAAACAAGGTAAATATTGTCTCGTTTTTGAATTACAAAAACAACGAAAGAGTTGATGATAGTAGATCCATAAGTTATTGGTTCCTGATTCCCACAATAGCTAATGCCCGTTTTCATTTTGTTGGGTTGAAATCCACCGGTCATTAATCACTAGTATGTATCGCTAAGAGAATCTAACGGATAAATAGTACTGTGTATGTCAATATAGAGTGTTGTACGGAAGGACAAAATAGTCAAAAACCCGTTGAAAAGGTCAAAATTAATAGGTTAGAGCACAATGTGCTTTTATCAGGACGGATTCAGACAATTACCCTAGTTATATAACTACTTAGTAACTAACTCGCAAATAATATACAATTTCAATTTTTCCATTCAATATATCCAACATGTGTTAACGTCAAATACTTCAATTTCGGGCAAGCGTGGCCTACTTCTTTGATCGCATGGACATATGAAACTCCAATGTCATAACAAATTACACAAGATACCATAACCCAAACTCGTAATTAAACAAAAACCCAAGGGGTATTTCCATAAAACAGTTCTTCTCCCGCCATTTGTTATTAACTTATTATATATTTCTCTCCCCTGATATCGAAAATGGGGAGTGAAGAGCAATTCCGTGATGATTCAGATTTAAGAGGAGCATGGTTTATAGCAACAGTAATAAAAGCATTCAACAAAAGAAACAATATCACACTCTAACTGTAGATGAAAAGGGGACAAAGCCATTGAAAGAGTTTGTTTTAATGGTTAATTTGAGGCCATTACCACCTAGAGAGAAAGATTATAACTTTAAAATGAATGATGAAGTTGATGCTTATTATAATGATGGATGGTGGGAAGGTTTTGTTACTATGGAGAAAGAGGGTGACAGGTTTGTTGTTTATTTTAGAGGTTCTAAGGAAGAAATTGAGTTTGGGAAATCTGATTTGAGACTTCATAGGGAATATGCTTCTTGGCTTCCTCCTTTGTTTGGGGAAGAAGCGCCATTCACAATGCTGGATGTGGTAATTTTCTTTTTTTTTCTTTAATTCATCTTCAAATGTTGCATCTTTGTTTCATTTGGTATCCAAGAAATCGATATAAAGTAAAAAGATTTAGGGTTTGATATGAGAATTTTACTTGTATGGAGTTTTTTTTTGTACAAGAAAAAGATTGTGTGGTGTATGCATATATCATGGATGTGATGAAATTGAAATGGAATTTTGACAATATTGTGTTAGTAGAGTTGTTCTAACTACGACTTACAGCTTAAAATGGTATAAAGAAATCTATACAAAGGAAAAAAGTTAATTGCACATACGATTTCTAACTAGGGTTTCAAGAAAATAATTAGTTAACATCATTACAACTCTATGATATGCCATTTTCGTAGTTATTTATTTGTGAGTGGGCACTTTGTAAGGTCTTGAGCCCAAGAATTAGTTCTGTACCTAAAGAAAAGCGATATTTCTCTTTTTAGTTAGTGTGTCCCTGTGTCCTACTTATATAGGTTGCTTAGTTGGAATGCTGGAATCCAGGATATAATGTATCCAAGTCCTTGTTTTGTGTTGTAGTTTATGATATTGAACGTTATATACATGTTCCCGCGGCTCGCATTAGTCTACTAGTTTGTATTGCACCCATGCATATCATGAATGATGTCTTTGGGAAATTATCCTAGTGGTATCCTGCCATGTTGGTACCTAGGGGAAAAGAAGTGTGTCTTGCCATCTTGGTGAGGGATGTTATCGAACTTTCACTTGGAAAGTTGTAGTTGTATTACTATCCTAATGTTTATTCTAGATAAACTTTTGGACGTAAGCAAATGTCCATGTCTTTACTGCTCAACTGAAGAGAGACACGGAGAATTGTCTATTGAGTGCCTACGGTTTCTTTTCTTCGTGAAAGGCAAACTTCGTCTGTTGAAGTTATGAATGATTAAAAATTGGCAAGAAGTGGCTAGCTTCACAATATACTCCCTGTGTGGTCATTACCTGGGAAAATTCCACTTCTTTGTCGTGCAAATATGCGATGGATGCCAAATCCATCAAATGTTTGTATTTTTAAAATGGAATCGAAGTTTGTTTTAAGGTTGCGTCATTGATTACAGTTATTTTGGTAGTAGGACCACCAACCACCTACCCAAAGCGCTTAAAACAACTTAATTTTACTAGTATCTTATACCAACTCAATTCTTGCTGGTATACAATGTGCAGCCTTAGTTGTTAAACATAATCGGTGTTCTAAAAAAAAAAAAGCTACCTAAATCGCTAGGCAGTGCCAAACTGACTCTCCTACTAGGCCTAAGTCGATTCAAAAGCAATGGGCTGATTTAGGTGGGCGTTGAGTCGGGGACAAATGGTTTTTTATAAGGATTATTTGATTGGCCTTTAAGCAATACTAGATGGGGTTTGATTGACGAGGATCTGTTTTTATTTGTGGAAAGAAAGCACCCAACCCACTAGCTATGATGACCAAAAAAAGTGACATGTTGTTAAAATTGGAGACTAATATTGCTCTCTCGAGGTGGATCTCACTTATTTTGTTTGGCACCTCATTCTAAAAAGCTAATTCACTTCTTTCTAGGTAAGTAATTGGTTCTAGGTGGGGCGATGAGTTCCGGTTCAATTGGCTCTCCTCTTTTTTTATTGAAAAATGAATAATGACCAGACGCCTGCTCTCTCGAAAACAAAATTCACCCATTAAGGCTTAAAATTTGAACGAGTTTAAAAGACTAAAGCCCAATGTAAATTACATGTCCTTTTAGAAAGAGAATGTGTTTTTATATGAAGTCACTCTTTGGCCTCCCTTTCAACTTGAGCAGATCACTTGCCATCGTCTTCAAGTCTTCAACTATTATGCCTTTTTGTAATAAGTAATTTTGTCTATTTATTTATTAAATTATGGTAAATGTTTGATTTCTTCGTTTCTTGTAGTATGGGTGGGTATGACTATATATAATAATATGTATATTAGGAACAAAAAACTGCCTGGCACCTAGCCCGTCCAGGCACTGCCCAACTACCGCCTAGTGTTTTTTAATATATTGAACATAATTAAGTGTTTTGTAGCCTTTCCTTTTTGTTAGATGCGTATGTACGTTCAATCGACATATGTATCTTGTCTAAGTAAACATTTGACATCATACTTCAGATATTTAGTCAACGAAAAACTTTTACTTATTCACGAAAGTAGAATTTTCAACAGAAATAGTACTAAGAGACTGCAATTCCGTTCAAGTTTATGGGACGCACCACATGCAACAACTTTAACTAGTTAGGAACTATATGTTGATTGATATATATACATCAGAAAGATTCTCTCAGGTTTTTGTGCTTGAAACGTGTTTTACAACTTGAAGATATGTTTGTAGTGGAAAAATCATGACGATGAATGTTACGTACTTATGTTATCGTATCAGCCAACATTACGTCATAAAAAATTTCAGCGTATTCAGTTCTATATTTCGAGTTGACTGATACGACCTTTTTGTCTGTATATTCTGTCAATATTATATATCTAACATGAAGAGTGCATTTTGATTATGGTATACGTAATTACTGCGTGTAGTCTTGTTATATGATGATTACTCATAAAAGGGTTTTGTTTATCGAAATGAAAAAAATGGAACAGTAGATCACAGTTGAGGGAATTAATGTTTGTGTGCAGTGCTGTGGCAGGTTGGGCTCCTTGTGTCTGTACTCTGAAACTGAAACCTGTGCCTATTGGATGATGATACATGTTTCTTTGTTTTTTTTATGGATTTTAACAAACCATACGTCATCTATTACTAAGGTATTATGGTTTAACTAAATTCCATTAACTCGAGTACGTGTATCTGTGTCTGACACAGCGAATTACCAAAAATCCTGGTAAACCACAACCACACGTAATTTGTGCGTGTAGTGTCTGACATGATACGTCGACACGTCCACATATCCTATACGAATTATTTTTAAAATATGGTATGTCCATGTAACTTACTAGTGTAATTAGATGTAGGGTCGTTTTCTCTTAATTGAATGTAGGATCATTGTGCTGAATTTGATTTCTCACCTTCGTTTATGAAAAGTTGAATGTCATGAATATTGTGAAAATGACATGATACAATATGTGGAACCTGTGGAGCATTTGGAACTTGTTTTTGGTGAATAATTGGAGGTTTTGAAGCATCTCACTTATGTTTATTGAGAAGATTGGCCTCGTTCGATAGTTTACAGTCTAATGCTGGGCACCCTGTTTCTACATTTTTTTATTCTTAAATCAGCTTCATGTAATTTACTCTTAACACCTGCTTCTTGTTTATAGATAATTTTATTGCTCTGCTTTTGAACCTTTTCTGTTTCTTTTTTATGCAGAGTACTTCGTCTAAGTTGGAAATTGATCAAAATAAAAACTTGTCTAAATTGGAAGTAAATTTTGACGAAGGAATGCATGTAGAAGTCAGCAGTGACGAAGATGGTTTTGTTGGTGCTTGGTTTACTGCAATAGTTGTCAAAGCGGTTGGGGAGAATAAGTTTTTGGTGGAGTACCAAACCATGAGGACCGATGATGAGACTGAGCTATTGAAAGAGGAAGTGGACGCTTTACACATCAGGCCCCCCCCCTCCAGAAAGTCCTCAAGTGGAAGGTTTTAATCGGCTTGAAGAAGTTGATGCTTTGTACAATGAAGGGTGGTGGGTTGGCGTCATTTCCAAAGTTCTTGGTGACTCCAGGTACATTGTCTACTTCAGGGAAAATAATGAGGAAATAGAGTTTTCATCAGAGAATGGAAATGGATCAAAGCTCAGTGAGGTGGACTTCTTGTTTCTCAGGGTTTTTATCAAAGGACTCAACAATCACAAAAAACTTTTAACCAAACTCATCTCCGTTTGCAAACAGCTACAACAAATCATCAACCCAACAAAATCAAAATCAATTAATTTTGTGTTGGTTTCATTCGATTTAAGAATAGAAAGAAGAAGTTGGAGCTTGACAAAGCTAAAAAAACTGAGACACCAGACTTTAGAGTTAGCTCCAAAACAAAACTTTCCATCAAGAATTGAAGGAGAAATTTTTCTAAATAGATCGAACCAAAATTTGTCGTTCATTGTCATTTGAAGGTCAAATCTTTTCCAAACTACCCTCCCTTAATTCTTAGTTAAAACAAACGCATCTGTCGGATGGAAGTGAATAGAAAACCAAAAATAGACATGTGGTTATATATATATATATATATTATGTAAATCGATTATTTTGAAATTTTGGGGAGGGATAGAATTACTCACATTAGAATCACTCCTTAGCCATTCTCAAAACGTACAGACCATATCTCATTCTACCAGGTGAATTAAAACAGTTGGCAACAAATCATCAATTAAAATTTTTTTGGGCTTCATATCAATTTAAGAGAGAGAGAGAAGTGGGAGCTTGATATTTTATTTTGAGATATGATCTCCCCACCAATTGAATAACATATAGATCGAACCAAATTTGAGGAGATTCATTCAAATATATCCCAAACTACCCTCCAAATGTTATTATTAAATTCGCATCTGTTGGATTAGATAAATGTTTAAAATTTAACATAGAATTCGCAGGTTATATATCCGGATATATAAAATTGTGTAGGCAAACTATGCATTGTGAGAATATTATATCCAGAAAAAATCGGGTCTTAATTCAATTTGTAAGTCGATGGAGTAGCTCGGGAGTAGCTCTATCCCTCTCTATTTTTAAATTATTTTGGTAACATTTAAAAACTAAAATTATATTAATATTTTCAATAAATGGAAATTTCTTAATTCGTAAGTGTTGGATCGCCCAATTTACATCAAGTAGTCCGTTATCGGAAAAAAAAAAAAAAAAAAAAAAAACATCAACTAGTTTTAGGGGGTGTTTGGATCCTATTTATTTATTGCCAAAAAATGTTTATTAGTGAAAAAATATTTTTGAAAAAATAAATGTGTTTGATTTCTATTTAAAAAAAAATAGTTTTTAATCCAAAAAAACTTTTTATGGTCCCAAAAACTTGTTTTTTAATAATTAAAATAAAACTTGTTTTTAAGTTAAAAAAACTATTTTTCAAATTGGAAAACTTTTTTGGTGCTTTAAGGCAAATGAACTCCCTGAATGTTTTCCACTTTAAATGATTTAATTCAATTTGATATCGATGGAAATATATCGAGAACATAGTGTATCCCTCTCTATTTTTAAAATATTTTTTAAAAAAATTTAAAAACTAAAATTATATTAAAAACTTTTTTAAATAAATTTCTTTTTCATAAAAGTGTTTTTTAAGAAAAAATAATTTTTTGAAAAAATGAGAACCAAACACCCACTTAGCGTCTAGTTTACTGGATTAATTGCATAAGTTTGTTCTTTACGTTATTTGATTTACTAATTGATATAGCTATTTCTTAAATAAGGTGTCTACAATATAATTTTTTCTTTTTTCACTTTGTCCTCTCCCTCTGTTCCTGATAAAAGATCACTTGTGAAATGTCATGTCCTAATGCCACATGGTTTGTAACACTGAAACAAGCATCAAGCACAAACTACAATAGGATTAATGTATTATTATACTTGTGTGAATAAGTTGTAATGCCCGTTTTTGAATCTTTTACCTATAAATAAAACTCCCCAATCAACAGTGTTATTTCCATCAACTTGGATTTTTGCTTTTCAATTTTGCCCTCACTCATAATTTCTATTTATAATAGTATAATCTGATTTTATTTATATTTTATTATATCTTTTACCTATAAAGAAAACTCCCCAATCAACAGTGTTATTTCCATCAACTGGATTTTTTGCTTTCCAATTTTGCCCTCACTCATAATTTCTATTTATAATGGTATAATCTGATTTTATTTATATTTTATTATATTTGGTAAGAGTAAATGTATAAATATAATATTCAACTCTAACTAGATTGGTCAACAATTGCGGCTCGGCTGAAATTCGATGGGCTTTTTATTACTGGGCTTCGGTTGCAATTTGGTTGGACTTATTTTGAGTAGGTTTCAATTGCAATTTTTTAACATAGACTGGGCTTTTGTTGGGCTTGCTTTCGTGGCTTGGTTAATTGGACAACTCTCAATTTCATGCTCTTTTAAAATTCAAAAATTATTTTATTTTTTTTTATCTCAACAAATTTAACACATTTAGTCTAAATTAGTGGGTTAGTGGGACCTATTTACATCTAGAGCAACAAATCGGGTCGGAAATTAAAATTTTTATGATCGATTTAAATTTGAATTTTGGAATCGGGTTTTTTATTAACCCGATTGATTTTAGTTTCGGATAAGTAGCATAAAATAAGTGTATCGGTTGCAATTTGGTTAGGTTTATTTTGACTGAGATTCGGTTGCAATTTTTTTAAAATCAACATTGTTTTAATAGTTTGGTTAATTGGACAGCTCTCAATTTCACGCTCATTGAGCGTGCCCAAAATGTTAGTAAATTGTAATGCCGGTTTTGGTTCCCACTAAATTCACGTAGGCTAAGTCAAAGTCAAATAACATTGCAATTACACAATCAGCCTTTATAGTTATCATTTTTGCATCAATGAAAGCCCTTACTCAATAATTCATACAATACTGGGGGCAAAGTTTTTTCAGTTGACAAACTCAAAACAGTTTTTCCAAATTTCAGGGTGAGCAAGGGCATACTCTGACCCTGACTCTGCTACTGTTTATACTAGAACTGCTTGTGCCTTCCGACACAGATGAAGTCGGCTTTAAGCACCGAAGAAGAAAACCATTATGTGTTTTTCCAATGTATCTGATCCTGTTAGAAGGCCCCCAACCCGTAGAGAATCAGGTTCATAAGCCCGTAGAGAACCAAGCCTAGACCCAGCAGCACTTGTTGACTCTACGGCCCATAGAGAAACATGCCCATAAGCTGGTGGAGAACCAGACCTATCTGACAAATAGTCAAATACTCAACATCTAATGTCCCATCAAGTTGGGTGTACCAGTTTAGAACAAGGACTCGAGATCTCTACAACCGAGTACAGAAATCATCTCTGTAACCGTGTTATCTGCATTCAAAAAAGATTGGGGTCCCACACTGCTCTTCCTTATATAATAAAAAATAGATAGCCCCGATTATAGATTTTCCAAAGAAAAAAATTAGATGTCCATCATAAAAGATGTCCCACACAACTTCTTTTATATAATAAAAATAGATAAATATTTTCTCAAAAAAAAAAAATCATGTATGTCCATGACAAACTTGTCACGCCAACTACACATATTACATGAAAAAAAGATTACTCATGAATCATGTATTAACTCCTTTGAAATTCACCACATGAATAAGTGATACTGAACACTTTTATTGGAGGATCCACTGGGCTCAAATTTAAAATCAGGATGGGCTTAAAACTTGGGTCTTTGATCACGTAGAGACAGCGTAACATAAACAGAAAGAAACACATGCCACATGGCACTTCAGTAACATTCACACTTGATAAAAACGAAGAAGCTTGAAGTTTTTATGGGCATTGGTTAAAATCATTCAATGTGGAAAAAAGAGGTGAAGACAAAATTTTAGTGCAAGTTGGTTGTAAAAAAGACAAATTTTTTTTTTTATTTATAAAGCTGGCAAATATTGGAGGATTAAGAGCAAGATCTTTGTTATTAAAGCATGTAATATCATTCAACAAAGAAGAAGAAGAAGCTTGTAGACCCCCTTGGAGACGTAGATTATCTATGGCGGTCACAAAACGTGCCGTCTTTAGATTTTTTATTGTTTTTCTTATATTGGCTGCTGTTGGGATTGCTTGTCTCACTTTGCCCATTGAAAAGGTATTTTTTTTTTTAATTTTAATGAATGGGTGTTTTGAGATTTTTTATTTTTTGAGTAGTGGGTATTGTAAAGTTTTTATTTTTTTTACTTTTTATATGTTGTCAATGTGATTGTAGTTCTCAGATTGTTCACAATCACTAGCGAATTGTCAGAAGTAGAACCCAATAGCAAATTTTGATGGCATTGTTAGGACCTAAGGTTATTAGTTTGCGTAATGTATTAATTTTTCATGGAACTTTTTATGTAAACCGGCGCGTAGAGTATAGGTGAACGTAAGAGAGTTGTGTTATCCATCACATTTAATGTGGGAGGGAAAAATAGCTTCACCCTTTGTGAGACTTTAGGATCAAGTTGTGAAGGAGATTATTTGCCTTGTACTGTATGGTTGACTGCAAAATGGGGGCTAATAGTTGCATAGATGCCACATTAGTGGTTTCTCGCAAAACTTTCCGACCACTGAAGCCCATTGTTTGAAATAAGGACTAAACATTCTAATACTCATTCTCCGAACTGAAATTGAGGAGGTCAAGCTTTAGCTGGGAGGCTCTGGAGTCTACTTCCGCACTATTAGTGTTTCTTCCAGTGCCAAGATCCGTGGAGATAAATCTTACTACCTTTGATGAAAACTCTGACAGGGAATAAATTAGGGCACAGAACAATGAACAATCTTCTGGGCATCTTTGCAAACTTTAAACCCATTGCCCTCCGAAGAGTCCAAACTGTGTAGTTGACACCCTTTTTGAACTCAACCTAACTTTGTAGAGTGGTGACTTTACTAGTCTCAGTTCAACCATAACTAACTCTAGACTCAATAGTCTATAAAACTAAAGACTAACTGCAGACACAAAAGCCTCCTCTAGATGTTATTTGGGAAAAAAAAATCTGGTGCCAGTTTAACAGTGCAGCTCGATACATAGATAATTCTCTAAAAACCAATTCCACTTTAGCACTTTGTATATCATAACTTTACCAATTGAGTTATTCTTATTCTCTGAGTTAACTGTTAGGTTGCGGAAAGATTGAAAATAGAATTGCTGGAATTATTGGTAAAGGCACCTCTTTACATCAATTCTCACTTTCGAGAATCTTCAGAAACTTATTTGGCGCCTTTAAAGGTGCAAGAGCATCATTTACATGTCAAGGACTGAATCTCCTTTGCTCCCATTGTCCTATCTTGGAGAATATGATATCCCTCGTGGAATATTGGATATGAAATACATCAGTAACTATATCCAGTTTGTGTAGCTCTTGGCTGTTTTGTCTATTAAATCTGTGCGTCACTTTAAGACTTTTTTCCTCAAATAATAGATTCATCTTTTACTTAATCTTTTTTCCTTTTGCAGATTTTAAAGAATTTTTTGGTATGGATCGATCAGAACCTTGGGCGTTGGGGGCCACTTGTGTTGTAAGTCAATTGCAATCTTGCATACAAACTATAGTATCTCAGAATTGTTCTATTTTTGTACTTGGATTTAAAAATATAAATATAAGTACAATGGCATTGTAATTTGTATATTTGAGGTTTCTTTCTTTTTAAATAAATGACTGGAGGTCTTTTTTGTGGCTAAAGCAAGTTTTCATTGTCAATTAATGTGGGGTTGTAGCTTGACTTTAGCTGTAGTGTATATTGTATAGAACATTGTGAAGGACATGCATTTAGGATGGTTACAACCTTTAATTTTAGTTCTATAATTTTTTTTCAATATGTGCAGGGCTGTTGCATACATTCCTTTAACGGTTCTAGCTGTACCAGCTTCAGCACTCACTGTAAGAGCCCAGCACCCCCCCCCTACTCTGAAACTCGAAAGATATATATGTTTCTTTTATCCTTTTTCGTGATTTGTGATCCCCCTACCCCTTGTTCGTGAATACATGGTATTTCTGCATGTTTTTAGTCCGATAAATCTCTATTAGTTTGTGCCAATTTAGTCATGCTTTATGAAACCAATGATTGAAATTTCAATTTTGAGGTTTCCTTTTTCCTTCACATGAATCTTTCTCATAATTTTGGATGAAGCAAAGTTGGAACCACTAGTCACCAACACATATTCTTTGCCTTGTGACCTGTACTTTTCCTAAGAAATATATGGAATTGACAAAGTAGATTAAGCTACTTTCTAATGTAGTAGCTTGAGCAATATCAAAGGCACGGTTAAGGATTTCGGAAATTTCGATAGTCCCAAAAATGGGAATTCCGACTAAATTTTGAAATTTAAACTTTTATGACCACTGGTCATGTGCCTATACTGTGAGTGGTAGAGGTCAGTGGAATGTAGCTTTATTAAGTCTCACAAATGGTGCCTTCTCTTTGTATTCCAGCTTGGGGGTGGCTATCTCTTTGGTTTGCCTTTAGGCTTTCTTGCTGATTCAATTGGTGCTACTCTTGGTGCCACAGCTGCTTTCCTCCTTGGCAGAACAGTAAGTTTTGTAACTTGTGAATTGTCATCACGTCTATTGTATGTTTTATCTTTTAGGATCCTAGTTAAGTAGTTGGCTTTTCACTCCTTGACGACTCGATTTTTAAGGAAATATTGGTGAGTCGCTTAACATTTGGTATTATAGCCAATATCACATCCAGGGTTTGAACCTTGGGAGGGGCAGCCTAGAGGCTGGATTAAAATGCCTTGGTAAAAGAAAAAGGTGCCAAGTCATTGAATAATGAATATAGGTGGGTGTAGCCGCCAAAAAAATAGAGAAAGGGCTACCATCGGGTCAGTGTCGATAGTGTTGTCCGACGATGACATCAACTTTGGGAATGTGGCAGAATTTTTGGATCCTAGTTAAGTAATTGACTCTCCGCCCTTTGACAACATGGGTTTTCAACAAGTACTCATTAGTTGCTTAACATTAGCAGCTTATGACCTTATCTAAATTTTTTTTTGTTAGGTTAAAAAATGTGTGGGCAAGCCTGTTTTTAAAGAGATCAATAACTCAATTGTGTGTAGCGGGGTTCGAACCCCAGACCTTTGGTATCATCACCCAAAGGTTTTACCAACTAAGCTAGAAGGCACTTACTGACCTTATCTAATTATATGTCTTCCATTTCAAAAATACATTCAGATATACACACTGAGAACCTCTCTCTTTACCCGGGTCAAGAATCTTTCCCACTCGTCTCTGATTACTTGCACTTCAACATTTATAATTTCCTCTCAGTTTTACCTCTAGGGTTTCTTTCCACAATTCTTCATTATCTAGTAGGACTTTCAAAATTTTCTGATGTATATTCTCTTGATGCAGATTGGGAGGTCTTTTGTTATTTCCAAGTTGAAGGACTATCCTCAGTTTCAGGCAGTTGCTATTGCAACTCAGAGATCCGGCTTTAAGGTTTGGATGCACATTAAATGAACTCCATGATAAATGTAATTGTTATAAATATGTGTTCTTTGTACTTGATAACTGTATCTCAGAGTGTCTGTTGCATATAGACTTGTTATTTTCTGATGTAATTATAATGTGGTTTTTTCTAGTAGCATATAGTTTCATAATCCCATAAGATGAGTGGTTGGGGACATTATTAGCATGGAAACTAAATATAGTGAATTATACCCTGAAGTGAGTAAGTAGAGGTTGATTTGAAGTCTTTAGGTGAGCACAATATTACAATGCAGTGATTTTTGAGCCAATGAGTTCCTTCAAGAGCTTTGTGGTTTTTTTTTGAAGGACCACGCGGGTTGCAAACAGGGATACGAGTTGGCTGACTTGGTGCCTGTGAAAAGTCTAAAATGCTAATATGTGGGAAACATATTATAGCCTATTATACTATCTGCAGTTGATTCGTACTCTTCCTGTTTAAAACCATATAGTGTAGTAATATATGAAAATAATTTAAAACAAATAACGAATTGTTACTTCTATACCATTATTTTGTTATATCGACTTTCTGGTATGGGTGCAACCCTAGAAGCTAAATTGTCTTGTTACTCAGTTTCAATTGGAGTCCTCAGTCCTCACTTCCACCATCCCCTTTTTGCTTCTACATCATGTGGGGATAAGTAAACCTTATGTGCAATTGAAACTGCATTTTCCTAAAAACAAATGTGTGAACAGTTATGAGTCATTGAGAAGGAGGAAAGGGATATGGAGGATTTTCATTAATATTATTATATTAGTGAAAAAGGTGCACGATCTCACGAATTACTGCTTGAACGAATCAGATCATTTTTCAGTTCAGCAGGAAGCAGAATTACATGTAATATCGGCAATGTACTTATGTAAAATTGGAGGATGCTTTTTTAAGTGTATCTGTGACTGTGTTGACGCTTTGAAGTACTTACTCAGCCAGCTGAGCGGACTCAAATAATCTAAACCTTCTTTTTGCAAATGTTCATCTGCCTGTGCGAGATCTTGAGAAGTTACTTTGCAGCTACCATAGGAACTCAAACAGGCACAGAGACACAACAATGGGAAAGTGCAGCATAAGATACTCCAGTGGTTTAGTGCATAGTAACTGAACTAAATTCAGACTCTATTCAAATACTTAAAAACATCATGCATGCTTTATGTTTAATTTGTTATTAGTTATGAACTTATGTTCCTGTTACTCCTTACTTCCCTTTCATTAATTTTTTTTTTATGTGGCATGTTGAGTATATGTACTTCAGGACAAGATCACTAATTTTTTCTTTACTAACTACACAGATTGTCTTGCTTCTTCGACTTGTTCCTCTCCTTCCATTCAACATCATGAATTACCTCTTCTCGGTAACTCCTGTTGGTCTAGGGGAATATATGCTGGCTTCGTGGCTAGGAATGATGGTATGTCCTTTTAACATTCAGGATTTACTGTAAGTACAACTGCTAGAATGCTTATGCGCTATATCCAGTATTGTTGTCCGGGAAGAAATTTTTTTTCCTACTTGGGTTGTTCATTTCTTTTTATTTGTGGAATAGAAGGGAAAACTTCTCTTTCATGTCAATCTGGTTGTATCTATTTCTAAACTAATGATGGAAGTGTGCATTTCTATATTTTTTTCTTTTTCTTTTTCTTTTTATTGCCCAATGCAAAAGTTTAATGTGATTATGTGTAGAGATTCATTTTTATTTGCTGGGATTACTAAATTCGGAGAAATCTACTACATTAAACGTAAAATATGCTATGTTTTGGAAGCTATGAGGAATTGCTTCTCTATTTATATTATGTTAATAAGTAGCATGCTTCATAGTATTTCTTCTCTCTATACCTTTAGTCTGGACAAGTAAAAGATGCTGGAAGGTTTTCAAATACTTGGCCAGATTGGCCTATCTGTATTTGTAACACAAATATGTGAGAGTAGAGCCACTCCCTAGTTTAACCAAATAGTCTTTAAATACTATAAATGGACAAACTTTGGGGTATGCATGTACATGCTAAAGGTCCTGTTTGGGGTTGAAACTTCAACCAAATAAACTTTCTGTGTTTCTGCTTAATAGTGCAGTACTGCAGTATTATAACACTTAAAGGGGAATATGCAATTATATATGAACATATATTGAACTTTTAAGATTCATCTGGTCCATCAGATAATGTTGTAATTTTTTGATCTTGTTACAGCCAATAACTATCACACTGGTCTATGTTGGAACAACTTTCAAGGATCTTTCTGATGTGACACATGGATGGGGACAGATATCAACAACTCGATTGGTAAGCATTTTCTATAGTTCACTATTTGTGTCAGTCTTAGGTCTGGCTATCGCCTCATGATTTGTCGATATGTCAATAATCTGACTCACTGTTCCTACTGAACTGCAGGTGGTTATGGTGTTGGGTTTTGTGATTTCTGGTAAGGCGCAAACTAGTATGATAGTTTTTATCTTTATATTCACCATATTTAAGCGAAGTCTAGAAAGGCCAAGTTTTATATCTCTTGGTAAAGTAATTACTGCCAATCAATTTTGAAGAACTAGAGCAGCATTTGAGTTGATGTGACAAAATATGATATATGGTCTTTTTATTATGAGACATCAATAATTGAGAACGGAAAAATGGACAAATTACATAGTACATCTGTTTACAGCTTTTATGTTTGCTGAATAATGAACTCTGAAGATGGCTAATATATATGCGATTAATTTTCTTTACTTTGTGGACAGTGGTTTTGATGGTGTGTGTTACTAAAGTCGCAAAGTCATCTTTGGACAAAGCACTGGCTGAAAATGCAGAGCAGGGTGGGTTAGGTGATTTAGTTTCTCAGCAGTTACCCATAAAAACTGATTCGTCCTCAGATCTCCACCTGCCACTCATAATCAAGATAGATTCCTTCGATGGTCACGAAAAGTAATGCATGTTTTATGTAAATTCTTCACCTAGCATTTCCTCATTTACCACGAAAAGATGTAATTAGTTGAATCTCTAGTATATAGTGATTTTTTTCTTGTACACGTAGTCTTAGTGGAATATGGTTAATTTTATAGATTAAAAAAATGTACTTTGTGAAATTGTGATGTAAATATTTTTTCAGTTGGAACAGAGAATATAGTTTTTGGCATAGTATAAAATATCAGGATATGGGTATTTGGATATGTATCGTGGATATATTTCTTTCTTTAGGGATATTTGATATTGTTTTACATGTAAATATCGTAGATATATCTAAAATATCGATAAATATCATAGATATTGTGGATATTTTTTGATATATCATGATACATTATTTATATTTATTTGAAATATAATGGTAAATATTAAATAAAATTGTTATATACACAAAATATTACCAAATAACGCAAAATATCGTAAAATATCTTCAAATATTACAAATATTTTTAAAATATTGCTGATATTTGCAATCGTATATATTTCTGAACATATCGTGATATTTATATATATTTTTTTGAAATCTAGATAGATATCCTCAAATATCACGATATATTAGGATATTTTGTACTATGGTTTTTGGTACTATTTTGGAATCTAAGGTCTCATGGTTGCAAAATATCATGATAGGTTTGATTGTTGTCATTATTTAAAGTACGATTATGAAGTACTTTTTTTGTTGAGTGTTTCTACAGCAACACACACTTTGAACCGAATTTGTGAACACAATGACGTGGCAAGCAGAGAGACCTTGATTTGCAGTATTTTTTTGAGAAATACACACGCACCCCCTGCCTGATGAGTTGCTAAAGAATTTTGGTTTTTTGTTATATGCTAGGGAAGTTTGGCTAGAAAACCAGACTCAATTCTTTTGCGCTTTATGGGCAATTTTCATTTTCTTTTTTAAAGTGAAAAATACTAATTTTTTTAATTCTGAAATCGCATTATACTAGCTGAGTAAAACCCTTTCAATTGAATGTTGGCAACATTAGTTGAACCTAAGCGCGCGCCCCAGCTCTAATTTATTGAGGAGAAAAAAGGAGAAGGAATAAAACTTATTTTATCGTGATCTTCATAGTAAAGTTTACAACAGACAACAGTGAGGTGATCAAGTCGCATTTCTTTTTCCTTTTGCTAGCTTGCTGTGTTATGTGAAGGTGGAGATCTGAGTAAGAGAACATACAAAAAAAAACAACAAATTTAATCTGGGAGGAGGACTGCATCATTGTGTAGGCCTCCTGCATCTCCAACAATCATATGCACAAGTGCACAACTCAATCCTATAATACTCGAATCTAACATAATTATGTAAAGAAATTTCCCACTTTGATAACCAGGTAGCTCGTCCTTCATAAATTAAAGTTTCATCTTACTCTAAGTTGGATCCTTCTGTAGAATACATACAGGAGTGGAGTACAGTAAAAGCATTGAATATCAATGATAAAAGTTGAAGCAACATAATGAACTACCTCACCATAAAGCTTGAAAATATGGTGTTCTATTGGTTTCTTTACGCTTTTAAAGAAACAAAGGCTAGTGCTTCGCACTTTGATTTTTGTCTATCCCAGTATGTTAGGCAAACTGGTGCTATAAGGGCCCTCTCAACTTGGTGGAACACTACACTCCTCTATGTACATGGTGGAACACTAAGCTTTTGTTGCTTTCATACATGGTTCACAAGTGCTGATATATTACCCAACTAGCTGTGGTTTGCTAGCATCAGTTTAACAGTCATTTAGGCCACAGAAGAAAATGTCGGGCTCCAGCATTGTATGGATTCGAGGCTGTTTTAATGGATGTCGTGACTGTACGCAGAAATCACAACTAGGCACAAGAGTCTGGAACCTGACTGATAGAACAGTAGAATTGCAGATAAGGGTGGGATCAATATTGAAGAAGAGGCATACCTTAAAGCCAGGATCATCCAAGAAGCTAAAGTGCAAGAGCATTTACAGGACTTACATGCCAAACAAATACAGTGATGATGGTGGTGGGGTGAAGAACTTGCTATACTCCTATGATGACATGTATCACCCTTACGTTTGGATTCATGACTGCGTGGGTAACTCGTCACGGATGGTGAAGCAACAATATATTAGTCTTGATGATCTGAGGTACTTCTCTGAGATTAAAATCTTCAGAGACCATCAAAGGGGTTCCATTTCTGTTCTCAAGAAACAGAGAACAGAATTTTGTTGAGCGTATCTTGCGCCACTTTTAACAATATTTTCTCATATGATCAGTGTTAAAAATTTCGCCCCAGTGGATCAAGGGAAAAAATTCTGCAGTTCTTATGTAATTCGTGATGGAATTATTAATCAGCATTTCCCATCAAAATAGTTCAGTTATGTTATTTCCAAAAAGTTGCAGAAGATAATCATGTTGCAGCATTCTATAGAATTGTTTTAAAAGGCGTTTGAGGCGTTAGTAAGGCGCTTATGCAACGTACGCTTCAGTGTGTGAGGCGTTCCTGAAGCTTTGAGGCGTTCTTGAAGCGTACGGCCTCACATTGCAAAAAATATAGACCATCACTTTCGTTTTGACGATTTTGAGTTTTTAGTGTAAGTAGACATCAACATTAAATAGTATTAAACTAACCCATGTTAACTTTTCCCTCTTGTCTTGCAAAATAGAGTATAATTGTTCACTCTTAATGATATGAAAATCTGAGTAAATCTCAAGTTTATGAAGTAATTGTTGTATATAATGGTGTATCACAAAGTTTACTTCACTTTATTGATTTTTGTCTGTTCACTTTCGATTTGTGACTTAGAACTTTATACTTTTTATACTTGCATAATAGGAAATTTTTAGAATTAAGAAAATGTCATACGCTTGAGGCTTACGCATTTCGTCATGAGCTGGTCAAACGCCTCGCCCTCGGGCTTTCGCGTTTTAAAACATTATATTCTAGTCTTTAGCAATTTGGTATCTGATTTCAACATCATTGTGTACCGATGGATGTCGTCACAGCGGCTTTACAAGCTTGCACCTTCTGTTCAATGTTCCTACTAAATATAACAAGAGAAACAACAGAATAAGAAGGCTGAAGGTGTAATTCAGTCTGTAATAGCAGCAGGCATACTGCATACATAAGCAAGACCAAATAACATTGTCTGGAACATAAGCGTCTAATTAGAGTGTGTTTTGTTATTCTTAAATTCAAGAAATTCCCTGTACGTATTAAACCGGAAAGAAAGAATTCTTTTTGAAGCTATTCAGTGGCCCGGATTTTCTAAACATATGTGCTCCAAATTTTGACAAAAAGTCTGAGATACTCAAGAAATGGATTCCCATCTCGCATAAAAGGACCCCAGAAAAGCAGAAGGCAGAGTTGTCCTTAGAGATTCTTGGAAAGCTCCTCTGCTAATGACGTCGGCATCACATACAGTCCCTTGGTCTCCAACAGCTGGATCACTGCTGACATGTTCACTTCCATCAATCTTCCAACTATCTCTTCTAGAGGTTCATTCAGCATATGCTGATGAACAAGATAGTGGCCAAATCCCTGCAAAACCAAAGACATTTAGAAGTGCCATCTCATAAAATTTACATTATGGACGTAGTATGACAACTTTAGCATTCTTATATACTTTTGAGGTAAAATTCTGTTCAGAAGTTTCACATAATCACATGAATGATAGAGTCCATATCGAGAGGAAGAAGATAATATCTAGGTAAGAACATTGCTATTTACACATGCTTATTAGTGAAGACACCAGCACAAGAAATTTATGCTTTATGTTATATAACCGAAAATGATATAAAATCTGCTTTAACATTCTATATTTAAGGGGCTGGAGCAAGGGTACAGAACAGTGCTACACTAGTAAGAAGCTCATTCATCGGGGGAAAATAGATATAAAGTATAAAAAACACAAGCCCAGAAACCCTTCAATGTGATTGTCATTGTAAAGAGCTATGAAACAAATGGTCAGAATCTCACAGAAGAGATCTAGTTTAGTGTTTACCGCATAGGCCTGTGCTAACAGGACATGAAGATATCACAGGATTAATATCTGAAACAGTGCTAAAACCATCTTTCTAAGAAAATATGTCGCATCAGTAATACCTCGAGATGAACAAAGGGATCATAGGTTGCTTCTCCACCCAATTTGCTTTCACTCAAGGCCTGCATTGTTGAGCTGAGTGAATAACTTTTCATGCTGTAATTCTTCTTTTAAGTTTTAACAGTCCATGAAATATCAGCTTCAACACCAGAAGATGAAGACTCTATGAAAAAGATGCATGTGGCAACAAGGTCCTTGCAGCATTTCCAGTTGCTAATTAATTATTCGAACAGAGGAGTTCTGGATGAACTAGAATGAGGAGCCAGCACCTCATACTGACCAGAAGATGCTACCATCATTCTACCAGAAATTTGGTGTTTTTTTATTTTTATTTTGTTCTTCTTTAAAAGGAGGGCAGAGAGGGATTACAACATGTGCAAGGGTATTTATATTAACAATTATTGAAGAGACCGTAAATGGTATAACACTATAGCATTCCAAATAACAATGCCTGAATTGGTAATCCTGCCTCTGTTATAGCAGTTTATAATAGTGTTTTATGAACAATCCTAGAGCTTTTAACATGCATGAACTCTTATATAAATCCTGAATATGTATAAAATAAAATAATAATAACAATCTGGTCAAGAAAATGATAGATCAAAATATACATCTTACAGGCTACACTGATATTCTCAGCTCCATGGAATTTAGGAAGTACCAAAAGCAGCTTGTTAATGCTGTAAAAATACAGAAATACTGAACTTCACATGTGTCACCCATGCATGCTAGGCAAGAGAGACCTGTATAACAAAATGAAAGGTAAAATCCAACCTTAACTTGAAGCTGCAAATACTTGATGTAGTCAATGATATCATCCAATGCAGCATCTTTATTGCCCTACAGGACCAAAGGAATCTTATAAGGTAGATGTCCATTTAAAAGACATGTAAAATCTTACAATATCTATGCGCCCAGTAAATCAGTTATGTTTACTTTGCCAGTTTTAAAATTTTGGTAACTGTATAGCTTTCTGCATGCATCACAAACTGGACTGTGACTTCTATTTCAGATTGCACATCAGTACATCACATCCTTATTTCGGCAATTCTTCTTCAGCAGAGCACTAACCTTCTAGAAAACTTCAAATCCAGGAGGAGTAAAAGATTCGAGATTTATCTAGAGATATCATAAACAGAGTCTTGAGTCATAACAGAGCTTATGAATTACGTATACACTATTTACCGACTATCCTCTGGGAGCAAAATAAGAAAAAGTTAAAAAGAAGAAATACTTCATGACCCTCTCTACACACACACACACACAGAGACCGAAGAAGCTCGTTACATTTGCATTGCTCCACCTAACATCTATACCCAAACACAAAATACATAGATTTTCTTGGATATGTAGACAATTAGACATGATAGACCCTTTTACCTTGAGTTCCTTGGACAAGCCTTGCAGATTGTGCAGAATAAGTACCATGCTGTCCTAATACTAGGGAAGTTGTGTTTAGCTTGTAGTCTGTCGTGTTATAAATTCACAACTACTAATTATTTATATCAAACTTTCTATTTTACTGTTTCTTTTCCAACAACCCAGAAGAATAAACATAGTCATAAGGGTTGGATGGTACTGTGCTCTCTTTTACTGGTTTGTTGTGCAGGACTGGCTTGGTAAGAAAACAGATTAACATAAGAGCTACTTTGTAATGCTATTTAGTTATTACACTTCTAGTGGCAATGAACAATAGATATAAGTGGAAAGCTATGAATGTCACCTTGCCAGAATTTGGAAGAAGTTTCTCCAGCGCTTTGAGATTTTCAGTAATTCTAGCTTTTCGGACCTGAAATGAGAGCAAACTAATTAGGAAAACTACATGCATGCACAAGTTCCATGCATGAAGAAAAATCCTACAAAGACAGTTAAACAATCCTATCAGCAAAAGTTTTTTTTTCTTTGCTACAAAACAATTGGTGCTCTGTGGAGTTGTGGAGAGAAATGTGTGGGATTTGAATTAAAATCTAGTGCCAAAAAATTGAAAAAACAAGAAGAGGGAATAAAACAAAGGCCTATAAGTATGAAGCTTCTCAGTCAATCATTAGCCATATCCAGACTAGAATGCATTTGTATAGGGCCTGGGAAAACTGTTTTGCTTACACGATCTGCTGCTAAACGTCTGGTAGAAGCTCTCTTTTTGGATGGGGATCCGGAAACAGCAACTGTTACTTTTGGGGCTTGAAAACCATTACACCCCTCTTGAATTAATTCTGCTGTTGGTAAAGTGTGGTTCTGTTCCATCATATCAAGTGAAAATGTCAACATTTAAACCTTTTTGTTACAGGGTAAGCCAATCTGGAGGTCTTTACAATGAATATTATGAGGGGAGAAATGGGAGTATATCATAAAGTAAAAGAGAAAAAGTAAAGAGCAATACTAGACCAGTAAACCAGTTTTGTGTACTCAGGAACTGGTTCTCCGGCCCTACCTCGCCATATGGGACCAATTCTCTTCCCTACAGCAAAAACAAGCCTTCAAAACATTAAACTGGCACCATCATAATCATAACCATAAATGGTAATAGTACAAAATACTATAGCAATGTCACTGTTGGAACCACATGATATTCTCTCCCTGCTAACTGTTCATGTTGATCAGAAAAACAAGTATTTGGGAAAATTACCAAAGCTTTGTGATTGTTGTTGTTGACCAAGTGCGTGGATGAATCTGTTTTGGTAGCATCCTTATCACGAGCAACATCGATAGGACCACAATCAGATGTCCTCCCTGAATTGTTATATATTTTCTCTTCTCCAAATTGAAAGACCCCCTTTACTGCCTGAATGCTGTTAACTAGTAAAACTACCCCTTTAGGCACTTCTTTAGAAGGACCAGCATGCATTACTGTTGAACTTGTTGCAGCAAATCCAACTTGGTTGCGAGATGTCTGCCTATAATTAGGGGGAAGAGGTAGTGCCATAGCATAGTCATCTTTTCTGTGCATTTTACCTTTTACTTCACCCAATGATGTTGCTTTCACAGGGATCTCCTCAATGCTTTTTCCTTTTATGTCACCACCATAACTTATACTTGAACTAGTTTTAGCGAAAGCACTCAGACGCATTGTTGAACAAGCAAGAGTTCAGCTCTGGTGTCACTGGAACAAAAATCAATGCAACTTCAGAGGTGTAATACACTACCAATCAGAACTTTAAACCAACCAATATCAATTAACTTAAAAACCGTAACAACTTTATGTTGAAGCGGGTTGAGAACCCTTAAACAAAACAATAATTACCTCCTATCTCTTATGTAAAGGCAAATTTGTTGTGGATTAACTGGCAGTAGCCAGTAAAAATAGATATCTATCATGTATCTCCTTGAAAAAGGGTTAAACATCCTGCTCCACTGTATGGGGTAATGTCTTCTAAAACCATTTTTCGAACCAATAATAATTTACTAAAATCACCTAACCCCAAAGATAAAAAAAAAACTAAAACCGCGATAATAGAGTGATGGCTGTGTTGTACCCAACACTAAATTTCAGGAAATTCTATAACTCGAAAATGCACCTAAGACTAATTCAACACAAGACTTGGGCTTTAAATCCTCTTTCGCAACGGAAAAGAGGTTATTTCAAAAAATAAGACTAAAATCAGCACAATACTGTATTTCTATGTTTTTGTAGCAAATATGAATACTCTAATCAAACATCATTCATTTTCGACCGCAACAGACTCGCAAACTCTGACCTTGAAATGACCATAGAACCTCAGAATAAATTACCCTTTACAAATCACTATATTTTTATATCCAAAATGAGTACTAGTTCTTTAGACTCATACAAGTATACAAGATTAAATAAGCCCACCTCATATCACTCATTATAATTTATATGCATACACACAAACAAAACAAACAGTAGTTAGTTCTATATGCAAACTTTGTACCCTGACAAAACATGAATAAAAGTAATAAAGTATCACCATTCATTAACATAAACATAAACAACACACATTCAGAGTCTAAAACACTATGTTATTTGAGCTCAAGAATGAAAACAGAGAAATACTCATAGCTGAAAAGAGAGAAGTTGTTACCAGTTTGAAGGAGAAGATTTCAGGGTTTGAAGGAGAAATGAGGAGGCAGCTTCTTTTGTTTGTTTTTATTCCTTGTGTGCTGCTGCTGCTGCAGAGTGCAGTGGAGTGTAGTTGGTTCGTACATATATTAATGCATGATCATGCACGATGTGAAATTACTTAATCTACCCCCTTTTCATTGGAAATTAATTATTATATCTTTTTTAGGCATAGGCGACGTGTGTAGGATTTTTCAACTTTCTCACCCTATAAATTGGAGAGAAAGGATCATTTGTAACTATCCTAGATCATTAGATTGTTTGAGTGAAGGAACTATGGGAATAAAACCGATCAGAAATCACTTCTCCATAATTAATCACAATTTAGATCAGTTTATTATTAAATCTGGAGAAGTGATTTCTGATTAATTCTCGAGAATTGGATGACCAATAATTCTTTAGATTGTACCTCGGCAAAATGTTATTTGCAGAGGTAGATAAAGAGCTTCATCTCATGTTTTAGGGAACAAAGTAAACCTGTTTTCTCAAATAATGAAGACTTGATTCTTGCTCGATTATTTTCTTTTCTAAATATTCTATTTTTAGGATTTTGGTAAAAAAAACTAGGTCTTATAATTCAATTATTGTAGGGGATGGTTATATGAATTCCATTTTATAGGGACTCCAAAGTTACTCCAATATTACTCTAGCTTACTATATTCAATAAGGTATAAGTTTTCGATTTGAAGAATCATTTCTTGTGACAATGTTTAAAATACTTATGAAATCATATACACATAAAAAAATAACCTGGTCTAAAATTTAAAAATACCCCAACGATTATCAATTTGTTTACGTGTTTTAGTAATATATGTCTCTAGAAACCCTTTCCTTTCCCTTTATGTTTTTAGTGCCACCCATACTAATGTCCTAATAAGCCACTTGGAGCATTCCCAGTGCAAACAACAACTTGTTACCTCCATTTCCAATGCAAGCAACTCTTCCCATTCCCAAATGCAAACAACAAATTTTTCCTTCACTCCATTTCCAATGCAAGCAACTCTTCCCATTCCCAAATGCAAACAACAAATTTTTCCTTCACTCCATTTCCAATGCAAGCAACTCTTCCCATTCCCAAATGCAAACAACAAATTTTTCCTTCACATAGGACTATTTCCCCTTAGGGCATCTCCAATGGAGAGAAACTACTAATTTACACTCCTATTTTGAAAAAACTCTTCAATGGAGGGGTAAACCGTATACAATAGCTATTGTTAAAAATATGGAAATTCCCTTCAAAATTTGGATTTTGAAATGTTTTTCAACAGCGCGGGAAGTTAAAATATTTCATTTGGCGACGGGCCATGACCAAAATGCTAAAAAAAAAAAAAATTTTTGAAATATATATATATAAGTATATATATATATATATTTTACTTTTGCAAACTTGCATATATTATATATTTTCATACCACCATTGGAAGAGCCATATATCTTTATTATAAGAGTGTAAAATCCTAGTGGCTTTTACATGGACTATGTGGAGGTGGAAACATCATTGTGCCCTTACTAAAAAACTAAAAATGTTTTATTTGGATGAAATGTTTTATTCCATCTGAATATACAAAATGAAAATATATATATATATATATATATACACACGCCATACGGAATGAAAAACACACACACACACACACAAAACGGAATAAAATGTTATGTCCGAAGTCCACACCTTAGCAGCTATCTCCGTAGCAAGTGCTACCCTTATTGTTACTTAGTGAAAAACTATCCTCTTTGTTACCCTTGTATTATACTATTGTTTTTGGTTCATAAAATGATAAGTTGTTATTTCCCATCAAAGTGATTTGGCATTGCATTTTCCCTCCTAGTAGCTATTGGGCTATTTGCTAACATAAGTTTTTCTGTATGGGTCCAGCATTTGACGGCCCAACTGGTGTTTTAGATTCTCATTCTCTCTAAAATAAGAAGATCCACTAACCCGAAATCCACAAGAATATTATACCTCTATTAATCCTCTACATCCAGGCGTTTAATTCTTACGTTACCCTCATTCCTTACCAAACACCACGTGTCTCAACAGCTACATTACACTGTTCGTGTCACCATAATAACACGTGTTAACCAAAAGAAAAGGAAGTTTAACCGGTTTGCAGGTGCACTAGATCTTAGCTACTACTGTTTCATTTATTCTTCTTCATCTCAGAAGTCAGAACAAGAAAAAAAAAAAAAAAAAAAAAAATCAATCATGACGACATCAGACGTTTTGAAGAGAGGACTAGAAGAAGATGTGCTCTCTTCTTCTATATTCGATTGCCCAAGTGGTAATTTTTCATAAAGTATTGTTTTTTAACATTTTTAATGGATTTTTGAGAGATGGGCATGTTTTGATATTGTGAAATTGTATGGATTGGTGGTTTTGGTAAAATTTTGCAGGAGAGAAAGTAAAGTCTCGTGGTGTGTTGATTGAGAAGAAAATTGACTTCCTTGAGAACTTAGCTGGAAAGGTAAAACATTCGTAGATGTAGGACTTGTTAGTCATATTTGGTATGTGACATATGGTAATCACTGAACTTGCTAAATTAGAAACATAAAGAAGAAGAAGAAGAATTAAGAATTTTTGTTCTAGGACATATGCAAGTACTCGAGTGTGAATTTCGTAATTTAGTAATGTGCAATATGCCAATACTAACTGGAAGAAATTATGAAGTTCCAGTTGTTTTCGAAACTTTAATCTAACTAGAAATGACTTTGTCAGCCACCATTAGGTTTTTTTTTATCAGAGGTCCTGAGTTCTTGATGTATTAACATAATGACTTGAGTATATAGACTTTTGATATTTGTTGACAGTGAATGGTAAGTGGAAAATATGTGATATGATTTGTAAGTTACCGTTTTGATATGATAGCACCGGAATATTACTAATGCCTCTCATCAGATATGGAAATTCTCTGGTGAATTGCCGAGATTAAACATGTTAGTTCAGTTATGATTTTCTACAATGTGAGTTATGTGTTATAATTAATGTAATCCATTACTATGTGTATTATTGTGTTTACTTGGCATTTATTAGTCATGTTTATATTAAAGATTTTGGCGCCATGACAAACAGTACCGGAACCTTGGGCTCGCTCTCCGAACTTTATTTATTCTGACTTTCTCTGAACCCTGCCAAAGTTGTCTGCATGTTAATCTGATGGTCCACAAATTTTCTATTTTGTGACACTCTTTAGATAAGGCTAGATATATTTCTGCCATTAGTTTATTGCATAGTTTCACTCTTGAGCACATGCAGACATTCATATCTATTCGTTTTTCACAAGAAGCTAAGAGTAGGAGTAGTTTGACAAACGCAATACAAGCCATGCCACTGTTATACAGTCGAGTCCCAGCTGAATGTAACTTGAAATCTCGCATAAGCAATTACCAAATCCTAATAAGATGGTGTTAAAGAAAACAGGATAAAGGTGAGTATGACAAACCAAAACCCCAATCAGAACTGAATAAGGAAACAAAAAATAAACAAAATAAAATAAAATAAACAAAAAGAAAGTCCAGGCAAATTTAAGTTCCTCTGGAGTAGTATATATTGTGATGTAGAATCCCCATTATATGTTGGAACATGTGCGACAATTTTATATTTTAACAACTGCTGGTCCGTATTGTAATCTTGACATATTTGAATAGAGGAAAGCTGTTAGATATAATTATTTTTTCTGTTAACCAACGTACTCATTACAGGTTAGCAATCGACGTTCTCGTAGATGGTTGAATGATCGACTATTGATTGAACTTGTCCCTCGTTTGGATGCAGAGGAGATCAGAGGGCTCTTCGCTCCACCTCCATGGGGTAATGACTTGCCCCAAAAAATTAGAGTTGTAATTTTTTTTGAAATGCATATGATGCAGCATTTTGCTAATAGCTTATGTCTGTAACACCTTTTTTATCTAGAGGTTGAAAATTTTGAAAAAGAGTTACCTTTCAGTTTGTGATGTTGCATTGTCGAGTGATTAATCTTTATTTATACATATAATATCTTATTGGTACTGACATTATTTATTTTAAGGTTGGAAGTTTGGGAAAGAAAAATATACCGTTTAACTTGTGATACTGTACTTTTGTGTATTATGAATCATAATTACGCTTTTCACTTTTTCAGCCGAGTGTGTTCATGCGTTTGAATATCTTTCCTTATGCTGAATACTTTCCTCCCTTATAATGATTTCTCTTTAATTGAGTGATTCAACACATTTCATCCTTGCAGGTGATAGTGTACCTTTGTCACCATTTTGCATGACAAATGTGGGAGAGTGGGACTCTTTTAGGAATATTGACATGGATGAAGAGGTTTGTGTCTTTTGGCTTTACAGAAGCATGTTTCAGTGCTGCATTTTCATTGAGGCAAGCAGAGATGAATAAATAGAATCGTGTCCAAAGTTTACTCGATTGTGCAGAAGTGCAGAACCAGCTTAATTTGTTGTAGGTTTTACCTTATTGAACCGAAATAACTACTAAATAATTGTGCACTTCAAAACATTGCTCATTTCTGAGTGTAATTACGAAGGAATTATTCCAAACTTTAGTTTGTCAATATAGTTTAATGGGTTGAAGCACTGCACGCCTCACGTTGTTAAGGTTATTAACTTATCTATGGTTCCTTTGTTTTCTATATGGTGGCAGACTAGTATGATTGAAGCCCTCAAAGGATCATCTGCAAAGAAAAAGTGCCATGTTGACTCTGAAAAGATGGCTGCTCTCAATGCATGGTATCGAGTAGATTGTCGAACAAGAGAGGCACTTCGACGTAGTTTTCTTTCCGAACTTATTGAAGGCTATGAGGCATGTGAAATCTGAAAAACTGGTTTTTTATTGTGTTTTGCCTGTGTCTTCCTTTCATAATTGTTCTGTGCCTCTGTGGGTTTTAGTAATACATTTCTTTTTGCCTAGTTGGTGTAAAAAACTAACCGAATAGGAACCTATTGCTTTCAAGAATAAACATTTTTCTCACCTGTTGCTCCCAAGAGGTTACCCATCTTGGCATTGATCCTTCCTGGGCATGTTTAACTTTAGAGTTCTTATAATATCTGGTGCCAAGTGGTTTCAGAAGACCTCGACATTAGTATGTGGTAGCCTGATATCTAGGTTCTAGAACCGTATATTTAACACATTGTACCCTGCTGATTAGATTGTGCCACGTAACTATGTAAGGGTCTTTTTTTTTTCTATGCATCTCCTACTTATGCCTTGCATAACTATATTTGTTATAATTCTGTCGGTCAATAAATCAGGCCTTAACGGAAATAAATTTATATTTTCGTAGGAATGTCTACGGACATTCGTCAAGGGGACTGGAGAAGGAGACATGCTCGTAGTACATGTTCAAGATCCTTTTCGCAGACTGTTGCTCCATGGCGTCTGTGAGGTGAGTTTTCATTGTATACATTTCCGAGATTACTTTAATTTGCAAAATATATAGCGTGAATCATGTTGACAGCCTCAAGCTGTTATTTTTAACTCGAACTTTATGATCTTATTAGAGAGAGGTAAGGCCATGTCCTTGGTCTTCAGACAATTTTGAAACCAATTTTTCAGTTATATGCCGGTATAGTTGACTAAATGGAGAAATGAGTTGCTGTAAAGGGATTGATTAGACCGAAACTCAGATGTTGCTCCTTTGCTAAGCTTGCAACACTTTTAAATATCCGAGCCCAATCATGTGCTTGACTGATTTATCACATTATACGTTGTCCAAGATATTATTAGGTCATATGTTTAGTTTCTGTTTGGGTACTGTGGTACTTTTTTATAAAAGTATATACAAGGCTGGATTCCACAGTTACAGCCCAATTGACTTCAAGTGCCTTTAGATGGTCAGACATATGTCAACCATCATTATGGATACCAACACAGAGTCAATGTGTCATTCATTAGTTTATGGTTAATATAAGTGGTTTGGCTTTATTTATCGCGGCTTTCCCTTGGTATGAACTATGAAACAGCTAACGTCGTTCTTGTCATTTTCGTAACAGTTCTATGACTTGGTCTCCGTAACTGTTACAAAATCGAAGGATGGAAAAATGTCAAAGATGACGAGGATAAAGAAGAAGAAATCCGGTTCTATGGAGGTCCCAAACATTAGTTTGTCCTATTTCTTAAAGATGTTGAAGGAAGGACTCTGGTGATTAAATTACCAGAAATTTCTGACTTTGTTGTAAACTCATGCACAGGAAGTTATTTTATTTGCCTGAAATGTAAGTTTTAATTTATTCAGTTACTTCATCAAGAGTTCAAGACAAGTTCACAACTATAAAACAAAGAACGTTGATGAAGAATCAAGAATGTAATTGCTTTAGGCCAGGCCACTTTCTGGTGAAAAATCTTCTACTATCTGTCTGTTGCCCTAAATAGCTTCTCAATGATATTACTTCATTACTTTATGGAACTCTACAGTGTTTTGGACAATGTCATCGATGCATTCCGTACTTTCTTTGGATATGGGCTCATCTCAAGGTTCCAATCACTGATTTGAGTATGAAGTCTGCAAGAGAAGAATCTAGGAAAAAGTTACTGAGCATCAAGCTATGTTCAGGTTCGGTTCAAATTGTAAATTTGTAACACGAGTTGGGCTTCAGCAAAATACCGCGATAAATATCACAATTTCAACAAAAGATACATAAATATAGGGTGATCTTAGACACCCATAAAACCACTCCCATACCCTATAACTAACTAAAGTTTTTGTCATACTCCAATAACTATTTCAATCCAATAATATCTCTCAAATTCATTTGAGGTATTTCCAATAAGAGCAAAAAAAAAAAAAAAAAAATACAGCAACAACAATACCTGGCCTTATAATATTGCACTTCATAATTCAAAATAATTAGTTGTTGATTTGTAATCATGTTTATTGGTGAGAGAAATATTGTTAGAGAGCGAGGTAAATTATTAGAGAATAATTCAAGAACATTTTTTATTTTTTTAAATAATAAAAAAAAATTAGGAACCTAAATATGTCTTAAATAATTTTATTTATTTATTTTAAAATTAGAATAGAGAGTGTTTTTATTGGTGTGTCCAAGATCACCCAAAATATAATTATAAGTTTAGAGATACATGTTCAATTTAAGCTTAATCGGCAACAAATCGCCCAAAGGGCTTATAGCGATTAATCAGAATTAATCAGCAATTAATTAAATTTAAATTTATTTTATTTACCATAATATTTGTTTATGACTTAATTTCTCCCTTTTTTTATAAAAAATAAAACCCAAAGAGATGGGTCTGAATCACATTATTGGCAAGTCCCATATTAATTATTCAAGAAATTGGGCTAGAGAGTCTCATTTTAAAAAAAAAAAAACAACTCTAAAGCCCTATCCATAAATTTTTTGGGTTTTAATACCCCTACATTGTTTTTATTCGCCATAAGTGTTTTTTTATAGAAAATCTTTAGAATCTAAGCTTTTGACTCGAGACCAAAGGTGCCACACCTATTTTTAATATAAATTATTCTCTTTTTTCACCCTTCCAAGATAACTACTTGTAGATAAGATAACTACCATAATAAAGATTGAATAAGATAACTACTTTTAGATAAGATAACTACTAGAACAAAAAACAAAAGAGTAGATTTTGGGTTTGAATAGAATTTAGCAAAAAGTACCGTGTATTGCTCCAAAAGTTAAATTTGACACTACTGTTTCATCCTAATGTGGGCGTTATAAACTTATACATTTTAAAATGCAGATGCACCATGTTATAAACTTATATATTTTAAAATCACAGATGCACCACATTATAAACTTATATATTTTAAAATGCAGATGCACTACGTTATAAACTTATACATTTTAAAATGCATACACACACCACGATTTTAAAATACTGATACAAAATGCATTTGATTATTTATTTTGTGGGTTTGATTAACTACTATTAAATGAAACGGGTTGGTTTAGAGTTTATTGTTTATAAATTTAGAATATAGGGATTAGGGTTTAGTGTCTTAAGGTTTAGGCTTTAGGCTTAGGGCCTAGTTTATAGGGGTTAGGGTTTAGTGTCTTAAGGTTTAGGGTTTAGGCTTAGGGTCTAGTTTATAAAGATTTTAGGTTTAGTGTCTAGTGGTTTGGAGTTTAGACTTAACGACTAGTGTCAAATGCCTCCACAAAATATTGGAGGCATAATATTTTTAGTTTTTTCATTACCGAAAAGCTAGTGTCTGCTGAGGGTGTACTTTCAACAGATAAAGCATCCGGGCCACTCATATAGGCACAAATCTTGGTGTATTGCAAAGAAAGAAGTATTGTCCAAGGGCTCTCATTCCTGCAAGACTCATACACTCTAATGCACCCTAGATGCCCTCTTTTTTTTTATATATGCATTTTTAAATGTGAAGGCGTAGTTATAAGTGAATTTTTTTGTGTGAATTTTTGTTTTGTATCCCACTATGTTACTCGGTAGATAGTCGGTTATGTTTGTTTCCAAGTGAGGATATTTTCGTCTATTCCTGGTAAAGTTGGATAACAGGTGGTTAGTTCCATATTCTGGTCAAATTGGGGTATTAAATTCTAAACAAATTTAAGAGGAGTCTTAGGACTACTAAATATTTATAACTAACTCCTCTAGACTAATTTTCTGATTAATTATTTTCTTTTTTTCGCTAGAAAAGTCAGAAAGTGTTGGACTTTGACCCATCAAAAGGTGTCTGACTTGACCCATCGTCCTCAAGCTCTAGGATGAAGATACCCAGTAACCATTTGAAGTATACAAAACCACATCCACTTCACAAAACTTTTCAAAAACTCGTAAAGCATCTCCCATCTCTCCACACTTGGAATAAAACTCATTAAAAGTCAAACCCACAAACATATCAAACCCAATCTTTTTCTCACTCTTCACCAAAAACTATTAAGCGGCGATTTTTGGAAATCGGTTAATCGGAAATCATCCGATTAAGCGGCACAAATCACCCGATTTTTCAATCCCAGTCAGACCTCAAACTTTTTACCTGATCGGATCGGTGTAGTAGCGCATAGGCTTATGCGGCCATTAAACTGCACGGAGATACATACAACTGTAAATATTAGTGATATTTTAACGATATGTTTGATATTTTAAGATATATTGGGACATTTGGAGATATTTAGTGATATTTTGTTTAGATAACAATTTTATTTAATATTTATCGTTATATTTAAATAAATATAAATGATATATCGTGATATATCAATAAATATCTATAATATTTATAATATTTGTTGATATTTTAGATATATCAACAATATTTGCATATCAAACAATATAAAATATCTCCAAAAAAATTATATATTCACGATACATATCAAGAAATTTAGTATCGATAAACACCCATATCATGATATTTTGTACTATGTGAGTAAGTATAGTTTGAGTAGCTTTATTCGTTTACCAACCATGGGATTAAGCACCCTAAGAGCAAATTCAATGGGGTGTTATATGAGCTACTAAAAGCCATATAGCACTCAAATACCAAATGATCATTCCAATGGAGTTACTAGAAGGATCTTAAATTTGGCTGGTGTGATAAACTTAGCTAAAATTGTGACATTGTCTAGCAATTGTCATAATTAAGTTTTAGGAGATAAATGATACAATTTATATCGTCCATGTGTTAAATTTTGACGGATGGCAGAAATTGTTTCGTCTGCCCCATCTATTTCTAACTTATATTAACAACTAATGAACGAACAGCAGAAACTGTACTGTCCGTATGTTTTACCAGTTAGAAATTGAACCGACCCATTGGAACTGTTTTCAAAAGTATTGGCATGTCAAATTTGACTTTCCAACTAAAAGTGCCAAAAAAAAATGAGGTGGCACCTTTTTAGCAGTTGATTTTGGCAGTTTTCCATTGGACTTGCTCTAATAATGACAATTTTCCCCCTAATCATCTTGACAATACATGAACTCAAATACGATGGAGTTAGAACAATTTCAAATTTTAGAAAATTGAATGCTTTTCTTTCCATGTTAAATGGTTTTGTAATAAATAAAACAATGTTGGTATATTAGCCAACAATTGGCCTATTAGCTCAGTTGGTTAGAGCGTCGTGCTAATAACGCCAAGGTCGCAGGTTCGAGACCTGCATAGGCCAAATCACATTGCTTTCTGTGCTATAACTTGACCTGTATATAGTCAATTTTTTCCAAATGACCTATATTGATGTTTTGGGCGCACCATTGAATCATAATTTTTGTCGTATTTAGAGTTTTGGTACACCATTGGACTTAGCCTAACCTAATATAGGCCCCTGATTCAAATATTTTTTGGGTACTCATATTCTTTTCCAAGAGTATTTTAATACCTTTTAAATTAGTAAACCAATATAGAACTTGAGAAGTTTGTTGAAGCGTTCAGATTTTGCAAGGAATTTGGTTGAATCATTCAGGTATGGAGGTACATTTAACATTTTAACTTAGAGATTAAAAAAGAAAAAACGATAATATTTTGAAAGGGAATTTAAAATATGAATGTTTTATACTAGTTCAATTCAGCTTATTCAATGGTAAATTGGTAACAAGACTTCTTCCGTTCCAGAATGGCTTGCTTAAATATCTTGTGTCCTAGTTTTCCACCTATGTAAGAATTTCCAACAGCCAACACTATATTCAATTACATCCTGCTATAAAAGTGGGCACCGAGTTTGTCTTTCTATTTTACACCCTCATCACATAAACAATCACCAAATTCTGAAATTTTGTTAACTATTATTTTGCTTTTTTTTTTGGGTGATCTTGGACATACCCATAAAAATACTCCCGTACCACATAACTAACTCAGTTTTTGTCATACTCCAATAACCACTTCAATCCAATAATATCTTCCAAATTAATTTGAGATATTTCCAATAGGGGTAAAAAAAGAGAAAAAACAAAAAGACCGAGGGAGACTCATTCCAAAAGAAAACAACAAATAAAAAAAATTGAAAATTAATACTCTGGACCTTGAAGAATCTTTGTGCTACTACAACACACTACACAATAAGAGAATTTATAATAAAAGTAAAAGAATGCCCAAAAAACAAATTGTTTTTTTCCTATTCTAGAAGTTGCTTCAAATTTGATTTTTTTTTTCTTATTGCAATTACTTCTTCTTCATCATTGTAGAAGGGTTAGAGGAGTTTAGTAGAAATATATCAAATTGAAAATTTCTCAAGTGGAAAATGAGAAAGACAAATAGCTGCAATGAGAAAAAAATACATTAATGGCTGATGAGTGAGAGGAGGAGGAAGACTAAATTATACAATTTTATCTCTTTCTAATTTCTTTCGTAAAGGAGAAAAAAAATGACAGAAAAAAAGGAAAATAAGTGCGAAGGGTTTGTGTTTGCTGGAAGGATAAACATTTGTTTTGTTTTGTCTTTGATATACTTAATAAAAGAAAGGGTAATTTAGGAACCTAAATGTGTCTTAAACAATTTTATTTATTTATTTCAAAGTTGGGGTACGGGAGTGTTTTTATGGGTATATCCAAGATCACCCTAAATTAGTCGCGTGTTATTCTTAAATTATCTAACTGTTTAAGAACAATTTTCTTTTGTAGGCCTGTAGAATTGCAATTGTCCAGCAAATATGGCCAATAGTTTGTCAATGTTCTTTATTTGTTGGTAAACAAATTAGGCAAACAAATTACAGACAAGTCATTCTCCTTCGCTCACACAATGACACAAACAACACTTTACAGTAAACTTGCTTTTCAATCACAGAATTCGTGCATTATACTTGGTTTTCAGTGAGGTACTTGGCAATAGTTTCCGCAATCAATTCTAGAGCTTTGCTAGAAACTATTGAAGCATTGGCAGCAGTATCAACTTCATACTCTATGGTTGTTTTGATAATTGAGGACTTTGCATCCTTCTCTATGATCTCAAAGCGCACCCGGTACAAGCTGAAACCAAGCTCTAAGTATCCTCCTTCTACTACCTCTGCTTCTTTGAGGCGCTTCTCATTATCAACCTTCGTAAACATTTCTTTGTAAAATGTGAACCCAGGTGTTCCTATTAACAAAAAAAGGTATGACTTGTAATATAATTGAACATAAGCATAATTCTTGACTGATGATGACTGGTGATACTAACTCGGCATAAATGAGGAGTGCACATAAATGACAAAAAGGATGAAATGATGTTTAAGGTGTGATATCGATCAAATTATACCACAGCGAATGAAGTAAAATAGCTAGGTAACTTTGATTTTATCACTCATTTCAAATCATTTTTCATCACATCCAGGGCCGGCTCTGAACTTTGAGGGGCCCAAGGCGAGTTTCTTAAAATAAGTCTATATTATTGAGAAAAAAATAAGTCTTTACACAAGGGGACATAGGCCAATGTTTGAGTGGACTGGACTACATATAATTTGATTGGACTAAACAACCTTGAGTCATTTACATGTGGTCTAGTGGGTATAAAATTATATTTGGGGGCCCAAAATTTAACCAACAAGCTAGGGGCCCTAGGCGGCCGCCTAGTTGGCCTGCCCTCAGAGCCAGCCCTGATCACATCGTTAATATCCTTTCCCGTTTAAGCAAAATAGGTACGAATTACACCTTAAGCCATCATTTTGCAACCACATTTTTCATCGTCCTCAAAATAGATATAGCATCCCCATAAGAACTCTTATGCTAACGACGGGTTAAGACGCTGGATTGAACTAACAAATCATCGTCAGATGCGTCTGGCGCACACGATTCTGACCCATCAGTGAGACTCCATAACTGTTTGTAAGGCCGGTATATATTAATTTCGGTTAGTTGAAATAAATAGTTAAGCTAGAAAATGCTAATCTACTTAAATATATCTAATCAGATATCAATCAAAACGATACCGTACCTTAATGAATATATAGAATTAAGTCAACCAGAAATGAAACAACCTCAATCCACTTTTAAGTTTGTCCATAACATTTCCATCCCAATTAAGACGTGTAGCAGTTATAAATAAAACAAAAATGACATAACAACTTTATTGGATTTGAATTGAAAAAAAAATGCCTATAAAGTCTATCCAACTTTGTAGGAATCACGACTATATATATTCCAAACCAGCGAAAAAAGGCTCCATGCATATATACAAAATCATCATGTACCTAAATTTGTTTACCAACAGTTATAAATCAAAGCATACCTTGTGGAAATACGACCTTTAGAATTGTTCCAACCCCTCCATCACCTTCAACGAGTTCAACCTTTTCAATAACATTAGGAAGTAATTCACAAACAAGCTTTCCAAGTTTAAGACCTCCATAAACATCCCAGACCTCACTAGCAGGCACACTTACTTCCAGTTCATGTTCAAGTTGTCCCTCCATTGATCCTCACTATTCTTTCGTCAAGACCAACCAAAGTTTTACCCTTTTGAAATTGCCGTAATGGATCTCTTGACTTAAGATGCTGTTTGGCTATAATATATATAAGTCAAGCAAATTAAATGATTGTGACATAAACGATTGATCAACCTTATCGCATCATATCCTTAATTATTATATGCTGAAATTAGTAGAGACCCCAGAATGCAAAGATTCCAATCATAAGAAAACAAATACAAGTTTTGATTTATAATGCATGTTACTGCAATATGAACAAAACCGCCACATGTTGTCACATGCATAATTAAGGGTAAATTCCCAAACAAGACACGATAATGTCATTTTTTTCCTAATTAGATCCATGGTCATCAAGACCACACTGCAATTCATCAGCAATTTGTGGATTTCAGCAACTTTTTGCAATAAGTTGTTGATAATTCTCGAGCTGAGAACAAATTGACATTATCGTGCCTTGTGTAGAGGCAGTATTTGTTCGACCGAACTCGTTTATGTCGAGCTACCTATGTATCGAGTTTTTTAGTGAACTCGAATTAAGTCAGATGTAGTTCGAGCTTTTGATTAATTGGTTGAATATTGGAGGGGAGATGGAGATAGATGATCGAGAAGATGAAGAATTGGTCTCCCCTAAGAATGGAGATCGAAGACGCCTCCTTTTATAGGCGTAGATCCCCCTTTTGCACTGTCTTGATGTTTATTTATTTATTTCAAAGTTGGGGTACGGAAGTGTTTTTATGGGTATGTCCAAGATCACCCTTTTTTTTATGTGAATGAATCCAGTTATTATATGAATTTTATAAAAAAAATTAATTGTCAATCTGATCTCTCAAAGACTATATATATGTTAGCCAATAATGAATGGCCCCATAATTAATAACTCAACGCTCAAATTTTCCACATTAAAATTAATATATTTTGGATTTCCATCACTAAAAATTCACCAATCCCTTGGTAGTCAACTATTAATTGGTAGTAAATAAAATAGTGTGGTTGCCAATTCATTGGTAGTCTATTACCAATGGCAAAGAAGTAGAGTTATCGAGTTTCATATTTTCTTTCAAATTGCCAAAAAAAGTAGAGTTAGGTTAACCAATTTTTGAAATGTACTTTTGCATGATACTTGATTAGATTAACATTTTAGGATAGGATAGTACATATCTCGTTCGACGAAATATCGGAACATTTCGTTCTATTCTCTAGAACACAAAGTGGAGAAGAAAAAAAGAGGATGTTCTTCAATCTTTGAGTGTCGAAAAAGTTTTATATATTTCGAATACACAATCTAATAATAATAATATAATCCCCACTTTACCCTCCCTCTTTCTCTCCCATGGGGATTTCCTTGAGTAGAAGAAGACCCAACAACCATCACCATCCTCAAAACCCATCTTCTCAACTCAGTTCATCATACCCTACTGACCAACCATCTTCTTCTTCTTCAACTCCAAACTATGTTTTTGCAGCAAATGCTCCTTATTCCTATTCACACCCACCTCAAAACTCTTATCCACACCCACCTGCACCACCACTACCTCCACAATATTATCAGTATAACACTTGTGGGGTTGGTATGAACAACAGGTTGAATTTTTATCCACCATCTTATTACTATGGCTCTCAAAATAATAATAATAATGGGTGGCATGGAATTAGACCACCACCTATGGTTTCGCAAACCCCGGTTGTGCCGGTGCCTTATGTGGATCATCAGATGGCGAAAAAGATTAGGAATGATGTGAATGTGCACAAGGATACTATTAAGATTGAAGCTGATGAGGAGAATATGGAGGGGCTTTTGGTTTCTTTGACTTTGGATGCTTTGGTTGATGGCAGGTATTTGGTCTTTACTACTTTTCCATTATTGATAATTTTTGAGTTTTAGTTTAAATTATTTCATTTCCTATTGTGCTTTTAATGTTTAGCGTGTTTAGTAGTGTGATGGTGAGCATAATATTTATCAGTGGTCTTTAGGAATATATTACTTCATATAAGAGATGTGGACATGAACATAATAAGCATTCTAATGTGAAGAGTGAAACTCATTGTATTGGTAACTGAATTACTTTGTGTCTGCGTTTCAATGTGACATTATTTAGCGGAGGAGAGAGAGAGAGAGAGATGAATCAACCATGCATTTTGATATCTATGTGTGTTCATTCAAGTTTTTATTGATTTCAGTTTCAGTTGAAAGTTACCGAGAAAGGGAACCTATTATATTAAAATGGTTGAAAGTCAATCAAGAATGGTTAGGTTTATCGTTTAATAAGTATTTTGTTTCCATGGCTTTGTTATGGATAGAGCCATATAGGTAGACCTTGATATGAGTACCACTCCTGCTGATGTGAAGTGTTAGTCAGATGGGTATCTATTGATGCTGCAGTTTAAATTCCTCATTTCATACACTTGGCAGCTGATTCGAATAGCTGCCCAAGAAGAGTAAAATTGCACTGTGATTGACGTTATTAGGTGGTCATAAACTTGGTTTGAGTTTACGGAAGGTTCCTGTCTTTGAGGCTATCTCCAACAAGTCTGTTTTATATCAGTTCATGTCTGATAATTTATAAGGAACCTCATAAATGCATGGAATGAAACAATTCAGTCCTTCCATTTGTTTTTCCAGAATTAGTGGTTTATAGAGTTATGCTTTGGACTGTTTAAACTTATTAATAGTTCGACTAATGATCCATTGACAAGAATAAAAAGTGAAGCAATTGAAATTTCAAATTCAATCCTAACTCTCCACTTTCACAAGGGTCTTCTTTCCCAAATTTAGATAAAGAAGACTTACATTATGTGATTGTGAAGTTGCACGATGTTGATATTACTGGTTACTCTCTCTTTTTCTTCGACCTAGAGTGAATGAATTCAAATGATGAGATTACCCCATCGACAAGGCCTTCTTATTGCAAAGGCACTTGAACATTTGATAGCAATATAACATTCGGTACCTCTTTTAGTCTATTTGCAAGTTATTGAATTGTCACGCAACCAACTTCCTCAGCAAGTGCTTTCGCCGCCTCCCACCCTGAAGACTTCTAGGCAATGTTGATCTTCAAACAGAAAAACAGACTCAAAGCAACACAAAATGCTCTTACAAGTATAAGTTGGGTTGAACACAATTCTGTTATGCGCGTTAGTAGCTCTAGCAAATTATCTTACTGAACATCTGAACCATTTGAATGATGGGTCTGATAATCTCATAATCTCGTAATCTCATGATTGATGATTCAGTATAAATTGTGAAGGTTTTCGTAATATCGTGGCTTTCAAGGGTTTACTCTTCGAATGGTTAATCACTTGTCGAGCTTAGTCCCATTTGCTGTAATGTGGTGTTATTTGGCTTGAGAAGAACAAGTGACATTTTAAGGCAAGTGATAAAGCTTAGCAAATCATCCTATCAATAGACGGCCTTCCTTTATTTTGTCCAAGTTGCGGGTGGAGTTACCTGATATTTCTTTTAGTTACTGGTTCTTGTGACACATTGACGATTATGTTATATCACAATGGATATTCAGTACTATTGTTTTGCTTGATACTTTGCAGGTTGAAAAGATATGCACAACCTAGAAGTTTTATATGTGGGGCTTGGACTACTATGTGTTATTGTTATGTGTTATGACCATCCGTAGGCTCACTAGCTACTGTTTGCTCTTGTAGTCAGTTTCTTATATATATTTGCTTGCACTCTTCCAACTTTGAGTTTACGTAAGCTGGTATTTTAGCCTTCTTTTCTTTTAAAGTTAATGGCGTCTATCATACTCCAGAAGTGCCTTGACATGTTTAAAAGTTGTAATTTGCAGTGAGAAAAGGCTTTAAACAGCTATTTTTGGTACCCATGTATATCCAGTGCAAAATAAGTTTTTAAAGGAAGTTATAGAGGTGGTCGGATTTTATGGTTTCCAAACTGTCGAGTTTACCTAAACACAGCCTATTTTTATTCGTATTTTCCACTAGGATGACTAGGCACTGCATAATTTCTTATTCCAGCTAGTTTACTAGTTATTGTTTGTTTTCTCTAGGAGTTGTTCTTTTTAGTAGATCACATGCAGCATGTTGACCAGCGAATCTGCCAACGACCTGATGAATATAACGACCACGTATGTGTTAGTGTTACAGAATAGAATTTGGGGGGTCATCTATGACCTACAGCTGAAGCTCCAAAATATTCAACTCCATACTGTGTGACTTAAGGGTTGTAAAGGCTCCCCTCATTCCTTATTTATAAATTGCATTAGACTGAGCTTTTCACAGTTTCTAATAAAAAAAAAGACAAACCCAGGTATAAACTTGTCCCAATGACAGTGAGAACATGGTTCATCTTGTAAATAGAAAATTATATAAGTCTTATTGATTTCTAAGCTTTCCTTCATGTTTTGTGCTTGTGTGTGCAAAGGAATTCTTGTTTTTGTATTTTGGAGAAAAATGGCAGATGATTATTACCAAATATCAATAAAAAGAGAAGAAAAATTGAGTAGACCCTTTAGTTGGTTGGGTAAAACTGGATAATTATCTGGTCTTCAATTAATTCTATAAATAACTGGGGACGACCATAAGAAATTTTTGGAGATTGGTAAGGCTGAAGACAGGTACCATAGTAAGGTGTTGACATTGTCGACATGTGGCACAATTTATGTTAGAACTTAGAATATGTAGCTTGTCTAGTCCTATATTCGTTCTTCTAATATCAGTGTCTTGCCAATTGCATCTGATCCCATGAATTGATAACGCTGGATTGCCGAACTTCCCCCCGGGAGACTGTGTTATATTCTCTCAACCATTTTCTAATGCTGGTGTCAACATTCTGTATGAAAGTTAGTTGGGGTAGGAAGTAGGAATACGGTGATTAATCTAGAAACTGCAGGTGTGCCCTACGGTACCTGGCTATTCATATTTAGGCTCTACCCATTTTAAACTTGCACTTGGTGGTCTTGTATCCTCCTATCTGGTTGTCACTAAGCTGTCTAAGCGTAACGGAATCTACATTTGACCTCTTGACCTGGAATTTAGTTTGCATCACAATTTTGTTGATGACTGTATACGTCATTGTTTATTTCTTAGGAAGCCTTTTATGGATTGGTGGGTTGGTCTATTTATGATGATACTTTTATTTGTTTAAATGACAGCATCACCATAATCTATTTTGCAAAGGAAGGGGTTGACTGTAGTTTTACGCCGCTGTATCCTGACGCCCGTATGTTAGTAAGAGTTCCTTTCCAGAAAGGATTGGGCCAAAAGTTTCGTCAGCCTTCAGGAACTGGTGTTGACCTTGGCTTCTTTGAGTTGGATGATCTCTCAAAACCATCTCCAGGGGAAGATGTATTCCCACTTGTGATTCTAGCTGAAGCATGCTTACCACTTCCGCTGTCTGATGAACAATTTGATCATCCTCGACCTGCTACATCTAATGCACAGATTACTCAAGCCATCATAGAGAAGAACAGTGCAGGCGCATTCCAGGCGAAAGTAATCAAGCAGATTTTGTGGGTTGATGGGGTACGCTACGAGCTTCGTGAAATATATGGAATTGGAAAATCTTCAGAAACAAGCTTTGACGACAGTGACCCAGGAAAGGAATGTGTGATTTGCATGTCTGAACCAAAGGACACAGCTGTGTTGCCTTGTCGACATATGGTAAGAGCTCCTAAATAACACCCCCTCTTTATTTGGGTGACCAATATAAGCAATAGCTAGTAGGTATGTATCGGTGCTTTGGTGTGCATGCCAAGATGCGACTCACCATTTACTGGGTCTCACCAGTAAGTAAATCTACACAAGAAATTACTCCGAGTGAAGGACACTTACACTCCAAACTTTAACAACCAATGGATGCTTACAGAAAATGAGAACAGTAGTTTTAGAAAGAGACCATTTCATAGGTTCTCATATTTTGCGCACCTTTTTGAGCTTTTGATTGGAGCTGAGAATAACAAAGAAAGAAGGTTCCCCCCCCCACCACCACCACCACCACCTCTTTTTTTTTTATTCTCTCCCCTCTGATTTGACTCGAGAGGCTCTGCTGGGTGCAGAGCATCTACGAACTATATTTAAAGAAATTGTTCAAGGGGAGGATTTGTTTGTGCTCAAAAGGAAGCCCACCGATAGATCAGATCACAATGGTGGTAAAATTTCTTCTTTTTTTCGAATAAGGTGGTGGGGTTGGGCAGACCCAACCTGCATTCACTTAAATTAAGCTCTTACATATATTCTACCTTCTTAATCGTCCCTTACGATATCACCAAGTCTAGCACTTATTTGGAGGACTATAGAACATAAATTGTGTTTCATTAGCACTTGGAATAGATGCCAAGTGATCGGCTACTCTATTCTCTTAAAAAAAAAAAAAAAAACACACAAAAAACAAAAAACTGGAGACACCTCTAATAGAAGCTAGAATGTTGTTGCAATACCAAGGTTCCTTCTCGATCCCATTGATTTTAACAGCTCTAAGGGAACGGTGGCAAAGTTTTGTTCAACCTTTTTTCTGAAAAAATAATCGAGAATTACCTTATTTGTGAAAATGGATAAGATATTCGTATGGATTTTCGCACCATCGTATCGTATTACCCCAGAAAATATTAACCTCAAGGAAAAATTGCTCCAATAGAATATTTGTATTTACACTTGTGCTCTTTTCGAAACATGCAATGAAATCACTGACGTTTCTTGATATATTGGATAATATCATGAGAAATAGTTGTTAGTTCTTTCCAAACACCGGCCTCCTTTTTAGTTTGATGTTATTCTGGTTTTTGTTTGTAATTATATAATTTGAAATTATGGCCATCATTTTACTTAATATTTGAGATGTTTTAGGCAGTTGTATCATTAACCTCTTTATCTAAGCTGTTCTGACTGTTATTAGTTGCTCTGGTTTTAATGGTTGTATTGGTTTTCTCAGTGTATGTGCAGTGAGTGTGCAAAAGAATTGAGGCTTCAGACGAACAAGTGTCCTATATGTCGTCAGCCAATCGAGGAACTTATAGAGATAAGAGTGAATAAAGTTGATCAGTGAGACACCTTTTTCTTCATCTGGGCCGCGCTTTGTGTTTTTATGGTTTCTTGTGCTCGTGTATGTTATACAGACACATTCCTATATTTGGAGTGAATATATTGTCATTTTTAGAGTGTGTACTGACTTGGGAAGAAAAATGTGTATCTTATGTTCCAGTCGTGGAATTAACTCTGAGTGTATATACACCATACTAAGGAAATCTTTTGTCAGAATAATTGTTCTTCACATCTCCATTTTGCTGTCTTTGCTTTTGTACTGTGTACTAGTGCCCCAACTGTAATCAGTAAATTTGACTGCAAAATTTATTACCCCGTTCTGAAGCTTGAACTCTGAAGGAACAAACTTTGCAGGAGCTCCTTGTGATATAGGTTGGTGTAGTTAATCTATGGAAATCGGGACCATTGCTAAGATACCAATTTTTATAGCATATTCACAAATCTGTTAGCAGGTAAAACAAGCCTCTGATTCTCTTAACTTTGTTTAGTAAATTACTCTTTACATTCTCGAACTTCAGAACATAACTTCAAAGGCATATATAAAATAGCTAGATCTGGTCTTAATCCAAATAAAATAGTAAACTAGGTCCATTAAATCATAGATATTTGTTGGCCGCAGTGATTGTGTACCAGTTATAGAAAGAAGAGCCGGGGCTCTTTTCTTTTTCCTTTTCTATTGGGTCTAGTTCATACTCGGTACTCCTCAGTCCTCTCTTCCGTTTCTTTTGAAATTAAATTGACTGCTCTTTTTATTCTTTTGTTGCAATTTTGCAAATAGCGTTCTGGAAAAAGAAATAGTCAAAAGCAAGGAACTCAGTAGTATTAAAGTAAACAGCTGATGGTGTTTTTGTTGGGATTGCGAAAAAGGTTTTTCCTCTTGATAGTGAAACGAAGGAAGGAATGTTTGCTCATGAAGTTAACAGTAGAAATAAGGGGGGTGACCAGAGTATCTCTAAAAGACTTCGCTGGGGATTGTTCTTTGTAAAAAGAATAGGAGACAAAAGTAACTTATTTCATATATTCACTTTCAGTTGTGTTAAGTTGAAGAAAAAGGAGAATCTATCATCAGATTCATCACTGTCAGTGGATATTGATGAATTAGATGGTCCCAAAAATCTTTGGTAGATGAAGAATGAAGTTTCCTGTTGTCTGTGTTAATTAGACACCTAAAACATAAAAATATACAAAATGTTTGGTCAGCTGAATGACGATTCTTGCTCTTTCATTCAGTTCACTCTAAATGCCTATCTTTCTGATGAGTTTAGTTTCTCCTTTCTTTGAAAACTTGCAACTGGTATAACTATCTAACTGAGAGAGAGCACAAAATCATCTCAATCTACAATTCTACATTCATTAATCTTTTTAGCCATGGTAATACTTGAGAAATGCTTTTTGCACACTGCCACAGCGGTAACATATGAAATATTGGCCAGATCATGAATGGGACATGTCGATTTGATAGTAAATTTGCTGATCCTTGGTCACTGTACAGTAATGAGTTTTGTTTCAGTCTAACATTTGCATACCTTTTTATGTAATCTACTTTCTCACTGCACCGAAGAAGACTAGACCATGGATCTTTCTGGTCTCAATTCATCTTTCAGTGTTCCTACATTTGAACTTTTTCCCGACAGCATCAGTTAGTTTCTTACTGCTCAGTAAACCTCAGCTTTGAATTTTCAAACCTAATTAAGTCTAGCATTGTTTTCCCACTCCTCGGATTACACCATTATTAAACCTCTAATGACAGATAAAATAAAGACTTACTACATACGTACTAGTTTATGCGCGCCTGATGTTGAATCCTCATAGACGTCGGGGACCAACCAATACAAAATGCATTGTTTCTGAGGAGAAAAAACAAACACACAAAAACAAATGGGAGAAATTCATTGCTTCAAATTCATTGAAATGAAAATGCTAATTCAGGGACTCATGTATACTAGTTTGGATATTTAGCTCAGTTCATTTTGCTGACCAACAGAAGCAGTTGATGAACAAAACAAGCTGCATGACTGGTTATGTCAGCACTCTTAGTGGAAGGAAATGCCTGCTACTTCTGACAAAACGTAATAATCACTCTTCATCGGATGCTCAATGCAATGAGTTCTTGACAGCATTGGATGGTCCTAGAGGTTGGTGTGATGTGATAAATGAGCGGGACGGATCTGGACTTGGGGACCACGTCACAACTATTAGCCAAACTGCTAAGATGCCAAAACAATTCAATGGGAATGAACAAAATTCAATACGCTTACAGTAGTGAAGTACAAATTGTTACTCGACTTACTTTTGCAAATGTCATTTTCATTATATGGTGAACTTGTTTCTTGCTATGCCGCAGTTCATTTGTTCAAATATCTGGTTACATTTTCTTTTTATACTTGGGCAAAAGTAAAGAAAGGTACTTTTAATCTTTTATTACCAAGTTTCATGTTTTCTTAGTTACCACTTCTTAGATCTTAGTATATCTGTTTCACATACCGACAGCTCCATTTTGAAACCTAACTACTTAATAATTAGGAGCATTCGTTAAAGCAGATTGAAACCTTCATGGGCGTGCTTGAACATAATCCGACATCTGAGTTGTAGCCATACCATTACCATATATATATATATATATATATATATATATATATATATATATATATATATATATATATATATATATATATATAGTGATTTGGAAGACCACTTCCCTGTTACTGATAAATTAGAGAGAGAGATTTAAGAATATTTACTTGATTGATTTCTAATGAGATTACAATGGTTTATATAGAGATTACAAGTTCTTAAAATAGGAACAAACACAAACGGTGCAAGTTTGTACAAACACAAACAATGGATTTCTAAACAGGATGTGAGGCGTGGGCGCACTCTAATTGTACTTGAATAGAGCGCATGCGCGCTCTGCACTCTGACATGCAGAACAACTTTTAATACTCCCCCTCAAGTTGGAGAGTGAATGCCAAGAACTCCCAACTTACGAATTAATCTAAAAAATGTGTCATTGTCGAGAGGTTTAGTGAAGGCATCAGCCACCTGATCTGAGGATGGAACAAACGTAGGAGATAGTAACTTGGTCTGTATCTTGTCGCGTAAGAAGTGACAGTCCAATTTGATGTGCTTCGTTTATATATTCATGAAAAACTGGATTTTGAGAGAGATGGAGGGCGACTTGATTGTCACAGTAACATGTTCATTGGAGAAGGATGAGAGATGTCTAAGTCATGCAGAAAATACTTCAACCATTGAAGTTCACACACAAGGATAGCCATGGAACGATATTCGGCTTCAGCAGAAGAATGGGATACAATGCTCTGTTTCTTTGTTTTCCAGGATATAGGGCTAAAACTAATAAAAGTGCAATAACCACTAGTAGAATGACGAGTGACAGAGCAGCCAGCCCAATCAGAGTCACAGAAACCAGAGATGTGTAAAGAACTATTAGCGGATAAGATAATCCCTTTGTTGATCGAACCTTTAAGGTAGCGAGCATACGATGATCATCATCTAGATGTGGAGTTTGTGAGGACTGCATAAAATGGCTGAGATAATTAACAGAATAAGTGATATTTGAACGTGTAACTGTGAGATATAAGAGACACCCAATCAAGCGACGATAGACAGTAGGATCTTGAAGTAATGTGCCATCATCGGTATGGAGGTTGATGCTTTGTTCCATAGGAAACTCAGAAATATGACCACCAGTGGTATCATAATCAAACAGAATATCCAAAAGACATTTGCGCTGTGTAAGAAATAATCCTTCTTTGAAACGAGCCACCTCAATACCCAAGAAATATTTTAGACGTCCCAAGTCCTTGATATAGAATTTTGCTTCTAAAAAATGCTTATAGTTCTGAATGAGAGATGGATTGTTGCCTATAATCAGAATGTCATCCACATAAACAAGAACAAATGTAGAATTAGAACCACAAATATTAGTAAATAGAGAATAATTAGACTTAGACTGAGTGAAGCCGGCAGTGATAATAGTGGTAGATAGTTTGGCAAACCATTGCCGAGAAGCCTGCTTGAATCCATATAAGGACTTATTGAGGCGGCAAATCCTGTGCTCCCCCTGTTTGGCGAATCCAAGAGGTAAGGTCATATAGATAGTTTCATCCAAATTGCCTTGGAGAAAGGCATTGTGGACATCCAACTGATGAAGGGACCAATGTCTGATAGTAGCAATGGAGAGAAGTAATCGAACAATGACTAATTTAGCAATGAGTGCAAAAGTGTCATGATAGTTTTGGCCTTCAATCTGATTGTAACCCTTGGCAACAAGACAAGTTTTGTAACGTTCAATAGAACCATTTGAATGATATTTAATCTTAAAAACCCATTTACAACCAATATGCATATGATGAGAAGATAACGGAACAAAAGTCCATGTATTATTCTGTTCCAAATTAAAGCTACAATTTCAGCAACCATAGCAGCTCTCCATTCTGGAATTTTGACTGCTTGAGAAAAAGATGTAGGAACAACTGAAGAATACACTTTAGACAAAAAAACTTTATGACAAGTAGAAAAATTAGTGTCAAAAACATAAAAATCCATTGGATATGGAGTGGAAGACCGTGTTACCTTAGAGTCCGATTGGATGAGGTTGGCTAAACAAGGGACTGTAGGTGCCTTGGTGAGAGTAGGACAATGATAATCTTTGATGATAATTGGTGGGGGGTTTCACACTCTAGTAGATCAAGGTGAGGTAGGAGGGTTGGGGTGTGGTGGCTGAGGGAGTTCCAAAATTGCGGTGGTGAGGAGTTCCAAAGTTCCAAGATTGTCGAGAGAGAGAGTCTTGGCCTCGAGATGGAAGATTGTCGAGGGAGGCGCTGGCGCTTTCGATTTATCTTTGGATCGTGGGGGTGCGCTCCGCTTCCACCGGAATTACAGGAGAGGATTGAATGTCGAAAGTTTCATTATCTGGGATGGATAAGGGATAAACTGGCAGATGTGATGGTGGGGAAAAGAAATGTTGATAGGGGAATACATTCTCATGGAAAATCACGTCACGGGAAATATAAATTATAAATGTGATAGCCTTTCTAAGTATAAATATAACCAATGAAGATGTCAGGTTTCCCGCAGTGATCAAACTTATTTTTAATGGAAATGTTGTGAGCAAAACATAAACAACCAAAAACATGAAGATGGGCAAGAGTGGGAGGTGTTGTAAACAAAAGTTCATGAGGTGATTGGCCATTTAACAAGGTGCTAAGAATTTTGTTAATGAGATAGCCTCAGTGAGAATGCATTCACCCCAGAAGGATAATGGGAGATGAGTTTGAAAACGTAATGGTTGTGCAACGTTGAGTAAGTGACGATGTTTTCTTTCAACAACAGCGTTTTGTTGGGGAGTAGCAACGCAACTACGTTGGTGGATAATCCCATATTTGGAAAAAAAATTGTTGCATGTTATGGGATATAAATTCGGATCCATTATTGGATCGAAGGACTTGGATTTCATGAAAATGGTCATCAATGTTGTTGTGACCAGAGATGAGTGAATGTATTGTATAATGAAATTGAGTATGAACCATGGCAAAAAAGAATTGTAAATGCATGGTAGTTTCAGATTTGACAGTCATAAGATAAATCCATATAGCACGACTAAAATCATTGACAATAGTTAACAAAAAACGAGCATTGGAATAGGATGGTAAATGAAAAGGACCCCAAATGTCACAATGAATTATTTGGAAATGTCTAATAGTTTTTATTGAACTATGAGAAAAAGATAAACGTGTTTGCTTATCTTGCGGATATACATTGCAAATAGCATTATTGGAACTAGAAATGAAAAGAAGCTGCTTAGCTAAAATCTGTAAAGGCGTGGAAGAGAGATGTTCTAAGCGATAATGCTATAAATTATTGGTGGTGGAGTTGTGGGATGAGCAAACGGAAGCTAGTTGGAGATGGTAGAGTCCCCAATTAAGCCATCTCAATCCAATCTTCATCTTCGATAACTGGTCCCGAAAAAGACAAGAATCATTAGTAAACGTGACAGAGATTGGATGAGATTTGACTAGTTCACTAATGGAAAACAAGTTAAAATGAAAAATGGGAACAAATAGAATGTTATCAAGACGCAATAGAAGAGAGAGAATAACACTACCAACATGAATAATTAAATGGTCTGTTCCATTCAGAAGTTTAAGAGTAGAATGTGTTAAACAAGTATAATAATGAGAAAACAGATGTAATGATGAACATACATGATTAGTAGCACTAGAGTTTATGATCCATATGAATTTAGAAAAACTCGAGAGAGATACCTGTCAGGTTTGCTTGTGAAGTGGTACTACTTGAATCAAGCAAACTGAGAAGTTGGTTGTATTGTTTTGTGGAGAAAATAGGAGAATTGGAGTCTGTAGCAACCGAATTGGCTTGAGCATGCTGTGGGGGGGATAACCGTGCAGTTTGTAACATGTACCAATATGATGTCCAATGCGGTTATAGTAATTGCAGAATGGACAAGCGCGGGTGGGCTCTGGTTGCCCTATATCTGAGGGCGCGCGTGCTCGAGGCTGTTGTGAACCAGTGTTGTGCTGCGGAGGTTTAGACGGGCCTGATTTCGAAGAAGAAGCCCAGTTGATCTTTTGAAAGTGGGTACTCAGGGCAGCAACATCTGGAGCAGAAGGAAGAGAGAGTGCATGAATCTCTTGTTGCTTCTCTTCTTGTCTGATTAAAGAATAAATTTTGGATATACGAGGAAAATGATCCATTAAGAGAATTTGACTATGAATGGATTGAAAATGAGCATATAGGCCTTGCATGAATTTCATATAACGATCGTCTTCAATCTCTTTGACAAAAATAGATGCATGACCACAAATACAAGCAGACATTATAGACAAAGAACTTAATTCATCCCATAAAGATTTAAGCAAAGTGAAGTAAACAGATACCGGACGATTGTCTTGTTTGAGAAAAGTGACGGAATCCTTCAGTTGAAAGACCTTAGGTGCATTAGTTTGTGAAAAGCGGTCACCTAGATCTTTCTAGATTTCGGATGCAGAGTCGGCATAGAGGATGCTTCCACGGATATCTGGAGTAATAGAATTGAGAATCCATGAAGCAACCACTTGGATTTTTCTTTGGGACTAGTGGGAGGGGTGACAGAGCCATCGACAAAACCAAACTTATTCTTTGCTTGAAGGGCTCTAGAGATGATAGATCGTAACCAAGTCGGATAATTGTCACCGGATAGAGACAAGAATAGCCGTGGGACTATCTGAGTGGTGTACAAAGAAAGGATCATCGGAACTTGGAGGAGAGTCATTATTGGTGTTTGAGGCATCGCCCATTGAGAATTGAGAGGAGGCGGAAGCTTAGAGTGGTTAGGGTTAGGGTTTTGATCGAAATTAGGCTGATACCATGATAAATTAGAAAGAGAGATTTGAGAATATTTACTTGATTGATTTCTAATGAGATTACAATGGTTTATATAGAGATTACAAATTCCTAAAATAGGAACAAACACAAACGGTGCGAGTCTGTACAAACACAAACGGTGGATTTCTAAACAGGATGCGAGGTGCAGGCACGCTCCAATTGTATTTGAATAGAGCGCGTGCGCGGTGTTCACTCTGACATGCAGAACAACTTCTAATAGTTACCGATACTATTATATTTTGGAGGGTGTGTATGCAAAATCCACTATATTTACGACATATTTTGTGGAAACCTGCTCCCCTGTAGCATATTAGTTATGACCTACACTTTCATGCGTTATAATCACCCTCTTTATATGCACAAGACTCTCCCTTTCCCTATTCTTTTTATGTTCTTTGCTTTTTTTTTCTTTTGCCGATATCATTTCATTCTATATGTTACTTTTTCCTTAGGTAAAGAAACCGTTAACATGATATAAAGCAGCTATATATGAATTACAAAAAGAAGACTGCGAAGACTGCTACCGAAAAATATCTTCACTATATTTTGGTTTATAGGGGAAAAAAGTTACTATAGATTATGTTTTGGTTTGTCGATTCTTACAGAGGAAAGATGTTTGCAATGTAGGTTATACAAAATATTAGTTCATTTAGCATTTTAACGGTGGTATCTTCAAATAATGTTACTAAAAGTCTGATCTGAGTTACTACTGACTCTTTCTTTTACTCTCATTATTTCTTTTTCCCATGACTTCAAATTTCAAACCATTGTTTTGAGATTGCTTAGGAACTTACGCCTGGATCGGAGTAGAATCTGAACTGCTAAAATATAACCTCTACCAACTGGCCTAAATATATTAGAGGAGTAGATAGTCTTTGTTGGTAAAGTACAAGGAGTAGAGAAAATCCTAACTATTATTGCTACAAGCCTAATTTATTATTAAGCACAATTGCTACAAGCCAATATCGAATTGAATGTGCTTCCACTGCCTACGGATTTACAAGCATTGTTGGACTTGCATTTAACACATCCAACCATCCAACTAGTCACTGAAGCACATGATGTTTTCAATAACAGATAGAGCATATTTTAAGATTCTTGCATGTGGTTGTTCATGTTACTTACACACATATGGTCCTTTTAATTATGGATGGGCATCTGATCTTTCTACTCCATAGTCAAATGAAATGATCTTACGTGAATTCTGAACGAATGTAGTATGTAGTAAAAGAATGTTCAGTCTTCAAGATCAACTCAAGTAAAATGTTAGGTTCTCTGTTTAAACTCTAGAGAGCTGAATTTGAGGGCTTGGTTCAAATAATGGAACTACACAACTAGTTGTGCGCTAATAACAGGAATGTGTTTTTCCCCTGTTCCTACAAGTGCTTGAATTGTCGGGAAAGTATCACATTATCGGAAAAAAAAGTCGGGAAAGTATCTTCATTTGTTTCTAATTTGTTCACTTTATATAATAATGCTACCATGGAAATACTTTTCTAGCAGAGAGAAATCAACCTTACCAGTGATTCATAGGGAAGGAACGGTTATGGCTATGCACTAATGCAGCTTCAGCCATATATATTGTGACTGCACGCATTTTGCTTCATGGATTCAGTTAGGGCTTGTGTGACATATAAATACGGAGCAGTTCACCAGTTTTTTTTTATTGGTAAGTCTATTTTAAATGAGATTAGTAACTCTTTGATACTGGGGGTTCGAGCCCGGACCTCTGGTATCATCACCCAAAAGTATTTGCCGACCTTGCTAGTCGGCACCTGCAATTCGCCAGTTCCTATTGTGAAACGTTTTTACTGCATTGAAGTATTGAACTCGAGGATGCCTCAAAATAATTGTATTATCTTTGTATTTAAGGAGTAACGATCACTTTTAGTCTTTTATCAGTTGATTACTGAAACAGGATTTACATTTTGGTCAAAATAGTGTGAACATTGTCAAGAGAGTGTGAACATTCTACGTTCAGCAAACCGATTAGTACATGACTACTTCTATGTGTGATACTGCGATGCCACAAAATGTATAGGATTACTTCGCATTCAAGAGCTTAAACAAAAAACTGAAGTACACCCTTAAATTTAATTTGATTACTTTGTATGATCTGAGTCTAGTGTTTACACAACCACAACATAAGAAATCAACTTCATCCACCCTAAATGTCACTCTTGAACAACCATGTGGTTCTACAGGTGAAACATCAGCCTTAGATAGTAAGGTATACTTTGTGGCTGTCAGTTCCGTTGGGGGCTATATTTACAAAAGATACAAATCGATATTATTCTCCCTCTTTTGTACCATTTCCAATGCCAGTATATTGTCTTTTTTACTTTAAACTTATTTGTAAAAAAACATACAACCTTCTTGGTATAAAGTCTAAAACCTGCAGAAACAAATCTATTTGTGTGACCTAATGGGCAATAAAGCTTTATGTAGGGTGTTTTCATAGGGTTTAAGGACTTTTGCTACCACTCGTGCATCTTTTTCAGGCAAAGGACCTCCCAAAGGGCAAAAAGAAGATACAAGGACAACAATTTCTTCAAGGTTAGGCTTTTAAGAACAACATCAATAATTAGATTAGCAAAGCATGGTTCAAACTTAGAAAAATATAATAATAATATTTCTAGTACTTTTATTAGCTTTAAGGGATTAGAGTTTATTGCTTTGCTAATAACTACAAATAAGCTAATAAAGTGTAAACTAAGTTAACATTAGACTAACTAATTATGAACTTGTTTTAGTTAAATGAAATTACAGACTAGTGAATATAATCGATTGGTGAGTTGATAGGTCTAAAGATTCCCTTTCATGAGGTTAACATTTAAGGGGCAGACAAGTTCTGAAGCAAATTTTAATCCTCTTTTTATGCATATAGGCTACTGCCTCAGGTAATGCACATAGCTGCCTAGATCGAAAAAATTGAGCATCTAGGGTTGCTAGTAAGTAAAATACGTACAGTTATAGTAGGTGTTTGATGCAAACGTTAAATATGAAGCTAGATCATAACAGTGCTGAGTATGTCGCCTAATATTTTCATGACTTTGTCAGTTGTTTGATTCAACTTTTACTTTATTTTTAGTTTGTGGCATTGGCAAAAAATGGTATGGGTCTTGGGCCAACACAGGTTTATGAGCTTGCTCTGTTTCATCTTAGTAAAATGGTTTTGAAACTCTTTTGCAGATAAACAAGCCAAACATAATCCATTTCTTTCCAGAACAGTTTTTTCATCTGTTCCAAAAATTCAAGAAAACTAGTCATAATGTCATGTGCTTCTGTTCTGTTGAGGAAGTATAAGCATATAAAAAGCCTAGGATCATAGTCACTCCTTACTAATCTTAGTTGGATGCTCCAAATTTAAAATGGTCTCATAGCATTCTTTAAAGTATTTGACCCAACGGTCCACTTGCTCCACGTCGTCCAATAGAATTACTCCACATGTTTGGTTCAAATTATTGTTACACATAAAAAAGCGGGATGAGGTTACACTATGTAATTAACCCTCCCCTTAATTATGATTCTTACAGGTTAAACATAATAGTAAGGAAGTTATGGGGGATCATAAAACCTTATCTTAGACTCGAAGATCGTTAAATGTAGGCAAGTCTAGCAAAATTAACCGAATAATTCTATTAATAAGCTCATTTATAATTTAATGATCCTCAGATCCTCTGCTTTCGCGATCATTATTGACATTGAAAAAATGTGTAATAAGTTCATTTTATCTAATGATCACCACTAATCCAGTGTCAAATGTTTTACAGTGAGGGCGCTCTTTCCTATTTTCGATTTCTAATATCGTTGAATCTAACAGACAGTACATTCAACTCCCTGTAACCTTCCAAGAGTAAATAAAAGCTGAGCCAGATGACAAGAATCTTGTAAGCCAAGCTGACAAAATCTTCAAAGATTTCAATAATAAATACTAAAAATTTATAGCTATTTTTTTTTTTTTTTTTTTTTTTTTTTGAAAAGTTAGACAAAATCCATAAATAAAGGGCAAAAGAAAGATAGAGTGAAGCCCTTCATCAGACCTGTCTCTGCCTTCAAAAACAAACCACTCTCTCTCACTCCCATACTCAAAAACACAACCCTGAAATAGAGGAAAAACTGAGCTGAAAGAGAAGCTAAACAAAAAATGTATACACCTCATTTCCTCATCAAATTCTCTTTTCTTTCTTAAAAACTGAAACTTTAACTTGACACTCTCATTTCTCTACTAGTTGAACACTTTAACACTTAAAACTAAGAAAGAAACACAGAGATATAGAAGAAACATTTGTTTGGGTGTTGTTTAGATCTCTTGTTTGTTGTTATACCATTGTTTGAATTCACTTGTAAGTTGAAAAAATGAGTAAAGAAGAGTTTTTGAAGATCCAGGTATGATTCTTTACTTGTTTCTTACTCAATGTGTTTCAAGTACTTTTCTTTTTTCAAATTTAAGCTTGGGGTCTTTACTTTTTCTTTGTTTTGTTGAATTAGAACTTAGTTTGATTTTTGTTTTCACTATGCAGACTTGTGTTCTTAAAGTGAATATACACTGTGATGGATGTAAACAGAAGGTGAAGAAACTTCTGCAGAAAATTGAAGGTAAGGCCATTTTTTTTTTTTAATGTTTTGATAGATCTTTAGTGGGATTTTTTAAGGAGTTTGTTTGATTTGAGGTGGTGTTTTGATGTAGGTGTGTATACAACCACCATTGATGCAGAGCAAGGGAAGGTGACAGTTTCAGGTAATGTAGACCCAAATAAACTGATTAAGAAGCTTGTCAAAGCTGGGAAACATGCAGAGATGTGGGGAGCTCAAAAGGCTTCAAACAACAACCAAAACCAGCTCAACAATCAGTTCAAGAACATGCAAATTCAGAATGGCAAAGGTGGAAAGGACAACAAGTCTGAAAAAGGTGGAAAAGACCAACAACAAAAGGGTGGTCAACAACAACAACAGCAGCAGCAGCAGCAGCAGCAGATGCAGCACCAGCAACAACTACAGCAGCAACAGCAATTTCTTCAACAACAGTTACAACAGATGAAAGGGGCCAAAGATCTGAAAGATCTAAAGCTACCTCAATTCAAAGATAAAAAATCTGTGAAGTTTGCCTTGCCTGATGATGATGATATGAGTGATGACTATGATGATGATGACTTTGATGATGAAGAGTATGACGATGATGAATTTGATGAGGTTTTTGGAGGGGCACATCAGCCTCAAAACAAGATGAAACCACCGCCCATGATGGGAAATGGTCATGGTCCTCAAATGCCTAATGGTATGATGAATATGAATGGTATGATGATGAATGGTAATCATCCTCAACTCATGAATCCTCAAATGGTCCAAATGTTGAATGCTCAAAAGGCCGCACAAGCAGCTGCTGCCGCACAAGCTGCTGCTGCTGCCGCTAATGCTGGAAATGGTAAAAAAGTGGAGATGTGCAAGTACAAGTCAAGGGTGGAAATAATGATGGGAAGAATAGCAATGGGGGAAAGAAGGGTGGTGGAGGAAATAATAATGTTGGGAATCCTAATCAAAATGGCGGTGGTGGTAAAAATGGAGGCAAAAATGATGGTAAAAATGGTAACAATGGTGGTGGTGGAAACATCAAGGCTCCTAGTAATGGTGGGGGTGGCAATAATAATGCCGCAAACGGGGGAAAGAAGGGCGGTGGAAAGAATGAAGGGGGTCATGGTAACAATATACACCCTGGGTTTCATGAAATTGATGTTACCCGAGGTGGTGTCGGTAATGGTGCTGGTGGTAATATGGCGCAAATGGCTCAACAAATTAGGAACATGCAAATGAGTGGTCAGATGGGTGGTATGCCCATGGGTAACATTCCAGCTGTACAAGGTTTACCTGCACCGGCAATGAATGCCAGTACAGGTGGTGGTGGGTACTTTCAAGGTGCTGGACCTGAGGTCATGGCCGGAAACCAATATCAACAACAACAATACTTAGCGGCGCTAATGAATCAACAGCGTGCTAATGGGAATGAAAGGTTCCAACCAATGATGTATGCCCGGCCTCCAGCGGCGGTGAACTATTACCCACCAATGCCCCCACCTACGAATGACCCCTACACACATTTCTTTAGTGATGAGAACACTAATAGCTGCAATGTCATGTGAATTGACTCTATATGCCTTTTGTGTTTTCCTTTAGTTTGTCGGGTTTCTGATCATGGTGGTGGTGGTGGAAAAATGGTACTTGTTCTGGGGACCGTGAACTTGAAGAAGAGAAGAGAATCTTATTGCAGATTATACATGGAAATTGGCCGTGTTTTAGTTATATTTTCTTTCTCTTAGTTGGAATTAGAATTTTAATTATCATGTATAACTATATAGCAAGTATTTATAGATAGATGAGCTCTTATGACTATATAAGATGCAAGAGAGATGTAAGAGAAAAGGGGGGGATCGAACCAGAGAGGTTGTGGCTTCTTAATGAGATATGTTAATATGTGTTTATAAGTTATTGGAAATTAATAAGAAACAGATAGCTATAGGCAGCAAAGCCTGTAGTCCAAAGTTATCTTCCTATCGTCTAATGTTCTATTTTAATATTTAAATATTTTCGACCCTAGCACACTCTTTTGCTTCATTGAGTAAGTGATGGCAACAAGTGCATATTATTGAGATGGTAGGCTAAAAGCTCTGACCATCACCATCGCCATCACCCTGCGTCCCTGCTTATTTGTTTAAAATCTTCATGTGCATACTGGATATTTCTTGCAAATGCCAATTTAAAAATTGATACTAAATACCACGTCTGCAATGCACTCTTCTTAATTAGTTGTTGCCTATGCAATTCTTTAGATGAGATCTTCAACGGAAAGTGTTTCGCTGATTGAATGTCAAATTGTCAATATATGTAACGTATTCAGGAGATAGCGTCATATTTTCACAAATAATTAGTTTGACTCTAATAAAGGAAACTACGGAAACGAAATGCGTCAATCGCAATATAGTGGTGAAAGTCTTCGTAAGTTAAGAGGGCTATTAGGATTGTTTCGATATGACGAATAACGACATCAATCCAAAACATAAAAACTCCAATCTTACTGTTGACTCAACGTCAAGTTCCTACAATAATATGAATCCAATAATTCTATGATTGAGACATATATCATTTTTTTTTTAAATTTCTTTTGGTAAAGGCATGTCATTTCTGCAGTTGATGGTTTACCGGTTTTAAAGTTTTGTGACATTGCTGTTAGATTTGGATCTATGCTTGAGCAGTTGAGCTTGAGTGCTTGACATTCATAGAAGAGGATAGCAGCCAAAAACTCAAAATGCAATAGCACGGTTATAACCTATGGAGGTAATGTTTCAGAGCACTTTTTGCACACCCATTAGTGTTACAAATAAGCCGATTAAATCAATTTTCTCAATGGAGAACTCATCTAACTACTTTAAAGAGAAAGGTTCGGTAAGCAGTAGTTATTTTCGATTATATCCCTACTGAATTTCGATTATTACGGTCATATTAGAAATGAGATTTGTAATAACACACATGCGAAGGAGTAAAACTGTCCATTTGTACAGTAAAATTCAAACGCTTCTTTTTTAATTTATCACACTGCCCCCTCAATACGCCACGTGCCAGTTAACTAGTGTAATTAATGAATTGATATTTGGACGACCATCCTGGTTTAAACCGGGATTTTAGTTGAACCCATGGACGTTAGCTAAGTTTACATGAGTAGTTAGGAGATCTCAGTACTTAGCATGTTAGCAGAGTCAGTATCATTTTCTTTAGAAAACTCGAATTTTAAGATGACGGTAGGACTCTGTCGATACGATGTATATTCCGTTAAAATCTGAAATATTGAATTTCCAATATGATGAATATCTAGTACCCTACATTCCTACCATTGAAAGATGATAGTCAAAAGTAAATCTGAGAAAAGCAGTTAAGGTCGTCTACTGGACCCACCATGGGAAAACCATGATAAACATGACCAATAGTGTGGGTGGGGCCTTATGATAATGTGTGGGGTCCTTCTCCATCAAGATTCCATCATGATTTAAGGGTGGTATATAACTTATCTCGTGACTTCAATTGACCACTTGGCTTCTAAATTTCTAATAAGCAAAACAACTTCGTCAACACAACCTAACAAACCTTGAAAAGATAACACCTGGAACATGTGGACTAGGACACTTGTCTGATGTATTAACCAAACGGTTTTGACTCTACCTTTGGTGAGCAATCAAGCAAATAGTTTATGTTAGACATTAATCTTTACGACTTTGGTTATGACAATATGACATCATCATGATTTCAGAATAAGATGGCCAGTAGCTACAGCCGTAGCAATGCAGGCATGTAGCTTTCTCTGGTGAAGTTGGACTTGTTTAATTGAAATGGAACGATGGTGCTCATCAAATAAAATCGTCAGTGAAGAACTGAAGAAGGGGTTCTAAAGCCTCTTCCCTAGTGTAGCCAATTTAGGTAAATAAAAGTACATTCAAGTCTACTATATGAGGATGAACAGGTAGAATGATAGATAGGGGAATCGAGATACCGACGGTTTACTTTGATACGGTGAAAAATAAAACCAAAAATCTAAACCGACAGATTTATGCGCAACAAGGGTGTTTATAAAGTAGAGTACTAGAGTATACTAGAACATAAAATCGATAGTAATATATTAACATTGATTTGCCATTGTCCATTTGTCCCATTGATGGTTCTAGTTTGTAATGTCATATTATCGAAAAAAAAAAAAAAAAAAGTTTGTAATGTCATAAACTCATAATTAAACATCTTGGAGTTTTATTACCCCTATTTTCTTATGTTATCTCTGAAGACGCACACCAAAAATATAAAATTTGTGACAAGTAGAGAATAAGGAATAATCACATGGGCGGTGCATAGGGATATGGGGGTGGTTCTTAGGCGAATGTGAGGGCCCACGAATACATATGAACCGAATCTTTTTTTTTAGATAACTGGGTGTACGGGCCAGTTTATGCACACCTCCACTAATTTTAGAGTTCTGGTTTTCAATCAGGTATTACCTCGCAAATGGCTATGAGGGGAATCGAACTAGTGATCACTCGAGAGCAAACCCAAGGCCGAACCAATTATCCTTTGATTATATTCTAATCCACCTAAAAGTGTGTTTCGGTTGAATATGATCGGAATACGGGTTTTCAGTTTTGGAATTTTTAGATTTTGATATGTTGTGCTGAATCCAATCTGGTCATATCCGTGTTTTTTTTTTTGATTTTTGAAAATCTTAAAAAATTGAAAAATTTGGAAATCGGATAAAAATAAAAAATTATTACAAAAATCAAATATCTTAATATTAAATCTATTTTATAATTTGTACAACAATTACTAATTCTAAGGTTTTTAGTTTGTTTATACTATATATTGATTAATGCAAGTTAATCCACTAGAGGAAAAAAATTAGAGTTATATTAAGACAATTATAATTACATTCAAATTTTAGATACATTGAGTAATTATAAATAATAATTAAGCAAAATCAGATCAGATATGCATAGATGGATTCAGATAAAAAAATTTGGAAAATTGAAATTTCATAAATCATCCCAAAGCCGATCCGAATTTAAATCAGATTTTCGGGAATTGGACTAATAATATATTGATGTCGAATCCAAAAATCGGAATTTCAGGAAAAAGTGGCACCCCTGAATCCACCCCCAAATGTACTTATTTTTTGCTATAAGTCTTAGGTCCATTCAAGGTTTGGATTGAAACCAAAATTATAGGGGTTTGCACAAAAGTTAATTTGAAGACTTTAGAAACCAAAATTATAGGGGTTTGCACAAAAGTTAATTTGAAGACTTTAGAGTATAATAAGATTGAAAGTGAGAAGAAGTGTGTTGAGAAAATGTTGAGGATGACAGCCCATGATCGTCTTCTCCTTACTCTTTCTTGGGCTTCTTAACTTGACTGAAATTTGAACCTTAATTTATAAGCTATTTGGTCTCACTTTAATCAGCTTTGCACTTTAATAAATGAAAAAAGATGATTTGTGTCTCTTTGCTTGTGACCCAAGCTTGACCCACATGTAATTAGTGGGGAACCATCGTACTTGTTTCTTGACATCCCCATATATACTGATTTCTTGACCGTCGGAATTCAAAAGTCAGCTAAATTTGACTTGTTTAATTGTTTTTTCGTACTTCGTTTCAATAATTGATGTGTGAATTCCTGTAATTCCTTTTCCATTTTTGATATTTTTTAATTACAAGGCCACGAGGAAAGTCAGAAAAGAGATCACCTCTGTTTAGAAATCAGTTGACCATAATAACTTTTATGAAAGAGTTAATGGCCTCTAACAATACTAATATGTAGTTCTTTCTGCCTTAACTAAGTGTTTCCATCATTTTTCAACCTTTGCTCGAGTCTTGATGAGAGGTTTTTTTTTACAAAAAAAACATTTTAAACCTTTTCTTTTAATTACTCTTCCTAGTTAATCATCAGTTAATCGCCTGTTTTTTTTAATCCAACAAAAGCAACAACTTGACCCCGTTTTAATATCGCGCATGAAAATGACAAATACCCGCTGAAAAAAATTGGATTGGTAGCTAAAATGTTAGTATAACGTCTGTCATTCCTTGAAAATTGCAAACATGTATCCTAAATTCCCAATGAAGTTTGGGATACATATATCCAATGATCAGTTCCATCAAAAGATTTCCTAGTACAGCATAAACATTGATGATATCTGAAGAAAATTGCTGCCCAGCAACCTGTAATTGTCTACTTGATGTTCTTTTGTCAATCAGAAACCATATGATGGTCTTACCAGTGGTACCTTTATTCACTCCTTAGACACGAAACACAAACCATCAATGAGATGGGCAGTCGATCAGCTGTTTAGGAAGTGATTGACGGTCATGATTGTTTTTCTGAGTGAAATTTTTTTCTACGTACGTTAAACATCAGATCATGATATCTCTCACTGCTGCGTACTGAGTTACAGGCATGTTGGACTAACGGATGGTCTTGGAAGTAATTTAATCAAGAAATGTGGCTCACACCCCTGCCTTCCTAACTGGTTACTCTAAACCTCCCCCATGTCAGTCCAATCCATTTAACCCCCCTATTTTTTAGGTTTTATGGAATAAACTTTCTGTTTTTGGAAAAATAATAAAATCTCGGTCTACTTCTATTTATTTTCTTTTTTACCCTTTTTCTTTTCCAGTATACAACTCATCGTTTTGGGGTTTTTATTCTCACCATTTTTAACCAACAAGGACACAAAAAACACACCGATTTCAGCTCGGAGTTGAGTTCTATTTTCAATTTTCACGAATTTATCTCTTTATTCTCACATCATTGAAGAATAAGGTTCGGCATGAGATAAATTTTCTTCTTTTAACTTTTATTTGTTTTAACCTATTTTCAATACACTTCTTTGAACTTCTGATTATCCTCTTTTCAATCTTATTCGCTATTTTAATTTTACTTTTCTATATCTTCTTCGTTAGTTTCATGCCATTAAAATTTAAATTGGTGATATTACCATGTTTTAAATGTTGAAAAAATTGCATACCTATGTAAATATAGATTTATGAATATATGACTGCTGAAAATACTGCATATATATATACCTATGTAAATATAAATTTATAGATATATGACTATGTAAAAATATATTTACATATATTTATTAATTTTTCTTTGTTGTTTTTTGCAAATGCAGACATGGATGGACTGTTCTTTTTGTTATTATCTACGAGACACAAATTATGAACGTGTTGGGACTAATGGTATAATTGGTGATTTGAAGCGTACAATTTCTAAAAAGTGGTCTGACCTTGCTCCATTGTCTATAGAACTTTCTTTTGTAAGGGATTCGAAGCATATTGTGATAAATAGTAACTCGGAGCTTCAATTTGGTTAAAGGTTTTGATACATTCTTGATAACGACATCGTCGAGAGAATTTTTTGCTTTGCGCGACGCTGGTTCTAGTTCAAAAGTCTCTTTTCGGGCTTCTTCTTGTACTTCTACAAATTTGGTTGCCATTTATCTTGCTGGAACGCCACTTGCCTATCACTGCAATGGTGAACAAGATCCGTGGGAAAAATATGAAAATGATGTCTGATCGGCGGGAGTCGTCTAGGAGTTGGAGTAATATCTTATGTCCATCTATGGAAACTTTATTCGCTAAGAGGATCGAGGTGGGGAGAAGTTGGGTGGTTCTTAAGTCAAGGGAATGTATTTTCGTGGTGCATGCTACCCATATTCACTTGGTTGACTTGAATATAAGTCACTGCTCTTGTAATTGGTAGAGAATCGAAGGATTCCATTGTGCACATGCACTGCGCTCCATTTTGGCTGATGGATTGAATGTATATACCTACTATGATAGTTTCTTCTATTTTCAGACATTCTGCGATAGTTATTCAAAAGCTATAGTACCTATGGAGAACAGTAAAATGCTTGCTAAGATATATACCAAATGTGTATAATTTACTACCTCCGAATTTGAAAAGGAAGATAAGGAAACCAGATAAGAAACGGAAGCAAAGCATGGGTGCTGCAAGAGGTAGGTAGAAGAACAAGCTCCCTTGCTATGGTCACCGCAACCTAAAAGTGGGCTCCACTCCTACAACATGCTCTGCACCGATTCAATTATCTATTCTTTGATGATTGCTCTTATATAAAAGCAAGATGTCGATGAATTTGCATTCTTCGATATAGTATTTGATGTTGCTCGTATATAAAAAACGAGATGTCGATGAATTTGTTTTTTTTTTTCTGATGTTGGATTTTATATGTTATGTTTTTTAGTTGGAGATTTTTAAAACATCTAGTCAAAAGAGGTTTTGTATTACAGTGTAATTATATTTTTACATAGTAATTTTTGGGAATGAAATTAGCCTGACACCTGACAAAATATATGTAAATGTATTTTTACATAGTCATTATATATGTAAATCTATATTTTCATAGTCACTGGAGCTATAAAAACTTAAATTTACATAGTAATTTTTGGGATTGAAAAGTTTCCGACACCTGACATAATATATGTAAATGTATTTTTACATAGTCATATATATGTAAAACTATATTTACAGTCACTAAAGCTATGAAAACTTAAATTTACAGTCACTTTTGGGATTGAAAATTTCTCGACACCTGATAAAATATATATAAATGTATTTTTACATAGTCATATATATATATATGTAAAACTATATTTACATAGTCACTAGAGCTATGAAAACTTAAATTTATATAGTAACTTGATATATGAAAATTTAAATTTAGAATAATATGTTTACAAGTATGCAATACAAATAAGAAACTATGCATGATAAATTGTTTTCACATAGCATTTCCTTGAAATTAACAAATCTAACATTTAACAGAACGAACTTGTGTAATTTTATGCGACCTGTTAAAATGTATTTTTACATAGTAGATTACTACAACTAATATCTGACATAACTGATCTATGTAAATTTAAATTTACACAGTAACTTGATTTATGAAAAGTTAAATTTTCATAGAGAAAACAGATCATAACCTATGCAAAATTATTTGTACATAATATATTTCTGAAACAAAACAAACCCAACTGTTTTACCAATTGAAAAGATAAACCAACTGAAAAGATAAAACAGATTCCTATTACATCATTTACCAACAACACATTAAGCCAAATCAGTCTTTTTACATCCAGAATTCTAACAATTGTAGTCATTACATCAAAGATTTAATAACAAATCCACCAAGAATTGATTAAACAAAAATCAACTCATCGTTTCTTGTATTCTTCTTTTAGATCTCATGTTCATTGTTGGGGATATGGTCAGCTCTAAGCCTTTTATCAAAATATGCCACAAGACTAAGCGTAGGTAATGCAGAAGCTCTAAAGGTCATGTATGACTTATTCTCGTTTGCCTTCTGTTACAATGAGAGAAAACCAATTAATAACAAAGACTATCTATGTAAAGTTTAAAATGGCATAAATGAATTAATACGCAAATTTAAAAGTGCAGAATAAAATTGCTATGCAAATTTAAGAATGCATAACTACTATATAAATCTAAGAATGTAACGTAAAACTATTACACAAATTTAAGAATACAGAGTAAAACTACCACCACACATTACATAAACATGAAAAAGCAGAGTAAAAACACTACGCAAATTTAAGAATGTAGATACAAAACTACTACGAAAATATAAAAATGCATGGTAAAACTACTACATACACAAACATAAAAATTTATAATAAACCCAAACTTGAAATTGCAAAACTATGAAAACTATAAAATACAGAGTAAAATCACTAAACAAATGTAAATTTGTATTTACAAAGTAACTCGCATATGAAAATTCATTTTTTCATACAAATTTTTAAAAATAGGATTAAAGGTTGAAGATTCTCACCAGATTTGGTTTGTTTGCCGTAGTTTTTGGAGCAGCCATCTTCTCAATTTCATCTCCATCTCTTCTAGAACTTGAAAGTTTGATTTTTTTTGTTTGGAATTTTAGTTTTTTTTGAAATTGTAGAGTTATTCAATTCATTTCTCTTTTGTTGATGATTCGTCACTTTATTTTCCTGAACTATGTGAATTTAGATTTGCATAAGAAGATATTTCAGATCTAAAAAGCTAGAAAGAAGGAAGAGATAAAATAGAAAGATTCACGGGTTCACGGATCTGTTAAGTGGGGGTTATTTTTGTCAGTTTTCTATTTTCTTAAACGCAGAGAGGTTTTGTGAGTTGTTACGATTTGAGGGGGTTTTAATGGACCGGATTTTTAACCAGAGAGATTAAACTTAGATCCTGGTAATTTAATACTCAAATCTACTTTATGCAATGTCACAGCCTTGTAGGCTTTGTTAACTTGATCATGTAGCTGGGCAATAAACCTATGGCTGTACTCTATGGCTGGCTATAGTGCTACTGTCTCATTCGTATTTGTAAAATTATGCAAGTGGAATCTGAACTAGTTAGAATAGGGGTTGGTCTTGACAGTTGAGATATGGTTTTCTAGCACCAAAATCACATCTGCTTCCTAATTCCTAAGCACAATTGCAAATCAAGTTAGAACTTTGTTATTTCAAAATTGCAAAACTTTACGTACTCTCTTTCGTTTCACTAACTTAAATGATTTATATATATAACGTGTTGGGTTGAGTGAATCAGTCAGTCATATGTTTAATGGAAGTTTTGGTCTTATTGAGTTATTGGTATTGGAATTTCACAAGTGGCTACTTAACCGTGTTACGCATCGGTGTTGTTTTAAGTTTTTGAACCTGTCACTCGCTCTAACATCTCTCGGGTAGTATGATTGTATGAATTCTAGTTCTAATCTAAAAAACAATATAAAAATATTAGGAGGGGTTGAATATAATTTCAATGTCGTAAAAGAGATTTTCTAAATTATTTTAAATAATATGAAGCTAATTCTAATTTCAATAAAGTGAAGGAGTTTTTTGTAAATTGTTTAAAAAAGAAGAAGCTGATTAGAATAATTAAGGGAGGTGGTTGTAAAATTTTAAAATAGTGTGCTTCCTAAAGACCCGGCTATCATATAGTGTATATATATATTAGAATATATATATATATATATATATATATATATATATATATATATATATATATATATATGGCCCTCATTAAGCTCTCACCAGCCCTCACTTGGTCCTCAAGCGTTTTATTGTTATTTTACATTATATTTATGCATTATACTCTAATTATCTAAGTTATATATAAAAAAAATTACTAAATTAGTTTTCAATAGGAGATAAATTAGAATACAACATAACATATGCGTTTTTTGTAATTGATTTAATAATATGTATATAAGTCATACGTAAAAGCAAATCCAACCTAACAAGTAACAACATAGTTAAGTATGAAAAATGTAGATGTTTTAAGAATATCATTTATTCCACCATCTCTATTTATTATTATTTTTTTCTAAAAGCATAACAATTAGTTTTGTATACTTAGTTAAAATTGATATACATAATCAAAGTATGATAAAAATAAATAAAAAATCACAAAAAAAAAAAAAAAAAAACTAGTCAAGTATAATTAGATCGGGCTCGACCTGGCCCTCAAAAATGAGGATCGAGGAGCGGGTTAAGGCTTGAGTTTTCATGCTTGACCCTACTCGACTCGGCCCTCAATACAAAATAGGAGCGGATTGACCCGGTTCCCAATCACGAGGGCTTTTATGGTTTGAGAGGCGGGCTAGTCCAGCCCGGCCCTTTTATCACCCCTATCTAGGGCTGATGGGGATAATCCAGTAACTGGCCCGAACCAAACCGATTAAAAAAAGGTTTCAGTTTTGGTAATTCGGTTTCGGTTTCAGTTTAGTAATGGTTTTCAATTTTGAGTTCCAATAAGATATTGGTTTGGTATGGTTTTAGTCACCGAACCGATATATACCGAACTAATAAAATAATATTTATGATTAATTTTCTAAAAAAATTATCAATTGTGTAGCTGTGGATTGGCCAGGTTTATTCACTGTAGATTGACCGTGTTCGGGCCAATGTTCATGTGATGTGATTGAATAAAACTCTCGTGTGTGGGATTTAGGGTACTACCCAAGTTTTGGCACTTTTTAAAGTGGCCGCTGGATTTGACAGGAGAGGATTTTCAGTGATTTTTGAGCACTTAGTGCATGTCTCCTTCAATCCTTCATTCAGCCAACAGACGACTATAGGAGTCCCGTCCTTTCATTTACTATTTGTTTAGTGATAGATCTAAACAAGGCTGGCTGTACGTTCTGAATAATATTGAAGTTTTGGGGTCCAGGACCTTACCTTCTTTGTCAACATTTATATCTCCAATTTCAAACATACTTTCTGGCACATATAATTGATCATACTATTTATAAAGAAATTTTCTGTGATAATTCTACTTTATTAGTTTATTTTAGGTGAGATGTCACCAAAAATTTCCCCTCATGGAAAACAATGAAATTGCGATAACTGCTTAACTAGGAATGACGATGGGTACGAAAATGGAACACAAATAATCAAGGCTCACAATGATGAACGTTCACATCTCAGTTTTGGTTCAGTTCCGCCAGTTTCGGTTTCTGCTCCACTACTATACTATGACAGTTACTATCGGTGTTATTAACATTAAGAGGACCCGGAGCCATAACCATTCGTTTGGTTCGATATCCATTTTCCATTTGGAGTATTTACTGTTGTTACAAAAATTGCAAATTTATTTTGCAATTGAAATAAGAATTAGTATCTATAGTGGAATAGTGCATTAATAATACTCGTGTGGCCGACACTTTAGTTCTCGAGACTCAAGTAATGGTCATAAATTGAATATTGTTTATAAATGAGGAATAGAGCCATTCCTAAAACCTACAAAATCATTATACAAGTTGAAGTAAGAGTTGATATTTTGTAGATCTCCACTATGAATAACATGTCTATCAAATTTCGGTTTATTCAAATATATTTAACATAATTAAATATTATTATAAAATAAAAAAATTCTAAACCATTAGATAAATTTTTATAAAATTAGACATATCCAAATAAAATGAAATTTTGTAGGCATGTAATTCAGTGTGAGAACTGAGAATATTATATCCACAAAAAATAGAGATTTATTCAATTTGATGAGCCAACTTTAAGAATTTAGATACATTTAATAAATTGTATACGTGTATTAATTCACATTTAAACTGAACACACATTTTACATGCACGAGTGTCAAGTATAAAATACAAATTTTGCTGCGAGAACCCAATAAACAAAATACTTGTTTTCTTTTCACTGAATATTTAAATGAGATAGATTACCCGTATGAAAAATAAAAAATACATAAAATTTTCTCCAATTTCTCCTTAAAAAAATGTAAAAAGAAAATAAATCAGAGCAGGAGAAAGTCAAAATGCTAAATTTTGAACAGTATAAACGGGTTGTAATCGAGGAAACCCCAATTCAAAGCACAATGTCTTACCAAAAAAAAAATTAAAAATGAGAGCACAATGATCAATGAAGTAGTATCACATGGCACTAATGGTTGGAGACATAGAGCAGCCAGTGAAGAGCAGATAACAGGTGCAGCCCACGAATCGCTGCTTAGGCGTGACAATGTCGCACGCTGCATGTCTCTCTTTCAGTCATTCACGATTCTTATTTATTGTGTTTTGAGTAGGACATTTTGTCAAACAATTGTTCTTCTTCCCTTGCATTTTGTGCCTCCTTAAACGACAATTTTTGTGTCTGCACCCGTGATCTTTTTTTGACTAGCCTTCACTTAGAGAGGTTGAGATGACACGTTGTGAACACTCACCTTATGACGTCAGACGAAAAATATTACCATCAAGGTAGATGTATTTCTAACTGTGACTCTGTGAGTTAACCTTCTCTTCATTTTGGAATCAACACTGGGTACCAAAACTGGCAAAGTGGCTAACTAGTGCTAGACCACCATATGATGTAAGTATGTAACAAGCAATCCGTACTAAGAACGTGAAATCTTTTACAAATCCACATTAAATTTGGACATTCAACTCAAAATCTCTTGTTGGTTAGTACAGCACCAGACTGCAAACTATTTGAACAATCAATAATAGTCAAGGGAATTATGTTCATATTAGTACTACTTATAAAACCTTTGATTGATTAATAGAGTTTGATTAGGGGGGTGAAGTTCAAATGATGGCCACTGTAAAGTGTAAACACTAAGCAGTCTCCTACTCTCCTTTGCTTCAAAATTGCTGAAGTGATTAGTAGGAGCAGTTTTTTAGATTTTCACCCCTAACAACTTTGCTAATTAGACTTCCACTTCTAATTTCACAGCATGACCAAGTCAGCTGTCATTGACTTAACTTATTCCGTTTGGTGCATGTGCATTGTCAAATCTACCCATCACCACGTAAAATGTCCAAAATACCCATTGACTCTCACAGTATCAAAATAGATCAAATATATACATGTCATCACCACGTAAAATGTCCAAAATACCCATTGACTCTCACAGTATCAAAATAGATCAAATATATACATGTCACCATCATATGCATTTAATCGAACAGCCACGAATATTTGACAAGCAATTAGGCGAAACTTTAACTGTGACATTTGATTTGAAAATTTTCTATGCAAACTTTTGTTTTTTCCCTAGGACATCATGATTTTGATCTAATTTGGAAAATTTGTAGCATTAGTAAAATTGAGTTGCTTCCAATTATGATTACTTGTGTTACTTCCTTTAAAGTTAAGTTGTTTGCAATTTGAAAATTAGTTGCTTCCTTTTTTGGATTTAATTATAGTATTGAATGTTCGTTACACATTGCATCAATTTCAAGTTATTAAATCCCATACAAATCTTAACGTGGAGTAGTAATTTGATGAGAAAGTCGTTGATGTATGGGACTTAGTGCATTAGGAGACGGAAGCTAATGAAAACGACGTAATTTCTCCCTCTCTCTCTCTATGTGTTTTTGTCTGTCGGTCTGGTTGAGTCGATTGGCAGTGTGTGTATTTGTGTTGAGTGGATTGATGCTGGAGGGGACGGGACAGTACAAATGTGTGTGTGTTTGTGTTGAGTGGATTGATGCTGGAGGGGACGAGACAGTGCAAGAAATGTTTGGGTTAGATGAGGGAGCCATAAGATCAATTTGAATGGATAGTCCAGATTAAATCACATTTGTTTGATTAAATTTTGATGACCACCAAGATCACGATACATGTGCACCACATTTTTATGGGGTGGAGTGGTGGACCATTTACTTAAATGGCAATTTTGTAAATCCAATGCTTGTCAAATATTCTTGGTCGTTCGATTAAATACATAAGATGGCAACACGTGTATATTTGATCCATTTTGGTATTGTGAGAGTTAATGGGTATTTTAGATATTTTATGTGGTGAGGGGTAGATTTGACATTACACATATACCAAATGATCATAGTCAAGTCAATGCTGGTTGATTTGGTCATACTGTGAAACTGGGGATGGAAGTCTAATAAGGAAAGAACTGGGAGTAGAAGTCTAATTGACAAAGTTGATAGAGGTGGAAATCTAAAAAACTGAGTGTCAAAATTACTACACATAGTTATTTACAAGCAACCGTGAGAGGGAATACTTAATTCTTTCAGTGGTTTCAAAATCCCAAAAAATGCTCTTAAATATTCCAATCACATGGTTCAGCTTGGCCATTTTATTTGAAAAAATTGAGTTGACTTTGATGGCTAAAAACTTTTTTTTTTATGGGGTTTTTTTATGAATGGTTGCTGGTTGATTGGCTAGTTGCTCACTTGCTTCCACCTTTTCATTCCTCATTTGGTCATTTGGTCATTCGGTGTGAACTGTGAAGTGGGGGTCCGAATGTTTCCAAAATCTCTGAAACTGATAAAAGTGAAATGCTAGTCTTATTGCTCTAGTGCTACTGTTTAGGCTTCAGTGAGTGGTTCTCTTGATATCTGGATAGTAAAAAGTACTCTCTCTCTTCTTACTCTGACTCTTCTTTCTGAGAACTGAACACAACAACTCACGTACTCCACTGCACAAGGTTCCGTTTCTTCCTTTAGGAGGTCCTTAGGGCACAAGTAAGCTACGTCACCTATTTGTCTGTGGCCATTTTGCAGTACTCTGACCAATGTACCCTTCTGTCCTTTGATTTTAAAGAGGATTCTTTCATATTTGTTTTGTTTTCTTCACCATTTTTTCAAACAAACAAAAACAAAGTCTTCACTGTGCTACTGTTTACTGAACAGAAAATCACTGTGTTACGTACGTACAGTCACACAGGTGAGAACGTGTCTCTGAACGGGCTTGGGCCAGGAATAATGGGCTAAATTATGCAGTCTTGGTCTGGGATCCATGGATTGAGATGTTGAGACATATTGTCTCAATTCTCAACTTTGCATCAATGAATCGCGCTTAGGAAAACAGAACTGGATTGAATATTTGAATAGCAGGGACGAGATATCTTTAGTAATCTACGGTACTAAAGATATCATTTTAATATTATCTAAAACTTTGCAACTGGAAAGCAAATGGAATCTTCTCTAAATATTAGTTTGGCTACTTCTACGAAACCTGGTATACTTCCATTTCTGGGCTGTATCACCAGATTAATCTTAAAATGCATATTTTGTTACTTGTGAGGAATTCAATTGGTGTACTCCAGGTCTCCAGTTCTTTATGCTTTTAAGGGACATAACACTATTTTTTAATCGTAAGTAGTAGAGTTGCGCATGTGCTTTTCAGTTCTTTAATATTAAGCACGCACAATTATGAAACAAAGTGTTCATTTGATAGAGACTTGGCGTACATTTCTCATTTCTTACGCATTTTGACAAATCTGTGAGGAAACTCATGTATAATTATGGAGTGGTTCGATTAAAGTTTTTATAGTTTTTATTGAGACAAACTAAAAAAGACAGCTAAATGATGCATATGACCTCAACAAATATATATAATAGTAATACTTCCAAGGAAGTCTTTAACCAAAATCTGAAATTCGTGAATTTTACCAAATTTCCATGTAGTGTCGGGCTAGCCTGCCAAACTGGGTACCATATGACGATGGATCTCGCATTCTCACCACAAATTATTATTGCCACCACTCAACCACCATTCGCGGTAGTGTGCGGCTTTCTAAACATGAATTGGTTCTGAGATTGAACTTACTCAGTTTGGCACTGAAATTGGTTTTGGCGGAAAATACCAATTTGTGTATCAATCTATCTTATTAGAGCACAAATATACAATATATATTCTACAAATTTTCGTGAACCTCAATGGTCTCAGACAGTTTGCATCAAAGTGTCAAACACATCCCAGTATCTATGTACGATTCATTTTGCTCTAAATAAAACCATTGGAGAATGTTCTTGCAATGTACGTACCTTATAAAACCTTCAAAAGTAAATATTCAACAAGATGCTTAGAAATCAAATCAAGTCAAAATATCTTGGGACAAATATCTTGCAAAAGATGTTTCTTTAAACTTTTTTTTTTTGTTCAGAGATGTTTCCTTAATCATTAGTACAATTCATCAAATTAAAGTGATTCAGTTTTGCGGGACACCAACACTAACTTCTTCGCTGTCTACAGCCAATCCACCCTTTTGTCTTTTCTTCCCAGAGCTCAATCAGCCGAGCCAAATTCCCAAGCTAAGCCAAGCCAAAACTTTCATGTGGTAATAGTAACTATTAACAGTAAATACAAGTATGGGTAAAAAGTAAAAACAGAAGAAACAAATGGTGACGTTAAATTACCTCCTTCGGAAGCGGAATCTTTTTAGTAAGACTAGTGGTGGGACCTATGACACGCAAAAAAACAAATGACAACACGCCTCATAATTACTTCACTGTCGCCGCGCCCAAAAGCAAAAAAAGATGCTGCGTTACTTATGACCGTACACGTGGCTTTAATGTTGTGCATGGACACGCGAGTTGTGGGGGAACATGGTGACGAAGATATTTACGTCACACGGCGAGAAGTTGTTTGTTGTCAGAATAGGGTCAACCTTGTTTTTGTTTTTTTTTCTTGTTGAGTAGTCAACCTTGCTTTCTTTGGCAGTTTCAGATTTACAGACAACCTTCTCATGCACTCTTTTCTTTTCTAACATCCATTGCCCATTTTGTAGAACCTGGTGGTTGTTTTCATTTTCAGTGGACTGGACTTGGTGATGTTAAGCCCATCCATAATTCCCATAAATTCCAGTTTCGTCCAGAAAACTAGTAAGTTTTTCTGGTGTTGAACTCCAAAATGTATTGGAAATGAGGAAATCCATATAGTGAGAAGTGAGACAATCTGGTGAAAATTTCCCGTGATTTGAGTTTTTGTCGAAAGGTGTAAAATTTGAAATTCTTGTCTACGTGCTCATCATCTTTATGTAATTATCTTTTTCTTGCCTTGATTTTGCAATACCATTGGTGTAAAATATGACACTGACTCACTGAGCCATGGATCCATGATTATCAGTTGCCCTTAAAGTTATACATCTAGTACCATTTTTACTTGACTTCACATCTAGCGGTAAAATTGTTGTATGCAAGAATGTAGTTTACAATTATCCAAAAAAAATGTAGTTTTTTACATTTGACAAAGCTGAAAGGATTTCAATAGGATCATACTCTACTTCAACACCTAAACAAATTCCGAATATACTCCATCAGCTCATGCATATTATATTTTCATGGAGCTGAGACCATATTACAAAATATCTCAATATATCGCGATATTTAGAGATATTTATCTAGATTTCAAAAAAAGATATATAAATATCACGATATGTTCAGAAATATATACAACTGCAAATATCAGCGATATTTCAATGATATTTGTGATATTTTGTAATATTTTGTGATATTTGCGTATATAACAATTTTATTTAATATTTATCATTATATTTTAAATAAATATAAATAATGTATATCAAGAAATATCCACAATATTTGTCGATATTTTGGATATATCCACGATATTTGCATGTGAAACAATGTCAAATATCCCCAAAAGAGAAATATATCCACGATACATATCCGGAATTGAATATCGATAAATACCCATATCCCGATATTTTGTACTATACCGGGACCATCTCAAAACGTGATATTTGAGAAGGTAATTAATGTGGCTCACATTTTACCTAAAAGTTGTATCATCACTAGTTTGGGTCTATTGGGCCTCCGACCAGTAGTGAATTTGGGCCAGTTTATTTGTAACTCTTTGTTTTGTACTAGTATAGACTATATATAGAGCCCGTGCCCATGGCACTATTTTAAATTAGGTTAAAAAACCCAACCAAACCTTTGAATGATAAAATCCCATGGCACTATTTTAAAGCATCCATTGTTGATAAAATCAACAATGATTCAATACTCTTGATCCGTCAAATTAACATTGTAAAGTCTTGCATATATTATAAGACTTTGGATCTGCCCATGTCACAATTTGTGAAAAATATAATGGTAGCCGCCGGATGGGGCCCTAAGCCCCATGCCAAGCCTTTTTATTAGATAGATTTATGCCAACTTAATTAAATATACAAGTTTATTTCAACCCAAAAGTGATTGGGCCGTCTTTGTATGAGTTAGAATCTTTAGCATCTTTAAAACACCAAACCAAAAACACCAAACAACTTTAGAGCAACATAAAAAAACAAATAAGCCCACTCTGCGGTTTTGCCAAAACCGCCCAATATAAAGCAACTCCGACAAAGCCCAAACCGCACGCGGTTTTGTTGTTCCGAACCGCGTGCTACTTCTATATAAACGGCTCCAAAGCCCAGCGGTTCACCACTTTCACCTCTTCTCACAATTATAAAACCCTCGATCCTTAGTTAAAAAAAAAAACAAAACCTACCTAAACTCTTAAAATTTGATATGGATCATTTTGAACCTTTCGGCCGGTGATGATTGGCGATACCGCATAGACGACATTGGCGATGAGAGAGAGAACCCGAGAAAGTAGAATCTGAAGGGGGAGAAGGGGGAGAAGACAAATTGGGAGAGAACCCGAGGATGTCATGCCAACCGATAGACATCCCTATGTCTTGGAGTATCAAATGAACGACTTCGATTGACAATTTGCACTGGAGAAGCACTTGATATGGAAGTTGTGTCTTCTACACGTGATACAAAACACGTCGAAAGTCGCGATGGCTAATACTCGGGTAATTAATTAGTTTTGATTAAATATTTTGAATATTAATTAGTTGAGTTGGACCAATTAATTATTTATCTTATACGCATTATTTTTTTATAATATCGGATGTTGTTGACTACCGAAGTTAGATCGGCTTTACTTGGTGTTAGAGAGTTGGAAGGTTATTAGGAGTTTGGATGAGTTTGTATATATTAGAGATAGTATTTTGTATACACCTTTGGGTATTTTGATTGATCGCGGATTATGAGAAGGTGATTGGGTAGTGGTCATAGCTTTAGTAGAAAGATGGTGGAGTAGAACTCATACATTTCATTTTCCTTGTCTTGGAATTAGGGTTCACACCACTAGACTTCACTATGATTTACGGGTTGAGTATCGGTATAGGCCAACCGATACCTTTTCATACAAATTATGAGAATATGGATAGTATGCTTATGAGTTTTCCTCGTTTGGGTGCGGATGCTTATGATTCTTTTTTGGATTAAGCTATCTCATATTAATATCGCATATATAGAACCCTCTTGCATCCCCGATACACGAATGAAAGTTAGCTTTGACTATTCTACCGGATAGTGAGGGGGTGCCGACCAAGATGTTAGGGCTTTTTTGATGTTTTTATTGGGCATATGTTTTGTTTTCCAATGGTCATTTTACTGTGCGACGAAGATATTATGCTTATGTATCGATTTGCATACTATGAGAGATTATGACTGGGTAGCTTTCGATTATATGCCACATTGATATTGGCGTTAGATAAAACTTCACGGACATTCGAAGTAGAAGTCCTCGATTAGGGGATTCACGGGACTTTTAGAGATTTGGTTTTATGAGTACTTTTCGATGTCTTTGTCCTAACATAGACATGATTCTTTGATACTCAAGCCCTAGATTTGCTAGTTGGTAAGGGCCTCACTTGACTCGTAACGAGAGGGCAAATTAGGAATAATATATGTATGGCTCGTGCTTTCGATTGATATTAGATCATTATCATCTATTGTGTGGAGACCTTGGCGTTTGTCTACCCTTTGTCGATCTAGTTATGCAAGATGCTTGTGTGTTGTCACGTCACGAGTTGTTTTTGCGCCGCGTATTTGTCGGGTTTGAATGCTTGTGGCGGCGGATGTTGGAGGCGCGGATGATGGATGTTATGGAGTTCCATGTGCTCCCATGCGGATGTTAGTGATGCAAAGTCGTGGGGTAGAATTCAAGTTCATGAAGTTCATGCGGTGGTGGTCCTTGGCGGATGCATCTTCTTTTGTTGTTGAAGCGGTCGTTGATCGTTATTATAGATGGTGGAACCGTGTCTCCATGGGTCCGTTGTTGCCTCTGTTGGTTGGGATAGCAACTTCGAAGTTTGTGGGCTGGAAGGGATGAGGCGTGAGCTACGTATTCCTCATCCGCCCGCACTGCTTACAACCCACAACCTCTGAATGCATATCATCCAACTCCTCCGTAATGCGCGGAATCCTCGGATGTTTGCCGTGTGTGGGACCTGATGGGGAGCCTACTTATATTTCCATTCCGAGGGTGCCTCATGCTCGTTTCTCGAAGTTAGAGCCGCATATTGATTAGTATACCATGGTGAGTTTAATTGTTTTATTTATCTTCTTTATTATATTTATAATATGTACTCACATCGTATTTTTCTTTTGATTTTTAGGGTGAGGTTCTAGAAAGATATATGAGAACCATGTTCTTATGTTTGATGGGATGAGGACCGCCCTATATCATTATAGCCAAGAAAGAGAGGAGGCATATTCTCGGACATATCGCCAATCCCAGCGTGTATGACGAGACTTCGAAAAGCGTATGAGGATATCGCGGCAAGTGTACACGCAAAGAACATCGAGGGGATATGAAGAACTTTAGTGTCAAGTAGTTAACCTCCATCTGGTAGACATAGAAGATCATAATTATCAGATTAGGAACTTAGAGGAGCGACTTGGGCGTCCAAATAGAGAGAGGAGAGGGATCGAGTGGTAAGGGGCGTAAGAAGAGAGCTAAATAAATTTAATGTAATATGATAGGTTTTGAATTATTTTGGATATTATATGATTATATCATAATCATAGATTTTGACCGCATAATCATAATCATAGGTTTTAATTTCTTTAATTTTTTCGATTTTGAATTACAATTTTTAATTTCTTCAATTGCACAATTGTTAATTTCTTAACTTCTATGCACAACTCATAATTTTTCAAGTTCTATGCACCACGGTTCTAATTTTTCGAAAAAGCATACGCGGTTTTGGCAAAACCGTGCCCATTGAAGCCGCCCACGCCGGTTTTGCCAAAACCGCACCATAGAAAACCATTTAGCAGCCCAAAGCCCACGCCAGAAAAACAGCGGTTTGGCAAAACCGCGTGATTAATTTGATACAGCACCAAACCTGGAACCAAATATTGGTCGATTTGGTGTTTGGTTTGGTGTTTTCATCAATATGTAGTTCTCTTGAAGTTGAAAAAACACCAAATTTTATAGCATCAAACACCAAATTTCATCAACATGTAGTTCGCGTGATTATATTCTTGGTGTTTTTGGTGTTTGATGCTAGGTTGATATCACTGCTAAAGATGCTCTTATAGGCGAGCAGTATACAAACCATACGGTGTTGTATGCCCATTTTATAAGTTGGAAGTTTGGAAACAAACCCATGAAATTGAAGTATATATGCAGCCAATGGTCCCTTCAGGCACAGAGCAATGTTTGAACAAATGAAGTACATGATAATATAAGCAACATACTACGCGTATACGTAGGCTGCTGTTGGGTAACCCACATCATATGATGCAAAAATCTCATACAGGTAAATTGAAAATGTATGTACTTTGGTCTTCACTATCACAAAAAATCCTTAATGCTTGTGAAGTTGTCATTCAGTGATGATAAATCTTCTAAATGTTCATATATGCATACGGAGTAATAAGAAGTTTATATATGTTTCTTTGATTACACGTAAAGCTATAATACATATAATGTAACTTATCTAAGCACCAGGAGTGCTTTTTCCTTTTCTTTCTCATACACAAACTTCTTAGATAAGTTTGTTTGATTAATTACACTTATAAACCTACCTATCTCATCATTCGAGGAATCACAACCTAGCTAGTTGAAACTTTGCTGAACTTCAAGAGCCAATTCCTCCACACTAAGCTGGCATTCCAATCCAATCTGTAAGAGATGCATAGGTGAAAAACTTATTAGGAGTTCCATTGCTCATAATCCAATTGCTATGAAATTTTTTTGGAGCATAAAAGTTGCTGCTTGATCATCTTTCACACTTGGCCACTAGTATTACCTGTTTTTTTTAGGATGCATGATCAGTTAGACCATTCACTGGCTTGTTTGTAAAGTCAATTATTATATATGAAGAATAATGCTTGAATTCATTGACATCCTAATAAACTTTCACTTTAGTTATTTCAGTTTGCTTAAATTTATTATCATGCAATCTAATGCAAGTATATATGCGACATTCATACCACTACAGAAGGACACAATCTGTGATGTTTTGTTGATGATGTCTGTGGATACATCTACATATATATAGATGAGATTGGTACCACTAGCTTGCTATGTCATATTATTACTTGTATGGTGGTATTGAGTAATAACGTACTTCTAGTCTGCCTGGTTAAGCTTCCTGTTCTAATCCACGTACACTACTATCTTCGTCAATGAGAATACTGTATTTAACAATGTTCTTGAAAATTAAAATATACCATTGGTACGTACCTTAATGATAAAGGAGTACAGAACAGTGTCTTCCATGCTACTAATATTCAGATGAAGTACCTCAAATGAATGTTTCTCCAAGACAGCAATTATCTTCAGGATTTGGCCAGGGATTCGCCTAGAAATGATTTTCAGAACTACGTTAGAGCCCGATAACTTTGCTTCAATATCTGCCAATGGTGAGTTGCAACATGCACCAAGCTCTTTCATATTTACAATCCCCAAAGGACTACTTGGTAGAGGAGTTAACTGTATTGGCCTTGGACTAGGACTAGGACTTGGGCTTAAGGTTTTTCTTCTTTTCTTTGATTCCAAAGACTGTAAAATTTGGTGCAACTCCTTGATGAATTCTATTGCTCCTCCAATGATAGATGCCTGGTCGCTCTTCGTAAGATACAATAGCAATACGTTGTTAGCCAATAAATTTGGATCATATCATATAAATCTACTTATCATAGGTATAATACTCAATAGATCTTTCAAATCTTTCAACGACTAAATAAATTCATAAACCAGGTTTCCTGGTTGATAGGAGAATAATTAGAGTTGATTATTCGATCAATATTTTTTTCTTTTTTCTTTTTCAGCAACACGGTTGTTTTGCCCGGCCCTTCAACTCCAAGTGGGCTTAAACCCTTGGAAGTTGGTACAGGTTCAAGTCCAGAGGATAGGCGGGCATCACGTCCATCTCACTGAGCGAGCATTCCCTAATAAATTGAGACCTCAGCTCATGGAGCTTGGTTTAATTTGTATTTCATTTCTATTTTGAATTGAAAAACATTCCCCACATCAACATATATTAATTGAACTAGGTCTATTTACATTCCTCAAATGATCCAATTGACTGATGTAACTTAATCCATTCTAGGTATATGATTTTTGTTTTCTCATTTCTCTTTTGCACAAAGGAAAACTTGAGAGAGAGAGAGAGAGAGATTACTTTTTGACATAGAAACATGGTGTCAAAGAGCGTAGGACCTTGAGATGTTCATTCATTTGCTTCCTCCTGTTTCTCTCTACAGCAATATGAGACATGCTATTACCTTGATAACAACTTAAAACCCTTCTTCTCAATCTTTGGGGGTCCTTTGAAACTTTGGGGGTCTTGGGTCCTACTTGTGTGACAAAGGTACTTGTATTTATATACACACAGAACATGAAATGAGAGTAGCAAAACTTACATAATTCTCTTTAGGTATATGAGTAGGTAAATCTCTTATCATTAATGCATTATGTTTCACTCTCGTGAGATTATTTTATTACATCTCACGTTCATTCCCTTGGTTTCATTACGTGGGAGCTGCATGAGATTAAAACAAGGAGCGTTCTTCTCATGTGCATCATATATGATATATGCATGAATCATCATGCTTGGATTGCTACTTGCTAGCATGTTAAACTTCTAGCGTTCTAGGTATCTAAAATCACAGCCTCAAGACTCAAGTGCATTGTCAACTCCAAATTTACAGTTAAGTAGGCAAATGGGCAGGGAAGTTGTGGCCGAAAAACTGATGTAAAAAAAAATCATGATACATGACTTCAAAATCACATAAAATAAGCAACTATATAGCGGCAAGTCCAAAGGATTTTTGAACCGATATTGGTTCGTGGTGATTTTTTTTTTGACTGGCTGAAAGCTGGGTTACATGTTTCGGTGTGAAAATTCAGCAACATACAATGACCATTTTGAAGCTCGGCAGTTCTGTACTGTGTTCCATTGGCATTCATTATTTTTTAGTTTTTTAAAACCTCTCAAATTTTCTTATTCCATCCCTGATATACTAACCTATTGGTTCTGGAAATGTGAGGTTGTGAGTTTATATCAGTTTTCGATATTAACTATTATTTGGGAGTACACAGTGATGGAAACTGAAACAAGAGAAGGCAACATCAGGCTTAGGCTTCAAAGATTGGCTTCGAACTGTTCAAAGATCAATTTTTACGACACTTTCATTACCAGCTCTAAAATTCAGAGGACAAGAGCAATTGAAAAGAAAATACAGTCACTAGGGATGTGAGCTTGGAGGAACTCAATCTATCAGTCAGCTGAATCTATACAAGTTACAACATCACTCGAAGGCACCAAGTCTCGGCTATTCATTCGTTGTCGAAAATCACAGAGGCATATATATACATGAAAAACCATAGCCATAGGCAATTGTAAATATTAAGAAACACAAAAGGAGTTGGGAGATAATACTCGTGAGGGAATGAATAGTATGAGATTATGAGGGGGTTGACTGTAACTCACTACCTTCACAGAATGGTGCTGTGTTATTTATGATCCAATTCGGTCTTTTAGGACATCCTTTTGTTTTTTTAACGAAACCTTATTCCATACTGATTTCCATTTACCTAAACTATTACAATAAGGACACTAAAGTGTACAATTCAACTGTCGGATGTACACTTTTAGGTCAATCCCTAGCCCGTAGACGTGTTCCAGGGGAAGATGTACAGTTGCCATTATATTGATGATAACTCTACCATTAGAATCTATATAAATAAAATACAATATTTGTTTCTGTCGTAGTTCATCTATTTGACACATTTAGCATTTCATAAACAATGCCATCAACTAATTCGAAGTAAATCACATTTAGACTTTGCAACTTCCGCAGTAGCTGTTTTATGATAAATCACAATGGTATCTAACCACATTCCTGAGTAAAACTGCTCGAATATAATTACAAACATCATCTTGGCCCAACATTTATTACTCATTTCCTCGCAGTCTCTTCTATTCTTGATCTTCTGACCCATAAGGTCGTAGTCTTTTTGAGGGACCGTATGTAACCCTGCGAGTCAAGAAATACATATATATGTATTGATATCAACCTCGCTTGGGGAACAAGAAAAGAATACCACTGCACAAAACAATATTAACAAGTAGGCATAATATATGTCAATCATATTCATCAAACTAACTGTTTAACTGTCTTTATTTGCATTCATTAAATATGTGAGACTGAACTGAACCTGATACGGAAGATAGTGTAGTTGAATTGGTTCTAATTTCTGTACCACTATAGCAAAGAGGAACCAAAACACCTTAGTTGGTTTCCGTTATTACTACACTTGGGCACAAGTGAATTGGGTATCAATTGACACCCTCCAATAGCATCTCATGTTAAGTGCCACCAACTTGGGATAAAATTAGTAAAAAATTAGTCTAAGCACCAGCAAGGAAAGGTAGAAATTCAGAATTAACTGCATGACTGATGTTTACCTCTCCAATTACTTGTTATTTCCATCTTCATTCCCTGCATAAGAAAAGCAGTTATAAGCAAACAACGAGCACCATTCACTGCAGACACACCAAAAAAAAGGGGAAAAACAGAAGAATGAAAAAAGCACTGTGACTATCTAATAAATGATTAAAGAAAAATAGTTATAAAGAGTTAAAAAAAGACTAGTTTATAATTAATTTGGTTCACGTAATACTGCTTAAAGCACCGAATAAGTAAAAATGTTGATTCCGTTACCCAAGAGAGGCATGAGAAATTCTTTCTTGAGAGGAGAGTGCAGAGATGGTGTAGATTGTGTGGCTGAAAGCTACATGGAGTTACGTAACAAAAAGAAAATCTCTCATAAGAGTCGATAAGTTTGTTTTGTTGGTATAACGTTCATGTAGTTGAGTCTTTATTAGGTTCATGCATTTGAGTCTTTATTAGGAGTAATTACACTTCTAGTTTATTGTGTCTCTAGTTATTGTGGTCCATTAGAGTTTGTGTTTTCTACAAACTATTTAAAGGGTTGTGATGTAAAGAGGAAGGCAGTTTTTGGATTGAATGAAAATTGAGTGTCTTTTTCTGTGAGTGTTTTGTGCCTTGTTTATTCTTGTGAGCAACTATTAAACAAGTGAAGATTCAACAAGAGAGTCTCTTGTTTGTCTTTTCCTTTCTGTGAATTTCAGGTCCTCTCTTGCACAGGGAGTAGTGGTTTACACCCCGTTCATTCCTATCCACTCTTGAGAGGAGAGTGCAAAGGGATGACGAGTTATATGCAAACATGGTTAGAATCACAAAATAAGACAGCATGGATTACAGCAAGAGGCTAAAGGGAGAAGAAGATAGCTTCCACCATTATAAAATAAAAATCACAATTACTAAATTACACTGCAGCTAAGGTAATAACCATCTATACGATGCTTGTAAGGGTATTAAAAGGCAATGTCATGTACTCATATTCTGCAAGTTGGATCGTCATGAAAGATTAGATGTAATAGGAAAAAGTTTAGAGTCAATTTCTATCCCTTGTGCTACTCTTCATCCGAGTTGGTTTCTCCTTTTGTGCATCAGATATGGAGTTATTGTCTTAATTCAGTAGATTATGTATGGGTAGCAGATAGCAAAAATCACGTAGGTGTACCTTTGTATCCTGCCTCATTAGAACCTAACAAATGCAGTGCTAACAAATAATTGTGAGAGGCCACTAGGTACCTTGGTGAATAAAATATAGCTTAGAACAGTGAGAAGCCATAACACAACAAATGTTATTAGACATTATGATCCAGGTAACATACGCTGATAATTAGTCAGAGAACATCAACAAACTTGACATGGAAAACCTACAAAGTTTAACTAAATTGCAAGACTAAAGAGTAGGATGAGACATAATGTACCTCTAAGGGGCCTCTCAAAATTCTGCAGCTGTGACATAAATCCTGCATTTGGTGCTACCTGTGGCCGTTTATTCTTTACAAGTTGAAGAGCTTGAGATAGACTCATTCCACGTTTTTTCATCAAATAAGCGACAACTATAGTGACACTGTAGTCAAGGAAGTTGTCGATGTTAAGATGCTATACCAGATCACCACTTCTCATTTGAAACAAATATATACAAAATCACTATCCGCTACCAAGGAAAAAAGTAGAATTAAGTACAGACTTTCTTGATCATCCTCAAACCAGGTTAGGCAAAGCAAGATAGCTCAGTGGGATCTAAAATCACTGATATTCAGAGAATCAGCTTCAGTACAATAATAGATAAAATCTCCTATGTTAGGTGAGTACAGGCTGTACAGCGTTATGTAATATACAGGACTTCTCCAAAAACCAAATATTCTTCGTTACACTAATATATATCAGTCTTAACATTCAAAGAGTAATATCTATTTCAAATTTAGGTAAAACCTTGCATATCTTCATTCTAAAAACTCAATGCACAACACAGCTAGGTCTATTTCCTTGAGATCTGAGTAATCCATTACATCCTGGTTGCAAATGCCCCTTAGGGAGTTGGGGTTTCGTGAGAATTTTTTTCTAATTGCATTCCTCAAATATTAAAGTAACTCTACTGGTAAACGACTGTACTCATTCAGCTATACTTATACCAACCCTGGTTCAGAACCAGTCTATTAAAACAAAACAGCACTAAGCTGACATATGACTTAGATAAACTCAGAACAAAACATTTCTAATTTTCTGTCGTTTTTCTCTTAAAGCCACATATCTTAGTTGCACTCAGGCACTAAAGGAGAAAGATGGTTCTTGTTAATTATGTTTAACACCATACGTCATGCAGGAGATATCAAACTTCTCAATACGTTTCACATTTTCTCTAAACAGCTCATGGAAGATTTTAAGTATTATCAATAAGGTGGCCAAAGCCCTCCAAGACCTGGCTAGCATTCCATTAAAATTTAAACACAGAAAATATATGAATAGGAACCAAAGAAAGAAGGAAGTTATAATAAACAAACTTCCATAATATGATAACCTACTCAAGCTTCTGATTCTCAATCTAGTCCTCATCAAAAAAATTATTCAAACTATTGTAAATTTATTCAAACTATTGTATGTTCGACTTAATTATTCAAGATAAGAGTACCATTAATGATAGTGATGTAAATAGAAGTTGCTATTTATAGTAACTCACGGACATACTATTTATAGTAATTCCAGGTTTTAGTTTGTTCAATTGTTTTTAGGAGTCCTATTAGTTTTAGTAATTGCTTTCTAGTTTCCTTATTAGCTTAGGATTGATGTTAGTTGCCAATTAGAGTTAGTTTCTTATTTGGATTTGGAAACCATCGGTTATTATAAATAGGGCCTTAAGCCATAGAATTCATTAGTGTTGATGTGAGCACAAACTTGAGTGTTTGAGGGTTAATTCCAGTTTATCCCCTATTGAGATGATTCTAGGGTTGATTTATTTCAATTGAGTGTTATTTAATTATGTTTTGTTTAGTGTTTTCTTTAACTTTGAGTTTAGTCTTATGTTAATTTTAATTGGTGTTCATCTTACTTCACGCTTCCTCGAGTAGGTTTCATCAGGTAGAGAGAAGAAATCAAACATCATTAGTTCATCAACTGTCGAGCTTTAGGCCTACAATATATTTCCTTGGAACTCTTTAGTAAAATTTGAAATGTTTGAGGAAGAGGGTTTCCTTGTCATGAAACTCTAGAATTTGGATATACCCAAACAAAAAGCCATTGTATATCAAAGTCAACAGAGTTCAACATTTAATGCAAAACCCAGTAGTGAAATGTATGTAAGCAGACAACTGCTACTATAAAAAATGGACAAACTTGGAGTTGTGATCTCAATATTGTCTGAATATATATAGAAACTGACAACTGATGGTGCCAAACAGTATTTCACTTTTCGAGGGTAAAAAGAAGAAGAATGTATGAGGAGAAAGAAAAATCACCTTCTTGACTTTCCTGCAAAACAATGAACTAACACTCCTCCACCCATCATTTTAGCTTCATCAATAAAATCAAAGCACTCATCAAAATGCTGTGTAAGATCTGTTTCTACTCTGTCGGCAACTACCTCGAAGTACAAGAAAATAAAACTTAATGACCATACTGTCTCTTGCCTCCGAAAAAAAATATTAAATGTGAGTAATAGGACTAACGACTAATGTTAGTTTGAATCTATGTGAGGCAAGGTTCAACGCTGTGGGTTTCATAACTAACGCCTAGGGCTGCCTTAGGAACATTTGGACAGCGATCTGCAACTATTTTAAGCCAAGTATCATCACTTTGCCGACTTTGCTGCGGGGGAGCCTTGGAGCACTACAGTGTCCCAGAAGTAGGTTTTTAATGGTATATTAAACTGTAACATGTAATTTTCAAATTGATAACCGGTCAAAGAGAAAATTAAGATGATAAGTTATTCAATAAGGATCTACCATTGCAAGACTCAAGGATACCTTCCTACCAGGCCAAATAAAGGTTTCAGAAAAAATAAAACTATTGCATTTATCGTAAAAAAATTGAACTGATAAAGTAACCAGTCAATATGTGACTTGGCAGGTGCTAACTAGCAAAGTTGGTAAAACTTCTGGGTGATGATACCAAACCCGCCAGCATCAATGACTTACTGATCTCATTTAAAACGACTTCCATACAAATTGTTTAAGTATACCATGTCATTCCTTTAACACGCAATATACTAATTGAAAATTGTCAAATCTCATGTTCAGAGTGGAGATGTTTAAGCTTTGAGCCCTAAAAAGTATATGTGAAACCGAGAATCAATGATTGGAAAGAAAAAAAATACCATAACATGAGGTAGACATTGATTCCATCAGATACATATTAAATATCTGTCTAAGAAAGAACATGCCTGACCTTGTATTTTCTTATATACAAAATCATTTGGATATGCAGGATTCAGTGTATTAGCCATGATTAAAATATGAGTGATATTCAAACTTTTCAATGCATCCTTGTTTAATGCAGCTCCAAGAGAACCCAAGAAGAGAGCCTATAAAAATAATTAAGACACAAATGAGAAGTGTAATAATATAAACCTTCTGAGACTACTGAAAAGTTTACCTCTTCAATCTGGCAAGGAACACTGTCCTCTTTAACATATTTTGTAGCATAAAAAGCCTGCACAAGTGCTGCGACTTTCTCTCTGTATGTATCTTCCATTTGCGCCATTCTAAACAAGAAACAAACATTGTTATTAAATATAAAGGTAAACGAAGTAATAAAAATCTGAATGGGTATCCTTATAAAACGCATCAAAACGTTTCATAATCTACCCAAACATCAAAATTACTATACAGTGTCAATGAAATTGGAAAAGTTTACCCGAGAAAATTTAGCACTAATCCAGGGGCAGCTTTGATTCTTGTTTTTTCTAACTTTGTTTTAAGAAGAAAAAATTTAGCTTTGTTTTGGACTTGGGCTTTATTATTTATTAATCACTAACCCAACATTTTATTTTTATTCTTATTAAAAACGTGATTAAGTTCAAGTTCATTGGCTTGATAGACCTGGTCATCCTAATAGTTTTGTGATTATTTTTGTAATATATGGTTAACTTGGTTTGCTTTAACAGCAAGTCCAATGGGGCTATATGGGCTGCTAAAGACAAATATAGTACTCCAATTACAAAAATGTCATTCCAATGGGACTGCTAAAAGGGTCTTAAATTTGGAAGAAGTTAAAACCCAAAAAGTTAAGACTTTTCTTTAGAGATTCTTATAATAAGTTTGGGAGGCGGGACGACATAGTTTACGTTTGTTATGTTAAATTTAAATGACGAATCTAGAAATTGTGACGTCTGTCCATTTCAAAAAATAATAGACGAACGACACTGTATCATTTAGCACTTCAAATCAGAAAACACAATTGAATTGGTTTTTTAATTTTGGAGAGCCAAATTTGACTGGGCAAACTAAAAAGCCTATGTAACACTTTTGGCAATCTAATTTAGCAGCTCTCCATTGGACTTGCTCTAATAGTTTAACGTCAAAAATTGAACAATCTACCCTCTGTTATCAAAGACCATTTATGCGTTACAATGTATAGATATCGGTGCATATTTTAACTACACCAAAGAAAAGGCCTAATGAGAAATGAGCCCTCTCCACTAAAGCTAAAGGATCGAAAAGAGAAAAAAGAAAAAGAAATAAAAGCCCTCTCCCGGCCTTAAACATTTCCTACGGAGATCCTCCTACATAGAATTATAGACTGAACTAGAGAAATCCAATTTATCCATCTCTAACCAGCTTCCATGCTCCCGTAACTTCCTAGCCATCCCATCACCATATATTGTTTTCGCATTTCCTACGTTGATTCATAATTTCTAGTAGCAACTACCAACTGATTACTGATTAAAGATGAAGATTACTCCTTTAGTCCTCTTCATGAGCACTGGACAGTGGATACCGAAGTATCTAAATTTCGATATGGTCAAAGGTTTTATTTTTATTTTCAAATTCAATGGATAATGGATAAGCCCAAAATAAAGTGCACCTACTCCAAGTGTCAAAGATAATTTGCACACGATCTTATCATATATTAAAATGCTCCCACGTGTTCGAAAATAAGCAAACCGCACTCTCAAGTGTCAAGCCTCTTCATTCTGTGGTCCTAGCCATTTAATAGGCTTTTCATATGCTGGTTATGCTCTTATATGCTTATGTATCACAATTCTCACAAAGAAAATCACTACACAGCATGTTGGAAGAAGATAAGCATGACTACCTATCCTACTGGGACACAGCACACCAAATCTAGTGATCCAGTCATAAAATATACCTTATCCCTGCAAAGCATACAACAGTCGTAAAGTGCTGCAGTTTAAAAATATGTAATTCACACGTACTCTCTTTCACATATATTTACACTTCCAATTTCTTCTTCACTACCAATCTCTTTGGTTTCCTACAATGGCATCTTCTATGCATTTCCTTTTCTTCTCTTCTCTCTTAATTTCCATCTCTCTATCAACTCCCCAAATATTAAATGGTCATGATGCTATAGTCCTCCCAATTTTGAAAGACAGTAGGACCCTTCAGTATGTAACTCATGCTTATCAAGGAACCCCTGCTATACCAAAAAAGCTTGTTATTGATCTAGGAGGCCAATATATATGGATCGATCGAGGGTCAGGAGATGTCTCGTCGACCTATAGGCCAGCTCAATGCCGCTCCATCCAGTGCTCAACTGCTAATGCCAATAACTGCGGGACTAGTTTCACTAGTCACAAGGCAGAGTTTGAAAAAATTAATACATGTGGTCTCCTTGTAAAGAACGGAATTACTGGAATGATCATGAATGTAGAGCTTGGTGAAGATATCATCACAGTTCAATCCACAACCTCGCCAGCTTTTAGATCTATGGCCAGCATTGACAATTTCCTCTTTTCACGTGCTCCTCCATTTCTCTTACAAGGCCTAGCTAGTGGTGCCAAGGGAGTGTTGGGCCTGGGAATGAGTCGAATTTCATTACCATCACAGGTAGCTGGAGTATTTAGCATCAATCGAAAATTCACCATCTGTTTGCCATCATCTTCTAAGTCTAAGGGTGTTATATTTTTCGATACCAGTGGTCCCTATATTAGATCAAATGATGTGATGAGAAAAACCAAAACACTATCACTATCAACTACTCTATCAGAGATCTCAAAGTCACTAATCTACACACCACTTATTGCGAATCCCATGAAGAAAGGTACAGCTTCCACACAAGATCACTTCAATGAGTACTACATTGGGGTGAAATCAATCAGCATACATGGTAAACCATTATTGTTACAAACATTGCTACTATCGATTAATAATGATGGTACCGGAGGGGCAAAATTGAGTACAATAATTCCTTACACTACATTGGAGACCTCCATCTACAATACATTTACTAAAGGTTTCATGGAAGTAGCAGCCTCCTTGTTCAATATGACTAGAGTGGCATCAGTTGCACCATTTGAAGTATGTTTTAATTCAGAAAATATTGTTAACACAAGATCTGGACCAATTGTGCCAACTATAGAGCTTGTGCTGCAAAAACAATCTGGTGAAGTGGAGGATATTTGGGGCTAACTCGATGGTCCAAGTTAGTGATGATGTCTCGTGTTTGGGATTCCTGGATGGGGGTTTGAATGCAAAGACTTCTATCATTATAGGAGGGCATCAAATGGAGAATAATGTGTTAGAGTTTGATCTTGCAAATTCAAGAATGGGGTTTAGTTCATTGTTGAACAGGCAGATTGAGTGCTCCAATTTCAATTTTGATGGGAAGTTTTTAAGGTCCTCGTAATTGCAATGGTACCCTGAAACTGTAATTTTTGTGATAATACATGTTTATACTTTTGGTTTATTTTAATTATAAAACTGAGGGCTGATGCGAATAACAATAATTAGGCATGATTCTGAATTCAGACACTGGGAAAACCATTATAAAATTTCCCCATTCTGTAATTTTTTCTCTGCTATACTTCTGTGTTCTGTACTTCTGTGTTCTGTTAGGTAAAAGTACTTTTCAGTTAGAAGGTACCCGCTCATTACTATTTTGTCAGCGAACATTTTCCCAGTCTTGGGCATAACATGCCAGTGCAGTGTCAAGTTGAATTCTTTGCCTCGGAGATTGCTTCCCTGCCCAAGGGTTAAAAACATATCATTCAGACTTCAGAGTAGATAGAAGGATAACAATAGGCTCCAAACTCAGTTAACATAAGATTTCCAGATCAAAAGAAGGTTTTGCGATGAATAGAGAACTACAATATCAAAGTAGTTACCTGATCAGTAAAGCGGTACTTGTTTGTTGTATGAATCCAAAACTTTGTGGCGCTCTTTAGACGGTATAATAGCATCCCAAAGTGAAACATAATTAGCAATGAGATAAATTCAGGTCGGAAGTTGAACACAGCCCGCCTTGTTTGGATAGTTCAAATGTAAATGATCTTACAAGCATGTATCCTTAATCCTTGCACCAAGAAAAAAGATAAGCAGTAAACTAAGGAATAATCCAAAAATTCAAAAATATTCACAATAATTACCAAATGTGTGTCATATTGGGTTAGATAGACTTACCCCCATTACTAGTTGCCAATTAGTGTTACTCTCCTATTTTCAAAAATATTAGTCATACTCCTATTTGTAAGATCTAACGGTCAGATTTCTTCATTTGAAAAAATAATCGTAGCCGTTAAATCTTGCAATTGGGGGATATCAGTAATATTTTTGAAAATGGAGAATAACACTAATTGCAACTATTAATAGGAATAAGTCTAACTAACCCTGTCATATTTTATCAGTCAACTATTGTGTTTTTACATCCCGCCCCGGGTAAATAATACCATGGATGCCTATACTAACATTATCCGGGTATATGTATGGACGTATGGTTTATAACTTTATATTGCTGAATGGGTATGCCTCAAAGAGAAGGTGTGGTTTGCTCTGCACGACTGCACCCCAGAAAACAAATCAGTAACGAGTTACCACCTTTTGGCTGGGGTTTCGCCAAAGTTGGTAACATTAAGTATAGGTAGACGGAGAAAATCACAAACACCAGTTACTATAACAGTATAACTATATACAGGAAACCATATTGAGCAAAACCAAAACAGAAATGACTACATGACACTATCACATGCCACATCTATTGTTAAATTTATTATGGGACTTTTAGGTGTTGAGCTACTTATGTCGTAAGACATCTCACTGGAACAATCTAGAACTAGCCACACTTCATTCAAACATGGATAAGTTTCGTTCCAGGAACACTGTACTTCTTTTTCATTTTGATGACTGTAAGTAATTTCTGTTCTACATTACAGAGCACGTGTCCACAAGGCAGAATGTCTTACTTCAGCTCGTCCTACAATATCAGATCGTACCAACGACCCAGCACCTAGATCCTCGCCAACAGCAGCTACAACAATTCATGGAAAGATATCTGTTTCGGCAGTAAACTGCTTCAACACAACGAGAGCAATGGTAAAGAACACACTAAGAAACAGAAGAATTTGATGTTGGGGGAGATGAAATTGAACCAAATAATGGCTGCCTACATATTCAAGATCTATTCTCTAGGGATCAAGTTTCCACGTACTTCCTTATGAAAAATAATGTGGTATTTATATAGGTAGAGTAGAGAGTTCTTGTAGCTCGAGTAATCTTGTTGCTTGAGTAATTGTGATAGAATATAACCTGTCACCCCAGAATTATCTCTTTGATAAAAATGAATCTTGACATAAATCAATGTACATTAGTGGCAAGCCATGTGGCTAAGGTTGACCTTAGACATATGAGTTAATGGGCCTGTCACATTGATCCACGTATTATAGAATTGGGCTTTAGCCCCGTTGATTAAATGAATAAAATAGAGACCCCTACTAATAGACGTTTGCCACTTAGGTGGGGGTCGAAACACCGCCCCCTCTTTGTCATGCGAACAAAGTTCACATGGCAAAGAAGAGAAGAAAAATTAATAAAAACTTGGAATAAGAAAAGAGTAAGCGGAATGTATAACAAAGTGTCGTGTGAACGTAAACGATAGGAAAATTGACTGTCGAAAAAATTGTGAATTATCGGGAACGAAAAAATGTCAAACTAACATATACAGAACACAATGTAATTAAATAAAAGATGGCCGAAAAATGCACAGAAAAAAATAAAATATGCACAGAAATAAAATTGCAAAAGAATTCGATTGCCAAAAACTATACCGAACGCATAACGTAACAATATAAAAGTTGATTCTGACGACGCATGCCAATGAAATAGCGATACTAGTATAGATCGTTGAAATTATATGTAGGGGCAAATTCCGTACAAATAGTAATAAAAAAAAAATTAAACACTAATCGGACTCAAAGTGTCGGATGAGATAAGAATATGGAGTAGATAAGAATTGAGAGTAGAGATAAAGTTGGAGTTGGAGAAGAATCCCACCAGCAATGGAAAACTTACTCGGAAACCTTATATAAGTGCTGGTGCAGCTCTCGTATACCCCAATCCATGAAAAACAATGACTCTCATTAAACAAAACGTGGTCAAGGCTTGGTAGCTCGTAAACAAGAGATTCACTCTATCAGCTTTGTCGACTACAATATCGCCAACAATGCTGTTTTACAACTTCGTGATTCTTTCTCGCGTCGACCAACAGGTACGTCTCTCTCCCTTCATCGTTGTTTACGAGGGCTTGTAACGCAAGGGATGTGCCCCTCTCTGGTCGGGATTGTGCGAGCAAGTTTCTGTCTTGCCCGATCCAAGCTGGGAATGGGTCATGCGGTTACGAGTGAAGGCCCTTGGTTCGTGGCTCCGAAAGTGGAGGGCACAACGTCAGGCTAGTTTCACATAGTAGTGAATATCTCTCTCCTATCGGTGGAAGGATAGATATCGAGATGGGTGCTCCTCAGCTTCAATAAAAAACCATAGCCGCTTCCATCGAACAGACACTTTACATCGCAGCTTGGGTTTCGACTTTTATGGTAAGTAAATATAGCGCGGTAAGCTGCTGTCGTTTTTCTTTTTATTCATGGTCTTTGAACTTTTGAACCCTTTTCTCATAATGTCCCCCGCATGGAACATATGGTGGCGACAAAAAAAACTAACGTTGGTTTTTGGAGTGAACTTCATCAGGAACTGGTGTGGAAGACGCTGAGTATCTCGTTGCTGAACTCGTGTTTGTTCTGTGATGGCGATAAAGATGAAGGCACCAATCTTCAAAAACTAAAATTAACTAACATGATACGGTGCAACGCAAGGAAAAGAAGAGCACCGTACCTGCACTTATCTAGTTTGGCCTGGTACATTCGGAACTCAGATATTAACAAACATGATATGGTGTAACGCCTGTAAAGGAAGGGCACCGTACCTATGTTGCACAGATTTGGCCCAGTGAACCCGGTTTTTGAGCTTTTCGACCCGATTTTTTTTTGGGTAGAAATGACCGTATTACACGGATGAAAGATAATCAAGAAGAAAAAAACTCGATGATGATCGTAGACTTGGTGAGGTGGAAAGAAGGTGACAGATACAACAAACGCACGAGGCCACGGCGATGGTCACTTAAAGAACTACGGAAAATACTAGTACTCGAGAGATTTGAGATGGACGAAGTGTATGAATTTGAAACGAAAGTCGAAGAAGATGAAGTAGTAATGACTTACTCACAATTAAGTTGCGGGAGTGCAATTCCGTTAAGCAAAGAAATTGCGCAATTATTGAGTTATTTTGGGCTGCCGAAGAAGACGGAAAAAAGTTTGGAGAATATGACAAAGCGGTGGCAAAAAAATTCAACAGCATGAAATAGGTATGTTAATATTTTTTTACCAGTTAGCTTCAAATTTTGGTTAAGTCTGAAAGACTAACGAAAAGATTTGTATTTGCGTCGCAGGTTGAAACGGCGGAATTACGAACAAAAGATATTGACGAAAAGTTTCGAACGGAAAGATCACAATGCCGTAGAGAAAAAAATAATAAAGAAGAATAAAGTTTTAAGCTTAGAAAGTTAACGTAATCGCGAATTTTGCCGCCGGAGAAAACGACAGCCGGTTATCGAGCCTCGGAAAGTTTAAATCAAAAAGTTCGGGCTTAATACCTTAGAAAAAAATAATGGCCAGTAGCCGAAAAAAATTTTCGCTCGGAGAATTTTTCTTAGAAAGATCGGCACAATGCCTTAGAAAAAAAAAATAAAGCTGACGGAAAGTTTAACTTGGAAAGTTTTTAATTCAGACTGTTCGACTTAATGCCGTATAAAAAATAATGAAGCTGGAGAAAGTTTTCGCGAAGAAATGTGACGTAATGCGAATTCTCGCCGCACGGAGAAACGGTGGTATTACGAGCAAATTATATTAAAAAAGAGTCGACGGAGAAAAGTTTTGCACAGAAAGACGTCAATTAATGTCGTAGAAGAATTAAAAAAGCTGACAGAAATTTCGTTGAGAAAGCGTAGCACAATGCCTTAGAAAAAAGAATGACTGCGGAAAATAGTTAACCGAAAGCGCTAAGCGAAGAAGAAAATGAAGCTAATGTTGATGATATCATTGTCACAGGGTCTGACAAACAGGGTATTGATTGACTTAAAGTCAATCTCTCAAGACAATTCCAGACCAAAGATCTAGGAGAACTGAAGTATTTCTTAGGCATTGAAGTTACCAGGTTCCCTGGTGAAATTCATCTCTCACAGAGAAAGTATGTATTAGACCTGCTCAGTGAGACAGGTAATTTAGGAGCTCGCCCAGTAGAGACTCCTATGGATTCGAACGACAAACTCCAGTCGGATGTTGGAGAGATGTATGCCGATATTGAGGGATACCGTAGATTGGTGGGAAAGCTGATCTATGCTACTATTACTCGCCCCGATATCTCCTTTGCAGTTAGTGTAGTATCTCAGTATATGCATGCACCACGGATTCTTCACTACCAGACAGTTATTCGTATTCTGAGGTATTTGAAAGGTTCTCCTGGTCGTGGATTGGTCTATCATTCTAATAGAAATTTTGATGTTGTTGGATATTCGGATCTTGATTATCACGGGATCGATTCGAGATAGACGTTCCACCACCGGGTATTGTACTTTCCTTTGTGGAAATTTGGTGACATGGAAGAGTAAAAAGCAAACAATTGTGTCAAAAGTCTAGTGTAGAGAGGAGTATAGAGCTATGGCTCAAGGGATTGGTGAGTTAATGTGGATTAAGTAATCTGCTCCATGAGTTAGGTTTCGAGGCGACTCTGGAATCCCTCTTCATTGTGACAATCAGGCACCATTCATATTGCTTCTAACCTAGTATTTCATGAGAGAACTAAGCACATAGAGGGAGATTGTCATTATGTAAGACATAAGGTTGAAACAAAGGAAATAAGTACTCCTTATGTGGCTTCTCGAGATCAGTTAGCTGATATCTTCACCAAACCAGTGATTCGTCTAGTTCTGAGTTATATTGGTAACAAGCTGGGCATGAGCGATATCTATGCTCCAGCTTGAAGAGGGGTGTTGAAGTATGTAGTGTCGGTCTCACACATTCTATAAGTGTGAGACCGTACCTTATTTAGCTTGTTGCTATTTAGGTTATTCCATCTCTAGTATAAATATATGTATTGTAGGTTAGGGTAAATATACTCTAAACCCTACCTTCTTCTTGTGCCTCCATCCTTTCTTCTTCTTCTTCTACACACTCAATCCCTTTAACCTAACAAGCTAACCACCATATGTATCTCATAGCATAAATAACAGCCCAGAAAGCTGTCATGGAACCATGGAATGGGTGTGTAGTCGCTAGTTCTGCTTGAATGCCATAAACCTTTGCTCTAGCAAGTGTAGCGATAATAGACCCAAGCATTTGTGCAAGAATGTAAAAGGGAACCTGTAAAACGATGAGTAGAGTCATGTATCGGTAAACTGAGAGTATGAGTTGATTGTCTAATGTTTGTTTTTCATTTTTATAGCGTTTAATTTACGAACGCATTGCTATTTGTAATGGACTAATGGGGTAAGGCTTGTTACGCCTCCCCACCCCCAATATTTTTATGATTAATAAACCGGGTAGGGGTATCACGGAATCTCCTCCCCACCGGAGGCATTTGAAACAAAAAAATTAGTAAAGTTTGAAGGACATTAATAAAATTAGGCATAATATAGCTTCACGACTACACTGTTGTATGTGACTTCTAATAAGGAGAATGATGCTTGTTTACCGCGACTTTTTCGGATCCGGATCATTGAACGATCAAGAAGATTCATGCTCAGTGAACCTTATACGCTAACTGTCTTGAGTTAGGACCATGGAGCTAACGTATAGACTCTGTTGCATACTTCCATATACATTGCAAAACTTCTTGGCCTAATTATATTAAAATGTGTGAAAGAGCCAAAGAGGTATTGTCACAACCCGATTTTCTAAACAATTAAAATAAATGAATAATTGAAATATAAATATCTCAACCATCACTTGGTTCAATTGTCTAAAAACCCGTGCTATGACGGGGATACAACACATGTCAAAACCTAAAACCCACATCACAACAGGATCAACTTAACAACAAAAATCTCCAAATTCCTCAACTATCACTTTATTAAAAACTTTCTTCCATCTCAATACAAACATAAACAAACTTTAAGACTAACAATTTCCAACATCGTATTCTCATGTCATATAAAAATGTAACCTACGTTATTACATCATTCCAAAAGATCAGACTTAATAAACTAAACTCCCAGACTGCTCCAGGCGAGAATCCAAATCACACGCCACGGTTCCACCACCGCCTTCCACCTATGTTCCCAAGAACACACCCACGCTTGCCAAAACAAAGCAAACATGGGTTGACAAATTGAATTTTTGGTATGAGTAGACTAACCACATATAAACATTATCATACTTTAATTATCCAAATAACCACTTTATATTTTCCCATAACTTAATCATTATCGGCTTGGAAGGCGTGTAGTTCCGTTCATTTCAACCGCATAAGCGTCTTCCCAAGCAAGACTTCCATTATATTAACTCATTCAAATCACTCATTTTAATATCTAAATCATTGCATTAACACTTACCGATATCCATTCTTTGTATAAGGGTAGGACCCCAAGCCCTCAAGACAAAATGTTATTAAGTCCTACCCTCCCCGCAAAAGAAAGTTAGAACTTCTATATAATATGTGTAGATATCCTATAGGTATTCCAATGCAAGCCCAAATACACTCGCATAATCAAATCAATTTCTCTTATTAAATAATCAATTTCTTTTCTTATACACTCACCATTTAGTGCCTAAATACCTTAGGTCATTCCCGTCACATTCAAGGAATACCCAACTCTACATTCCGATACACTCAAGGAAATACAACTAACCCGCAAGGCTTAATACCTTAGTTCCTCTCAGGGTAGTCCAAACAATCTGGTCATTCATGGCACATTCAATGAATACCCTTAGATTCATGGCACATTCAATGAATACCCCTATATAACGCTTAACGGCCATTTATGACACATTCAATAAATGCCCACCTAACATATGACATCAACGGTCGTAAAACTCAATTCCAAAACTTGAGTCGTGGAGTTCTAAAAAAGAGTCGCGGTAAATTTATTTACGCATTATTGAAATTTATTTTATATATCATTTCAGAGAACGAATGAGTATCTTGATTCCTGTATTTTTTATTTACGCGTTATTAATTTCAGAGATGTCTTAGTGTCATAACGTTGCATATCATAAAATACTGCAAAATCACATAGTAGTTAATACACATACACACGTATATATAGAGGTCTTAGCCTAAAGTCAAGTATGCTAATATCCCTAGACCTATCTTAATAACCCAAATCATAATCCGAGTTAAAAGGTCAAATTGGGTCAACTGGTCAAAGTCAACCCTGGTCAAAGTCAACTCTGGTCAAAGTCAACACCTCATTGTCAAAGTCAAACTGTCGTTTCTATATTCAACAGGTTCAGGGTCATAGCCATGGTTCATGGCTAAGGTCAAAGGTGCATGGCTCATGGGCTCATGACCAAGGTCATGGTTCGGACCCAACTGGCCAAGCCCAAACCTTAGAACCCGAAAGTCTAAACATTGGAAGACCCATATAGATCTATTTTGAGTCCAATAGACTGGCCCCAAGCAATATTAAAATCCACCCAAAAACAGTTAAGTGGTTCGGTCCAAAACTTAAAACCGAAACCGCCCCAAAACAAATGGGAGAAGGCCCAAACAAAACTTAATTAAACGCGGGTCCAAAAGCGGTTTAAACTAATATGGACCGCCCAAAACAAAACAAAATAAGATCGGGCCCAAACAAAATAGCCAAGTTCGGCCCAAAGATTTAAATGAAATTTCAGCCCAACAACCATCTAAGCCCAAGCCCAAGAGAGACCACCGTCGTCTTCTTCTGAGCTTCTTCAAATTCAAAGACCACCACCACCACCCGGCTTCACCACCACCACCACCAACCCTCAAACTAATGGAAAATAGTTGGGTTTTGAACCCCAAGACAAACCCAACCTTCCAATACCAACAACACCCGATTTCCACCTCTCACCAAGACCACCGGTTTTTCAAATCAATCGCCCGTTGATAAATCAACCACCTCCGACAACCCTCACACAAATCCAACATCCACAACCAACAATAGACCAACCCACCATACAAAATCACAGTTCAAACTACACGAAAAATCCAAACAAAACTTAACCCACAACAGCCCAACCGCCGGCGCCATTAACGCCTCCAACCAAGCTTTGGCAGCACCCATGACAACCTCCCAATCACCCACATCAGCCACTTGCACATGTGACCCCGACATCAACCCACAAATACCCAAAATCCACAGTTCAACTAAATAAAAGAACTACCCCGCCACAGTATCCCAGTTCCCAGTTTGACAGTTTAATACCAAATCCGAAATTAAACAAAATTTAATTAAACCAATGGCACGAAGTCCAATACAACCGGATGATGAGCGATTATAAAAAAAACGAAAACGCAAAATATCTGCCGATATATATAAACTACAAATCCGGTGAAATAGCAAAATAGCTACTCACCTTAACTAACACTCGGCGAATTTTCCTAGCGAATCGTCGTGCTCCACCTCTCCAAAGAAACCCGAACTTCTTTCTGCTGCTCCATTTTTATATTTTATTATCTTCAAACCCTATTCTCTAAACAATGTGTTTATATCTTGGGTCCAAACCCAAGCTCAAACCGACTTCGGCCCAAAACTAAGCCCACGTATCCCGAGTCCAATCCGATGAATTTTTAAAATAAATAATTAAATTAATTAATTAAATAGAAAAATACGTATAAAAAAACACGGGGTGTTATAGGTATGTTTGAATACCTTGGACCATGAAATTTGGCCTAATGCAGCGAAAGCGAGGGTGACGGAGGGGTTAACATGTGCACCCGAGATATGTCCAATGGAGAAAATGATGACAATTACCGTTAAACCGCCAGTTGCCGCATACTCCAAAAGACCAATTCCCCCTCTCGTTAGTTCTGCGCTCGCTACGATTCCACATACACAAAACATCAAAATGAATGTTCCCAAGAATTCAGCAAATACCTGCACATAGATTCATATGTGACCTCTTAGCTAAATGTGATATCCATAGTTTTAGTTCTTGCAGCTAACTATATATGTTGAATCTACGTACGTATTTCGAACCTATGTACAACTCATCAATAGGAAAAGTAAAGAGGGGATGGAAACCAATCTCATCACTGAAGCATGTCACGAATTTATTTATGTTACCATTCGAGCTGTGTTGATTAGGTCAGTCGGAGGTGCAGAGCGGCCATTGCTAGACGCATCTTCTCTGGTTGAGTTTGAGCAAGTTCCCAACTCTTGATCACCTTGGGAATTTGTACTTGAAGAAGCTTCATTTGGATAGTTAGAAACTGGTAGCTTTTCACACATTTGAATATTTGATTCATAATCGTTATGTATACTACCCGCAGAGAAGAGGACCAGCCAGAATCAGTGAAAGTGCGCCTACATCTCTAGGCCTTAAGGACGCTTGAGGTTCTAAGCTGAGGTGCCAAGGACATGATAGTATAGATAAGGAGTTTTAGTTCTTTAATGTGGTGAAGTACTGAGCTCAAAAACAGTGAATTACTAATAGGGTGAACTAGTGTTACCCCCACTAGACGAGCCAATTAGGATTTTCCCCCTACTAGATGGGAAATTAGGGTCTCCTCCCTAAACACACGGTCAATTTGATTTGACCGTTAACTTTCAAGTTAAACAATTGAAAATAACATAAATGCCTCCACCTATTTAAAATTGAACATTTTATTTTTAAAAATAATGAGAATATTTGTGTAATTTTCAATTGTTTGATTTGTAGTGGGAGGTAATATTAGTTAACCCTTACTAATATGGAAGAGTTTTCTGTTGTTCACATAGACAATCTTGACTCTTTCAACTTACACTCTTGCATACACACAATTCTTGTGTTGCTCCAACCAGGAAGAGCGATTCATGCATCTCAAATGTTTCATTTAGGCTACTTCATTTACTATAAGCATCATCTCCTATAAGCGCGATTCTGATAAGATCCCATTAGCCTAACTAACACTCTTTAACGATAAAAAGTGAAATGAGAGCTTTCACGTGCGAGCGACGCTATAGCTGCTATTTTACAACTAGCTTGGTGTCAAGTGAAAACAAGAGTATGTCAACCCCCCACCCCCAATGCCCCCTTAAAAAAATGCACAGTACAAAACTTTATTCAAGTCGAGGAAATTTTATCCTGAATTCTGTTATATCAACCAAACTGCTACCGGTTAGAGCCATTTCATTTCTTGTTTGCTCCTAATATATTGAACTTAGAAACGTTTAAACTTTGCACCAATAGTAGATGTGCATCTGCATTTACGTGCTTTTGTCTTGAAGAGAATGTTAAATGGACTAAATATGAAGCTATCATTTGAGAATAACTCTTCTAAGCAGCTTTCCACGCACCACATGCGCACACCTCTCGTGACTAGAGGTGTCCATGGGTATAGAGAACCGAATAGTAAAACACCAGTGGGTACCTGAACCAAAACCAGAACAGATTATTATGATTTCGATATATAAAATTTAGTATTATACTACACTAAATAATAAATGCAAACCCAAACATTATATATATATATATAGGTGTAAAAGTCTACTAAATATATACGAGTATCATAATAGTAAATGTATGTTTTGTAATACTACATTGAACATGTGTATAAATATTAATAATAGTGTCAACGAATATACGCACGTATACTATGAATTAAGTAATACATTGTGTATAATAACTAATAAATGTGTAGATGATAATATTTATATAAATGTTAAACACACACACACACACATATATATATATATATATATATATATACGTGGTTAAAAGAACTTTGTTACATGGCAAACTTTGGTCCAAAGAATAGGACGTTGTATTTATGACTTAGGACAAAAACACTCCATATATATATGTTTCATAAATAGAGCTTCTAGAATCTAGAGTACTCATAAATAGAGCTTCAAAATTATCAAAGTGAAAGAGAGATGGTACTAGTTTTGCTTTAAAAAACAAGACTAATTATACGGGCAACTCATTTTAAAGAGTAAAAATAGATATGGGCAACCTAAAATTAGATATTTGAAAGTGATATTCTATAGTTAATTTGCTTTGTCACTAGTTCACTATGAAGTTTGAACTCATCATGAAACCATAGATATCATTTTCATAAACAAATCTTGGCCAACGACCACTCGTATTTTTTTATAAATTATACTTTTGTTGGTTTGGCAGGTCAACGAAAATCATGTATACATGTTCCAATAGGGTTCATATCATTAAGCAATGCAACTAATTACGTACGGTTGTTGGATTATTAGGAATACAATACAACACTATCAGTAAAATGTGGTTTTTGTTAGAAGTGATGGATGGATGGATGTTGGTTTCTCCAAGCGCTCCAAGGAAATTAGCACAAAATCTTCAAAATTTCCAATTTTACTAGTTTATCCCTCATAAGTCATAACTAATAATTAAAAATGAAATAAAAAGGAAAAGGAAAAGGAAACAAAACAAAAAATAGAAATCAAAATATGAAAAACACAATGGATGTATTAAGAACAAGCTAACAAGAAGATGATATTATTATTATTAACACATTTTTGCAGGAAGAAGATGAAGAAGAAATACACACGTTTGTTGGTTTATTCCACTTTACATTTTCTTTATTTCTTATTTTTATTTCCTTTATGAAGGACAAACTAGTAAAATTGGAAATTTTGAGGATTTTAACTTCCCTCTTTTTACGGAAAAGGTGAAACGTGTAGGACTCAAAATCTCCTTGGAGCGCTTGGAAGAACCAACATTGGGAGCAAAAAATCACTCGATTTAAACTATGGTACAACGTACACTTGTACAAGTTCACTTCTTAGGGTACGTTTGGCAACTCTCGGAATTCTCACATTAACTAATTTTTGTGGGTATTACCATTCTCATGGGCTGTTTGGTAAAAATAACTGCATGAATTAGAATCCCCATGAGAATAGGACTACCACGTTCGGCTGTATTTGAAGTCGCACCCAATTGCGTGAGAAACGGGAATAAGATTTTGGGGGAATTCTCGCAAAGTTAGTTGCCGAGAATAGTTGGGTTTGTTACACTCAAATCTATTTAACAACTCCACTCTCCAAGCTTCATCGCCTACCTCAAACATATTCTCTTTTCCAACAAGTTCAACAAGGTACAGTAAAGTTTTTTTTTTTTTTTTCCCATTGTATGTCTTCTTCTTTGTTGATACACAAAGTCTTCTTCTTTAATTTTCATTGTTTTCTCTTCATTGATATGCAAAGTCTTCTTCTTGAAAATACTAGGTCTTGTGAGGTTCAAAATCGTTTTGTAGTAGCGGTGATACTCTTGCAGGTATTTTGTTTTGGTATTTTTTTCCCTCTGTTTTCATGTTGGCATGCTTAGAATAAGTGTGGTGCTGATTATAATTGCAGTCATTATAAGAACGATCACTGTAATGGTAGTTTTCATATTTTTTTTTATTCATAATTGTTGTGATTTGGACTTGGTGGAAACTGCTCTTTTGTATTTGTGTTGGTTGTCTGGAAGCCATTATGCGTTGTTTCTTGTGAGGGCACTGAGCATGCACAAGGTTATTAGCAAGAATGTGGACATTTGTGTCATAATGTACTTGGCCATCTCCCCCAACGCTTGAAACTTGGAGCCAGTTTACTGAGGGGAGAAAACATTTAGAGCCACCGAGATGACTGAAGTGTCTTCCTAACTAACTGAAGCCCCTATATATAATGAAAGAAATCAAATAGGTTAGAAACAAAAGCACAAGATTTACACTCTTGAATTAGTGCTACTGATAGTGTTGTTTAAAATCTAAAAAAGTATCTAAGCATATGGTATTGGAACCGCCACTGTGACAGAGAGTCCTAGCTACTCAGTCAGCTGTTTGTCTTACTATACAATGGAGTTGCGTGGCACCTCCCATAACTTTTCAACAACCTTAAAACTTAGCAATGAGTTAAAACTTTACAGTATCAACATTTTGTTTTTTGTATCCGCATTATCTTTTTCTTTGTGGTCCTTCTTTATCTGGGATTAGTATTTGGAATCAAAAGGGTAGTTTATAGCCACCCTTGTCTTCTCTACTCTGGGTTCTATATTCAATGAGTTGCGTTGCAACATAGGTACTTTTTAGTTAAACATCATTTAGACTGGATTCCAAAGATAAGAAACGTTCCTATAGATTAGCTTATTTACACTTAATTATTTCTTTCTCAAAGGATTAAGCTCATTTTTCAGAACAGTGCTGAAATGCGTGGGGTTGTTTTGAACTTTTGATATCTTGTCATATAGCCTATAATTGACTGAAGTTTAGGTTTAGCTTCAAATACTAAGGATCACCGTTCTGTAAAGTCAGAATATGAAACAACTTGTTTCTCAATGATTCACGGTATAATGTTTAGTTCTAATATGAGATCACCGGTTTGGTTCGAAAGAGAAGAACTTGTTTCTCAGTCCCTTGTTGTAACTTCCAAATATTAGATCATAGGAAATATAAAGACACTTAAGACTTCTAAAAGGCTGGAACCTAAACAACCGAATACTAGAAAGGTAATCTTGTAAACTTTGTCTTAGAACTATGGCTTTAAGCCTTTAACGGACATGCAAGATAGTGAAGACACCGAAGAATTGAACAACTATGAGAAAAAATAAACATAGCTTACCTCAAATCACGATAAGCAAGGGTAATCAACCAATGAATGATCATAAGATATGAACATTGTTTCTACTGTTTATTACAATGTCTACATTTCATTTAGTCAATCATGTTATAAGAAAGTAAGATATACATTTGACCAAGGTTCAAAATATCGATATCGATCAATATATCGGTGTACCCAAAAACCGATATATATCGGAAATATCGGATATATCGGATATATCCATTTTTTTTATGACCAGTCCAAACTATTTAAAATATCGGAAATATCGGAAATATCGGAAATATAATATCGGAAATATCGGAAATATATTGGAAATATCGGATTTATATTAAAAAATGGTCAAAAAGTCAATCGATATATATCGTAAATATCGGATATATCGATTATATCGGCGATATAAACTTTTATATCGGAAATTACGATATATATCGGAAAAAAAATGATACTATATTCGGTGGATAAATGTCGGAAATATCGATGTCGGTGTACCAAAATACCGATATATATCGGCGATATATCGGATATATCGGCGATATTTTGAACCTTGCATTTGACTAGCTTATCACAACCTTGTTACTTACTTACTAAATAATATTGCAGCCAAATTATTAGTGATGATATGCTCTACTGTTTATATTTTTTTTTTCTCATAACTTGTTACTTACTTTTGTATATATGCTCTGGAAATGTAGGGAAATGACAAATGATTACCGAGCTATTACATGGATTTGTTGTATTGTTGCATGGATTTATTATCAGATTGGATTGTCTATTGTATACATAGATCGAGAACCATCTAGGAATAGGGATTTAGAGAGACATCAAATTCTTAGGAGGCTTTACATGGAAAGTGATAACAATTGTCATGACATGCTCAGAATGAATAGGATTGCATTTCATAGGTTGTGTGCACGATTAAAGGGAAAGGGTTTGCAATCTAGTAGGTGGGTTGATGTAGAGGAGCAAGTGGCTCTATTCCTTCTCATTGTTGGCCATGACACACGTATTAGGCACAGTGCATTTGGTGTCATAAGATCTTCTGAAACAGTGCATCGGCATTTTCACAATGTCTTGCAAGCTATCCTAAAACTTGGAAAAGAAGTTGTGAAGCCTGCACGTGCAAGTTTTTCTCCACAAATGGGTCATAGTGTACACCCAAGACCTTGGGCCGTGAGATATTTCAAGGTAAATACTAGTTATGTACATCATAAAGTTTAAGGGCACTCAAATTCTTAGAGACCATTCACATTTAAATTTTTTATAGGATTGTGTTGGTGCACTAGACGGTTCTTTCATGCCAGCAATGGTACCCTTAGATGACCAACCACGTTACACTTAACCGCAAAGGGTGATATTAGACATAACGTTTTTGGTTGCTTGCTCTTTTGATATGAAGATAACATACGTTTTAGCTGGGTGGGAAGGATCAGTTCATGACAAGTGGATGTTGAGATCCTCTCTAACAAGAGTTAGAGACAAGTTAATTGTTCCAAATGGTATACCTCTCAACTGTATTTTTTTTTTGTAACTTATTATATATAATCGATTTCATGTTCACATATATTTTTTCCTAAATTCGATTTGTAGGCAAAGTATTACCTTGGTGATCGCGGGTTTTCCACACGCTCCTGGTTTTATGGCCTTATCGTGGGGGACTAGATATCATCTCGGGCCGAACGTCTAGGGCGAGAACCGAAACAGCCAAGGAGTTATACAACTATAAGCCACTCATCTTTGCGCAATGTGATTGAGCGTGTATTTGGGTTGTTAAAAAACGTTTAAGCTTACTTGAGGACAACCCGTTTTATCCTGTTGATACACGATATAAAGCTAATACTTGCTTGTTGTATTTTGCATAACATAATACTAGATGATGATCCAAATGATAATGGCAATGAATGGGTAGACGAGCCTGAGGAGCAACACAATGATTTAGTAAATGGCCAGGAGGAAATTGCAGCACTTGAACCAAATAATGACTGGACAAATTTTAGGAATCAACTTACAACGACAATGTGGAATGAACGCCCCCCTCGTAGAAATAATTAGTTTGTCTTTATATGATATGATTTTATGATAAATATTTTTTTATGAAATTTCATCTTTGTGGTATGTTAATAGTATTTTTTATTATTATTTTGAACAACTTTATTGGTTTCATTTTTTATCCATTTATTTGTTGGGGTCGGGTAATAATTAATAGGACTAATTTTACATTGTAAATTAGATGAATATATTTTCAACTATTTTATTAAATAGGTATGGAATCCCAATCTGAATCTGGACCAGAGTTTCAACAATTCGGTCATTTATTTTGGAATGACCCGGATGGACCAGTGATGTTTGGACACGTTAAATGAACAACCGTAAACAGGTAACAAAGGCCAAGGGGGATGGAAAGCTGTAGCATATACAGCGGTGGTTAACAATGTGTTGCACATATGCAGAATGAAAATCACGAGTACCAATGCTAGAAACCGTTTGAAGACATGGAAGAAAATTGTGAGTCAGTGCAGGAATTACTAGGTTTGAGTGGTTTTGGCTGGGATGACTGTAAGAAAACTGTTACTGCCGATGAGTCTGTTTGGACTGATGCTTTGAAGGTATTAGTTTTATGTATTACGTGTCATATTTTTTTTTTCCTAATATCCAATAAGAAGTAAACATTTAACACTTGTTATTTCATATTTGACAGGGAAGGAAACATTTGAAAAAACTAAAGGGCAAGGGAATTGAGAATTATGCAGAACTTCTTGAAGTGGTAGGGAATGATCAAGCAAATGGCTTGAGAGAGACAACTACAACCATGGCTGATGAAGACATGCATGCTAATGATGATACAGAAGACAATGTGAACATGGAGGATGCCGATGATAATGTTGGGGATGAGGACACAATGCCGCCTACTCCTGATTCGTCCTCATCCAACCCAATCCTTGCTCAACCAAATGACAAACTAAAGGGTCGTCGGTCTATGATTGCAGGGGTGCAACGTGAGATGGTTGGAATGCGTAAGGAAATTGGTCGCATTGCAGGTGCTATGGAGTCGACAAATGAAATGAATGATTCTCTCTGGGCTCCTGTGAGGGAAGCTTTAAAAGCCTTTGCTGATGTGGATGAAGACATTAAAATTGAAGCTATGGAGTGGTTTGCTCAAGATGTTGAGAAGCGAAGAATGTTTCTCAATATGGACGAACATCAACGTCAACGATGGCTCGTTAGGAAGTTTAATTACAACCCGATGCCATATCCAACTCAATTTTAGTTGACATTTGGTATAAACTAAGGAACTACAGTTTAGTAGAATAAAGTAGTGTGGAAAACACTTGTTTAACATTTAGGATTTATGATTTTTAGGTTCGTTAAACTTTTTATTCCTAGCTGGCGTTAGGAGATGGTTACATTGCTTAGGCTAATAAGTAGTCTTTTAATTATTAAGTCTTTAAAATAATTGATGTGCTAATGATGTTTGTTTATTAGTGTTTGTGTTTTGCTTTGTTAAACATTATTTAGTTATATGAAATATTTACATATATAAATATTTGGTGTTAATACTTATTTAGACAGGTATGCCAACTTTTTTACCACGTCGTCGTGTTATGTGGACAACTGAAATGGACTCTGTTTTGGTGGACACATTGAGAGAGCTGGAAGATGACATAAATAGAAGGGGCTTTAGAATTATTTCTTTTTGTATTGCCAATAAAGTGAGTTGCATATGCGGTGTTGACGTCTCAGGTCCCAGTATTACAGGTCGGGTTCGTCAATGGAAAAAGATCAATGAGGATATACAAAAATTGATGTCAATTGCAGGGTTTGCATGGGATGATGAAACAAATCAGGTACAAGCCGAGGAAGCTATTTGGAGCTCTCTATCAACAATGCCGGTACTACCAAATTATATATACAAATATTCTATCTACATGCCATTTTAGTTAATACACATATGATTGACACATTTTGTAAATTTAACAGGAGAGAAGGCATTTGCTACGATATCTTGGAAGATCACTTCCCCTGTACCAACGCTTTGCTGAATTTTTTAACGATCAAAATAATGAATGAGAATGAACCCCCTATTGAAAACCAATTATCTGAGGAGATTGGAGATCAAGTGCAACCTGACGATTGAAGAAATACCCTTCTATTTTTAAATATTTTTAGTTGATTTTTGAATTTCAGTCAATTTTTTTTTTTTTTTTTTTTTTTTTTTTTTTTTTTTTTTTTTTTAATTTCAATAAGTTTTTATGTACTTCTGTCTAAAGTACGTAAAAATTCTATGACAGGACATTTGTTTCTTATTTTTATGCTACAACTATTTTTAAATAAATTGATGTTCTATAATTTTGACAATGCCCATTTTATATGTTAGCTTAGATAAATTATAATTGACGATGTATAATATGTTGTACTGTATAAAATTTGATCTTCAGATTTATATATTGTGTTTGGAAAGACTATTATTTTGGTTTTGTGAAATATTTGACCAAAAAAAAATTAACAAAAATGGTTTGGGAAATTAATGTGAGAATTCTTAGCAGCCAAACAACATGTGGGAAATTGACAGTGAGAATTACCGAGAATTCTCACAGTTTGCCAAACAACTATAATTCTCACATAATCATGAGAATCGGATTCCATTAGAATTCTAACTCTCACGAGAATTCCATTTCTCGTTTCCAAACGCACCCTTAGTTCAATTTGTTGGAACGTTTATTTGTCCTTCATTTTTTTTTTCTGATGGTGTTTTGTCCTTCATTTCAAAACGTACGATATAACCATCGAAGGTGCTGAGTAGGTTTGTAACTTTGTATCATCTGCATGTCTGCATCTTGAAGGAAATTTCATATACACCAAACATATGAAAATGTATTTGAGGCGCCCTAATTTTTTAGGTCAAAGTCAAAGAAGACAAAATTACCCTTTATACAGCCGTTAAGCCGTTCATTTTTCAAAAAAATGAACAAAGAAAAAATACATTCGTGAAGAAAAACTACTACTACTACAACACCATCCTCACTTTGCGAGAAAAATGCACAACCTTAAAACAGTTAAAACAAATACATGGATTAATGATAACCACATCACTAATCAAATCAATAATCCCATTAAGTAAACTCATTGATTTTTTAACAAACAAAGAATCACCCCATGATTTACATTACGCCGAAACGGTTTTCGTTCGAATTAAAAAACCAAGTGTCTATATCTGGAACTCTATGATTAAAGAACGCTCTAATAGTAATTACCCGGCCAAATGGGGCATTGTTAATGTATTGAGAAATGCAAGTGTTGGGTTATACACCTGATCATTTCACATTTCCCTTTGTACTTAAAGCTTGCGTGGCGGTTTTGGATATTAGGTTTGGGAAATGTGCTCATAGTAGGATTTTAAAGAATGGGTATGAGTCAGATTTGTATAGTCGTTCTACCAGTTTGATGTATATGTATGTATGTTGTGCTGATTTGGGCAGTGGTGAAAAACTGTTTAGCAATCTAGATTAATATATGTATCTAAGATCCAACTAAAAAAATAAAGCCTTGCCATCTGTGGAAGCAGTGTTTATGATTCCGAACGGAATATCGGAATTCCATCCAATATTTCAATTTTTTAAAAAATTAGAAAAAACAATATATGGTTGAAATATTGATGATTTTGGAATTAGTTGAAATTCCGAATATGATATGGGTCGAAAATTTGAAATATTATGAATTTCGGTTTTTAGATTTATCGGAATTCTAATAATTCCTAAATCCCAAACTATGTCTGGAAGTGAACCGTTGTGATCCTGCCCAAGCTAAAAGGGCATTTTGGGTGTTGAAAAATGTGGATAGAGAAACGTACAACTGGCTTTTTGTTGTTTGCCCAAAAAGGTGAGGGCCAGTCCCATAATTTCATAAACTCACTTCATTTCTCTCACTTATAGCTCTCACCTCATTTTTCTTCGGGTCCTGTTACTGACGGACTCCATATTGTGTTGGGCAGACAAAAAAAAAAAAACAATTATTACAAGTGTGTCATTGGTCCCAAAAAATCCAAAAAAAAAAAAAACAATTATTATAAGTGTGTCATTGGTCCCAAAAAATTGTTTTGTGTTGGACACTTCCCAAACCAACGTGAATTTCCCCTTTTCAACCCTTCTCTTATATTCTCTTGTCTTCTCTTCCATCATCCTAAATCTTAAACCATGAAAACTATACCTAACACTAACATTAAACACTAGGGCTGAATATGCACATGACTAGGACTGAATATGCATGTGTACAGTGGTTGAATGAGAAAATTCAAAAACCCCAAGCTTAAACGACTCGGCTAGGTCATTCGTTGTGCACACCAAACGGTCTGGTCACACCGTCTGGACTGAGTCTAAAACGATGTGGCCATGTCATTTGGGATTTGGACTTAGAAAAATCCCCAACGATATGGCCACACCGTTTGGACTAAGTCTCCAACGATATGGCCACACCGTTTGGACTAAGTCCCTAACGATATGCCACACCGTTTGGGATTTGAACTTTGAAAAAAATATAAAGTTCTATTTTTTGGCCTCTTGACCGGTGTAGGCACATCGTTTGGACTAAGTCCCAAACGTGTGGCCAAGTTGTTTGGGACTTAGTCTAAACGATGTGACCACACCGGCAAGTTTTTTTCTAAGTCCAAATCTCAAACGACATGGCCACATCGTTTTGGACTTAGTTCAAACGGTGTGACCAGACCGTTTGGTTTGCACAACGAACGACCTAGCCGGGTCGTTTAAGCTTGGGGTTTTCGAATTCAACTTTTTGGGACCAATGACACACTTGTAATAATTGTTTTTTTTTTGGGTCTGCCCAACACAATATGGAGTCCGTCAGTAACAAATACCTTTTTCTTTAATGGTTTCAGCGGCTAGTTCTCCATGATTAGGAAAATTGCTTTTGGACGCAGCAAAGACGGTCATAGAAGAGATTTGGGGGAGAAGTGATAAAATATGTAAGTATTGTAAGTCACAGGTTGATGCAAAGAAGAGAGAAGAGAAAAACAAAAAACAACCTCATCACTCTAATAGTCTAATCTCAAGCTTCAGTCCAAGAAGTCAACGAAAAAAACCGTTGGCAGAAAACTTTTTACTTTCAATGTTAATCTTTTATAGTTTTCTCCACATTCTAGTAGGGTTATAGACTTATAACATTATAGGAAGTTAACTCGTTATCATTATCAATAAAATTTTCACTTTAAAAAAAAAAAAAACTTTTTACTTTCAATGTTAATCTTTTATAGTTTTCTCCACATGATAGTAAGATTATAGACTTATAACATTATAGGAAGTGTTAAACTGTTGTAGACTTGTAAACTAGAATATGTAGATATATAGACATATAGTAAAAGTATATATTCGTAAAACTCGTTATATATCATTATCAATAAAATTTCCACTTAAAAAAAATAAAATAAAAAACTTTTTACTTTCAATTAATGTTAATCTTTTATAGTTTTCTCCACATGATAATAGGATTATAGACTTATAACATTATAGAAAGTTAGCAATTTGTTAAACTGTTGTAGACTTGTAAACTATAATATGTAGATATATAGACATATAGACATATAGTAAAAATATATATTTGTAAAACTCGTTATATATCATTATCAATAAAATTTTCACTTAAAAAAAAAACTTTTTACTTTTAATGTTAATTTTTTTTTTATAGTTTTCTCCATATGATCATAGAGTTATAGACTTATAACATTATATAAAGTTAACTCGTTATCATTATCAATAAAATTTCCACTTAAAAAAAAAACTTTTTACTTTTAATGTTAATCTTTTATAGTTTTCTCCATATTATAGTAGGGTTAACTCTTGTAGACTTGTTAACTAGAATATGTAGATATATAGACATATAGTAAAAGTATATATTTGTAAAACTCGTTATATATCATTATCAATAAAATTTCCACTTAAACAAAAAAAAAAAAGTTTTACTTTTAATTTTAATCTTTCATAGTTTTCTCCACATGATAGTAGGGTTATAGACTTATAACATTATATGAAGTTAACAATTTGTTAAACTGTTGTAGACTTGTAAATTAGAATATGTAGATATATAGACATATAGTAAAAGCATATATTTGTAAAACTTGTTATATATCATTATCAATAAAATTTCCACTTAAAAAAAACTTTTTTACTTTCAATGTTAATCTTTTATAGTTTTTTTTTTTTCATATGATAGTAGTGTTATAGACTTATAACATTATATGAAGTTAACAATTTGTTAAACTATTGTAGGCTTGTAAATTAGAATATGTAGATATATAGACATATAGTAAAAGCATATATTTGTAAAACTCGTTATATATCATTATCAATAAAATTTTCACTTAAAAAAAAACTTTTTACTTTCAATGTTAATCTTTTATAGTTTTTTCCATATGATAGTAAGGTTATAGACTTATAACATTATAGGAAGTTAACTCGTTATCATTATCAATAAAGTTTCCACTTAAAAAAAAAACTTTTTACTTTTAGTTAATCTTTTATAGTTTTCACCACATGATAGTAGGGTTATAGACTTATAACATTATTTTATTCCGTTCAGTTTCAACACTTTTGAGTTCTTGAAACAACAGTCTGTTGAGCTACTCAAGTGACTTCAAAAAGTTATGAACAGTAACGTTATGACAGCTGGTTCTAACGAGTTTGTCTTTAGAAGAATAGAATTTACTATTCAGAAAGGACTTGCAGTGCAGCTTGTTGCATACTTGTCATAATTATTTGTAAAATTCGTTATCATTCATTATCAATCAAATTTCCACATTAAAAAAAAAAAAAAAAAAAAAAACACACTTTTTACTTTCAATGCTAATCTTTTATTCATGTTCATGTTCATGTTCATATATATGAATGATTCTTCTTCACTCTTCTTTGGAATAACTTTCCATGGACGTTATGTGTTATGGATGGATGATGTGTTTATTGATCTATGCTTTTCAATCTCTTTATAGCAGGCGACTAAAACACGACTGATATTCTTTTTTTGAGTACTAAGATTGAGAGAGGAATATGATTTGGAGAGAGGTGTTCAAGAACATGTTCTTGAATAAGCAGAAACACATGGCTGAGTTGTGATTGAAGTCATGATTTGTTCACTATCTGCTCTCAACCAAACACAACGTACTTCTCCATTCCTTCACTTTATCTTTGGTCACCAGTTTTTCACGGTTTGTGAAAGTAAAAACAAAACGTTGCTAAGAAATAGTTATTTGATCCAAACATTACGGACTATTTTCAAGTTCTAACGGGAGTCTGAACTCTGAATTACTAGTTAGTTGTTAACTTCTAAACACGTAGCAAGACTTTGCGAGTATGGGACATCTTAATACTTGAGTGAGTTACATGGGCTACCGGTGATGGACAAATTATTCCTGAATTTTTTTTTCTGTTATTAAAAAACTTTCGTATGTGTCCAAATTATATAATTTGTAGTACATACGAAAAACAACAAGAGAGCCCATGTACGAAGTCCGAAACAATACAATGAGTACGTTGAAAGTTAGAACATCTGAATCCTGATTTTGAAGCAATAATAAGTACCTTCGTTAAGCAAACACTTAACAATTATATATCGGGGATGATGGGGATGGTTATATGAACTCCACCTTATGGTGACTCTAAAGTTACTCCACTCATAATAGTGGACTTACAAGATGAATTGAGAGCTAATTTTTTTAAGAGGATATACATTACATGATAGAGAACACCTCCACAAAAAATCAGCTCAATTGAATACATTTAACATTGTCAAAAGTTGTACCAAAATTAAAAGAATATTGGCCGTTGGATAACTTCATAAAATTATAAACGATTTTTGGCAAGATTGTACATCTTCAAATGAATTGATTTTTTGTGAGGATGATCTCTATTGTGTGGAGAACATCTACACAAAAAATTAGATTCTAATTCATTATATTTAGTGGTGGATTTTTTTTGGAGTCATTTTAAGTGGAGTTCATATAACCATCCCCTTATATATCCACCATAAGAACCATAGTTTGACAATAAAAAATAACCACCACCAGGTGTAGCTTTTTGGCATTTCTTTAAACAAAAAGAATGGATGTCCATGAACGTGTTCGGCGAATTGGGTTTGATTCGAGATCAAATGTTATTCTTGGTATTGCAATTTTAGATAAGTATGCGAAATGTGGTAGCTTGAATGTTGCGAGGGCGTTGTTTAATGAGATGCCTGAAAGGAATGTTGTGGCTTGGAATTCAATGATTGGTGCCTATAATCAGTATGGTCGAGCTAACGATGCTCTGAAACTATTTGTGGATATGCGGTTTGCTGGGTTTAGTCAAGATGAAGCGACTCTGTTGAGTTTATTTGGTTCTTGTGCTCATCTAGGAGCACTGAGGATGTTGCTGTCGGGACTTCTATCATGGATATGTATGCCAAGACAGGAGATACGGAGAGTGCTTTCCAAATTTTTAATGGTTTGTCCAGGAAAGATGTTACAGCATGGACTAGCATGATCACAGGCTTCGCAATGCATGGACATGGTGAGGAAGCACTACATCTTTTTAGTGAAATGCTAAGAGATGGGAGTGTCACTCCTGATCACATCACATTCATAGGAGTTCTTACTGCATGTAGCCATGCTGGTTTGGTTGATGAGGGATACAAACTTTCAACTCTATGAGAAATGTTTTTGGTCTCGTCCCACTGGAAGACCACTATGGTTGCATGGTTGACCTTCTAAGTCGAGCTGGCAATCTAATGGAGGCAGAGAGTCTAGTCAAGACGATGCCAATTAAACCAAATATGGCTGTCTGGGGCGCTCTTTTAAATGGCTGTGAGATCCATGACAATGTCGATTTAGCAGAAAAAGTTGAGAATCACATAATGGAGTTGAAACCTCGAGATGGCAGAGTGTATGTGCTTCTAGCTAACATATATGCCAAGGCTGGAAGATGGGAAGGAGTCAAAAGGGTTAGGGATCTGATTAGACGTAAAAAATGTGGAAGAACATATGGTTCTAGCTCTATTGAACGTAAGGTGTTCAGTGTCATGAATGCTTCAAGATGATAATGGAGAATTTACTGTTTCAATCTTCTTCAAGCAGAAGAGTAACCATGTTCAGTGAGTAGCAAACTTCCCACACAAGGTCGTGCAGAACCACCCTATTTCTTCAAAGGTTAAGTTCCTTTGTCGGGAGCTCACCACTGTGGAAGCTATTAACAGAACAAAATTTTCTGTGTTATGTCCCTTTTCGAAACAGATGATCCTTTGCGATACAGATGTGGTCTCAGCTGATGAACAGCAGTGCTGATCAGTCCGTGGATACTCTTCTGCAAATTAAACTCTTTGAGTGACCAAGACTTCATTATGGGGCCTTTAAAAGGCGGATACATGTGGCGGCTAGTTTGCTATGACAGTGTGGTTATTAGGAAGCATTATGCTCCTGCTGATATTGGTAATCAAAATCAAAGCAGTACTTTGGCATTGGTGCTCAAGGTTCAATTATTGGAAACACTGCTGCCATTTTGAAATGCTAATTTTCTAATGGGTCAAGCTACTGGGTGATAATGGAAGTTAAATTTTGGGCAATTTGTTGGTGACACACTCATAACATGCTTCGTTGGTTCTACAGTGGAGGGAGTGGGATGAGCTTGCATTTCCCCATTGTGTGATCAAGCAGGGCCAAAGCAGCGAAAGAACCAGTCTTGATGATATCTGATCTTTTTGCCTGCAACTTCATGTCAGTTGGGGATTCATAGTGCCCAGGTACACTTTCAAAGGAGTGCAGCCTTTGAAAAGTTACAATTAAGCAAGTGCTTCCTTTGAACTCTAGTCTCACAGTATAGAGGGAGACAATTTCTGACTGCCCCTTGTGCTAGAATTAGTCACTGATATTACCTATGTGGAAACTCAGGTTTAGCTACTCATTCAAAGTTTTCTTAATATAATGAAGTGTTGAGATTCTAGAGTGATGGAATTGCTACATGGTGGCTAAACAATGAAGCAGTTGGGAAAGCCCTTCATGCAAAAGAGGTAGTAAGCAATTATGTTTGTTTATTTGTAATAATTTTATCCAGTACTAAAGATAGGTAGTGAGATCCTGACTTCTCTTTTCGCATATCAAAACATTAGGAATACCTTAGTTTGGAATTTGGATCTATGTACGGGCTACATCATCTTGTGTCATCACCATTTGGGGAGCATGCAAGTATCACAAGAATCTGACAGCAAGTGGATATCGGGAACTACGTGAATGTAATATATATGATCCGGGTTTGAACCATGGTTCATGCACACAGAGCACTTCTGTTAAAAGAGATTCTTATCCCAGAAAAGGTGTAGCATGTCTCTTATATATCTGTAGGTATCGGATTGACCAAAGAGGGATATATCTGACTAATATTTAGGTTGTTTTGAACCTTGATTTGAACGTCTGAGTGGCAATTTGTAGCAAATCCAATGCATACAAAAAAAAAAAAAAAACAGGGAATAATCTTAACAACATGTGTATAAGGGGTATAACCTATGATATTTCATTTGTGGGGATGCAGCTGCTCTTTCACAATTTTGGGCTTGGCTGGAAGAGGAAGTCCGTGAAAATGTAATTCCAATTTCTTTTTACATCATTTAGAAATTAGGTTGGGTCTAGGTGGTCAATGTTTACGTTCTTGTGGCGGCGACTCCACATTGGTCTTTGTGTTGTTTTTTCTTTATATTTTAGTTAACTATTTTTATTAGTTTTGATTTTAAATACTATTATGTATTTTTTTTTTTCACCGACAAGAGGAGGCGAGCAATGATTCTTGTAGTCATTAGTATTAAATTAAATACCTTGGATGCGTCGGTGTGGGTCTCCATTGACGTTATTCAGATATTTTATTTGGCAATTAATGCTATCTTTTGGTTTTGAGTTGATTGAAGTAAGGCGACAGTGTATGATTGCCAATACAAGATGAAATAACAAGAGAAGCAAAACTTCTTTCTAATCTCCATCATTTCATAGTAAAGATATTGTTTGTTTAGGTGGAAAGCATCCTCACAGTCCTTTCCCGACTATACTAGCTATTTGACATTCTTTTGGGTGCCCTTCATTACATGTCAATTGTCACCAAAAGCTTGTTAAGGCTGATTGGATAGCAGGGTAGACCTTTACCTGTAAAGCAAGAGTAGGATCTTGTCTGCAGGCATATATTTAAGTATTTAACCAATTAGTGCTGCTTTCTATCAACTCTACAGGCCAGACATCAGAAGGTTGGAGAGAAACCTCTTCTATCAGTTTCTACATTTGTTCAGGTGAGACTGTGAGAGTTTCTGTATTACATCTCTGTTTGTACTATTTGTTTCTTGTCCCTTTTAGCTGAAGCTTGTGTATCCATAATTAATACTGTCATTTTATATTGAAAATGCCTCTTTTTCTTGTTACAGGCAGCTCGCAACAATGTCCTTCTCGCTGTTCCAGCTCTTCTCTATGCTGTGAACAACTATTTAAAATTCATCATGCAGGTATGTGTTTAATGACAACAGCACAAAGTTTACCCTTTTATTTGAGATTTGATCTTGATATTGCGTACTTTGACTTCCTCAAAACTATAAGCAAATAATCACCTGATAAATTGATTGTCTCCTTTACAGCTGTATTTTAATCCTGCTACCGTGAAGATGTTGAGCAACCTGAAGGTATTTCCCATACACAATTAAAGTGACCCTAGGGTTCTGAATATCATTTGGACATCCTTTTATCTTTTCTTTCAATCAATTTACATGATTTAAACTTTAGCGGGGATTCAGAATTTGTTTTCTTATGGTGGATCTCTAATTCATCTCGTCTCAATTCTGCTTTATTCACATATTGTTATGCCCCAAGTTGGCTAGTAAGAACTTGCAGCATATTGTTCCACACCATTTAAATTTCTCCATGTTGACATTTTGAGTACTCATGGCCATTTTTGAAACCATGAACACATGCAGGTTCTTGTAATTGCTGTGCTGTTAAAGATGGTCATGAAAAGAAAATTCTCTATAATCCAGGTTAGTCTCAAGTTTGACCACCTTGACTACTCAGGTATTTAAAGTAAAATATAGGCTTTCCCTCTAATTTACTGTTATACTGGCCAGTGGGGGGTAGCCAGGACTATGGAGGTCTTGCGTATGCCACCTCTGATCACGAGTTCCATATGAATGAAATTATCCACCTTCCCTGGTATCTCTTCCTGTCCCATCACTGGGTAAATATCCAGAGCCAGTCATTGACTAAGCTAACCCTGTTCCGACTTTCTGTACATTACCTAGTGTAGTTGTAGTCTCAATTCCATACACAGATACAAAGCTAGAAGTAGACCCAACAGCAGCAAAGGCAGAGGCATTATCAGTAACACATCCAGAAAAAAATATTCGCCCCCGATCTTCAAGTCCCCATAGGATTTCCTTGAACTTCCTCTCTTCTCCTGGCTGTCACATCATACAACTGTAGATCATTTGTCCCATGTACTCATGGTTTAAAAATTTGATCAAGAAGGTTTATGTAATAGTGTAATACACATCACTCTGATAATGTTTTGTTTATATGTAGAGAAAGCGTTATAGTTATGTACTTTAAGCTGGAAAGTTTAGTAAGATGTAAAGTCAATGTAAGAAATTGTTATACTTATGTGTTTTTAAGGTGAAAATGTACATGTTGTAATTTACCTCTACAATAAACAATAATGTAACAGACTCATCTCACCTAAATAGGCTTGTTTCACCTTTGAATAAGAGATAGAGAAGTTACCAACTTAGTTTTCGAATTAAGTGGGCAATGGTAAATTAGCAGCTAGTACTAGTGCGACCTATCAGATAGCAACTTAGAAAGATGTTATTCTAGTTGGAGTCTTGTAGCATATATAGTTTGTGAAAGTACTGTATGAATCCTTGTCGATAAACATATTGTTGAGGATAGAATGATGGTCATTTTTATGTTGTAAAATACTTGGTTCCCCATCATTTTTGTGCTTGTATGTATATATCTTTTTCTAATTCCACATTCTTTTACAGTGGGAGGCTCTTGCTCTGTTGCTTATTGGAATTAGTGTGAACCAACTTCGGTCACTACCAGAGGGTACTACCGCGTTGGGTATTCCTATTGCAACTGGTGCATATGTATCTACGTTGATCTTTGTGAGTTCATTGCTTCATCTGTCCAGTTAGTAAAGAAACATATAATACATGATGTATGCCCGTTCAGTGTATATGCCACAAGATCGATTATTTAAAGTTTAATGGTGGCTGGTCTTATGATTATGACTTGTATGTTTTTGTATCATGTAAAAAATATTTAGAAATTTAGAAAATTTAGAAAAATTTCAGCAATTGGATAAAATCTCTCTTATAGTTATATTAATATTTTTTTAAATCATGACTTGAGTTAGTCTCTGAACTTGTTGGTCAGGTAACTGTTCCATCGATGACATCAGTCAATGAATATGCTCTAAAGAGCCAATTTGAGACAAGCATATATCTTCAGGTAAATCTTTTAGTTGTTTTTCAACATCCATTGAATCATATACATTTTTACTGAATATGTCTCTATTGTATTTTTTCAGAACTTATTTTTGTATGGATATGGTGCTCTTTCCAACTTTCTTGGCATTCTTGTCACCATCATGTTTAAAGGTATGGGAACCCAATTTGGTGTAAAAGACTGTTTTTTACTTTTTTTCCTTTAAAAATGACAAGCAATTTTACAGAAACGACAGACTGTGTTTTTTTCTTCTTGATCCAGCATCAACTAAGCTGTTATTTTATTATCATTCCTTTGATTCTGATAGATATATATTATCTCTACGGAAATTGCATAGTCATTGTTTCATGTGCATATACTTCGTACAGTCATGGTGTTGATGCTTGATACTGGTATCCCATGTGGCTCCAGGACCTAGTAGCTTTGATATTCTTCAAGGACATTCTAGAGCAACCATGCTCTTAATATTCAACAATGCGGCACAGGGGATCTTGTCATCCTTCTTTTTCAAATATGCAGGTCAGATCCTGCTTGCTTACTCTCATTTCCTAGAAGTTACATGAGTCCATTTATGTCAAGAACATATTATTAGGAACAGAAGGTGTACATGTCACAATTAAGCTCTCAAAGGGTTAAAATCTAATTAACTAACTTGGGTGTTGACATAACGGTTTCTGCACATATTTTAATATAAAAATATATTTTACTTGTCAGAAAAAGAAGAAGATATCCTTCATATTTTGTTAATTTATACACTGTTACCTATAATTTACCACATCTGAGAATTTTACGAACTAATATTTCCAAATTGGATCAAATCTTTCTCTGATGATGCAGACACAATTTTGAAGAAGTACTCATCAACTGTCGTACAATTTTTACGGGCTTTGCATCTGCTGCATTGTTTGGTCATACACTGACAATAAACTTTATGTTAGGAATCTCTATTGTATTTATCTCAATGCACCAGGTAATTAAGATTCCTAGTCAATGAAAGAGAAAGAACTGTTTTTTGTTTATTGACTTTATTCTTTTGAGGTCTGCGGTCTGCCTGATACTATTTTTTCATTGTTTCTGCAGTTCTTTTCGCCTCTTTCAAAAGTCAAAGATGAACCACAAAATGGAAGTGTCGAATTAGTGGATGTCCACGACAACCATAGGTATGTGCCGTGTCCCTTATGATTCTGTTGACGAAGTGAGTTTGCAACTGCTAAGTGTAATTTAACATGAGAATAGATCATCTGGTCCCAGGACCCTAAATAGGAAATGTGTTCTTTGAACACCACATATCAATATTTATTGTGTCATCTCGTTGTTCTTGTAATACACATCAATATAGAGTGGTGGTAGATGTTGTTCCTGTTCAAAAGCAGGAATGGTCAGATGCTTTGAGGCCCAAGTTCTCCCATATTACTAAAAGTTTTCGATGAACGATTAAATGTAGCATGTTCGTACAATACCATATCAAATGACTCAACATCAAGTTCTATGCATGAACTGTACATGTCGATGAGTGTGTATAACGTGGGATGTATCCATGGTTTGTGCCTACGTCTTGAAATTGCCAACATGTGCCTATCAGTTATGTGCAAATCCTTGAGTCATATGTTTATGCTCTGGTTTGATCACTACTTGACATTGGAACATAGTTTACTTGGAGCCGATTGCCTGAATATAATTGGGATTTGGGAGTAGATGACTACCCTTTCTATGTTGTGAGTTCCCCGTATCATACCCCTAAGCCCAGCTAGGTGTAGTAGCTGCAATTTTGGAGTTGGTATTAATTATCACATTTGTTTGGATATTTTTGGGTGCTTTTGAGGCGGGTTGAGTGGATTAGTGTTAATGGAAAAATGGTTCTGTGGACAAGTCTTTATGGTTCAAAATGTTTTATTTTCATAAGGTAAAAAAAAGACATGTAAAATGTGCTCATGCTAGCTGCATACTTGTAATTTTAAGCAATATTTCTTATTCTAATCTCCCTTCCCGTTGGTATGTTGTATTAGTGTCAAGTTCGGCCTTCTGAGATAGATTTTCTACTTCCCTTCCAGCACAGTTACTTGTCCCTAACGAGTCTATGTTCTCATTTCAGGTCGAAGGATTCATCCTTTATAAATATGGCGGCAGGAGCAAATGAGGATGTGAGAAACTTAGCTTTATCTTTCTCGAGGATAAATGGTTATATGTTAAATTTTCTGGAACTAATACCTTGGTTCCCTGTTCTTTTTCCAGGCTAGTCATCGTATCAGCGAGGATGAGCGAAAACCAATGCTCCCTAAGTAAAGTTGCTCTTTTAAGGTATGCTCCGTATCCTACATCACCTTCTCATTTTTGCGGGTAGGATTGATTGTATAAGGTCCATTATGGAGATTGATTATTGAAGAGTTCTCTTGGTTTGGCATGTTATCATGGTTCTCGACTTGTCAAATACAAGCATGAAAAACACATGTGATGACCCTCATTCATCACAATAAGAACTAGAGAGAAAAAGAAGAAAAATCTGTGCTCGTATGCATATATGGAGTACCCTTTAGTTCTTTACCTCTTGAATTATTTGGACTGCATCCTTTTCTCTGTATGGCAAAGGTGTCTTCATCTCTCATTTTTCATTTGTACAAGTAATTAGTGATTGATTGGTTCTTTTACCCCATGCGAGTCATGGTTGATTGGATTCCATACAAAACACATGTACATGGCACTACCACCTACGGTAAGATATTACGTGGATTAGAATATATCACAACTAATCATCATTTGGTTCATGTAGTCTCACATTTATTTCTAGGAATCTTTCAATTGAAGAAATTCACTGGCTGTTCTATTTCAAATTTCATTACAGGACTTTCTGTTCAAGGAGATTCTTTTGGCTGGCCTTATTGTGCGGTATAGGTGATGATAAGCCAGTTCCGAAAACCAATAAAGTAAAATGTTATAGAAGAAATTCATTTTCGTTCCAGAGAACTGTCCGCTGGCAAAAGAAATTCAACGAAGACAGGAACTGGTGAATTCACAGCTTTTTCTGGCAAGGATAGAGATTTTGAAATTTTTTAAGTTGGAATGCTCATTCAAAGTATTAGAGTTGTCTGTAATTTTATTTCTTCTTTTACAAAAACTCAGCCCTTAGCTCATCATCTAAGGTAGATTGTATGAAATGTAAGTCTTCTAAATGGAACCTACTTACATATATAAGTCCAATTTATCTAGTATCCTACCCTTAAACTATATATCGTTAAGGTTATTTCTTAATTTGCGTCTCTGAGTTCTAAATGGAACCTACTTGCCTTTGTTCTTTCTGTATATTGCCCCTCAGGACTGTCCTAATTGCGTCACATCCTAATCAGCCTTTCATTTGCATCTCTCTCATGATTGATCATCTCCTCTACTATCTACTAGTCTGTTCAGTATTTCTTAACAGGATAGTGAGCAAATACATTACAGATTGAAACTGCAAACGACTTTCCTAATTTTTCTTCCCACTGTTTCAGCTAATCTGTAATTTGATGTTTTAATTGTAGGTTCACTTCTCGATTTAACGGTGACATCAAGCTACCATGGGGATCTGCAATTGATCTTTAAAGGGAACGTGGCCATATACTTCAGACAACCAGAAGACACTTGTTAAGCCTTCAAAATGAGGTGCAATGTTTCCAATTACTTCTGTTTTTGTTCTCACACTGTCACATAGTGCTACATTTTGATTATTTTCAGTTTCCTGTCATTCACTTTTTGTTGGATAATCCTAAAGAACCAACTTCGATAGCACCTGGATGATACAGTTAGAATTTGAACTGTTAAAAGCGCTGTATATTTCTGCCTCTCATTCTCCACTGATTTATGCTTTGTGCATAACTTCATATCGAGACTTAAAATAAGTGATGTTATCCATGAAATCAATGGGTCGATGAGAGCAAACTAAAAAGTGATGTGAACACGCTGACGTCTTTGGTACTTGTCTTTATGAAATATTGAGAGATAATATCGCGGTATGACAGTTTGGGATCACCCGACCTATTGTTGTAGTTCGCGGCATACATCAACCTCCAGAAGTTTCCAATGCCTTGGCAAGGATGGATGTTGAAATGATTGCACACCTAAATGTCTAATAAGGTGAGTGGAAGCCAGACCTACAGAGACTACAAGAGACTCCGGCCGCCGGGGAACTAAATGAGGGTAATGGGTGATAGATGACACATGTTCTATAATGATGTCAGCAGGGATTCCATAGGCAGCCCTAATCGCGTCCAAATTAGGTCTACGACATCGGGAAGGGGGTGGCAACGGAGGGATGAGTCGCCCTGATGTGGACGGGGCCACAGCAGCGACCACTGGAGGTGGAGAGGACCTCTGTAGACTGGAAAGAGGACGAGTCCTCGGAGTCCGATGTCGATATCGAGAGGGGAAGATGAACATACTCGAAGAAAGGGGAAGACTCAAATAGTTGCTATGTAAAGGGAAGAAAGGAATTAAAGAAAAACACTAAGACAAAAGGAAGAGGGAAATGACAAACCTAAATCGGAATCCCAATAAAGAAGAGTTGTACCGGAGCAATCACCGAGGGTCTAAATGGATCGGAGTGTGTGGGAAGAGGAGGAGCTGTTGGAGAAAAAGAGGAGAATAATGAGAGAATAACGAACTGAAGAGAGTGAGGGAGCAGAAATGAGCAGGACTTTAAATAGAGGAAGGGCAAAAGAGTAAAATCCCTAGGGCGAAGAAACCGAAGAATCGGCAGGTGGTCCAATAGAGGGGTGACACGTGGAGGCTCAGAATACAAAAAGGTATAGAAAAGACACACGTGATGAATACTCTCTGCATCACACATACCGATGAAGAGTTAGAAAAGGGAGGCCGGGTGTTGAAGCAGAGAGGTGAGGAGAATTCTTGTCCCCGCCTATATATGGCCACGGAATTGAGAAGGGGTATCTGTGGTGGTAGGGTCTGTGATATAAAGGATCATGTGTAATATTAGCCCGAAACAAGCTGTAGTAGTGGAAGCCGGGCTACAGAGGATCGACAGTAGGATAGGCCCGAGGCAAGATATGCAGAGAACTCGTGAGCATAGTATCAGTCCGCGGTCTCGCAGGTGTACGGTAGAAATCCTACTCATGGAAGAAGAGTGAGCAAGGGATGAGGGGACAAGTGGACGACTACGATGGAAGACAAGGGTGTATAAAGAGAATAGTGAGAGAGAGAAGAGAGACTTTTTGGGCAAAACTAGAGAGGCTAGACTTAGGAAAGAGAGGGGAGTAGAGCGTTGAACACTAGAGCTCCAACAATGGGTTTAAATACCATTGCAGCAGGAATCAAGGAATGGGCTTAAATATCGATTGAAATACTAAGGTGGACGATGGGTTGAAGGATTTATCATTTTTAAGTTCCGACTATTTCTTTGGAATAATGGGTTCCAATGTTGTAAATCATTTTTTTTCCTTCAAGTTATGTATTTTAGGGCTACTATTATGTATAATTTTTTTATTATGAAGATTTATTTTGTCCGTGTGCAAAGTATTTGACGAAATGTCATTAAGGATTGGAGTACACTTTCAGTAGCCATGGGAATGTTGATTGGATGTTGCTGGTCATAACAGACGCTTCACGGAGAGAGAGAGAGAGAGAGAGAGAGAGAGAGAGAGAGAGAGAGTAAAAACTACATGGGAAAGCCGTTCCCACACACTTCTTTCACGCTAAATGAGTGTCAGCTCACACAAATTTAAAACCGCTAGATTTTTAGTGGTACCAAATCTATTGTAAACCGAACTTCCTCGATATATATATATATAAGCGGATGTACTTAAACGGACTTTATCTAAATATTGAAATTTCGCGAAATAAAATCCACGGTCTTTTAAAACCCAAAATCTCTCTCTCTTATTCTCTCTCCCATCTCTTTCGTTAGAACACTCCTCTCTCCCTCCTAGCACTCTCTTTCTCTTTATATCTCCTGTTTTTCTGTTTATCTCCTTCTCATCTTATAGCAAGTCCTAAACAAAAAAAAGAGAAACACAACACAAGTTTTGTCGTGATAGGAGAGTCCGCAATTTTTAGACGCAATTTTCTCAAGTATTTATCGCCAGATTGTGATAGGAGAGTCGCAATTTTTATGCGCTGCACAGGTAACATTACATATGTGATCGTTTACTAAATTGTATGTGCTCGTTGTCATTTCCTTAACTATTATGTTTATTATAAGTTATGTCATCTCTTCATGCAACATCACTAATAAATCATCACAACAGCGATAGTTTGTACATGAAGGCCAAAACAATAATAAAGCTCTTAGCATAAAATATATTGGTGGGATGCCCAGTGTACGTGTTTGAATGACCATTGGTGGGGAGGATGGGCATCTCAGACTATTTGAATGGCCAAGCCTGCGTATTCTTCTTGACATACTTAAAGAACACAAATCTGTCAGAGACATGGATTTTAGCCTAGACACAGAGTTCTTAGCTTCGACCTCTACTGACGGTTCTACACGAGTATGGAAGATAGATGATGGTGTTCCATTGACATCTCTGACTCGCAACTCAGATGAGAAGATTGAATGTTGTCGTTTCTTAAAGGATGGGAGCAAGCCATTCCTGTTTTGCACCGTTCAAAAGGGTGACAAAGTAGTAAGTGCAGTTTGGGATATCAATACTTGGAACAGAATTGGGCACAAGAGGCTACTTAGAAAGCCTGCTGCTATCCTATCCATCAGCCTGGACGGGAAATATCTTGCATTGGGTAGCAAAGATGGTGATTTATTTGTTGTTGAAGTAAAGAAGATGGAAATCTCCCACTGTAGTAAGAGGCTTCACCCTGGTACTTGCATATCATCACTTGAATTTTGTCCCCAGTGAAAGACTAATGCTTTCCACTTCTAGTCAATGGGGAGGCATGGTGACCAAATTAAGTGTACCTGCTGACCGGAAAGAGTGGCAGATTTATATGGTGCTGTTGGGACTCTTTCTGGCGTCAGCTATCTTGTTTTATATTTTCTTCCAGAATTTAGACTCATTTTGAAATTTCCCTCTTGGACATCAATCTACTAGACCCAAGTTTGAAGCTGTTTTTGTTGATCTCCATTCAGAGGATCAGAATGTTTGGGGGCCTTTGGACCTTTAGATATGCGACATTAAACAAAGATTGAAACTATTGCCGCTGATCCCCAGTTTTCAGTGGATCCGAATTATCGCGTGTCGGTGGGTGGTTAGATTTTTAGATTTGTAACATTTACACAAGTTACAGGGCTAATGTTTGATTTTAGGATCCAGAACTTGGATGTGAGACAGAGTTATGGTATAAAAAGATATCTTCTTTGCATGGAGGGGAAAAAAAAAGTGTAGGTGTTTGACGTCCATGTCATATGGCTTCCACATGAGCAGTCGGATGCTGCATCATTACCCCTGGATCGGGAAGAGCTCGTCCTAGTGATAGGTCCGCGAAGCGAGTGTGGTACTATTTTGGTGCTTCTTACATGATATTCAATTTTACGATAAAAAATTATCGCTATATTAGCTTTACATATTGGTCCTGTCATTTCCGGTCTGTAATTATTCTATTCCTACATTGTTTTCTGCGTTGCTTGTCGATGTCGACAATTTTTTTTTATAATTTCAATTGTTTTGTTATTCCGCTTATTCAAACTTGGGTTTGTTATATATATTTTTTCCAGGTTACATTGAGATGGAAAATGAGGATTTCGAAATTGAGAGTGGTAGTGTAGGTGGGAAACCTAATCACATTTACAATCCCCAAGTATCAAATGATACCAAACCTAGAAAAGAACAGGAGTTTGAATCACTTGATGATGTCTACAGTTTCTACAATAATTATGCCAAAGCCGCTGGATTCAGTGTTCGTAGTTGGTTTGAAAGGAAGAAAGATGGTGAATGTGTAAGAAAGGAATATGTGTGTTACAAGCAAGGAAAAAGTTCAGAAATAGCGGACGTTGATACAAAAAGGCGCCGGGGCAATGTAAAAGAAGATTGTAAAGCAAAAGTTGTTTGTGGACGAAGTCAAACTCGTACATTTGTTGTTCTTGTATTTGTTGAAGGGCATTCTCACCCGTTGTCGATAGACCAAGAGTACATCTTCTAAGATCTCACCGTGGTGTTTCCAAAGGCCCAAAATGTTTAACACAACAATTTGGCATGGTAAACATACCACAACACCACCGTTCATCTTCTTGGAGTTCAAATCGGGGAGGGATAGAAAATATTGGTTTCACACAGAAAGATTTAAATAACCAGGAAAGGGACAAGCGTAATAAGATGAAAGGCCATGATGGAGATATGTTTGATGAGTTTTTAAAATTGGAACAAGGGAGGAATCCTTCTTTCACTTTTAAAATTGAGACAAACGATGAACAGAGAATTACACGTTGTTTTTGGGCTGATGTAACCTCGAGACGAGCATACAAATTTTATGGTGATGTGGTTATCTTTGATACTACCTACAACACTAATCGATATGGCTTGATTCTTGCAATCATTGTTTGGGGTTAATAATCATGGTCGACAGCTTGTTTTGCTTGTTCATTTTATGTGATGAGACCACGAAATCATTTATTTGGTTGTTCAACCAATTTTTAGAAGCTATGCCGTGCAATCCCCAAAGATGATTATTACAGATCAAGATCCAAAGAATGACAAAAGCCATTTTTCAAACTCTTCCAACCACTTTTCACGGTTTTTTTTTTTTATTATTATTTTTTTATTATTTTTTTTTAAATTAATTTTCAGGCGTTATTTTTTTTGTTTATTTTTACATCTTTGAAGCTTTGGGTACTCTATCAACAGTACTGCGGTTGGCACATATCTTGATGAAATTTTTAGATGAAAATAGATTCAGCTTATATATAGTAAGTACTACACCGAAGTTTTCAAACCGCATTTTGGGATCTGAGATGAAAGATGAGTTTGACTTGAAGTGGAATGGTATTCTTCAGAGGAGTGGTTTACATGAGAACAAGTGGTTGGAGTCGATGTACGAAATCCGATCACAATGGGTGCCCGCACATGTGAATCACATCTTCTCTACAGGTATGTCAAGTAGTCAATGAGCGGAAAGCGCTCATTCATTTTTCAAAATGTATGTGTCAAAAGAAAATTCTTTGGTAGATTTTATGGTTCAGTTTGGTAGGGGACTTGTGCGCCAATGTCATGAAGAATTAATGGCAGATAACAAAGATATGATTGAGAACCAAAAATGAAAATGCATCATAGTTTTTTGGTACACATGGTTGATGTTTATACACATGAGTTATTCTTTAAATTTCAAGATGAGTTATGGGAGAGCTTGAATTATAGATTTGTACTTGTTAGTGAGAATGAGAAGTGTTGCGTTTATAAGGTTCATAGAAAAATGGCGGCCGAAAAGTCTAGAGTGCGGGAAATTTCTTATCAAAAAGATCTAGATTTTGCTTCATGCACTTGTAAAAAGTTTGAGAGCTTAGGGGTCCCTTGTAGGCATATTTTAGCTTATTTGAATAAGATGTATGATTTTAATAAGTTGCCGAATCAATACATTTTGAAGAGATGGTGTAAAACTGCAAAGTCAGGGGCAGTCATTGATGATGGTGGAATGGAGGTTCAAGATAATAAATTATACATCATGAAGCGGAATGAATTGATTCAAATGTCAACACTTGTAGTTGATAAATCCCTCGAAAGTGAAGAAGCAACTAAAGTGTTTACAGATGCTTTAAGTGGTGCACTTGAAAAAATTAGTAAGTTGGTTGGTTGTGATACAAGTGTAGCAACACCACATGAGAAAAGTAGTCAAGTGTTTGGTTGTGATACAAGTGTAGGAGTTTCTGGAGCAAAGAATTCTAATTTGGCAATTAATTATCATGAACCGAGTCAAGCAAGACCAAAAAGATGTGGAAAAAGACTTAAAGGAGATAAAGAGAAAGCACTCAAAAAGGCACAAAAATATAAAAGGAGACGGTGCAATGGATGTAACAAGGTTGGAGTGTCACACGATAAAAGGAATTGTCCAGAGCTTAATAAAAAAGTAAAGAAGAGCTAAACAATGAAGAAGAGCTAAAGAATGGGTAAGAAAATTTTTCTTTCTTTATTTTTATTCCGATTAGAGTATTTGCATATTCTTTCTTATTATTTTAACTGACTTGCAGTGAAAAAAATTCCTTGTACGACAAAGACGCAACTTCGGACTCTACCACAGATGATGATTCTTGTTCATCTTTGGGTAAAATATGTAATTTTCCTTTCGCATACACTTGCTTTGTTTTCTGTTACTAATGCTTTTGGTGGGGCACTCATTAATTCATAGCTTTATATTTTCACATGTTTCTATTGTAGGAATGTCTAGGAATGTCGTTTGATTAAAGGATGTTGCAAATAATTAGAGTTTGAAGGTTGAAATTCAAAGTTTACAAGCTATGTCGAGAGATAAGAAGCTTGCTTTTGGAAGATAAATTTGCAGCCACATATTTGGAAGAGTTTTATTTTGAGTTTTTATGCTTTGAGTATGTATTTTTTTTCTTCAACAAATAAATTGTTAGCTCAAGTAATCGCCCTGATGAGCTATCCGGAGCTTACATTTTTTTGGTGAACAATGACAATTTCTATAGAAGTGCCATCTTGTTTATGAATTTCCAAACTTGTTCTAGATTCATTGGCTGTGTATGTGCATGCCACTTATCATATGGCGCTAGGTCTTTCAGGATTAATGGGTTATTGTTGGATGTATTTTGAACTTCTAACACGTTCTTGTTTTTGAACTTCAAACAGGTTATGAACTTGTTTATGGGTTGCTGTTATGAACTTCAAACAGGTTATGAACTTCAAATGTATACTTCTTCCAAACCTTAACATAAACTTCCAACAATCATTATTGAAAATGGTTGCTTGTAACGTATACTTATGTTGCGTGATTTGAAACTCGCTTTTGGAAGATTAATTGGAATGGCTCTGCTTGTATTTGAAAGGGTTTTATTATGAGTTTTTTTGCATTGAATATTGAAGATGTAGACAATTAACTTCCACGTTCAAATTGAATCTTGCCCTTTATTGGCTCCACTGTGATACATCCTTCGTAAAAAATAATAGAAAATGAAAATAAAGCGAGTACAAGAAAGATTTCTATTGTCAAAATTGTTTGTAAAGATGGATCTTATGAGTATTGTTTACGGGGTCATGAGTCCTTTAATTGTGTATTCCAGAGATTCTACTCACCTGGCTTTGAATAACAGTGTCTGTAGAGTTTTCATCACACTGTAATCCGGATCAAGCTTTTGCTGCCAACCCTCAAGAACCAACATGGTCACCATCACAGTGCAAACATTGCCGTCAATGTTAACTTTATGACGCCGAACTTTCTCAAGCAATTGGTGCATGCATCCGGCAGGATGGACAACATCACCTTCTTTGGTACCCAAGAAAGTAAACGACTTCTCCACTTCCTCGATAAATGCACTAGGATCAGGACAGGTTTGTTTCTTTGACAATTTCAGAGTGCTCTCTGCAGCAGTGTGACCATCTCGGACGGCAACAGCCTTGAAAAACTTGAGACATCATAAAAATTGCAAACTGTTGTACACTTAAAGTCTCTTTTCTCGAACAGCAGATTATGTACTTGACAACCTTCTTGTAGTATATACAGAAAGCTGACCTACAACTATGAAAGGTGGAAAAGCATTGAGACTTAATATACTGCAGACTGCAGAGACCTGGTCCTTGTTGAGGTTTCGGTGGGAAGGGACGACACTAGGACTGGCCCAACTAATCCTACTTTTCTGGCTAGGGTAGAGAAAGTTGCGAAACAAAGGGTCAGTTGCTGACGTGACTGCTTGGTGACAACGTTTTAAGCAGACTCTATTGAATGAGAAGCTAACATCATATTTGCGTGTTGAAGAATGATGCCGATGAAAATCATCTCCAAACTCTGCTAACACAAGATTACTTTTCACCACACGGTAGAGAATCCCCTGTTCACGAAAAATATTAGAAACAAGTAAAGGTAACAACCGTAAGACTCAGAGAAAATGTACCTATGAATATAGAATCTTAAACTTTTTGTTACAATGAGAGCACAATAATGTTTTATTTTGATTTATGAAGTATGCTTAAGCTGGAGTCAGGGTGTTTAAGTGTGTTTAACATCAGACCGTTGGCAAATAATAAAGGTACAAAATACACTCACCAACTCAGTCTGCGTCAAGCTTTCTTCAGGTTTGATTTGACTTCAACTTGCATATTGTACCATAAGACAGCCTATCGATCTCATCCGGCTTCCAATAAAATCAATGCAGACATGATAACTGGTTGGACTTAACTAGTTCATGGTTTCACATACGAATGTCTTGTAATAGTTAACACTAGCGGCACATCCTGATAATCACTTGCTACTCGGTGCCAAATGTTGGGAGATTTCACTAGAAAGTCACACCTCAATCTAGTTACTTTCTATCCCAAATGATTTCAACTTGGAGTTCACACCAAGGAAATCACCCACCCAAGACTTTGGTAGTTATCACAACAACCTCAACAAAGCAAAACCACTACAATATCATCACAATCCATAGCAACAATAATAATGGAAGTAACAATGCAAAGAGACACAAAGATTTAGGTGGTTCGGTAAATGTTACCTACATCCACACACAAGAGCCGAGTTTCCTTTATAACAAAGATTGGAGAGTTTACAAGAGATCAAGAATCAATAAGAAGAGGCCTCACTCAAACCCTAGCTCAACAGAGCTCCCACAATACCCTAGAAATGAATCTCTCAAAAGTTGTACCTCAAAACCCTAATCTATTTTCTTTATATATGTGTACATAGACAAAGGGGAAGTAAAATGGGCTTGGGCCGCAATTGAGCTTCGACGCTGGCGCCCATAGGTGGTGAGGCGCCGATAAAAAAGCCGGAGCGAAAGTTTGGCGCCGCAGGTGAGCGAAGCCTCTTCAATCCGAGTCGAAAGGTGAAAGCGAAGCGCCTCTTTCTTTAGGCATCGCATTGCTGGCCGAAATGCGCCATGGACGGACGGCGCGTCGCTTCTCTTCATCGATGCCGGGGTGAGTGTGGTATACGGACAACCGGAGCAAAGCTCGACGGTTCCACCAACCCAACAATCTCCCACTTGGAACCTTCGAGATTCTTCATGCACATCACATCTCAATTGTAACAACTCAATCCAAATCCAAAAAACTAAAGAAACACTTTCGGCTCATTCATCATGGTCTTCAAGCAAGAAGACCCACCGGGTTGAACACAACTTCAACTTCGATGAGGGCACGGCCTTGGTCAACATATCCGCCGGATTCTCACTCCCTCGATCTTCTCAAGTGCCAAGACCTCATCCTCCAACAGATCGGATAAAATGATACCGGAGACCAATGTGCTTGGTCCTAGAATGAAAGGCGGAATTCTTGGCAAGATGTATAGCACTCGACTATCACCAATCGTAAACACACTTCTCTCTTGCTTCATCCCAAGCTCTTCCATCAATCCCTCAGAACTGGATCATCTCTTTGCTTGCCTCTCAGAACGGCCACATACTCGCTGCTTACGTGGTAGACAAAAGCAACAATCTTCTCAGAATCGAAAATCCAACTTCATCGCAAAGAAGACCTACGTGAAAGACATAACCAAGAGTGCTTTCTCGCGATCTACCTCACCCGCAAAGTCGGCATCCACATACCCTTGCAGTTCACAACACCCTTCCATAACATAGGCATTTCTCTCAGTAGTACCTCTCCTCGGATATCTCAATATCCACTTCACGGGCTTCCCAATGTTGCTTGCCAGATTAGACATAAATCTACCGACAAATCCAATCGCTTGGGCTATATCCGGACGTGTGCAAACCATGGCATACATAAGACTTCCAATGGCAGAGGCGATGGTACCTTAGCCATGAAGTTTCTTTCCTCAATGGTCTTGGGAGAGTGTTCCTTGGACAACTTGAAGTGGATCGCCAAAGGTGTGCAAACCGGTTTCGCACTACCCATACCCGAACCTCTTCAATACCTTCTCAATATACTCACCGAGACAACTCGAATACCTTTCTCGCTTATCTCTTCTCGATCCTCATCCCTAGAATCTGCTTTTACGTTGCACCCAAATCCTTCATAGAGAACTCACTTGCTAACTTCTTTCAATCTCCCAATTTCGACATATCGAACTCGCTACTAACATATCATCAACATATAGCAACAGGATGATGTAGCCGGAGTCGAACCTCTTGAAGTAGCAACAATGGTCGGCCACAGCACTTATAGTAGCCATTTCCTTGCATGAAGTTATCAAACTTCCTGTACTAACGCCTGGGGGCTTGTTTCAAACCATACAAGCTCTTTTCTCGAGCCCATACCATATTCTCTTTACCCTTCTTGATGAAACCCTCCTGTTGCTGATATAAATTTCCTCAACTAGGTCACCATGGAGGAAGGCGCTTTTAACATCCAACCGCCAAGATACAAATCTTCCACAGAACAATACTCAACACCGATCGAATAGTATTCGGTTTCACCACCGGGAGAATATCTCGCGGAAGTCAATGCCCGCTTTTCTGGCTGAAAACCCTTGACTACTAGCCTTGCCTTGTATCTCTCGAACCATCATGTTCCTCTTTGACTCTATACACCCATTTGTTCTCAGAGCCTTCTTGCCCACGGGTAGTTTGGCTAACTCCCACGCGCACACGGAGATGAGGGACTTCATCTCATCTTGCATAGCAAGCTCCCACTTGCTTGCATCACTCACCTCCAATGCTTCATCATAGCATTGGGCTGCTCGCCACCATCGATAAGTAGCAAGTAATTCACATAGGTGGAGGCGGATATCTAGAACTTCGGTACATGTGGCCCGGATGTCTTCCTTTTGGGCACGAGGGTGGAGATGGACTTTGTGGTGTAGTATCCTCATTATTCTCTCGAGTCACTACTATCGCTATCCTCCTCGACCGTGGGGCTCCCACTATACCACGACTTACATCAAAGTCTTCCAACTCAACATACTGTGCGCTCTCTGTACCTCGATTCCTTGGTTTGGCTTCATCTCGTCGCCCTTGTACATCACCTTTTCATTAAACACAACATCTCTACTACTTTAATGATTTTCCGATTTTGATCATCCCAAAAGCGATACCCAAAATCATCACCGCCATAGCCGATGAAGGTGCACTTTAGTGACTTAGCATCAAGCTTGCTTCTAGCTTGGTCACTAATGTGAACATAGGACACACAACCAAACACCTTCAAATGGGAAAGGTTCACATCCTTCCCGCCCACACTTCCTCCGGAATCTTAAAATCCAAAGGCACCGATGGTCCTCTATTGATCGTAAGTCATTGCTAACACTTTCTGCCCTTAATCGCCAGCAAGCCCTGCTGTAATGCGATACACCTAGCTCTCTCTGTCGTTGTTCTATTCATCCGCTCTCGCAACCCCATTCTCAACGAGGTGTCCCCGCAAAGTCTTTTTCCATCTTGATGCCATTGTCAAGACAAGATTTTAAAACCTGAATCCTCATACTCTCCAATCGCGTGTCGGATCTCGACTTCTTTACTTTCAAGCTTGTCTCATTCTCAACCATGGCCTTCCAAGTCTTGAACACTTCAAATACTTCCGACTTGTGTCTCAAGAAATAGACCCACACCTTCCTAGTATGGTCATCAATGAAAGTCACAAAATATGACTTTCCGCCAAGTGAAGAGACATTAGTCGCCCCATACATCTCAGATGTATCAACTCAAGCCTTCTAGCTTTGAGTCCGACCCATTCTCACAAAACTCACCCGCTTTTCCAAATACACAGTTCTCCACGTAAGTCAATTTCAATCGACCAGAACTTTGGGAGTTTACCGTAAGAGTGAAGGATTTTCATTCCTTTCTCACTCATGTGACCAAGTCTGCGGTGCCAAACATTCGATCCTCTTTGCCATGTGCCCGCGGCAAATCGACTCACAACCATGTGCAGTCATGTAGAGAGTACCATCTTTCTTACCATTTGCAACAATCAATGAACCCTTCGAGACCTTCCAAGTATCACCAAGAAAGATTGTAACAAATCCTTCACTTGCCAATTGCCCCACGTAAATCAAATTCTTCCTCAACCGAACATGTCCGACGTCCCCTCAATAACCATGACGAGCCATTCATCTTGATATGCACATCACCCTTGCCGACAATGTCACAAGGTTGGTCATCACCGAAAGACCGTTCCAAGGTCACCTTCGTGTAGTTCTCAAGGAACTCTCGATGTGAGGTAGCATGGAAAGATGCTTGTGAATCAAGTACCCAAGACTCCTTCTTGTGCTCCATCGAACATATCAAAGCGTCATCTACCATCTCAACAACATTAGCTTCTTGATTCTTTTTCTTGTTCTTATTAATGTTGTTGTTGTTTCTTGGTGCCGCAATTGGGGCTATAGTGGCCAGGCCTACCACAATTATAGCACACCACTTCACTTATGTCTCGAGGTTTGTGTTCAACGCTTTGCAATTGGGAGGCTTGAGATTTCGATCTCCCCCTCCACTTTTTCTTACTACGACTCCTGTTTGGCTTTCTTCCCCTACTTTCAGTGCTCAATGCCGACCCTGAAGTTGATCCCGAAGATGACGGACAATCCTGTCTCCGGATTTCCTCAGTTAGTACCATACTAACAACATGCTCAAACTTCAACTTGGTCATTCCCGCAGAGCCACTAATAGCCGCCATAGTCGCCTTCCAACTTGGAGGCAATTGTCCAAGTATCGCCAAAGCTAGTACCTCATCACTAAATGTAATCTCAACCGACTCCAATTGGTCCTTAGTTTGGTTGAATTCATTTAGGTGATCCTTGAAGGAAGTCCCCTCCAACATTTTCATACTAAAATGCGGCTTGGTGATCAAATAGACTTTGTTTTGCGTCGAGGGGTTGTTCATACATCGTAGTAAGTGCCTCCATGAGAGACTTCGCCGCCTTCTCAGCTTTAATATTGAAGGCTACCGACTTCAAAGACTCAATCGGATTGTGGCCAAGGCCTTTCTATCTTGCAAATCCCATTTATCTTGTGGAATCTCCTCGGGCTTCTCACTTATCAATGTTTCCATCAAATCCTTCCGATAGAGAACATCCTCAATTTTGCATCTTCCAATAGCCAAGTTTGTTCCACAAACTTCTCTATCTTGTAGCTTTCCTTTTCGGGTCAGCCATAACTCTCTTCAATCAAAACCTACGGTGGAGAACCTCTCGAGGATTTCCTCAAACACCCTCAGAGCTCGACCACGTACTACCTATGCTCGATACTACTTGTTGGGAGATTTCACTAGAAAGTCACACCTCAATCTAGTTACTTTCTATCCCAAATGATTTCAACTTGAGTTCACACCAAGGAAATCACCCACCCAAGACTTTGGTAGTTATCACAACAACCTCAACAAAGCAAAACCACTACAATATCATCACAATCCATAGCAACAATAATAATGGAAGTAACAATGCAAAGAGACACAAAGATTTAGGTGGTTCGCAAATGTTACCTACATCCACACACAAGAGCCGAAGTTTCCTTTATAACAAAGATTGGAGAGTTTACAAGAGATCAAGAATCAATAAGAAGAGGCCTCACTCAAACCCTAGCTCAACAGAGCTCCCACAATACCCTAGAAATGAATCTCTCAAAAGTTGTACCTCAAAACCCTAATCTATTTTCTTTATATATGTGTACATAGACAAAGGGGAAGTAAAATGGGCTTGGGCCGCAATTCTGGAGCTTGAGAGCTGGCGCTTTATAGTGTGAGCGGCGCTTCTTCATTAAAGCCGAGCTCATGAGTCGCGCTGCTTAGGTGAGCGCGAGCGCCCTCTTCAATAAAGCTGGAGCGCGAGTGCGCGCTTAGGTGAGCGCGAGCGCCCTCTTCAATAAAGCTGGAGCGCGAGTGCGCGCTTAGGTGAGCGCGAGCGCGCCTCCTTCTTTAGGCATCAGCGCTGTTGCGAGCGCCGAAGCGCCTTCATGGACGAAGTCGGTCGCCCTTTCATCGATGCCGAGGTGAGTGTGGTATACGGACAACCGGAGCAAAGCTCGACGGTTCCACCAACCCAACACCAAAGCCCATTAGAATGGTTATGTAGAGATTGTGTAGACTAAAGGCTTCCAACATACATCCAAGTTAAACGTGAGAGGAGACTAGTATTCTTTTTCTTTTCTTTTCTTTTCTTTTCTTTTTTCCCAGGATAAATCAGCATTTACATGTTCTGTGTTCTTACTAGTTACTAGTACTCATCACAAATTATTAAAGATGTGGAACAGGATATGATATTGGAGAAAATAGAGACTAACCTGAAATGGTTTTCCATTCTTTCCTGAAGAATGTACAAGAACAAAGTCCCTTGATAAGAGGAAAGGCCGCTTCGTGAAACGAGAATCGATTCGAAAGGCTACAAAAAGCTTGTCTTCATCATTCTCAATCAAGTTCTAGTTCTGTTCCAAGTATTGATATCCCAAACTGCACTTACTACTTTGTCACCCTTTTGAACGGTGCAAAACAGAATGGCTTGCTCCCATCCTTTAAGAAAACGACAACATTCAATCTTCTCATCCGAAGTTGCGAGTCGAGATGTCAATGGAACACCATCATCTATCTTCCATACTCGTGTAGAACCGCCGTTAGAGGTCAAAGCTAAGAACTCGCGGTTCAGGCTAAAATCCATGTCTCGACAGATTTGTGTTCTTTAAGTCGCCAAGAAGAATACGCGCAGCTTGGCCATTCAAATATTCCGAGATGCCCATCCTCCCCACCAATGGTCATTCAAACACCTACACTGGGCATCCCACCAATATATTTTATGCTAAGTGCTTTATTATTGTTTTGGCCTTCATGTACAAACTATCGCTGTTGTGATGATTTATTAGTGATGTTGCACGAAGAGATGACATAACTTATAATAAACATAATGTTGGGAGATTTCACTAGAAAGTCACACCTCAATCTAGCTACTTTCTATCCCAAATGATTTCAACTTGGAGATCACACCAAGGAAATCACCCACCCAAGACTTTGGTAGTTATCACAACAACCTCAACAAAGCAAAACCACTACAATATCATCACAATTCATAGCAACAATAATAATGGAAGTAACAATGCAAAGAGACACAAAGATTTAGGTGGTTCGGTAAATGTTACCTACATCCACACACAAGAGCCGAGTTTCCTTTATAACAAAGATTGGAGAGTTTACAAGAGATCAAGAATCAATAAGAAGAGGCCTCACTCAAACCCTAGCTCAACAGAGCTCCCACAATACCCTAGAAATGAATCTCTCAAAGTTTTTCTTCAAAACCCTAATCTATTTCCTTTATATAGGTGTACATAGACAAAGGGAAGTAAAATGGGCTTGGGGCGCACTTGAGCTTCGAAAGGGCGCTACATAGGTGAGATGCGCCATTTCTTCATTAAAGCGGGGCGAAAGCGAGCTTGCCAGTGAAAGTGCGCCCTCTTCAATATAAAGCCGAGCCAAGAGCGCGGCTTAGGTGAAGCGCGCCCTCTTCAATAAAGCTGGAGCCGAGCTGCTAGGGTGAGCGCGGCGGCTTCTTTTTAGGCATCGTCATTGCGCCCGAAAGGCGAAGGCTTCATGGACGACGGTCGCTGTCGCTCTTTCATCGATTACCGTAGGGTGAGTGTGGTATACGGACAACCGGAGCAAAGCTCGACGGTTCCACCAACCCAACAATCTCCCACTTGGAACCTTCGAGATTCTTCATGCACATCACATCTCAATTGTAACAACTCAATCCAAATCCAAAAAACTAAAGAAACACTCGGCTCATTCATCATGGTCTTCAAGCAAGAAGACCCACCGGAGTTGAACACAACTTCAACTTCTCAGTAGGCACGGCCTTGGTCAACATATCCGCCGGATTCTCACTCCCTTGGATCTTCTCAAGTGCCAAAACCTCATCCTCCAACAGAGATCGGATAAAATGATACCGGAGACCAATGTGCTTGGTCCTAGAATGAAAAGCGGAATTCTTGGCAAGATGTATGGCACTCTGACTATCACTGTGTAACACACTTCTCTCTTGCTTCATCCCAAGCTCTTCCATCAATCCCTGTAACCAGATCATCTCTTTGCTTGCCTCAGAACGCCACATACTCGCCTTCGGGTAGACAAAGCAACAATCTTCTCAGAATCGAAAATCCAACTCATCGCAGTAGCACCCACCGTAAAGACATAACCAAGTAGTGCTTCTTCTCATCTATCTCACCCTGCAAAGTCGGCATCCACATACCCTTGCGTTCACAACACCCTTCCATAACATAGGCATTTCTCTCAAGTACCTCTCGATATCTCAATATCCACTTCACGGCTTCCCAATGTTGCTTGCCAGATTAGACATAAATCATCGACAGCTCCCACCGCTGGGGCTATATCCGACGCGTGTGCAAACCATGGCATACATAAGACTTCCAATGGCAGAGGCGTATGGTACCTTAGCCATGAAGTTTCTTTCCTCAACAGTCTTGGGAGAGTGTTCCTTGGACAACTTGAAGTGGACTGCCAAAGGTGTGCAAACTGGTTTCGCACTACCCATACTGAACCTCTTCAATACCTTCTCAATATACTCGACCGAGACAACTCCGTAATACCTTTCGCCTATCTCTTTCCGATCCTCATCCCTAGAATCTGTTTTCACAAGCACCCAAATCCTTCATAGAGAACTCACTTGCTAACTTCTTTCAATCTCCCAATTTCGACATATCGAACTCGCTACTAACATATCATCAACATATAGCAACAGGATGATGTAGCCGAGTCGAACCTCTTGAAGTAGCAACAATGGTCGGGCCAGGCCGCTGCACTTATAGTAGCCATTTCCTTGCATGAAGTTATCAAACTTCCTCGTACTAACCGCCTAGGGGCTTGTTTCAAACCATACAAGCTCTTTTCTCGAGCCCCGCATACCATATTCTTTACCCTTCTTGATGAAACCCTCCTGTTGTCGCATATAAATTTCCTCAACTAGGTCACCATGGAGGAAGGCGGTTTTAACATCCAACCGCCAAGATACAAATCTTCCACAGAACAATACTCAACACCGACCAATAGTATTCAGCCACCACCGGGGAGAATATCTCTCGCGGAAGTCAATGCCCGCTTTTCTGGCTGAAAACCCTTGACTACTAGCCTTGCCTTGTATCTCTCGGGAACCATCATGTTCCTCTTTGACTCTATACACCCATTTGTTCTCAGAGCCTTCTTGCCCACGGGTAGTTTGGCTAACTCCCACGCGCCACGTGAGATGAGGGACTTCATCTCATCTTGCATAGCAAGCTCCCACTTGCTTGCATCACTCACCTCCAATGCTTCATCATAGCATTGAGGCTCGCCACCATCAGTAAGTAGCAAGTAATTCACATAGGTGGAGGGCGGATATCTAGAACTCGGTACATGTGGCCTGGATGTCTTCCTTGGGGCACGAGGTGGAGATGGACTCGTGGGTGTAGTATCCTCATTATTCTCTCGAAGTCACTACTATCATCATCCTCCTCGACCGTGGGCTCCCACTATACCACCACTTTACATCAAAGTCTTCCAACTCAACATACTGCGGCCGCTTCTCATTCGTACATTCCTTGGTTTGTGCTTCATCTCTCGCCCTTGTACATCACCTTTTCATTAAACACAACATCTCTACTACGAATGATTTTCCGATTTTGATCATCCCAAAAGCGATACCCAAAATCATCACCGCCATAGCCGATGAAGGTGCACTTTAGTGACTTAGCATCAAGCTTGCTTCTAGCTTGGTCACTAATGTGAACATAGGACACACAACCAAACACCTTCAAATGGGAAAGGTTCACATCCTTCCCGGCTCCACACTTCCTCCTCGAATCTTAAAATCCAAAGGCACCGATGGTCCTCTATTGATCGTAAGCCATTGCTAACACTTTCTCGCCTTAATCGCTTGGGCAAGCCCTCGCTAGTGTACGATACACCTAGCTCTCTCTCTCGCCGTTGTTCTATTCATCCGCTTTCAAACCCCATTCTCACGAGGTGTCCCCGCAAAGTCTTTTCCATCTTGATGCCATTGTCAAGACAAGATTTTAAACCCTGAATCCTCATACTCTCCACCGTTGTCGGATCTCAAATTTTTTTTACTTTCAAGCTTGTCTCATTCTCAACCATGGCCTTCCAAGTCTTGAACACTTCAAATACTTCGACTTGTGTCTCAAGAAATAGACCCACACCTTCCTAGTATGGTCATCAATGAAAGTCACAAAATATGACTTTCCGCCAAGTGAAGAGACATTAGCCGCCCCCGGACATCCAGATGTATCAACTCAAGCCTTCTAGCTTTCTGAGTTCGACCCATTCTTCTCAAAACTCACCCGCTTGTGCTTTCCAAATACACGCTCCACAGTCAATTTCAAATGATCAGTAACTTTGGGAGTTTACCGTAAGAGTGAAGGATTTTCATTCCTTTCTCACTCATGTGACCAAGTCTCATTGTGCCAAACATTCGATCCTCTTTGCCATGTACCACAAAGAATCGACTCACAACCATGTGCGCCATGTAGAGAGTACCATCTTTCTTACCATTTGCAACAATCAATGAACCCTTCGAGACTTTCCAAGTATCACCAAGAAAGACTCAGAATAAATCCTTCACTTGCCAATTGCCCCACGTAAATCAAATTCTTCCTCAAATCCGAACATGTCCGACGCCCCTCAATAACCCCGACGAGCCATTCATCTTGATATGCACATCACCCTTGCCCGACAATGTCACAAGGTTGGTCATCACCGAAAGACCGTTCCAAGGTCACCTTCGGTGTAGTTCTCAAGGAACTCTCGATGTGAGGTAGCATGGAAAGATGCGGAATCAAGTACCCAAGACTCCTTCTTGGCTCCATCGAACATATCAAAGCGCCATCTACCATCTCAACAACATTAGCTTCTTGATTTTTTTCTTGTTCTTATTAATGTTGTTGTTGTTTCTTGGTGCCGGCAATTGGGGCTATAGTGGCCAGGCCTACCACAATTATATAGCACACCACTTCACTTATGTCTCGAGGTTTGTGTTCAACGCTTTGCAATTGGGAGGCTTGAGATTTCGATCTCCCCTCCACTTCTTCTTACTACGAATTCTCTGCTTGGCTTTCTTCCCCTACTTTCGCTCAATGCCGACCACTCGGTTGATCCCAAGATGACGGACAATCCTCGCTCCGATTTCCTCGCTTAGTACCATACTAACAACATGCTCAAACTTCAACTTGGTCATTCCCCGCAGAGCCACTAATAGTCGCCATAGTCGCCTTCCAACTTGGAGGCAATTGTCCAAGTATCGCCAAAGCTAGTACCTCATCACTAAATGTAATCTCAACCGACTCCAATTGGTCCTTAGTTTGGTTGAATTCATTTAGGTGATCCTCAAGGAAGTCCCTCCAACATTTTCATACTAAAACAAAATTGGTGATCAAATAGACTTTGTTTCATGCGGCGAGGGTTGTTCATACATCGTAGTAAAGTGCCTCCATGAGAGACTTCCCGCCTGCTTCGGTTTTAATATTGAAGGCTACCGACTTCGAAAGACTCAAGCGGATTGTGGCCAAGGCCTTTCTATCTTGCAAATCCCATTTATCTTGTGGAATCTCCTCAGGGCTTCTCACTTATCAATGTTTCCATCAAATCCTTCCGATAGAGAACATCCTCAATTTGCATCTTCCAATAGCCAAGTTTGTTCCACAAACTTCTATCTTGTAGCTTTCCTTTTCGGGTCGTCATGACTCTCATCAATCAAAACCTACGGTGGAGAACCTCTCGAGGGATTTCCCTCAAACACCACAGAGCTCGGCCGCGGTCACCTAAGCTCGATACCACTTGTTGGGAGATTTCACTAGAAAGTCACACCTCAATCTAGCTACTTTCTATCCCAAATGATTTCAACTTGGAGATCACACCAAGGAAATCACCCACCCAAGACTTTGGTAGTTATCACAACAACCTCAACAAAGCAAAACCACTACAATATCATCACAATTCATAGCAACAATAATAATGGAAGTAACAATGCAAAGAGACACAAAAGATTTAGGTGGTTCGTAAATGTTACCTACATCCACACACAAGAGCCGTTTCCTTTATAACAAAGATTGAGAGTTTACAAGAGATCAAGAATCAATAAGAAGAGGCCTCACTCAAACCCTAGCTCAACAGAGCTCCCACAATACCCTAGAAATGAATCTCTCAAAGTTTTTCTTCAAAACCCTAATCTATTTCCTTTATATAGGTGTACATAGACAAAGGGGAAGTAAAATGGGCTTGGGCCGCACTGAGCTTTCTCAGAGCTGGCGCCATAGGTGAGCGCTGGCGCCTTCATTAAAGTTTGGAGCTGAAAAGCGCTGGCTGGTGAGCGAGCCTCTTCAATAAAGCCGAGCTGAAAAGGCTTTAGGTGAGCCTTGAGCCTTCTTCAATAAAGCCGAGCCGAGCGCCGCTTAGGTGAGCGCGAGCGCGCCTTCTTCTTTAGGCATCATCGGCCCGGCTGTCTGAAAGCGCCCATGGATGGACGAAGGTGGCGCCTCTTCATCAAGACCGTGGTGAGTGTGGTATACGGACAACCGGAGCAAAGCTCGACGGTTCCACCAACCCAACACATAATAGTTAAGGAAATGACAACGAGCACATACAATTTAGTAAACGATCACATATGTAATGTTACCCGTGCAACAAGATAAAAATTGCGACTCTCCCTATCACAATCTGGCGATAAATACTTGAGAGAAAAATTATGATAAAATTGCGGACTCTCCTATCACGCGACAAAAAACTGTGTTGTGCTTCTTCTTTTTTTTTTTTTTTTGTTTAGGACTTGATATAAGATGAGAAGGAGAGAAACAAAAAAACAGAGATATAAAGAGAAAGAGAGTGCTAGGAGGGAGAGAGGAGTGTTCTAACGAAAAGAGATGGGAGAGAGAATAAGAGAGAGATATTTTGGGTTTTGAAAGACCGTGGATTTTATTTCTTGAAATTTTAATATTTAGATAAAAACCGTTTAAAGTACATGCTTAAGAATGAATGTATATATATATATATATATATATATATATATATATATATATATATATATATATATATATATATATATATATATATATATATATAAAAAAATAAGTAATGCGTAGTAAAACTTCACTTATAAAATGAATTCAAATCTATATATATATATTTTTTTGTAGTTATGAAGCACTCACCATAAAGATCATCTCCACAAAATTTCAGCTTATTTAGAAACCTCTAACATAGATAAAAATTGTTGTCATCTTTAAAAATAAATCTAACAGTCTAGAAATGTCGAGTTTTTGCAATAATGTTTTGCCAATGTTGGAGGTTTCCAAATGAGCTGAAATTTTATGGAGATGATATTTATAGTGGGTATATCATATCCACAAAATATTGGGGTTGAATTCATTTTCTAGGTGAAGTTTTACCTACGTACTTATTTTAAGTTAACTTAAGTAGCTATTTTTTAGAGAGAGAAAGAGAGTTGATATGCACGTAGATTGAACCGTACAATTTGATAATTGCATCACAGAAATGCATCAACGCCTAGTTTCCAGATTACTCGGAAATGTATAATTGATCGTCAATTTGATCAGTCACCGTACTATAGCCAAGAATATGCAAAACTGCAGTCACTTTGATTAAATGATTTATCTTAGGTTTACCAGCATCGTTAAATTTAGGTTGAAAGTATTTAAAATGAATCTGAATATCGTTGAAGATGTGAAGGAATAATTTTTTTTTCATACCTAAAAGCACCGCTTGAAATTCTCTTCGAAAAAAACAGACGATCGATCTAAATAGTTGGCATTCAAGATTTCCAGTCAAAGCATAGTTTCTATGTTTCATTTTTCGACCCTTCTTTGAACTACCATGTGGTGCCTTTAAACAGTGGCGGAGCCAAAAATTAGTTCTAGGGTGAGCCGGTGACCACTACAAGTTTTCAACTGAACTCAATTAGGGTGCACATAGTCACAAAAATCTCTGAATTTTTCAAAAAAAAAAAAAAAAAAAAAAAAAAAAAAAAAAAAAAAAATCTCCGGATTGACTGGTTAGTAATTTTCAAAACAAATAAACAGTAAAAACGTTACAAGTCTCTAATTTTTTGATGTTTACCGATTTTTACAAATTTTGGATTTAATATACACGCAAAGTAATTGTAACATGATTCACAATTACACACTGCATTATATTTTATATTTTAATTATTTACTGTTTTTTTTCAAATTTGTACGAATTTCACGTTCTGAGACTTGCCAAATTAATGCTGAATTCATAATTTGTAACTATGGTGCACATACATACTACACGAGCTTAATTGGTTTGTATTATTTTAGCTAAACATTTGTTAATCTATACACAATATATAAACAAGCTAGTTTTAATTTATTTTGTCAATATTTGTAAAACTAAAACTATTTTAATATTTTTAAGAAATGAAGATTTAATTTGTAAGTGTTGGATACTTAGATCACAACTAACATCAACTAGTTAGGTTAATTAATAGCGTTTAACCATGGTTTATACCATATGGTTTGTAACAATTAGAGAAGCAATCAAGCATAAACTACCACAGACTTAGAGCATCATCAACGCATTGTTATAATGTGTTTCCAATGTGGCAGTTGACAATTTATTTAGCAATTTTCATCACCAACGTGCTGTCAAAATATCGCTTTGATTTTAACAATTGTCAAATCTGAAACCAAATTCGCCAAGAATATAGAAATGTATCGCGACGGACTACTTTTGCCGTCCAAAATTATTATTATTATTTTTTTTTTATAAAAAAATTCAAACGGATCAATTTAGTACCGTTGGGCTTTTGTACCGTTGGGCCTGAATGGAAATATTTAGATCCGTTGGTCTTGTGGCCTATATATATTGTTTCACTACCTCACTTATTTTTCACCAATTCACATATAATTTTTCTCTCATCTTTCTTATTTCATTAAATGGATCATCAATTCACTAATCTTTCTCTCGCCAATTCACAAAATATGGAGCGTCATTCTTGTCCAAGACATAATTTGGAATTCATCCCTGCTGAAGATGAATTATTGTGTCGTATGGTTGTACTTGAAGGAATAAAGCGTAATATTGCGTTGTCAAATTATGGACCTAGGCGAGTTATTTGGGATACAACTTGCAATATATTCAGACAGAACGACAATCGTGGAGAATAAAGTCTTATTAGAACGATTTGAGAGGATTTGCAAAAATTGTAAGAAATATCTTACCTTGCAGCGTGCACTTAAGATTGTTGGTGCTTTCTATAGCGATGAAGAGCGAAAAACTGCGGCGAAATGTATGTTTCTAGAAATTAAAAGAGTTGAATTTGTTCATAAATGTTGTTTGGATATTCTTGGACATGTACTTGAGTGGTATTAGATTATGTTTTAGCTGCATTAATTTATTTAAGTTTTATGTTGTAATCTGTTTTTATCGCTTATATGTATGTTTTTCTTTAAATAAAATTGTATTTTGTTTTAATGAAAGTATATTTTATTGAAAAAATGTGTTTGTTTATAAGTTGAAATTAAAAACAAATCAACTCAACTAGAAATGAAAAACGTTACAGCTTAATTTGAAATAATAACACAAAACATCTTATAAAATTCAACGGAATTAAAAGCACATGCAAAACAATTAAAGACAATACACTACGGAATTAAACAACGTACAAATATTATATATCCTACACTTAAATTCTAAGAGGTACGACTTGTTTCTCCACCACACAATGAAGGATTGCATTGATTGCACAAGCCACACTTAGGATAGAAATCTATTGCTTCATTGTAAAAATAACATACAGGTATGTCAACCTTTTTTGAATGATATATGTTGATATTTGAGGGACAATTATCAACATCACACTTTAGAATTTTGTCGATCTTCCAATGTTCCATCATCATTGCTAGCTATGACCACTATCATCATGTTGTTGCATTCATGTTTTGGGCATTTGATGTTAATGTATGGACATGAAGTAGTGTAATGACCAACTTTCTTACACCACTGACAAATCTTAGGTATAAAAATGTGGACAATATTTGATCCGCCCATATTGGTAGTTGAAGTTGAGATAGAAATTGAAGTTGAGAAAGATTAGAGAATGAAAATGAGAAGCTAAAGTGAGGAATGAAAATGACTTTGAATATATAAGGAAAGACCCAACAGATAGAAATATATCCGTTGGGAATAAATTCCAACGGATAGAAATATATCCATTGGAAAAAATGCCAACAGATAGAAATTGATCTCTTTGTTTTAGTGTATTTTTCCTTTATTATGCTATGCAGTTTTGGCTTGGAGGCCCATGAGCTTATTAGTCACGTTCACATGGGCTTGATTGTTCACATGAGAATTTCTTTGTCTACGTCTACATAACAAAAAACAGGTATATATTCTAAACTTGCTATAATAATTAAAACAATGTAATAATTAACTCAATAAATAGATTCACTAGCCCCCAAATATCTTGACTTTAAATTAACGCAATGTAATAATTAATTTAATGCATAAAAAAATTGGACATAGCCTCATTTGTTTAATCAACATAATTCATATACTTAAACCTATTAAGATTCTCAAAAACCTATTCAAACCCTAAAAAACAACAACAATGACATCACTAAATTATTACAAAATAGTGCAATATATCACTAAGGAGCACTGCCCTGACTACTCTGGCCACTCTCTCTCCGTTTTCGCTCTCTCTTATTAGGAGCACTATTTTGCATGATATTGGTAGCTAATCTCTGAAACATCAACACAATGCAATTAAAATCTAAAATTAGATATATAAAAAAAAAATTGAAAATGTAAAACATATAATAAAATTACCAAGGCTGCCAATTCATTTGTCATCTCAGCCATCCTATGCTCAGCGTTTGCTCTTTGCGTTCGTTCTTCGTCTAAATAGCCATAATACTGTTTAGTGTACTCAATTAAACTAGCTCGAAGCCCCTGGTTGATTTGCATTTCATCTGATAATCGAGCACGCACTGTTTCCTGCATTGTGTCAATATTGTATCTAAGTAAAATATACATAGCGTGTTTAAATTAACATAATGAAATATAAATATACCTCATTAAACTATTGTAACTCTGGTACAAGCACCGAACGCTCCAAGTGAAATGTGATATCCATTCCCTGAGAACTAACAACGCGGTATGACCATGGGTCATATGGATCACTAGGTGGGGGTGTATAACCATGATATACTCTAAATGTTCTTGTGGAACTTGCAGGTTCTGGGAATTCGACGTCTCGCCTAAAACTTTGACTAGTTGTGACATCCATGTTTGCACTTCTATACAGTGGACCCGCAGATAGGCTTCCTCTAGAAACTTTCTGCCAATAAGTCTCATAATCAAGACTGGAGTTCACATCAACATAATCTGTAAAACACGGCCACGCACTCTCAACGTGATACCGTTCAATCAAATTCTCTGAAACATCCATAACACACATATCTGTGGGTGGGGGAGCAGGAATATATGTATATCCAATGGTTTGCATAGTCACCGTATCTCCAAGGAACCAAGCACGTATTTCAGGGGCTTGCAATATGAATTTTTTTAACGACATTAGAGTACTATGCTGACAGATATGCATATTCTCAAATTGAGAACCTTGCCACGGACTCTAAACAATAGATCTCATACTTTTCGTCTCTATTTGGATCCTAGCAGCTTGAAAATCATTATGGACCTCATCCCTTAATCTAGCATGACCGTCTGCCCGCCTATCCCCTCGTGGCTGAGGCCATAAGTCCTTATCCTAATCCTCTCAAGATAGGGTTTAAGCAAGCCAAATACTCATACCATCGATCTTGAAATAATCAAATGAAAGTGTATCTAATTTAAATTATATAATATTTAACTTACAAAATAAAAGCTTATATCTTAAAAGTTAAATCCTATTGAATTACCCGTAGTATCCAAGTAATTTGCATTGCTTCCCCATTTGATTTGTTTGTACAAACAAATCAAGCCTTGTATATAAATGTGCCATGAAAGCACCTCCCCATCAAAAACTTCCAAGCTATCAAGGTCTACCAAAGACGGTAACCAACCAAAATTAACCCCAGATTTTCTGTTGTAAAAAACCCACTTGGCCCAAAAAATATAACAAAAAATTCGATAAACTCATCTTCCTCCGCAAAGTTTGGGTCCAAATATAGCGTCAACTTCATGTTCTAAACAATATTCATAATCTAATCGGTGCATGAATTTTTTCGATGTGCAAGTTCAAAATGTATCCGCCATCCATATTCCCCGGAACAAGTCTATCTTCAAAATCAAACAACGAAGGCGGTAGAGTCTTCAACCTTTCAAAATCATCTTCGATACTTGAATCAAACAAAACGGCTTCTTCTTCACACATTAATTTTTCACATGGAAGGTGAAAAGTGCGGTGTGCCACCATCGTCGCCAATACAAATATCGATGGACGATCAACCGAATGCTTTCGTTTACCGCGATATCAATGGACCAAAAAGTGTTCCCAAAATTTGAGCTCTTCGTGCTCCATTTCCTCCCCTCTTTCCACTAGATGACTCGAAGTCTTTAATAATACTCAACATTAGCATCTCCATTTTGTAGAACTCATTTTCTACACGTTGAGGTATTTAATCAAACGATTAGTATCAATAATAAATTCTAAACACGATTTTAAATCAAAATCAATTAAACAACGTTCATAAACTCATATTTACTCCGTCGGTGTTATATAAACCGCAAAACATACTTGTTTGGATTGGGAGCCAATGTCGGATGATCAACAATACTCAATCTCCGTGGAAAATTGAAATCATTTTCCGGTACGAGTTCACTCTCATTTTCCCGAGGATTTGAACTCCCCGACCCACGTAGAATACTCTTCTTACGTCCAGCTTGACGACGTTAATCCATTGCAAAAAACATAAACACATTTGGTTGAAAAATGAATTTTTATTTGGTGATTGAAAGGATGGGTTTTGAGTTTATCTCGCACTTGCTATGGAGGGAAATGTTACTGGAAGTTTGCGATGCGAATTTACCCGTTTTAAATAAAATGTGTTTTAATAGGGACGAGACAACTTTTCCCGTGTAAAAAAACTTTAATTTGGCACGGGACAACTATTCCTGTCCAAAATTAAAAACCAAATTTTAGCCAAAACGCGCTGGTTCTTCCCTTAGTTTTAGAAATTTTGAAGTACAAAAACTGCTGAGGTGTCACAACGAAAAATGGAAATGCGTTGATGATGCTCTTACCGTACCATTATCCTTGTTTTGCATATAAACAAGTGAAAGTGTTTATATGCAACCGTACCATTATCCTTCTTTGTTTTCAGTGAAAGTGGACTACGTGTTTGCCACAAATTCCATCCGGTTGAAGTCAAAATTCTTTAAAATTACCCAATTAGCCATGATAGTTATCTTTTTACAACAATTAGAGGGTTTACTCAATGGACAAGAGAGAGAATTCATGCAATGATGGGGGCAAACTTAGTTATTTTCAAATTTAACAACTCAAAACACTTTCTAAGCTAAATTTCAGGGTGAGCCAGGGCGTACCCTGGCTCCGCCACTGCCTTCGGAGCATGTATTTGTGCTTGTGCAAGTACATCCAAAATATACTTCATAAGGGGAATTACGTTAACAAATTCCTCATCAAGACTATCTACCAAGTCTTCCGCCAGAGAAGATGAAGAAGAAGATGACGATGAAGATGAAAACAAAGATGAAGATTGAAGATTGAAGGGGAAAAAACTCATACACTTCATGATCCATTTTTTGGCAATGTGTGTGTGTTGTTTGTTTAAGATTGATATGAAATGGTTGAGTTGTTTGATTATTAGAATGTGTTGGGTTGAGTGTATGTAAAATGAAAAGGGAAATGAGTGTGGATGTATGGATGTAGAATTCTCAACCGTTTTTTACCATTTTTTTCCCATTGGAGCATGCGACAGTGATAGTGTCGCGCTATAGTAGGAATGTCGCGTGACATTAGTAATGGTGCGGTGTCTTTGGTCAAAGTCAAAATTTTTTTTGGGCTTACATTGCCATGTCGCCACATTTGCATCCGCATCCAAATCACAAATTTGCATTCACGGATGTGGCTAGACAAGTGATAACTCGGTTTGCTTCCACCTAGAGTTGGTTTTTTGCAAAATTCGAAGTTGTGGAAGCAAATTTGGAGGTGATACTATCACCGGCCTATAGAGATGCTCTTAGTTGACATTAGTTGTTCTGAATTGTAGAAATGAAAGCAATTTAAGCTAAGGGTTAACCAATATTACCCCTCTATTAGATGAGCCAATTAGGATTTTCCTCCATTATATGGGGGAATTAGGGTCTCCCCAAAATACACAAAAAAGGTCAAATTGGGTTGACCGAATTTTTTTTTGTGTATTTAGAAAGAAACCCTAATTTCCTATCTAATGGGGGAAATCTAATTTGCTCATCTAGTTCCTAAAGATAAAGCTATTTTCATTCCTAACGTACGATAAAGCTAGTTGACATCTTAATATGATAACGAAGTGGTAATTTGGCGAATCTTGAAGTTTTGAGGATTTGTCATTTACAATCTACTTTCGTTAATGTACTGTGAGATTTAAGTATGTTTGTTCATAACTAGTCTCATTCGGGGAGTTTTTTAATAAACCATTTCAGGGTACAAGGTGAGTAGGTGACATTGTCGTGTAAATATGTAACAGACTTCATTATGGTTCTACACTTCTACTTGCCAAATCCTCTTGCATTGAGAGGGCTCCAGTAATTTGTATGGCTCTACGTGTACAACCAAATCTAAAATCTAATAATTTGCGGTTTGAGGGAGCTTCAACACTCTCATTTCACTATATTATCTCCGACAGAAATTCTTAACTAGCAAAGAGTAGAGGGAAGGGTTGTTTGTTTTTTTTGAATTCAGCATTGAGAGCCTCTTAAACTTAAGTTTTAAACATTCAGAGGTTCAAAACTTGTTTGTTTTTTTTAAGTAGTTTAAGCATTCAGTGGTACTTTTTAAGATTCAAAGATTCAAAGACCAAAATTTCTTCTGAATACTGAATTCTAATACTTGAAACAAGAAAGTCCCTTCTTGCCTTTTCTTAAGAACCCAATCTTAAGAACCCATCTACTTTCCTACCTTGACTTTTATGGCTTCAAAATTTGATGTTGGCGTCATGGGTTTTTTCATTTTTTTGGGTGAATGATATCCACTTTGTTAAAAATAGAATTACATATATATATTATGAAAATAAACAAAATATGAAAATAAACCGTTAAAATATATTTGTGAAAGCATATTTTAAATAAATTTATTTATCATTTATTTTTTTTTTGATAATCCATCTCTTCTCCTCAAATATAATATATATTTTGTTTAACAAGAAATAAAGTTAGTGTTTAAAATAGATAGCATGAGTAAAATTGTCCTAATGATTTATATTCGACCTTGAGCCGGGTTATTCTAACATAAAACAAACATGTTTTTAGAATTCAAAAATCAAACATTTAGCATTCGTGAGGATGAGTCATTCAAAGATTCAAAGATTCAAAGCATTCATAGGCTCGAAAAAACAAACAACCCCTAAGAGCACTATAATTACAAGATAAATATGACTAAATTGGTTATTTTGCAAGTACAACATTGGAGGAGCAACAAGGCCTGCATGAAGGGCGTAAGAATTTAGCAAGTAAGCCTCCTGTTACTGCACCAATAGTTGGGGCAACAATATACACCCATATATCATTGAATCTCCCTGAAGCGATTGCAGGACCCAATGACCTAGCTGGATTCAACGATCCTCCTGAAACGGGACTGCAAAGCAAATAAATGAAAACACACACCAAATGTTTCATATTGATCGCACGAATATGGTGGCTCTTGGTGGAAGACAGTAAGGAATTAGATCAGACTAATTAGTAACTAAGTGAAACAATCTATGTATGATGTAGACGAGTATAGTATATTTCACGTTCATACCCAGTAATAAGTATGGCAAGTGCAATCGCTATCCCAATTACAAAACCAGGCAAGTGGCCTAGCTGAAAAATAAAAGAAGTAGTTAGATTCAGTTATATAGTAAAATTTTAACATATAAGAGAGCTGAGAGTACTAAGAAAATACTTGTGGTGATGAAAACTTTTTAATATGTGGTTTTGATCTCACATTTGCGCGCGTAAGGTATGTGATTTAGACTTACAGTGCGAGCTTCATATGACATTGATGCTGCTAGGAACACAATGATGAGAGTAGCAATTAATTCGGCCCAGAAGGCTGTCATGGAACCATGGAATGGGTGTGTAGTCGCTAGTTCTGCTTGAATGCCATAAACCTTTGCTCCAGCAAGTGTAGCGATAATAGACCCAAGCATTTGTGCAAGAATGTAAAAGGGAACCTGTAAAACGATGAGTAAAGTCAGGTATCGGTAAACTGAGAGTATGAGTTGATTGTCTAATGTTTGTTTTTCATTTTTATAGCGTTTAATTTACGAACGTGTTGCTATTTGTAATGGACTAATGGGGTAAGGCTTGTTACGTCTCCCCCCACCCCCAATATTTTTATGATTAATAAACTGGTAGGGGTATGCGGAATCCCCTCCCCACCGGAGGCATTTGAAACAAAAAAATGAGTAAAGTGTGAAGGACATTAATAAAATTAGGCATAATATAGCTTCATGACTATATTGTTGTATGTAACTTCTAATAGGGAGAATGATGCTGTCATTTACACAACTTTTTCGGATCCAGATCATTTAACGATCAAGAAAATTCATGCTCAGTGAACCTTATACGCTAACTGTCTTGAGTTTGGGCCATGGAGCTAACGTATAGACTCCTCTGTTCCATACTTCCACATACATTGCAAAACTTCTTGGCCTAATTATATTAAAACTAGCATGATGCATGTGCTCTGCACATGATGTTTAGTAGTTGTTATTTGGTGTGGAAAAAGTGTGTTGAGTTTAAATGACATAATTGTCTTTATTATTATTACAAATTTACTTCAATATTTTGATTGGGTGTTTTGTAATTTAATCAAATGGATACGGGCAATTCTGTCCAAATAAAATGGTTGAAGAGACCAAGAGTTACATAAAAAAATATTAAAATACTGTTGCGGGACTGTAGATAACAGCCACGTTCTTTAAAGTATTTTAGATTTTAGATGTGTGAAAGAGCCAAAGAGGTATGCATGTTTGAATACCTTGGACCATGAAATTTGGCCTAATGAAGCGAAAGCGAGGGTGACGGAGGGGTTAACATGTGCACCCGAGATATGTCCTATGGAGAAAATTATGACAATTATCGTTAAACCGCCAGTTGCCGCGTACTCCAAAAGGCCAATTTCCCCTCTCATTAGCTCTGTGCTCGCTACGATTCCACATACACAAAACATCAAAATGAATGTTCCCAAGAATTCAGCAAATACCTGCACATGGATTCATATGTACCTCTTAGCTAAATGTGATATCCATAGTTTTAGTTCTTGCAGCGAACTATATATGTTGAATCTACGTACGTATTTCGAACGTATGTACAACTCAATAGGAAAAGCAAAGAGGGGATGGAAACCAATCTCATCACTGAAGCATGTCACGAATTTATTTATGTTACCATTCGAGCTGTGTTGATTAGGTCAGTCGGAGGTGGAAAGCGGCCATTGCTAGACGCATCTCCTCTGGTTGAGTTTGAGCAAGTCCCCAACTCTTGATCACCTTGGGAATTTGTACTTGAAGAAGCTTCATTTGGATAGTTAGAAACTGGTAGCTTTTCACACATTTGATTCATAATCGTTATGTATACTACCCGCAGAGCAGAGGACCAGCCAGAATCAGTGAAAGTGCACGTACATCTCTAGGCCTTAAGGACGCTTTGAGGTTCTAAGCTGAGGTGCCAAGGACATGATAGTATAGATAAGGAGTTTTACTTCTTTAATATGGTGAAGTATTGAGCTCAAAAACAGTGAATTACTAATATGGAAGAGTTTTTTGTTGTTCACACAATCTTGACTCTTTCAACTTACACTCTTGCATACACACAATTCTTGTGTTGCTCCAACCGGGAAGAGCGATTCATGCATCTCAAATGTTTCATTTAGGCTACTTCATTTACTATAAGCATCATCTCCTATAAGCCCTACACGTACAGATGTGATACCTTATCCAATTTTTATGAAACTTAGAAGCGCGATTCTGATAAGATCCCATTAGCCTAACTAACACTCTTTAACGATAAAAGTGAAATGAGAGCTTTCACTTGCGAGCGACGCTATAGCTGCTATTTTACAACTAGCTTGGTGTCAAGTGAAAACAAGAGTATGTCAACCCCCCACTCCCAATGCCCCCTTAAAAAAATGCACAAAACTTTATTCAAGTCGAGGAAATTTTATCCTGAATCCTGTTCTATCAACCAAACTGCTACCGGTTATGGAACCATTTCATTTCTTGTTTGCTCCTAATATATTAAACTTAGAAACGTTTAAACTTTGCAGTAAATTCTTTCTCTAGTTATAGTAAATTCTCACTTTTCTCCACCAGTTTCTTTTAAGAGAAAGAAACATGTAAATGTCTATTTTTATCTTAGGGGGATTAATAGGACATTACACCAAGTGTTTTAACTTAGCTCTAATCTAGAAATGGGAGTGTTTCGGTGGGTGGTAATGACTGCTCTTCATGAGTAAGAAGATGCCTATGTATCCAACAGTTTAGGGTGAGACTGGAATCAAGCCAATGTAGTTTTGGGGTTGGCTTTTATAGGTGTTATGAGCAAGTAGTTGGTAGGATGCGTGTGGTGGTATGAACATGTATGTGTGCAACTAGGATGAGTGACACATCATCACAAACTACACGTGTGTGGTGGTTCTAGGTATTATATTGTTTAAGCTAGTATAGAAAGAGTGTGGTTAAGGATGTGATGATGGTAATGATTTGGGTGGGTATTATATTGGGTAAAGGCCTGATGCTAATGATAGAAATGATGAGAGTGGCAAGTGATAATGTCACGAGATGGAGTTGAGTGACAGGTCACTAGTAGTGAATTGTTGTTGGCGAGTGTGTCGTGTGCAATTTTACATTACATGTCTAGAGTTGAATAGAGTTGGCTGAAGTCGTGGCTTGTAAAGCGCATTACGCATAGGATGTATTGTGAGGTCGTATGTCTGGAGTCGACTTGGAGTGGTGGAGTTGATATCATCGACTTGGGGTAGGAGGTCCCTTACATAAGGGACATAGCCCTCTCTCGTTAGGACGTCATTGGAAAGGATGTGCTAACGAGAAATTTGGAAAAACTTTATACATGGCATGATCGAGATAATTTGTAGTCGTTTTAGTAGAGATATGCTATGGTGATTGATGAAGTTGGCAAGTCCTTAGTTGGATGAAGTTGAGCTTGTTAAGTTGTATTGAATTGCTGAGAAAATAGAAATCGAATATAGCCATTGGTGTAATTGTATGTATATGAAGCTCTTAGCTGGTTTGAACTTGTATATGATGAGAATAATCTGAAGTCGATTGATGAAAATATAGGGAGATATATCTGACCGGCATATGTAAATGTGTTATGGTCATTATAAAGATTGTGACATCTTCTCCAGATTGTTTAGTAGAGAGTATGTCTGAAGATATTGTGGAGACTACTCGTAACATAGTATTTCTTTGAGTCATCCGAGAGTGTGTTTGAGTTTGATGTGATAGAGTTGAGATGCTACTAGAGTAATGATGTTAACTGATTTGGAGTTGTTCTTAGGCTAACATACTTAGATGTTCTTTTGCCAATGAACCAAATTTGGTGTCGCTCTTAAACCTGTCATACGACGATGATCTAAGGTCAGTGAACTAATTTGGATGACACTTCAGGAGAGTGTTGAACCCGTATGATAGTTTTTGGAGAGTATCAAACCCGTATGACAGTTTAATGTGGGGATATCTAACTCGTTGTTTAACAAATTATTAGGGGAGTCACACTTGTATGATAGTTTGTGGAGAGTATCAAACCCTTATAACAGTTTAACGTGGAGATGTTGAACCCGTTATTTGACAGATTATTAAGGGAGTCACACCTGTATGATAGTTTGTGGAGAGTATCAAACCTGTATGACAGTTTAACGTGGGGATGTTGAACCCGTTGTTTCACAGATTATTAGGGGAGTCACACCCATATGATTGTGAATTAGCTTGTGAAATATTAAGTAAGGTCGTGATGCATCTGGTTGCCTTAATAAAGTATGAGGACTTATGAATTGCCTCAATAAAATGCGAGCTGGAGAGGGCTTACGAATTGCCTCGATGAATTGCGAGTTAGGAGGGCTTTACGAACTGCATTGATATGAAATATAAAAAGAGCTTACATGGTCGTGGGTTCGATCCCCACAGATGGTGCCAAATGTAAATGTATATTTTTATCATATATAGGGGATTAATAGGACATTACAGCAAGTGTTTATGACTTAGCTCTAATCTAGAAAGGAGAGTATTTTGGTGGGTGGTAATGACTAATCTTCATGCGTAAGAAGATGCCTACGTATCCAGCACCTTGGGGGTGAGACTTGAATCAAGCCAACGTAGTTATGGGGTTGGCCTTTATAGGTGTTATGAGCAAGTAGTTGGTAGGACACGTGTGGTGGTATAGATAAGTGTGTTGCTAGGGTGAGCGACACGCCCTCACAAGCTACACGTGTGTGGTGGTTCCATGTATGATGTTGTTTGAGCTGGTATAGAAAAAGTGTGATTAAGGATGTGATGATGACAATGATTTTGGTGTTGTAGTAGGTAAAGGCCTGATAGCAATGATGAGAGTGCCAGGTGATGATGTCACGAGATATAGAGTCGAGTGACAGGCCGTCACCAGTAGTGAATTATTGTTGGCGAGTGTGTGACTGTTTGCATGTCTAGAGTCGAATAGAGTTAGCAGAGTCGTTGCTTGTGTGTGAGTCGCTGGCATAAGATGTATTGTGAGGTCATATGCTTAATTTGGAGTTGGCCTAGAGTGGTGGAGTCGATATGATCGGCTTGGATAGGAGGTCCCTTATAAAACATGCATATGTTATGCACTTATGCCTATTGACCAAGCAAATGTCCCAATCTCAGAAGAGATCTAAGAAGATCATTCATTACGAGGGGGATTAATTATACATCTTCATTTATGTCGACCAGTACTTCATATTCATGCAAACTATTAAGTCCAGTAATCAACGAAGTAATCACTTTATCCGTATGACTTAATTTAGGATCTAAATTGAGAACAACCATCGTATTAACTTGAATCAAATTAGAACAAAATAGAAAGAAAAAAGTTTACTAGATTAGTTGTGGAATTAAAGTTGATTACTTTCTAGCTAGTAAAATACTAAAATACAACTTGAAGAAAAAAATAATAATAATAATAACATCAAGTTTTAGGGAAAAACGGAAAGCAAAGACTTTAGGAGAATGTAACAGTCGGTTTTGCTATCTCAAACGTATATTGCCCAACTGTTTAGCTGCCTAATTCGAATCTTTGAGACCTCATTGCATTATTTTTCATTTCTTGTGAGTGTTTCCTATTTATTCTCTAGTGGACCAGTTTTTTTTTTTTTTTTTTTTTTTTTTTATCGCCAATGGAGAGTGTATATATATATACACCTCCACATAAGTGCCACATAGGTGCCACTAGGATTTTATGACCCCTCTTACACACTAATAGTTTCCACACCCAAAATGGTATCCAATGCAACAAAGCTTAAGAGTTTGTAAAATTAAAAAATTGAGAAAAAACAACGGTCAAAGTCCGTCACAAGTGGTTTAACTAAAAAAGAAATAAAACTCACGTCACTTTGAGTAATGTCCGTGGTTTACTTAAAACTGGCCCAACCAATAAATGACGGTCTTTGCCCGTCGCAAACATTACAATTCTCAAAATAAAATAAAACAGATTTGAGTTTAAGTGTCGTTTGAATTTCTTCTTAGTTGGGACGTTACTTCAAGTGACGCCCGAGATGTTTATTAACTAATAGTCGGATGAGGAATTCTCCACCCCCTCTATTAACTATTAGCATATCACCTGGGATTTACACCCCCCATTGGAAACATATTTTTGACATTTAGAGTTTAAATTTTACACTTTAAACAATTTACACCCCCAATTGGAGATGCCCTTATAAGTGGTAGATACTTTATTTGTATACTAGGTATCATCCGTGCCTCACTGCACGCGATTTGTTATGAGGTACTTATTATGTTATTTGTGACATTAATCTTAGTACACCCAAATATTTTCAAATGTATGGTGTATGTGGGAATTTGTAGACATTTTATTTTGAAGTGGTTGTTTATTTTGTAGATGTCAGTATGTGGTGGTGTCTCATACCAAAAAAAATTATGTCTTTTGATAGTGGGAGCCTTTGCCATGTATCTTACAATTAAACGTTGATTTGGTACAGTTATGCAATTTCATTTTTTTCTAAATGCATCTACTCTTTCATTTTTGGTTACAAAGCTAAATTGTAATGAACTGAATATTTGATATGTGCAAAATAATTTGATTGGTGGGACATGAATGATAGTTGGGGTATGTAAATTATACCTAATCATTATTATTATAAAGTCTATACATAAATTCCTGGGAAAAAAACATGAACAAAAATAATTGAAAGTCTATTAAGGAAAAAAATGACATGGACGTTGTCCTCTACCCATAGTTAAAGATTTCCAAATATCCGAAATTCCGGCAAATCCAAAAATCAGAATTCCGCCCCTTATTCCGCCATATTCCGAGTACATTATGAAATTCCATATTTTTTTACCCTTGAACCGGAATTCCGAATTTCCGAGTACATTCTGAGAATTCCATCGAAATCACAAACTATGTCTCTACCATGTGTAACGCCCGTATTTTTAAATACGTAATTTTCTATTTATTAATTAATTTAATTATTTATTTTAAAAATTCGTCGGATTGGATTCGGGACATGTGGGCCTGATTTTCTGGGCCCGAGTCTGTGTTGGGCTTGGGTTTCAGACCCAAATATATAAACACATTGTTTTAGAGAATAAGTGCGGGAGAATAAAAATATTAAAAATGGAGGCTGACTTGTTTACTCGAGCATTGGAGCCATGACGATTGGGGAGGATTCGTCGAGGATTCGTCGGTGTGAGTAGAGGGTGAGTAGAGTTTATCTCTCACCACTACTAAAAACGATAATTTTTGTTTGTTTAGAATTTACAAATTTCATAAACTATGATTTTCACTTTTTATTATTATTCTACGGATTCTTGTCGAGTGTTTCCGACCGCTTTTATAATTTATGTGGTTCTGTCGATATGTGTTAGTTTTTTGAACCGTCGGCTCGGAGGAATGGCGTTAATGGCGGAGCACGAGGCGTCATGTTCATGGTTTAAAACCGAAAAACTCCAGTAGTTGTTGCTTTGAACTTAGAATGTCGGGATGGATATGGGGTGGACGGTCGAAGCTCGAGCAGTTCATGGAGAGCGCCCGGCCATGAATCTTACTGCCTTTATCTTTATATTATTGTTGTTTTGTTTTGGTTGTTGTTGGGAGTTCGGTAATGGGCGTCGGGATTGAGGGAGTGGTGTTGGGATTTGTCGATTGGGTCGGAGAGTAGGGGCGATGAAGCTCGGAGAACTTCGTTAATGGCGGGTGGAGAAAAACCGCCCGATAAATGTTTAGTTGAACGGTTTTGGTTGTTGTGTTTTGTAATGGAGTGTTGGTGGTTGAGGGGTTTTAGATGGGTGTTAAGAAGGTCTTTGTTAAAGCTTGGAAACAAGCCGTTAATAAGCGGCCGGTACTAGCTCGAGATCTAGTTTTGGAGAAGATGGTGGGTTTAAGAGTTGGGGTTTTAGCTTTTAGTAAAGTTGTAGGGGTTTTGCAAGGATTAAAACCGATTAGTTTAATTGGTGGTCATGTGGAAGGTGTGGTGGTCGGTTTTGGTGGTGGTGGAGGAGAAAAAGCAGTTGGAAGAAGATGAACGATAACCATTTGGGCTTGGGCCAAATCGGTTAGGCCAAAAACATTAGTTTGGTTGGGCCGGTTTTTAGTTAAGTTGTTTTGGGCCAGTTTAGAGTGTTTTGTTTGGGCCCGGATTCTATTTTAAGTTGTTGGGCTCGGTTTTGATATTAGTTAGTGGGTTGGGCCGGTTTCAGTTCAATTTTTGGGGCCGAACCACTTAATTGTTTTGGACCAGTTTAATTAGTTTTCTTTGGGCCGGTTTCTAATTTGTGTGGGCTGGTCCTTATGACCCCAATTGGGTCAGGTTGAATAATAAGTTGGTGTAGACTTTCGGGGCCGGGTTTTAATGTTTGGGCTTGGCCAGTTGAGTCCGAACCATTACCGCCTTTGAGCCATGCACTTTGACCTTAGCCATGAACCATGGCTATGACCCTGAACCTGTCGAACATGGAAACGACAGTTTGACTTTGACCATGACATGTTGACTTTGACTTTGACCATGACATATTGACTTTGACCAGAACAGTTTGACTTTGACCATGACCTGCTGACTTTGATTGTTGACCTTTGACCATGACATGTTGACTTTGACCTTTGACCGTTGACTATGAAATGTTGACTTTTCCAGTTTTTCACCTATTTGATTTGTATGGACAAATATAGTAATAAAATATTGTCGATATTATATAACTTGGTTGGTCATTATCTAATTTAGATTTGATGTGAGTAGTGTGTAAAACATATATATATTGGGCTTTGATTGTGGGTCGTGGGTCCCCTAATTGTGTTACGTTTTATGTTGTATATTATATGGACACATATAGTAATAAAAAATGCCGTGGAAGCTTGTATAAATTTGGTTGTTATTATCTAAGAAAGATTTGACATTGATGTTGTGTATTTTTGACACGCGGACGATATTGAGATGTTAGGAGACATTATATTCCTAATACGTTATAATAAAATGTATCACGATACGTTGAAGCATTATGACATGATATCATATGTTGGGATATATATATTAATGTGATATCTTGGAGAAATTTATATAAACGCTCCATTATTATATATGTGAGATGCTACTATGAGGTAGCATAGTATTGGTGAATATTTGCCCATGGGAGTGTGGTGTAGTGCAATAATATATTGGCACGCGTGAAAGTATGAAAATGGTTATGAGATATATTGAGATATTTCTATATATTGTGGCTTAGTGCAATAAGGCAATTGACCTGCGACGCGATATAGTGGATTTATTATGAGTCATTAATGTATGACACTTGAATAAATTACGTAACGAAAATCCTAGAACCTAGCTACCACAACTCATGTGATTGGCCCTTCCGGCATTTCGTTAATCCGAATGGCCTTCGCTAAGTAATGTGATTGGCCCTCCGGCGTTTGAAGAAAGTTTGAATGGCCCTCCCGTGTAGCCGAATAGTGGCTTGATTATTCCGTTCGCAAAATAGAACGATGACGCTAGCGATATTTTATGCGAATAGTGGCATTACTTACATAATGGCTTCCGTGTGAGGATTTACGGTGTCGCGACATCCCGCTCGCAGTAGTTACACATGGAGTGGTACATTATGTAAGGGGAGGCATGTGGATGTACATGTTCGGCGTTGGGTAGCGATTGTGGTAGCCAGGGAAACTAGGTAAGACATAGATACGACGTAAATTTTAGGGACACGCAAAGAAAGCCTGAAATAATCTAATTATGGTAATATGCTTGGTTGGTTATTTGTTTAGTTAGAACCTAAGGCGCATCGATGGAGGAACTACATGCCTTATTTATGATGCGTATAGTTTGTTGTGTGGTTAGTGGGAAGTTAAAGGCCTCGATGGAGGAACTACCGCCTTTTAATTATTGTACTTGAGTATGTCATATTAGTCGCTGAAAGTTAAAAGCTACCGTGGAGGAACTAACTGCCGATGGATTATGTATATATTTGTATAAGTATATGTTGTTTTAGAGCTACTCACACCAGCATTTTATAATCTTGACCGATTTGCATGTTTGCTTATCGGGTGTGTTCATTCAATGAACAAAGTTGATAAGTTTTGACAGTTTAGTGTTGAAGAAGGTTGGCTCACGCGTGTGGTTTTGCGTTAGCATTGCATTTCGGGATGTATTTTGTTTTCCTTAAGGTGATATAGATTTTCAGTCTAGACAATGTATTTGTACTTTCATTTGTAATTTTAAATAAGGAGTTATTGAAAAGAGATTTGTAACCTAATCTTATTTGTAAATTTTTGTAATGAAGAGGACATTTGTTTAATTGAAATTTTATTGGTTTTTAATTATCCCATATTTAAAACTGTTTATGGGTTTTGGAAGTTGAGAGTCGCCACACCCTGAGATCGAAGAGTCGGGGAACAAATAATGTTTTTCCCATTCAATGAAATTTGGTGTGACACCATGCCTTCAACACTTTTTGATGAACTTGTTCATAACTCCATATACAATCATACGAAACATTGTCCAATACATCAATCGTGGAAAAATGTTAAACAATCACCGTTTTCTCGAGCGATGGACATATAATAAATATTGATTTTCAAGACAATCTTCTAATCTTCAAAATAAAATTACATTGAGTAGTCTGATCACACTGTGAGCCATATTGTCAAGTAAAATGACACACTCACGTAACCAAACAATAGATATGAATAAACTATTTAATTAAGGCAAAACCTTATTAGGACTATAAAATGAAGCTTGTTTAGTTGTTTTCAAGGCTATCATTCTCGCAAGAACTATAGGGGTCTATTTGGAAGTTTTCCTATGGAATTGGAATTGGAATTGAAAATATAATCCCAATACTTACAATGTCAAGTAGTTAAAATTCCTGAATATATGTAAATCTCAAGTTTCTGCCCCCTATAGAAACTTACAATTCTTTGATTTTGGGGATTTGAGATTTTCATTCCAGGATAGAAAAAGTTGACAAACAGGGTGATTCTTAATTTTTAAAAATATATTCTGAATTCCACCATAAAATCCTAGTTGCCAAACACACCCATAGAGTTACTTTTCATGATATAAAATCTAGTAATTGCAAAATTTCTCTTCTTCAGTGCTTTGAACCTCATTGATATATTGAATTAGTGGAACCAGTTCTTTCTTTTGCATGTTTTCAAATATGTTTACTCAAAGTAAAATACTACATGCCATAATAATGTTGCAAACATACAAAATACAAAGCATTCTGAATTGACTATGGATAAAAATAATTATGAAGATTCATCGTGTCTTAACTTTCTTTGGTAACTAAGATAACAAAGCCTCTTCACCAAGCAAGTGCTTCAACAAAATAGACTACAACATCTAACACATGAGTTTACTTATCAAGTTAGTTATCATGAAAAACCTTTGTTAGATATATCCACCGAAGCTTTGACCCTAACCCCTGAAAATTCAACCCCAAAATTAATAACATTACAAAGTCATTCCACCATTATTAATAGGTTAATTATCCCCACTAAAATGTACAACTCTTCTTTTACAGAAAAGTATGACTAAAATATTATGTAAAGTTTGTATTTTTTTTAGCACCACTGCAGATCTAGGATGATGTCCATTGGCTCACATAGAACTGGAGCACAAGTCTCGGCTGTTACACCCTCTCTTTGATAAATGGAATATTTTCACCCAAGAAAAACTCAAAATTAAGCATCAATAACATATAATATGTGAAAGTGAGATGGGAACACTTTCCAACATACTTACCTTTTAATATCTAGTTGTTAATTTCAAAAGTCAATTAGAAAGCCCAATGAGGTCTTGACACACCAAGTCCACACAGTCTTTCACAACACTCTTCGTAAACGTCACCTGCACTTGGAGTCTGGAAATATACAAAACAAAATACAACTATGTCGAAACAAAGAAAAATCAATTGAATGCATATCTACTCGAGATAGGGGGGTTGGGTGTCTAGAACACCAACCTTTCTTGTTTTTCAATCTGAAGCACCCAACATTGCATATACACTCAAAAGATATCCATGTCGGTTGGTGTTAGCTAGTACAACCTCCATTGAATTTGAAGCGAAAAAACTAAACTTAGTTGTCATTTCTTCCAATATACTACGCAAAAACCAAGTATATTTAACACCTTGGTGACCTGTGGGTTTATAGAAGTAAGATAGAGCACACATACTACATCATTAGTTCTCAATATTGTAGTACTAACAAATGAGAACACCACACTAAAAACAAAAATTTTATGAAAACCTTTGATTGCGATAATGGTCTTTACGAAATGTGCGTAAGAAGAAAACATAAAACAATCTGCATTAGTTTATTAGCTATCCAAGTTGAACGATGCAATCTAAAACCATTTCGCAACCTGAAATAAGGCTTGCACCATTTCATTCAAACTGAAATAGCTGAATTCAAAATTAAAATATGAAATGAAAATGAAAAATTAAATTTACCAAACGTGATCGAATTCATTGAACTTGTTCAATTGTAGAAATCAGAAAGTAGAAAACCTGCCAAATGAATTGGGATTGTATAATTGCATCATTAATAAAAAATTAAAATTAAAATAAAATGAAAATGAAAATGAAAGACTCTGCTGCAAGTACCAAATTTAATTAAATACTGAAATTGGAATCAAGATTCGCCCAATAAACAATGATTGTAAAAAGTTCTAAGAAATTGACGAAGATAGGAATACTTGGACAATGATATTGGCCTTACAATTAGTATGTATGCATGCATGTGAATATGGATATGATGGTAAGAAGGAAGTTAAGATGTAGGCATGTAGCTAAAGTAATAAAATTTCAAGACTGCAATCTACAGAGAGATCAGTAGTATTACCTTCAAAAGCGTATGTGAGCAGAAAGAGTAGGAAATAGCCAAATAGTACGTTCCTTCTAAGTTCTAAATAAGTGATGGATTATAACAAAAAAGAAATTAGATAAATTTCAATATCAGTAATATAAATCCACAAAAGCAAATCTAATTGGATATATGAAATATCCATCAAGTTTCAAGTTTTCCTAATATGAGTAGGAATGTAGGATATAAGATTAAAATCCATTAATCAATCTCTACAAAGTATACAAAATCGTTTGCCATCAAATATTTATAGGGTTCAACATATTTGTATTTTTTTTTGTTGTCATAAAACATATTACAAGCCCATGCCATTAGATTGACCCAACAAAGATTTCCAATTTTCAGTTGCTAAAGTATATACATCCTTGAAAATGAGCTTCATGTATGTACAACCACCATATACAGGGCTTTTGTAAACAAACTTATAAGCTTAAAAATTCTAGTGGGAATAGGTCTACCACAACACTGACTTGCTCTTGATGGCACTGAAATATCAATTTGCAATCTGTCGCCAAAAATGAAACAGATCTGCTTGGTTGATGCTTTTGTGCTAAATTCAATACCACCTCACTTGTCAGTAATTGCTAGATGCCACGAGCTCCTCTAGTCCTGCATCAAATAAGATGTTTTTTAATATATCAATCACAACATTAGAATTGTGATACACTTGCAAGTCAATTCCAAAAGCTCTACAAACACGTAACATAAATTGAAAAGTTTGGCATGAAACCATAGTATAATAAACACAACCTGTATCAATGACAATACAATGTGTAGTTGTAGTATGAATAACTAATATAGGTATCATGTCTAATTTGCAGAACATCATATCTTCTACAAATTCCATAACCAAACCTAGTTATCTATAGTTAATACTTGCAATGGAAACAAAGCAACAATTAGTTGATTGATCTAGTCAGTCTTTGACTATTGACTATTGACACCAGTAGAAGAAGAGGTAATCCTCAATGTGCCTAAGCCACCAATACAAAAAGGAATGGGCGAATTTGGTTTTGAATGGTAAACAAAGAAAAATTTATCCGATCATGCAAGTAGCGTTTCTTTGAATAACCAAATAACCAAACACGAAAGCAAGTGTGGACTATTCTACAAACATAGACCTCCTAACACTCTTAAAGGTGAAACAAATGGAATGATTGATGTGTGACTTGGTCTAGGATTGCTATTAAGAAAGTAAGAGTGAAGCAGAGAAATTACCACGACACGTTGAAGAAACATAAACAATGCACATTTTTGGAAATATATAGAAAAGACTCAATTACTTGAACACCAAGACATGCTTTTAAATCTCGTTAATAAGAGCTTATTTGGTTTGATGCTTCATCCATTTTGAAATCCCAATATGTTTAAATTGTTAAAGTGAGAAAACATACTGGATCAAACATCAGCCCTCACTTGCGTCCGATAGAGGACTCAACTTGTATGCCAACGTTATGGTGGAAAAATATAATGAACTAAATGCAATTTATTAAATTCATTAATAACTTAATATTGTAACTAAACCCCATCATCTCAATCAACTATACATATATTGCAAGTGCAATAACTATTAACTATAGAAATCAGCCAAATCGCGAATTATTTAACTACTATTCATCCTATTTAACTAAACCTATCAAATTAGCTAAAAACATTTACCTAACAACATATTCCATCCATATTCAAATTAAGACAATTTGAAAAGAGTGGATGGCACATCAGTGACTGTTATAACATCAACTTGTTAAGATGGTAGTTGTCTTCTTGTTCTTGGACTTTCCTTTTCGACTTGAGTACTAATACTATCAAAATTCAACTAACTAAACAAAACAGAATTGGGTTATAATAAGACAAATCCATTCATCATCTTGTGCATCCCTAACTTATTTCGGAATAAAGACAACTATAGCACTATTAAAGTTTTGACCCATCTGAACTGGCCTTTATCTTCACTAACTAATTAAAGCATATCATAACAGAAGGATAAAGCTAAGGAATCTATTTTGAAAAATTAAAACAACAACTATATAAAATTCAGATGGTTGCCCATGAAAAACAATTAAACGTGTAGAAGTGGAGATTATGGATATGCGAGTACCACCAATTCTGCCGTAAAATGCATCAACAGACATAACAAAGCAATACTCGATCAGTTGAGTTATGAAAAGATCTTTGCCAATGTGGCCATCATATAGAAGACATTTATATCCACATATCATTGAAATAGAAATATTGGAATGTATATATAACAAACTGAAAAGATATAACACTGCTGAATCAATACTGGCAAACTTTAAAAATAGTAGTAGACTCAATAAGTTAATATCGATGTAGAGATGCTTCTTAAGACGTGCTCCTCCTTTTTTTTAGTTTAGGAAGAATCATTTGTAAATGGAAAAGGCAAATCTAATGTGTCATAACTGAAAATTCATAGTGAAAGGTGGAAATAGAGATTAACACCGATATAGATTAAAAAAATATTAATAAAAAGTTGGAAAACATAATGCAAACTAAAGTTCAGACTTGAAATTAATACGATTTTCAATGTTACCTGAAATTACCTGAGGGCTTAACTTGGTTTGGGTTCTCTAGAAATCATGCACATTTGAAAACAATTAAAATGTTAATATCATGAAAGATGAGATTCACTGATAGGAGAGTGGGAGAGAACTTGGAGAAGATAGACATACAAAGTGGACTGGTGAGTGAGAGAGATAAAGGTGAGGAATTAGAGGAGTTAGAGGAGAGAGATACCAGGGTGTTATTTGTGAATTAAAGCCTTTCCATTTTGACTTGGGCATTCCCTTCCGTTTTTTATTTATAGTGGGCAATTAAAGGTGTTTTAAACTTTTAATGCAATCTTGGTTAACAAAAAAAAAACTTTTAATGCAGTCTTGGCCCACGCGTGATACATGGCAGAAATAGTTATTTTCGGGCTCAAGATTTTAGAGCATAAACCAAAGAGATTTGATTAGAGGACTAATTAGATAAGCAAAGATAATTATCTACATAAGGTGGAAGTTTCATAGCTTAAAATGTATTAATGGCAAGAAAACTATTGGGATTTAAAACGTAATCATTTCTTTAATTCATTTAAAAAACATTTAATTCATTTAAAAGTTATTAAGAATTTTCATCAAAAGGGGTTTCAAAACGATCTAAGCCAGTCATCTGCCTCTATCAAACGCAAATCCTTATGAAATCCCCACCACCCTTTGTCTTCCCATTTTGTTTTATTATAATAGATATATATACAGTTCGACTCCTAAAAGGACCTTAAATAAGGACCAAATCTAAAACAACCCACAACTTTACCTACAAAATGATTTAAACCCTGATCTTTTGTTGATATGATCTACTAACTACAAATAATATATCTACAAAAATTCAACTTGTTTGACAATTTTTAACATTGGCAAAAGATAATTGCAAAAACTAGACATTTATAGACTGTTAAATATTTTTTCAAAAGTAGACAACAATTTTTATCTAAGTTAGAGGATATCAAACGAGTTGAATTTTTGTAAAAATGTTCTTTATGGTTAGTAGATCATATGCACAAAAGATTAGGTTTTAAATCATTTTATAGGTGAAGTTGTGGGTTGTTTTAGATTTGGTTCTTATTTAAGGTCCTTTTAGGAGCCACATTCTAGCCACATTATAAATTAATCCAAGCAAAATTGTGGACTTAAAAGTTGAATTGAATGCTGAATTTTTGTAGATATAATCTCCCCACCATGGAGAACATGCTCATAAAAATTCAGCTCATTCAAAGAAATCTAACCTTAGAACATGCTCACAAAATTTTTGGACCGTTAGATGAAAAGCTAAAAAATGAACACTAATTTTTACATAGTTAGACATATCCAAATATTATAATTTTTTGTGAGAATGATCTTTATGGTGGGGAGATCATCTCCATTAGAAACTAGACCTTAATTCATTTGTATGTGAAAAATGTGGCTATAATGTGCATAAGAATGTGCCTCTATCCCTCTATATATATATATATATATATATATATATATATATATATATATATATACATCAATTTCGTAGACAGCAATCAAACAGCAAAATTTCGACCGTCGGATCACCAAATCTAAATAAAAATTCAAGTCCCAAATCTAAATAGAGCAGGGGTATTTTGGTAAATTTAATTGTTTCTCTCTCAAATTTAATTTCTATTTTGCGATAAAAAATCCTTACCTTCACGCGTTATCTCTCTCTTTCTCTCCTCCACTATTGGAAATCGAAAATTGGAATAACCCAAAAATCAAACCCAGTTAGGCTGACACCAAGCAAAACCCATCTCCTATTCGCTGCTCTTAAAAACGAGTCAAATGTGATAAAGATCAAGTCTTTGGACTCTCAAAGACGTGTCACCATGTAAATTGATTTGTTGAGGTTTCGTTTGTTAATTTGATCTAATTGATTGATTGGTTGATGTAGTGTTGACAAAGAACATCTTGTTAACTTGTTGGCTAATTGCAAGAACCAGAGAAATAATAATAAGCCTTGATGTATCAAATATTGCCAACAATACCTCTTGAATAGGTTTGATTCCAACTTCATTTTTTTTTTTTTTTCATTTCCTTGTTGCGAGATTTGTTTCGATTTATTTACATTCTGTCTTAAAATAAATTGTTTGCTCACTCATTGGTTGTTAACTAAATTTATTTACAAAAGCATAATCTTTTTTCGGTGGATTTTACTAGAAATCAAAAGAACAAAGTAACCAGGTTTGTCTCTCTTATTAAAGCACAATTTTTCTTCCTTCAAAACTTCACGGTTCCATTTAATTTTATCATAAATCACTTGTTAGTTCTATTAAAATTTTAGAGGTTTTCAATTTCTGCTATAATTAAAAAGTTAAAGCAATTTCGATCTGTAATGAATCTTTAGTATTTATGTCCTGTCTATAAGGGAGTGACATGTTAAAATATTCTTTAACTGTATTGGAATCAATAGCTTGAAATTGTATAAAATATCTCGTTGCCCGTTGGTCATACAAGCGATATATTGTTCTGTGTGATTCAAGTATTATTGCTTTAACAGTACGTGATATTACTTGATGGTAGATGGAATTTGCCTATAGATACAATGACGAACCTGCATCAAGAAGCAGTACAGTTGGTCTCTCGCTTGCAAAATGGGATGACTCCCTTGTGCCATGCGGTTTAGCACTCACTTCAAGTAGTTTCAACTGTAAAGACATTACTCGAGTACAATGCTAGTTGTAGTGTCAATGACAACGTAAGAATATTTATGATTTATTTCTACTATGACAAATGTGGACCGTATTCATTTAAGAGCTCTTATAGTAGGTTAACAGTTATCATTTTACACGACAGGAAAATTAGAGGTGGCTCGAACAGTCGGAAGACTAATCCATTTTTTTGAAATTTTACCTTCGGACAAAAGTAACAGAATTGCGAAATACAAATATCGAGGAAAAGGTATATGAATTTTGTTTTCGTTAGTGTATGTCTGTCATTTCTTAGCAAGATTTATTTAATAGTATTAATTGCAGATAAAAGAAGCAGGAGGAGTTCTTTTTGTGGACTTATTATCTATGTCAGAGGGGAGGCGCTTGGAGTATTGGTTGGAACGTATGGTAAGGGAGTGCATGTCTGTTATTGATAGCGAAAAAACTATGGTCATATTGGCTGGTATTAGTGAGGAAATGAAGCATTTGATTTCGTCAAACAATGAGTTAAGCAGAAGAGCAACCAAGTTCTTCGTCTTTAGTGACCACAACAGTGCAGGCCCAGACTCTTCATCTCGAGATGAATACTCAAGTGAAGGACAGTCCTCTCTATGGATTCAAGTTGGGCCCACTATGTAATGTGGATGCCATCACGAAACTCATAGAGAGTGAAGCAACAGAAAAACAGAGAAGAATTGAATGGTGGAGTGGATCAAATTCTTGCGAATGCCAGACAAAATTTGGATTTCAGACTCAATTTGTACACTGCAAATGTGGAAGAATTATGCACCATTTCAGTGTTGATTTGCATGTATGTATAGAAAGGCGTCTGTGTCTGAGATCGAGAATTTACTTGTAAAGAATTTGGGTGGTATAAGTTTCTCAATAACTTCTGACAATGCTCGAAACAATGTCTATAACTTTTGACAATGTCTCAATATCTATTTCAACTAATGAACAGAAGATCACAACGCTATCAATGCCAAAGCAAGAGTGCTCACAAAACTTACAGATACCAAAGAAATGCATTCAAAAAGAAACATAGATTTTCAGTAACAACAAGAACTCCACCCCATCGAGGTATCTTCAGTAATAACAAAAGATGATACTATAAAGAACATCTAATATAAAGAACAAAATGAAAAAGATGATACCATAAAGAAATCCATTACAAGAGGCCAGTACTCATGTGCCCTTGAATTGATTTCATCATAGGACCACAAGAACTCCACCCTATCGAGGTTCATTCCTACAGCTTTCCAAATCTCTATCAGATATTCCCCAATTGTCCATATCTTCTTCAAATCACCTCTCATTTTATTGTTTAGTTGTACAAACCAATCTGCAACCCAAATCTTCACTCGACAACTAGCAGAAACTAGTTTGTTAACATTTATTGTCTTCAAAATACCCTGGTGAAAAACAAATCAATTAAAACTTATGATGATTGTCGTACATGTGCATAGGCAAAAAAAAAATAATAAAAAAAATAGATTCACAAGCATTGAACTACGGTGGAGAATTCACACACACATACAAACATTAGTTCCCAGATATAAAGCTCCCATTGCAAAATACTAATCACTTAACTAAAATCAGAGGAAATGACAAACAAATGCCCATGCTATATTTCACAACAAGAAAAATAAGAAAATAAAGAATGAAGCATTCATCATTAAAACTCTCGCAAAAAAAAATTTAATAACTAGGCAGTCACCAATCAAGACAATCTCAGAAACATACTTAAAGACACCTAGCAGTATAAAAACAGATCTTGAATATATGACCAAATTAGCCACTCAAATTAGTAATTGTAAATGTTGAACTAGTCCAGACCACAACTATGGATGCACAAGTCGAGGGTACATCTACATCTACATACAATGCCCACTTAGCAAGCCAAAAACCCAAAAAAAATGAATAAAACTAAAGAACTAGAATTATAAGATATATATAATTCTAATTTGCAATTAAAAAAATAGTACAACGACACATTCTTTGTAAGCAAAAGAATTAGCTGTTGAAGAATCCCCAGTGACCGAATCAAAATACAACATATCCGATACAAAGTACCCCGAAGTCCCACTCCCATCTCCATATTGGAATGAATAACTGCATTGAGACTTGAGAGTCTTGAGATGTGCATCCAGCTTCAGCAGTTTGAACAGGCGAATTACATAGACTATCCGCACAAGACACTAATGACCATCCAGAGCTTTGAGGATTATAAAACTCGAGCTGGATCTGCAACACACAAAATACGATTTCCTTAATACCAACAACAATAACACAATAAAAATTGGAAAAAAAATGAGGTTAATGGAAAGAAAACTTAACACCAAGTCCACTGGATTTGGGGCAACCTTGACATGAATCACAAGTAACCCACAAGATATCACTTCCAATATCAATCTGTATGTAAAATTCTTTAGCTGGAGACCCTAACTTACCTCTTGTGAAGTACAATCTATAAAACCAACCCACCAATAAGTCAAAATTTCCAAAAGTCATTACATAACATGAACAAATAAACCCAAGAATACAAAAACGAAACATAATTTATTCAAGAAAATGTTGTAAAGATTACCCAACAGTGAAGGGGTCAGAAGAACCATCAACAGGGAAATCAACAACACCATTTTTCTTATTAACATTAGAACTTTGAAGCATTCTACCATGACGTAAACGATTTTTGGGTTTGAACACTAGCTTGGGTTTGATTTTTGGGTTATTCCAATTTTCGATTTTTAGTAGTGGAGGAGAGAGAGAGCACGTGAGAAGGTAAGGGTTTTTTATCCCAGAATAGAAATGAAATTTGAGAGAGAAACAATTAAATTTACCTATGTTTAATTTGTCATTTAAAATTGTTTAATTTGGAAAGAATTCAAAACCCTCGTGAGTTTGTTGTTTGTTGAGCTTACCAAATTTCAAAATTTCGTTTTTTAATCTTGATCTGGATTTTTTTTATCCAACGGCCAAAATTGTTTGAATGTTGTCTGCGAAATTGATGTCTCCCTAGCCAAACCGATATAATATATATCAACATATAGAAATGACGACATACAAAAATGACATATGGAATTGATCAGGCAATCTACAACATATTGTAGCCCTTTGGTTGAAGCCAGGATTTTACATCCTTCAATAGAGGTTGTTATTTGGGACAATAGGGGAAGCATAAATAAAACAGAATAGAATGGTCTTGGTTCGTCCTCACCCCCGATGGAAAGAAGGTACTTTCGAGAAGATCCGAGCCTTTAGCATGCGAGGCAAAGGGTGATTCCGCCAAGTACTTCCCAACAAACAACACCGAATCAAGAAGATCCTCTCCTTTTCTATGATCATGATCCTTTTCCTCTTGCAAGAACTCTAGAACCTTACCCATCGCCCTCGTTAACCATTGACCATCATTATTCCCATGCTTTTATCAATATAACTCTCATTGATTTCATAGACGTTTTCTCTTTGAGACCGATTTCATCATCTTTTCATTTGAGACTAATTTCATCATCTTTTCTTATGATGATTCCTTCACGATGAATTTTCAAAGACAGAATGGCGCGCACAAGAACAACTAGCCCTAGCATTTCGAGAGAGATGAGAGATAAGAGAACGAAGATAACAATAAAACAATCCATGAATACCAAAGACACGTGGCATCTTTAATTATTACAAAACTCGGGCGTGATATAGACCAACTAAGCAAAACCTAAACTACACGAGAGACGTAAAAATCCTACAAAAATTCGACAGAGTTTCCTCTCAGATTTTCGACATTTCATAAATTTAAATCCGTCATAACCTTCAAATCCAATAAAACTACACCCAACTACTAAAAGAAATATTGATTCGCAGAACCCAGCTACTTAACCATCTCGACTAGTGCCGGTTAAGTCAAGTAACCAATTCTCGAATCAAAAAATCCTACAAAAATTTTGGCGAGAATTTCCTCTGTATTTTCAACATTTCATAAACTTAAAATCCTGTCATAACTTGGAAATCCAATAAAACTACACCTAACTACTAAAAGATATAATCGATTCAGTAGAACCAGGCTTTAACCATCTCGACTAGTGCCGGTTAAGTCAAGTAACCAACCCTCGAATCAAATATCGACAAATTCAAGCTAACTAGAGGAAGGAACGACTTTTGGTTCAAATTTCATCTCGGGCTCAAAGTAGAGGAATAAAATTTTAAAATTGTTACGACTTTCTACTTATCTTTGATTTCCACAATTCCAAACGATATGAAATGATAAACTAGCTAGATTAAGAATTGAAGAAAGCAAGTCAAATAAGTGAATAACATATGTGAGTTTGGAAAGGTAATTCTTTCAAGACAAGCTATAGATTTTAAGAAACAAACCTATAGATTTCAAGATAGCTACTCTTAGAAGTTAAAATAAGGTTGATAAGCTAATAGAATCCTTAAGGGATAAGCAAGTAACAGGGGCATCAATCAAGAGCAACAGCATGCACGTGGCGTTACTAAAATCAGGATAACTACAAATTATAAGACCTTTGGTTACAGGTTGTGAACAGAGTCATAATTACACAACGAGTAAGCATCTTCACTCACCTCTTAGCTCGAGAAACATAAGCTAGTATGAACTTGCAGCAGTTTACTTCTCTGAGGCGGAAAAGTTGGTTCACAGTATCAAAAAGTGGAGAGATGCTATGCTGTTGAAAGCGTACAGTGCATCAAGAAATTCAAAAAGATGCAATTGTAACTAAGAAATAAGCAAGCCCAACACTACATTAAGAAGAAAACATATGAAATTGAAGGATATAAATATCAGCTCCAAGAACCAGATCAAATCCCCCTGGATACTGATCTGAAATGTTTTATATGATTGTCATCTCCCTATTCTAGCTTCTCTGTTGCCAATCCTAAGTACAAGTGTCCATCAAAGACAAAGCTTATCAATATAGCTTCTTTTTGTTACTAGACACTCGACTTAATTAAAACAAATAAAACCCCATAGGAAGATTATTGTTTTCTCCTTACCAGAACAATTACTACTACTTACATTCAAGGCTGCATGGAGCTCTACATTTTCTTCAAGATCTAAGTGGCTCACCAAAAAACATAACAATTACAACTAATCCATAGACATAAAGAACTCACAAAACAGAAATTTATATTTTGTACTATGACTCAAACTTTATTCAAAACCAACAGAAGGGTGACACTCCAAACCATTAAACATGATAAAAAGCCACAAAACCCGATGCAAAAACACTTTAACTTTATTCCAAACCAACAGAGGTGACACTCCAAACCATTACAAAGAAGACTACTTGCCGGAATGATTTTGCGACCTTCTTGTATGCCTTTGACACCATGTAATGCCGATTCAAAAAAGAAAATCATTACAATACTTGTTTCAATGAGAGTTTGGCCAAACCCAATTCTTAACGCTTTTCCACGCATAAGTCATATGCGACCGATCCAAGTTCTTGCCACACAATGAAGGTAACCAATAATCGGATACCCAGTTTCCTCAACAACGGGTCGACTTCGGAGGTTCCCATACAGAGTTCCCACGCAGGTGGAGGCATGTCCACACTATGGTCCGAGAATGGTGAACATCTTCCATACTTTGGTCCTTTTCATTCCGTCCTCCATAAGAATGACGAGGAGGTGCATATTGTTCGAAGGTAGCACAAATGTAGATTCAGATAGAATACTTTCGCGAGATGGAGCATTCCAATCTCCATAAAAGGCGAGGGGACGATATTGTTCAGAAGAAGTAGCATAGGTGGAAGCGGTAGAGTATGCTTGAGGATCATTCCAATTCCCATAATATTGAGAACGTGAATATTCTTCCGGAGGATTCACATATGAAGAGTCCAGTAGAATATTCAACCATATTTGAACCAAGAGAAGAATATCCATAAAGCCGATCGTAAGAAAACAATCCTCCAAATTGGCCTTGACGAGTCCACAGACATCTCGACCACGATGGGCGACCCGCGCCCATAAAAAACAATTCTTTGGAGTCCGGTGCTCGCGGTAGGATCCGCTCTCCTTTGTCGACCTTTTCTTTGACGAGATCCTCGTTGGGGAAGCACCATGGTCGAGTCTTGAGTTGCATGGTCAAACCCATCCTCTTCAAGAAAGTATACTCTCTATTATCACGGCCTTGTGAGGAACCACCGATTGCTTGTTGAGACCAAACAACGGTCATCCACCCCCTACACTTAGTGGTATTTGTGAGGACCCACCCCTTGATTGTTGTGAGGATCCACCCTTGATCGGCTGCGCATTGAGGACCCACCCTCGATCTTTGTGACCTTGTGTCGCCACCCGTTGTGACCCAACACCACCACCACCAAATGGAAACTCTAGGTTGTTGTGGATCAACCCTATCATTACCATTAAAACCTGGAGGACCACCACCACCTACTCGACTCGGACCATTGCCATCTCCACGACCACCACCACCTCCTCGACTTTGACCACTAGCACAAACTCTGAACATGATCATCATCAAAACCGGGGGACCACCACCACCTACTCGACTCGGACCACTACCATCTCCACGACCACCACCACCTCCTCGACTTGGACCACTGGCACGAACCTGAGCATGATCATCATCAAAACCAGGAGGACCACCACCACCTACTCGACTCGGACCACTACCATCTCCACAACCACCACCACCTCCTCGACTAGTCCCACTGGCACGAACTTAAGCATGATCACCATCATCATCATCTCTATCGTTATCGTCATCAACAACATTGTAAGCATTATCGTGCTCCCCATCACTAGGCATTCTCCATGCATCAGGATCATAATATGTTTCACCATCAAGTTGAGTGTCATTAGGAGATTGAGCTGCTTCAAAGTTATCCTCGATTGGGATTCGAACGGTTCCCAATTTCCATCTATTAGCACACCAGTTGCTTCCGCAATGTATGAATTAGGATGACCGCTTTCATCTAATAATGCCTCGGGGTTCTCTCTCTCACATCGATCCAATAAAAATAGATACCGAAATAATTATCGACCGGGTACAATGATGATGTGAGGTCCAAGATCTTCTTCTTTTCAAATTGGTTCTTTAGTTGGACATGCTTGCTTTTCATCAAAGGTTGTAGTGGACAAAGACTCGATCCTTCCGGTGACTTCGGTTCTCGAAGTTACAACGTTCGCCGAGTGTATGAATCCAAACGTGCTCCAATTCCTTTCACATCCGGATGATGAGGTAGTTTGTTTGAGGATCCAGATAGCTAACGTTTTCAAGTGGTCGACATAACCGCCTTCAACATTCATCCACCAATCACCATTGCGTCGATGACAAACAATGTAGACCATATTATATAATTTTGTATGGACTAAAACTAGAATAGGTCGAGTTACAAGTTAAGTAGTGGGTTAACAATGAAACTAACCCGGCATGACTTTGGTTCTTCCATATACAAGAATTGGCGCAGAGAATACCCCAGAAGCCTCTCGATAAGCTTTACATTCATTTAAGCAAGTCAATTGATTGATAGGTTTGGGATCAATTGGTTAATGAATGTCTGCATTGCTGAGAGGAACTCCCCATTGTATGCAACATTTTCACTATCAGGGCCGTAAATTACGGCAGGATTAAGGTAGTGTGCTACAAGCAAATTTGTAGCATATTAGCTTACAACAGTTATGGTACAATTAAATAAACATCGAGTTAACAAAAATATTACCAGCTTTGTGTAATGGGTGCCCCAATTGGTTGTTCCACCTCCTCTTAATGATTCCAACAATCCATTCAGGCGAGCGAATCTTCCTCCGAACTTGCTCAATTGTTATTTCTACCCATCTGTGTAAAAATGGCATGGTCGGTTTATCATCCCTATCCACCTTCCGCAATAAAACCACAATGGGTTCTAATACAGCTACAATCCCCTTCACATTCTGCCAAAATTTTCGGTCGTTTATAATATCCTCGACCATCATCATCTGGACTGTAGGATTATCATTCTTGATTTCAAGATATCCTTCGGAAGTAAACATTGACCGGAGCTTGGTCCTTTTCTTTAGCAAACTTTTCAATGCCATGTAATTACTGACAAATCTAGTTGGACCAGCTCGGACTAAGTCTCCACCACACACTTCCCTCATAAGGGAAACAATTTGAGAGTGGTTATAAATGAAAGACGTGATATCCTTCGCCTGATCAAGGATTGCTTTCGTCGACGGGGCTCGAGAAAATTCTTTCAAGATAAGGTCTATAGAATGAGCCATGCGGGGGTCGGAAAAGGTTATACCCTATTGTACATGAAGTAGTTTAGTAGGCAGTTCATTCAAAAACCTATTTGCAAAAGGAATCTAAAATGGGAGAATAAAACTTATTTGTAAGTATACCATTTTCTCTTGCAAGCATCTCTCCAAATTTCTTAAAATTAAGCCCGTTGTCCGTTACAATCGAAACACATTCTCCTTGCCAACCTTGTCAACAACACGCCTCATGTATTTCAAGTAAATTGGCAATGATCTTTCTTGTGTTTCGATAGATCAATGGACGAATCAAAAGTCATGAGCCCATCATAATACACCATGAAGTTAATCAAGATCGCCGCGTTGGACTAGTCCAGAATCACACATAATTGGTGACACCATATGTAGACCATTTTATTTTCATATGGTCAATATACAATTTGCACTCTGCGCTTAAGCCTCTGCAACTCAATTTAGTAGTTGATAGGTTGAAGGAGGGTCACTCCAAAGCCCGGCGCGACATGCCTCATCGAACATCGACTTGTAATATGGGTTGTTGGCCATTGCATTTGGAGACAAATTTCCCCAAAGTACAAATCTAGCCCGCGGTTGTTCTAAACACCCCACTTTTGACTTACCGGTGGCGTCATCGGTGGACGAGATGGTTGATTAACATCGCCTTCTCGGTGAATCGACATCAATAAGCTCGGGATGCCTAGTGCTCTTCGAATCCGAGAAGAGAGACATAAGACCTTTGCCTTTCATGAGAGCTTGTGCTTGCAACATTGGTGTTCTCTCGGTTGAGTCCTCTTATCCCACGAGCCCATCTCGCGCGGAACCTCCGGTACTCATCCCTAGATTGTTGTCGTGCCATCTCGAACTCGTTGTCATCCTCGTCTAAGTCTTCTCCAGGAGGGTGTGCATGCATGGCAGCTCTATAATGTTCTTCAGCTATCTTTTTTCCATTTCTCTTCTCAATTCCAGACTCAATTATTTGTCGGAACATGTCTCGAATTTCCTTTCCACACTTCAAACATTTCTCAACATTTTTGTTCCCTCCGCCAAGATGTACTTTCAGCCTTGTAATGCCACCTCTAGCTAAAATCTTATCACAGTATTTGCACTGTGTCCCGTTTTTATTTCCAGGAATACGGATAGCGTGGTCCCACCCGATATCAAATCCCTTTGGCATTTCTATCCTCATTTATTACAAACGAGAATAATTTAATATATACATCAAACCAAAATATAATTAAATTTGATGATTCCTATTTAAAAATACATAGATCAAGTATGTGGTCCTATAACTCAAATTCCAATGTTGCCTTAACTGTGTCTGGCGTTTTTTCTACATTTAATTCTAATAGTCAAGCATCCAAATATTAATAATATCAAACAATTACAGTCAAGTTCGAAACCGGCATCCGGGCATGTGATCGGAATTAACCAATCTTTAAACAAGTAGGAACTCTCAGATCACCCATAGGTGCACCGTGTTTTGGAACCAAACTGTACTTTGAGTGATATCAAGAATATTCCAATACTAACTGTGTACTTTTATTGATATTCCAATGTTGCCTTAACTGTGTCGGGAGCTTTTCCTACATCTAATTCTAATATTCATGCCTCTACCAATGCTAATCATATCTTCCCTGTACTTAGAAATAATGGTATAAATCATTTAGACAATTTTACCATTGCATTATATTTTTAACACGAACTTGCTTGTTTATAAAACAAAAGAGCTAAAAATATTTTGATAGAGTTTCCTTTGTTTATTCAACTTTTTTACCACATGTATTATGCCTAAAATACTCATATAGTAAAAAAAAAAAAACAACAACAACAACAAAAAGACAAACATAAATTCTATAACTATCAGTTCATCCATAGAATCTGAATACCAAGTTAAATTAAATTAGCCATTCAAATTAATTTAAAGTCATGCGTAAATAAAATATAAAAAACATATAACTTGCACACTTGATAATTAAACCAAGAATAAATCCTAACACTACCTAATATACAAACCAAATGACTTTACCATGGCACACAACCAAAACATATCCCTTATATGCATACAAACACCCACAATTTCAGTTGTTGCAAAAAACAACAAGCAACAAATAAAACTAATATACGAAATGGGTAGAAGTTTTACCTCAAGAGAATCAGAAGCCAACTCCACTACTGCAAATCAAACTCCACTATCTTTTGAACAATGAATAGGTTATTTGAATTATTCTTACTAATAAATGCTCGACTTTCTTACTCATAATACTAGAAAAATTGATATTTCTTTGGAAAAAAAAAACGATGTACCTAGTGCGAATAACAACCAAAAGTGGAGAAGAACAAACCACTGAGACAACACGACATACCTAGAGTGCAACAACTAAGTTTTTAGCTATGCTTATGCTGCAAAATAGAAAAACAAGCAACCACTGAGAACATACTTGTATTGCTAAAGTTTTTTAAATTGTTGTCTGACAATTGCTTTTAGGCTTCAGTAAAATTTTCAGCTCAATTACTATAATATGTTCACATCTACCCCTTTGGATGTAGCTTGGTACATATAAATTCATGGAAGAGTTTGCTCTACCCTTAAAGACAAGGACCAAATATGGGTACAATCCTCTTCTAGATGACTTCAAGAATACAAAATATCTTATGATATACATAACTCAAATATAAAACCACCACTTAACATCACATTCCAAAAAAAAATCGGCAGAGTTTCCTTTGTATTTTCAATATTTCATAAATTTAAAACCTGTCATAACCTGAAAATCATATAATATACTTCCATAACATATATTAAAACCTCATACCTCGTAAACCCAAGTACCCAACTACTCAAATATATATTGATTCGTAGAACCAGCTACTTAACCATCTCGACCAATGCCAGTTAAGTCAAGTAACGAATCCTCGAATCAAAAGAATACTATAAATTATATACAAGAATTAAAATGAAAACAACATATACATCATTTCCACTTATATCATTGTTATACACCTCTATTAGTTCTAACCAGAGATACCACACTTCGCATATATATACACCACACCTTCACACTACTCACATGTAGAACTCAAAGTCCAAACCTCGGCCCGTGTTACCCTTTTCAAATTCAAAATTCCATAATTTCATTCAAGAAATGGCGACCAAACTGTTATCCACAACTTGGGGAATCATGCAAGGCAAGGCGGGATTTACTGAAGTATCTAGAGATGATTTTATAGGGCCCTTATATGACAGATCGAAGTTTCAGGTGAAAGTGAAGGTTCGGACTCTAGTCTCGGCCTCGTCTCCCTCTCGGTAGCCAAATCTAGGCGAGGAATTCAAGAAAGGGACTCGCCTACGGTGTGTATTGTATGCTTGTCATTTTTATTAGGCTTACCTCTCTGCTGAGGGAACTAGCAATAGAAATAGAAGTGGGGGTTGGACATCCGAAGTCAACAACTTCTTTATTCATATGAGTTCCAACAACTCCTTAACTAATATAAAAGGAACATAACTAGTTCTGTTATCTTAACAAGATTTTAGTATTGATCGCTAACTATAAGATTGTGTGACTGAATTAAGTTGTCATTAATTGGCAATGCTTGCAATCTGCTTAACAAGATGCGTCGTTAGTTCATTCTATAGGCGTTCGTTTTATTACAATCCATAAATAGTTTTCCCAGTAGTCCAAAACCAATAGTAAGCTTATTAACCAATCTATGCAAATTAATGAATAAAAATGCATAGCATTCTGCTTGTAAATGATCTAATAGACTAATACATAATGGGTAGAAGTTTTACCTCAAGAGAATCAGAAGCCAACTCCCCCAAGAGAATCAGAAGCCAACTCCACTACTACAAATCAATGTATGAAAAGTAGTAACTGAACGGATAAATGTACAAAGTGTTACTCAATTTCTGTTTTCATTACAATCAAAAACAAAGATAGGGTCATATATTAACTGTGAATTGATCTAGGACCAAAGGGATAACATAATCTTGACAAGCTCCTCAAGAACCCATGCTCTTGTTGTTGAACTTATTATTAGAGAAATGAATATTAAACTGGTAGGTCTATCCACAAAGTTTGAAGATAATGCACGAACGGGATAGCGAAGAATTAAAATTGGTAGAATCATGTACATAGTAGCTCCTTAAAACAAGATTGTGACATCATTGGGAGCACCGAATGAGGAATAAATAACTCTTAAAAAGAAAGGATCTCTCGATTTCAAGATCTATAGGCCATGAGGGTGTTATAAAAGTTATGTTGGTAATGTTTTGGTCGTACAATGATGGGTCCTTCACTAACTTGTTTCCGACAGAGTTGAGATGTTAGCCATTCTTAAAGGCTCAAAACAAAGAACCATGATGCGGACAAATTATTTGGTGGTGCGGTCGTGCGAGACCGACTTTTTGCAAACTAAACGATGTAATGGCACACAAATTAATCGGTGATCAACACACTTGACGGTTTTGAAATCACGATATCTACGCACAAGCTAACAACTAGGGCTGGTCATCGAGCTACCGAAAGTCGAAGTTTTGTTATACTTTCGAGCTCGACTTCGCACATCGAAGCTCGACTTCGAACTTCGCGATTCGAGCTTAATATTGAAGCTCAAGCTCGACTTCGCCTAGTTATACTAATAGCTCGAGCTTCGACTTCGGCTCCGACTCGTTTTACACTTCGAGCTCGAGCTCAGTTCAACTTCGAAGTTCATTATGCTCGTTTGAACTTCGAACTTCGAGCTCAAACTCGAAAAAATGTATATAAAACATTAAAACTAGTATAAATTGTAAATTATAGTTGGGTATAAAGTATAAAATGTCGTATAAATTATAAATTATATACTACGTATGGGCTTATAAAACGAGTAGCTCGCGAGCTACTCAAGCTCAAGCTCGACTCGAGTAGCTCGCGAGCTACTCAAACTCGAACTCGAACTACTCGCTATCTAGAATGAGCTTTAAATTAAGCTCAAGCTCGACTCATACTTTTGTGCGAACGAGTTTGAGTCGAGCCTTCGACGAGCCGAACTCGAGTTACTCACGAATAGCTCGACTCGATGACCAGCCCTACTAACAACCTAACATGGTGGCTGATGCACTAACATATATACATGCTCGAGCGGCTCAAAACTAAAGATTCTCATCAACTATGTATATCGTGGGCTTGTGGCTGAAACCATAGGCAAATAAGATGAATGAAGACGGTGTGAAATACAAATAAGTGGTCACAAAATTATACAGAGAAATCTTTTCTTCATAAACATGGAATATCAAGCCTAATCTACAGAACTGTGAAATGATCCCCTTAAACACAACAAACGAATATGTGAGACGAACCCTCAGACAGCACTCTCATAAGCTGATATAATTGGCTCATGAAACTAATGAGTATTATAATCTATGTATATCATGCATCAAACCATTATTCCTCAGACAGCCACATAATATATACATAAGACTTAACTCTATTCTTATAAATGCTGTGGGGTAAGTTTTTTCAATTGCCTTTTTTCCTCTCACCTCCAACTATGCCCCTTCCAGATACCCAAGCTGAAAAATAATGGTTATGTGAGGACAAATCTCAATAAATACTTAAATTGATAAGTATTGCGCATTCCAACCTCTATTTCCCAGATTGTAAGGCTCAGCCTACCTACCTTACACTGGCATAATATTTACTCATGTGAAAAAGCAATCCAATTGTCCAATGAGCACTCAAGCAGAATCTAAGAGTATGATGATCCCTAAACTCCTCAAGGCAGTGCACATACAGGAATACAAGTGATCCCACAGGTCCAAACCTACGGATATCATCCTCTATATGTCTAGCATGAAACCAAAAATCAAAACAAATATATAAACAAGTAAATACCTAAACAGTCTAACAGAATTTGGTTACAAAATATAAAGAAGGCCTTTCATTTTAAACATGAAACCGAGCACGATCTACAGAAATGTGAAATGACCTCTTGAGCCCTATTATAGCGTACCCATAGGCTCAATACCAATGATTTTCATCTTCTATGTCGTGCTAGAAACGATGCTAAAAAAATGAATGAAGCACAAAGTAACTTGTTAAAACTCAGTTAGAAAAAGGTTATATTGTGTAATCTGGCAGAATATGATACTTCAAGTAGGACCAAAGCTGTATATGATCCCTCTGAATTGTTGATCATCTATGAAGAAGAAAACATGTTCAAATAGAGGAAAAAGAAGAGACAGAAAGCAATTTATTTTCCAATTAGAAACTTACATGAATATATAGAGCATAACCGACTTATTTCTTCAAACATGCTTTTAGCACTCCTTTCTCAAATGAAATTGTAATTCGTCTTAGAAATTATGCCTTATTCTTAGAAATTATGCCTAAGGCATGATGTATATTTTAGATAAACTTAATAAACCAAACTTGCGTTTTGCAAAAAAATAAATAAAGAAACAAGCAGCAGACCGAAAAATAGTGCTCAAACTCAATATATCACAACTCAAAATAAGGTTGTTTAGAAAATAGCATTACTTGAAATTTACAGGGGAAAAGACTCCAACCCAGTCCTCATTAGATGCATTACGGTATTCAAGTTCCACATTTACCCACCTTGTATTTTCACCTAGCAAGCAATATATACAAGCAAAACCAAATACCAGTTTAACAATTTTGCATAATCCAATGGTGAAAAGAAAACAGAATAAGTATCTTTCCCTTGGAGCCAAGAACAAGCGGTGATGCTTTAATAGAAGCAGAGTCCTGAAGCGAGAAAGTTGCTTTATGGATTTCTATTTTAGACAAAGGTTGTTCTCCACCACCTTCATTGCGACCATGAGAAGCAGCAACTTGAAACAGAACATAATAATAAGAATCAATAATAAAAAACAATATTATTAGTAACTTAAACTTGAATAAATACAAGCTCTCTATCTTTTTGTAATAAACTGAACAAGAGACGAGCAATAATAAGTGGGAGAAGCTGGCACCGCTTTATCCTTCTTACCTTCTTAAAAGAAAGGTCGAAGCTCTGTCAAAGAAAATATACTAAGAAACTCTCAGCTTGTTTGATGAAATATGCTAAGAAAGTAAGAAGATCTCTCCAGGAGTTAATATACTCAGAGCTGTGCGAGAGTGGAGAACTACCCATCAAATTTTGTGGGGTTTATTCGTGAAAACCCCCCATTTTATGACATGCTTTTGTGTTTACTCTCCAAATTTTGAATCATCACAAAAGTCCCCCCACTCTGTCTAAAATATTTGTTCTATTGCCTAAAATACCCTCAGGGGGTAAACACAAATGTATACCACCAAATTTGAGTTTCTCAAATTCTAACCCACATACTAAAAGAAATCGGCCCAAGCCCAACTAACTAAACTAAACAACCACCGAGTGTACAGGATCACCCTCGCCCTCATCTTCTTCCTGAACTAGCAAACCCTAAGCACTAACCTACAGACCGCCACCACCAATCGGCCCAAAAATCATTCGAAATTGGTTAGGGTGAGATGGTATGTGAAGTCTTCAGGTGCAACAAGCAAGACTACTATCTGTGGTTGCGGCTGAGGTAAAATATTAAGGAATTTATGATGAGTAGTAGTAGCGGGGCCCCCTCCCTCGCTTCAAAGAAGTCCGGACAAGGACCAATTGGAGTATACTGAATTTCTTAAGCTCAGGGCCTCCCTTTACTCTGTGACAAAGTCTAACATTGTGGAGTTCTTTGATGAGTTTGAGTTTGGCCAGAAGGCAATACATATTGCATGCCGCCTTGATGGAAAGGCAACAGGTGAGGCGTATGTGGAGGTTGGATCCGCTTGATGATGCTAGGAAGGCAATGGACAAGGACAAGATGACAATTGGATCACGATATGTGGAGTTGTTCACCTCAACACCGGATGAGGAAAAGGCGTAAAATCTAGATCAAAGCGGTGATGATGGGTTAAATTTTGGAAGATTCTTTTGACCGAATGTTGCTTCGTGGAAGTATATATGCTCATAGCTCATTGGTAGATCCCGTCCTAGTTTTTCTCATTTTTCGCTCTGACCCTTCTTTTATTGGTTTATTTGACGTGGAAGGAATCTTCATTAAACATTTGGAATATGGATGATTAAGCATTTTGATGGAGAGAGTACTCTTTGTAATCATTTTTCTTTGGTCTCTTGACATTTCGGTCCATAGGCAGATGTAGCCTCTAATGGGTGCTGCTGGTTTTTGGGTTTCAATTGGGCAAGATGATGAGTCGACTCAATCATTGGACTTTTGACGCTAAAAGATTTCAAAATTTCATTTGGGATATGATCATTTGGTGACATACATTTGTGTTTACCCCCCTGAGGGTACTTTAGGCAATAGAATAAATATGGATGATTTCTAAACGGGGCTAGGACGGAGTGGGGGACTTTTGTGATGATTTAAAATTTGGGGGGTAAACACAAAAGCATGTTATAAAATGGGGGGTTTTCACGAATAAACCCAATTTCGTGGGTTGGCAATCTCGCGTGGGAGAGGGTAGGAGTAGCCTTTTTGGATTTTCTTCATCGGTTTGCAATCACCAGCACCAATTATCTCCGACAATATCGACAACAAAACATATCGTCGAAATATCGCGATATATCAACAAATATTGTCGATTTTTGCACTGGTATTTATCCAAATTAGTATCGCGATATTTATTTATCTTTCCATAAAATCTCGATATATATTGCGATATATCGCGATATTTTGTACTATGCTTCCGACAACATTTCTGCCAGTTGTTTTGTTCACAAATATAATAAATAATTGTCTATTCCTTCTTGAGTAACGCATTAATGCATGCATTATTGCATTACTAGCTTTTTGGACACGCTCGATGAGCATGAAATTGACCGCGAGATGTTTATACACACATAGTAATAGCAGTTTCAATTCAATAATTATTTTTTTAATATAAGTCTAGGTCTATATTAGAAAAAAAGAAAAAAAGAGCCGAGCAGATACGAAACTATCCATCTGAACACGAAATCACAGTTCAAAATTCAATTGCCCGACCAGATTCACTGTCAAATGTAGTAAAGGATTATATTGAAAATTTATTTGTATTGTATATATAAAAATAGAAAAAATCTACTGTGCGCAGGAGAGAGGTGTGCGCGAGAATCTAGGCCACTCATTAGGCAGAAATGCGTGTGTATTTCTCCAAGAAGTACTACAATCAAAGTCCCTCATACATGTGAACAGGTGCAATCTGCGTACTCTAGAACTCCTAATAAAAATAGGCCATAAAAATAATTATTTTAAATGTAAATTCTGAATTTCATAATGTAATGTAATGGAAACCAAGAGGGTAAATTAATTTTCCAATTTATTGAAACTTTATTTTTTGAGTGTTTGTAATATAATGGAATCCAAGAAAGTAAAATTGGAAAACTAAAATAATTGAAATATGGTTATGAGATGAAATATAATTAGGTGAGTTGTGAGATGAGATAGTTAAATTAGATGAGATATGAGATGAGATGTATGAGATATGAAATGAGATGATTATTTAGTTAAATTAGATGAGATGTATGAGATATGAGATGAGATGATATATTAAATTTAAATTTAATAGATGAGATATGAGATGAGATGAGATGAGATGAGATATGTAAATTACGTATGAACCCTTTCTTTAAATTAAATTTACGATCTATTATGTCATGGGGTATGTAATATGCAAATATTAGTAGGGGTAAAATGGGAAATAGAAAAATCCAGTCGACCCAATCATTACTGTTGAGGGAGGAGTTTTCTTTACAATGGAAAGATATGGGCGAGTACTGTTTCTTGGTAAAATGACTGTTTCTTCTCTTTGACAAACATTATTATATTCGTTGTTTGTAGGCGGTGTGACTCTGTGAGAAGAACATTTATCATTTGAAAACTTCTGGTAACAATCTAAGATATAAGACTTGTACCTCTGTGGTTTCTTTGGATATCTGTTGTGGAGTTGTGGTGCTTGAAACATTGAAACCATATATAAACTAGTTAACCGCAAGGCAGTGGAGCAGAAAGAAATTTGAGGAAGAAGAAAGTGAGGGCCAGAAGACAAACGGACGGAGATTGTACATCTCCTCTCTGGAAGCAAAAAAACTCGGGCTGGCAAGAAGCTCTCAGTCACCATTTCTGGTATTTTTATTTCTATTAATTTCTGAGTGCTTCATAATAACTAGCTTATCAACAACCAGTTATCACACTTCGGCACTTCCGTCCAACTGTGTAGTCTTTCTTGGTTGGACACTAGTTGTCTATTAATACGTAATATCATCTAAGATCATGGATAATCGAGATTTGGAAACCATTGAGAGGTTAATTGTTGATTTGGAGTTAGAAAAACCAAAGAGATATTCCCCTGAGGAACTACAGACCTTAACTTCTGATTTTTCTAAGAAATTAGGCTCTGGGTCGTTTGGAACAGTCTACAAAGGCATATTACACAACGGCGTCCCAGTTGCGGTTAAGGTTCTGAAAGATGAAGTACTACCGGACACAATAAAAGATCAGTTTACGGCTGAGGTGAGCACACTTGGCAAGACCCATCATAGGAACTTGGTCAAGCTTTATGGCTTCTGCTTTGCGCCCAACGTGAAAGCACTTGTCTACGAATTCATGGAAAATGAATCTCTAGAGAAAATTCTATATGAAAAGGAAAGTATAGCATGGGAGACGTTGTGTGATATTGTGGTTGGCACAGCAAGCGGACTCACGTATCTGCACAAGGACTGCGAACCCGGAATAATTCACTATGACATTAAGCCTTCCAACATTCTGCTCAACTCAAAATTTTGTCCCAAGGTTGGTGATTTTGGATTGGCCAAGCTTCTAACCACGGACAAAAGTCATGTCACCATGTCTGGGTTTAGAGGGACTCCTTATTATGGTGCTCCAGAACTATGGATGAGATCCTCATCGGCAACTTATAAATGTGATGTGTACAGCTATGGTATAATGTTATTTGAGATCCTAGGGAGGAGAAGATTTGATGGCCAAAAGTCGTTTCCAGAACAAGTTTGGGAGAAGTTTAAGGAAGGAAAACTAGCTGATCTTATGCAAGGTTGTGGGATTGAGGAGAAAAATACTGAACATGCAAAGAGAATCTTCACTGTTGCACTATGGTGTGTGCAATATAGGCCTCAAGACAGACCATCCATGAGCAATGTTGTGAGACTTCTCGAGGGTAGAGAAGAAGTTGCGAGACCCCCCAATCCATTTTGGCCTTTGGAATTTTCAAGTACAATGACAAGACCTAACCTTGAGTTTGAAGAGAAGGAAAAGGTTGAAATTGTTCTTTTATCTTGTTCAAAACATTTCTTTATTTTCTTCCATCATTTCTAAGAGTTCATAAGATTAACAATTTTGCTTACTTAACCAAAAGATCTAGGAATGAGAGTTAAAATGGTATTGTCACTGTTGAAAAGTGTATTGAAACAATTATGCACTTGGCTTATATTGTGGTACAATGTGTATGCAGGAGCAAAGGGAATCGGTAATCCTTGGGCCTTGGGGTGGTCCAGGAGGGGGAGGGTGGGATGATGGAGTTTTCTCAACAATCAGGCAAATACAAGTCGTCAGAGGAAGAAGGATGATATTGTCGATCCAAACTGAGTATTCTGCAAAAAATGGAGACTCAATATGGTCCACAAGGCATGGATACACTGGTGCTGATACAGTTGACACGGTAATGCACTTTTATAATTTTCAGTTATATTTTCTTATATTAGGAGAATGAGTTGGGTTTAATGTCTTTTTTGAAGAATATAATCTTGATGCTACGACGGTTAGTATGCAGAAAAACATGCTATTGGTAAGGATAGAACTAACCCACATGGCCCAGCACAGAAAAAACCTCCAAAGTCAATTCTGATTGGTGTATTGTATTAAAATAATGCTCTCTCGTCACCAGCCAATCACAGCTGACTTCTGAAGCCTTTTTCTGTGCTGGACCATGTGTGACAGTCGCACCCTATTGGTAACCTTCTGGTCCTGTCAAATGTACATTACAGTTAATGTACTTTTAGGTGTTTAGATCTTCAATCATAATTGGAAAGGTTAAAACTTCATGATTGTATATTCTTGACAATGTTGTTGATCATCATGGTGAAGAAACATCGTCATAAATATATACAGCATTGTTTGATGTCAATTTTTTGTTTCAAATTCATTACATGTTATTAATAATTGCCTTTTATTAATAATGGTATTTGTTACTGCCGGACCCCAATTTGTGTTGGACGGACTCCCACAAAAAAAAAACCATTATTACGAGTGTGCTATTGGTTTCAAAAAAAAAAAAAAAAAAAAAACAATTATTACAAGTATGCCATTGATTCCCAAAAAATTGAATTCGAAACCTCAAACTTAAACGACCCGGCTAGGTCGTTTGGATTAAGTCCCAAACGACTTGGCCACACCGTTTGAGACTTAGTCCAAACGACCCGGCCACACCGGGGGTCAAGAGCCCAAAAAATATAACTTTGAATTTTTTTTCAAAGTTCAAATCCCAAACGACATGGCCACACCGTCTGGACTGAGTCCAAAACGATGTGGCAATGTTGTATGGGATTTGGACTTATAAAAAAAATAGCCACACCGTTTGGACTTAGAAAAATCCCCAACGATATGGCCACACCGTTTGGACTAAGTCTCCAACGATATGGTCACACCGTTTGGACTTAGTTCAAAACGATGTGGCCATGTCATTTGGGATTTGAACTTTGAAAAAAAATTCAAAGTTCTGTTTTTTGTGCTCTTGACCGGTGTGGCCGAGTCGTTTGGAATAAGTCCCAAACGGTGTGGCTAAGTCGTTTAGGACTTAGTCCAAACGACCTAGCCGGGTCGTTTAAGTTTGGGGTTTCGAATTCAATTTTTTAGGGACCAATGGCATACTTGTAATAATTGTGTTTTTTTTTAGATTTTTTGAAACCAATGGCATACTTGTAATAATTGTTTTTTTTGTGGGAGTCCGCCCAACACAAATTGGGGTCCGGCAGGAATAGGACCCATAATAATTGCCTTTGACCTAGTGAGACAATATATTTTTAACATATAATTTTGTTTTTCTCACATTTTTGCTTTTAAACTGCAGATCCAATTGGATTATCCAAAAGAGTTCTTGAAGAGAGTTACTGGGTTCTACCAATTTGAATTTGGAGATAATGGTATGGTTCTTGTGCAGTCTCTTTGTTTTTTCACTAACAAGAAAAGGTATGGACCTTTTGGTGTTGAGAGAGGTACTTCACTTCTGGGAAGGATGGCAAGGTCGTCGGGTTTCATGGTAGATGTGGAGCTTATTTGGATGCTATAGGTGTGCATATGGTGTATTAACTTCAACCTTCTATACTTTCGGGCTCTCCTACCATACCATACCATACCATTCATGTTCCTGTATCATACTTAGTTTAAGTTTATATGGGATGTTCAAGTCCTTGTAACTGGGGTAACTTTTAGTCTGTCAACAAAAACTTGCTACAAGGCTATCTGCAACAAACAGTCCGTTGTTGCAATGTTACTGCCTCTTACTCCTTTGCCATTCTGGTGCTGTATCATTTATCTGTTCGATCATATTTTAGTAACCATGTTGTGCAATTTTAAACTCTGTGCTGCCCCACGTCATTTATTTGGCGGCTCTACAAAGTGAATGTATAACTACTTTGCATTTTAATAACTATAGTCTAATTCTAACGTACTTATTTGACGGATGATTTCACATTTTGCTGCGTTGTTATGTTTCATTGTCGACACTTTTTTTTTTTAATGAAAAAGAGGTTACGAGAAGGTTGGCTTAGTTAGGAGTACATTTCCTAACTAACCGGATTCAAATCTGTAGTGAGTCACATTAGGTGATTCCCACTTGGAAATCCATGTAGGTTTCTCTAGCAGATTACATACTGCTCTTGTCAATAGATAGAGCTATTGTCAACACAGAATGGAGAACTCTCTTCCCAAATGCTAGAATAGTAAATTTGCCGATCATCAAATCTGACCATGGGCCTATAGTTGTGCACCTTAAACCGCATACACCCCCTGCATTTTCACTTCCAATTGATGTGGGCAAATGAGCCAGACTGTAAAAAGTAAAGAGTGATCTCCAAAGCCTGGAACACTCATTCACAAGGATCTCAACCTTATCGTTTTTGTACTAAGCTGAAAAAAGTAAAGAGTGATCTCAAAAGGTGAAATAAGGATGTTTTTGGAAATATCTACTATCGGATTAAGAGATTAAGAGAAGAGATAAAGAAGTGTCAGTCAAACCCAAGATCTAGCCCTTCCCTCGAAAGTAGGCTTCTGGAAGAACTTAACCAAGCGATGCAGTTTGAAGAAAAGTTATGGAGAGACAAATCAAGGGATACTATGCTACACTGTGACGGCACGAACTCTCGAGTCTCGACATTTTCACCTATCAACAGTTGTTAGAAGAAATCGTATTGAGATTAACAAGTTGAAAAAGACGGATGGAACTTGGGCCGAAGACCGACATGCTCTCAGTACTGTCATTGAAGAACACTTTAAAAATCTTTTTACCTCGTCGAACCCTGTTAGCAAAATAAATGAGCTCAACATCATTGACCCTGTTATTACCAACGATGATAACGAGGGGTTTAATCAAAGAGATCACCTTAGATGAAGTCAAAGATGCTCTCTTCTCTATGGACCCTCACAAAGCACCAGGCCCAGATGGCTTTACCCCTTTATTTTATCAGAAATTTTGGGATATCATCCACCCTGATCTTCTAAACACCATCAAAAGCTTCATGAACTCGACCACCTCCCCGACCGATAAACCACACAAATATCACCCTAATCCCTAAATGCCGAAACCGAAACTCTTGACCATTTCCGTCCCATTAGCCTCTCGCAATGTTAGCCTTAGAATTATCACAAAATTCTTGCAAACCGCATCAAACCTCTCCTCGAAAAGTTTATATCCCCATCCCGAGTGCTTTTGTAAAAGGAAGACAAATTTTTGACAATATTGTCATTGCTCATGAGGTAGTCAACTTTGAAAAGGAAAAAGGCGCTTCAAACCGTATGGCTATAAAGTTAGACCTAAGCAAAGCTTTTGACAGAGTAGAATGGGATTTTCTCTTGGATACCATGGAAGCCCCGGGTTTTCGAAAAGTGTGGAGAAATTGGGTAAACCAATGCATCTCTACTACTTCTCTCTCCTTCAAGCTCAATGGGTCACCTACGGGCTTTCTCAAGTCGAGAGAGGCATCCGACAAGGAGATCCGCTTTCACCTTTCCTTTTCATCATCCGCATGGAAGTTCTATCAAGGCTTCTCACCAAAGCCGAAAGAAAAGAAAATACATGGAGTAAAGATCACCGAGCCGACACACCTATATCTCACCTCCTATTTTGTCGATGACGGCTTTCATCTTTGCAGAGCCAACCTCTCCGAGACAAATCACCTTAAAGATATTTTGGAGACCTTTAAAAATGTGTCCGGCAGAGATAAACTTCCAAAAGTCGGGTATTCTCTTCACCGCAATACTCACCACCGAACAAACAAGAAGATCTCAAAACATCCTTGAGATTGAAAAAACAATCACCCATGAAAAAATATCTCGGTGCACCCTTGATTCTCGAAGAAAAAGTGGAATTGAGTTTGATGAAGTCATACAAAGGGTTCTTCAAAGAATGGAAGGGTGGAGAGCTAAACTCCCCCCCCCGGGAAGCTTACCCTCATTAAAGCCGTCACCTCAGCTATACCCTCTCACCTTATGTCTGTTTTCCCGTTACCAACATCGACTTGCAATACCCTGGACTCTTTGAATGCAAATTTCTTTTGGGGGAAAACAAAAGAAAACACAAACAAGATCCATTATATATGCTGGAACAAGATTTGCCACCCAAAATCAAGTGGAGGACTTGGAATCAGAATTGCCTCTCACCATAATACCGCTTTACAAGCAAAGTTATTTTGGAGAATTGTAAAAGATCGAACCGGACAAACCGTGGGCCTCTAGTCTCTTCAAGAAATATGCAAGAGGAAAACCGATCCTTTCTGCTAAATGCCCAAAGGGTGCCTCAAAGATCTGGAGAGGCATTATAAAGGCAAGAGACGAAATTCTTCCTCAATTATGCTGGCATATCGGATCAGGAAATGATATAGACATATGGCTAGATCCCTGGATACCTACTCTGCCAAATAAAAAACCTTTTGGTCCTCCACCGTCAAACAACGCTTATAAGAGAGTTGCAGATCTTATAGACCAAAAAACCGCACTGAAAACGAATATTTCGGATACCCTCTTTTCTCCCCAACATTGTCGGGGAGATCTTGAAAATACACTTCGGTCGGATCGAACATGTAGACACCATCGATGGACAAGGGAACAAAATGGGGAACTCGGCGTCAAATGCGGTACAAATATCTCAAAGACAAAACATCCGACAACGAAAGCAAAATCAACAACTCGAAAAAGATCCGAATATTGATACACAGAAGAGTAAAGTTGTTCCTCCGGAAAAGCACACAAACGTTCCTTCCTACAGAGAACCTAAGGAATAGGACTATTACCAACTCCAAGAATCCTTGCCACGGTGCAACAACCTGTGTGGAATCTAATTCTCATGCACTCTTCCATTGCAATATGCTCAGACACATCTGGTATGCTTCTAAACTTTCCATTAGAACTGACCTCTGGAACCAAACAGATTCAATCGGCTCTATTATTAGTACTATTTGTTCTAACCTACATGATAAAACTATTTTACGAAGCACGATGAGTATTTTCGCCACTACTATGTTTTCCATTTGGATTAGTAGAAATGACCTTGTTTTCAGCCAAAAACAAACAAATGTCTCCAACATTATATGTAGAGCTGAAACTTTCATTACTAACAATGAAAAACCCTTTTCCAAAAACAATCATTTACACATGTGGCCTCAAATAAACAACAATTGGCATTACCTCACCACGGATGCCTCTTGGGATTATAACACAAAGCAAGTAGGAATAGGTTTTGCTTTATGGAATAACTTTGGTTATTGTATTGGTGCAGGACACAAGAGAACCACGACCGACCCGACCCGAAGAGGCAGAGGCACGAGCTATCCGAGGAGGACTAGACTGACTTCGACATTTGCAGATCCGATTTCTACCATTTTGACTGACCGCAAAAAAATTAGCTTTTGAAATGTTGGAAAAGAGGAGAACAAGCTTATCTTGGGGAGCTACCTCAATAGCGCATGATATTTATGCTTGTATCTCATTGTTGGATGACTGTCATTTTCATTTTATTCGTAGAGACTCTAATTTTGTTGCTCATGCACTAGCTAGTAGGGGAAGGAGAGCTCCCCCATTTTTTAGCTTGAACCCACCTACGGCTAGGTCTCTGATTCACTTGTCCGTAGATGAAAACTCTGTAGGAAGGGCTTCCTAAATTTTTTGGAAGTGGTTTTTCCTTTTATATATATATAAAAAAAAAAACATACTGCTCTTGTGTTTAAGCTAAGACTATGTTTTGCAGCTTTATCTGCTGCAAAATTTGACTTCACGCCACGTGCTTGTCACCTTCACATAGTTGAGTTTCTCCTTACATCTTTCCCTGCACTAGGTTTAACTTAATTACCATGGAAGTACTGAGGTGCCAAATGCAGTGACAGCTGCTCTCGAGTGACTCCACCCAAACTCTGTTCCATCCATTACACAGTGCCATTTCCACACTTTCTATGATGCCTATATTTCAATTTGCAAAGGACTTGTAATACTTCACATTCACTATTTCTATAAGTTGCACCATATCCGGTTGGCCCTGGATTTCCTTGAGAGGAAGCATCAGTGTTTATCTTTGTAATTCCTTCATCTGGCGGGTCCCATATTTGGTTGTGAAAATGACAGCTTTTGAACCATTTTCGGTTTATTTGGCATCATATCAGAAATTTACTGTTGAGCAGCTGACAAAGACGTTGCCAGGTTCCGTTCAAGGGTCCTGAACTACCAATAAAGAAAAATGAGATATGAAAACTAGATTAACTGTCTTTGGGAAGGAGTTGACTACTTGACTCTCAGGAACCCGGTACTTAAAATAGACCCAGTCGTCGGTAGTTGAGTTGCTCCACCGTTCTCCTCCCAGTTGGAATTATTCAAACTCTGTCTAAAGTCTAAACAAATCCAGATATGAAAGTCAATGCCATGTCCCCTTGACTTCAGATTTAAGACGTGGTTTCCTGGTAAAGATGCAACATTGCATCTTTATGAGGATTTGATAACGTTTTAGGCTTTTAGTTGTGTAATAACAACTTTTCATGCAAAGATGCAACATTGCTTTCTCTCTTTTGCTCCGAATCTCAGATTCTCAGATACCTTCAATTGCTTTCTCTAACGTTATGCGTTTAATGTAGTAAGTACTACGAGTATTTCAATTTTTTACAGGTTGTGAGTAGGACTTCAGGACTCAATGTGGAAACTTCACTCTTCTGTCAAAAGCTAACATATTTTTCAGGTAACCAATGCTTGTACCTTTGACAATTCGTAGAAGAAGTTATACAGATCCTAATATGTTTGCTCTTAATTACTTCAAAGTATCCATTTAAGGGACGGGTCCTCTAAATTTTACATATGTATACAGATGAACAGATCCTAATAGTATAGGCACAAGAAATTGTAAGAGCACTATGAAATGAAACCTTGGAAACTAACACCCAAATCGTTTTCCACTAAGAGCTTCAAATCAGAACTCCACATTGTGAATAGCAACTCACTAGATGTGAGAGCTAAGATTGAAGCGACCTTCTTTGTGTGTGTGTGAGGGAAAAATAAGTTGGAACCATATAAGGTGCACCCGATACATACATTTCTTTTCCTCATTACATTTTCATCAGAGATCATGGCCAATGTTGAATTGAACTCAGTAGAGAGGTTGATTGGTGAATTGGAAATCGAACAACCAAAGAGATTTTCACCTGAGCAGCTGCTGACCTTGACTTCAGCTTTTTCTACGAGTTTAGGATTTGGTGGATTTGGAACTGTTTACAAAGGCATATTAGACAATGGTGTCGAAGTGGCTGTTAAGGTTCTTGGGCATGAAACTCGGTCAAGCTCTATGGCTGAAGTATCTGATGATCAGTTCAAGGCTGAAGTATCCACACTTTGCAAAACTCATCACAGAAACTTGGTCAAGCTCCATGGCTTCTGCTTTGCACTCGACATGAAAGCACTTGTCTACGAATTCGTTCCAAATGGGTCTCTAGAGAAAGTTCTATACGGAAACAAAACAATAAAGTGGGAGACGCTGTGCAGTATTGCGATTGGGACAGCAAACGGGCTCTCCTATCTGCACAAGGATTGCGAACCCAGAATAATCCACTATGATATCAAGCCTGCTAACATTCTGCTCGACTCAAATTTTGTTCCTAAGATTGGTGATTTTGGTTTAGCCAAACTTATTACCAGGGACAAAACGCATGTCACCATGTGTGGATTTAGAGGGATCCGTGGTTACGGGGCTCCAGAGCTTTGGGGTGGAGCCTCATCGGCAACTTATAAATGCGATGTTTACAGCTACGGCATATTGTTGTTTGAGATCTTAGGGAGGAGGATAAGGGAAAATTCATTTCGAAACCAAGTTTGGGAAAAATTACAGAAAGTACAATTGGAGGACTTCATGAAATTTTGTGGCATTGAGGAGAAGAATATAGAAAACGCCAAGAGGATCTCAATGATTGCCTTATGGTGTGTACAATTTTTGCCTCGTGATAGACCATCAATGAGCGAGGTCGTTAGACTTCTTGAGGGTAGAGAAGAAATCCTGATGCCTCCTGATCCCTTTCGGGGTTGGAACTCTTCGAGCGTCTCTTCAAGTAGTATGACAACAGTTAACCCTGAGCTTGAAGAGAAGGAAAAGGTTAGAATCTCTCCTTCTCTTGTTCAAGATATGTGATTTTTAGATTGTCTACATATGTTTCTTAAGAGTTCATAATTGTTTCTGACTTTCTTCTAATCTGTTTTGCTTTGCTTCCTCACTACTTTGTTTAAAAGTTCATGTACATGTGTCCAAAACAATTCAATGTGCTTTGAGGACCAAGAATGTCTTGCTATTTTCGTGGCTTATTGTTATTTTCGTTAGTACAATTATGTACCTTACCATCTTTTGATTGTTTGCTACTGTGTACTGCAGGAGAAAGGTAGGATTGGCAATGCAAGGATCTCAGTATTTATTGGGCCTTGGGGTAGTCATGGGAACCACTGGGATGATGGTGTTTTCTCAACGATCAAGCAGATACAACTGTTCAGAGGAGAGAGAGAGATTCGGGCAATCCAGATAGTGTACTGTGGAAAAAATGGAGAGTCCATTGTGTCTAAAAAAGCATGGGTGGGCTGAAAGTGATATTATTGACAAGGTACTTGGGTAATTACTTAAGTTTTTGTGATATTAGGTGGGTAATTACTTAAGTTTTTGTGATATTAGGACCTTTTAACCTTTTAGCTTTGAACAGGAGTAAAGGATCTGATGCCACGAAGGTAAGTACTGTAGATTATCATAAAATACTTTATGGGAGTTGTAGAACACGTAAACAAACTCATGATCTTGAGGGTATTTCTAAGTTCTAGATTAAGCTAAACTTTTGTAGATAGGATTACAGTATTTGCAAATTTCTCAATTTTCCAAATATAGTATCAATTACTGTGAAAAGGAACGGTCACAATGCTTGATTTGTTGACTACATTCAATATACAATGGGAGTTAAAGTTTCCAATTTGAATATATATATATATATATATATATATATATAAATGCTTAAAGTGGTTGGTAGATCATATCTACAAAAGTTTAGCCTAATCTAATTGTTAGAAATGCCCTACTGATCATAATTTTGTTAAGTGTTTTAGTTTTATATGTCCCTAGAACCCTCCCATAATATCCTAGAATCGGAATTTTTATAAATGTGTGTATTTTACATGCTTAGTTTTGTAATAATTATTCAATCTTAATTTCAAAACTTTAATTAAGATGATAAAAAAAAATTATTATGTTGAATTGTTGATCGAAGTGATTATCCTTTGATTTGGTAGGGAATTTTATTTGAATATGATGAAGAAATCCTCACAAGTATATTAATATATGTCATCTATCTAATACTTAAGGGTATCCTGACAAAAATTCAAAGTGAGGAAGCACTTCTTAGTTCTTGCAATAAGATTAGACATTATGTTCTTAGCAATTATAAAAAATTTCTCAAACTCAAATTTGAGCTTTATTTTTGCAGATTGAATTGAATTACCTAGATGAGTTCTTGAAAAAAATATATTACGGGGTATCATGCATTTGAAAAATATGCATATGAACACATATGAAAACAAAGTTGGAGGCTTACAAAACAAAGTTGGAGGCTTACATCTTTTGAGATCTCTTTGTTTCTTCACTAACAAGAAGAAATATGGACCTTTTGGTAATGAGAGAGGTACTTACTTTACTTCTGGGAAGGATGGGAAGGTTGTTGGGTTTTATGGTCAAGATGGAGCTTATCTGGATGCCATAGGTTTGCACATCGAGTATTAATTTCAAACTCATTATCGAAGAAAAGAAGAAGAGAATATTAATATGATATGGGCTCTCCTAATCATCCGGTAGCGGACCCGGTTTTCACCCGCCACTCAAACCCGCACCGACCCAAAAATAGACCCACCCGCCATTGTTTTTACGCGGTCGGGTTATGGGTGCTCAAACCCGACCCGTCAAGCCACCCGACCCGCACCGTGTCAAAAGCCATTGATCCAACCCTGTTGACCCGCACAATTTCAAGACTCTAACTCTAATATTTTTGTATTTTGTTTATATTTTCTTTTAACTTTTATAGGAATTTGGGAGATATGAACACAAACTTATGAGTTCAACATCAATTTCAAATATTCAAGTTTGAACATTGGCCAAATATCAAAAGTTCAAATTCAACTTTCGAATTTTGGAGAAGATGAATCATTCATCATTGTATTAATTTCGAATTCTTTTAGATTATATTTTATTGTTTTGTACCATAGATCCTCGCTCCCATCTTCATTTTATCATGCTATGGAAATCAATCAATTACAAATGGTAAATCACGAGAAAAAAATTTCAAATTTACAAATATAGTTTTGGGTTCAAGTTTAAGTTTTTTTTTTTTTTTTGTTTATTTTTTATTGATTTATTACATTTTTTTTCTTTATGTTGTGAATTGGAAATATATTACTTGCAGATAGGAAGTTTTTTTTAGGGTGAAATTGGATTAAAATGATAATTTCCATCCGACCCGGATAACCCGCCCAAGACCCGCCCTGTAAGCTGGCCCAACAGGCCGGGTGATGGTACTAAGACATGACACTTCAACCCGCCCCGTCGGGGACCACTGGATTTGTATCTCCTAGACCCGTTACCTTGCGTGGAATTTAGAAAATGTAATTTTGTACTAATTTGGAACACGTTACATAAATTGGATACCTGGTCTAGTATGTGATTATGTTTGGATTTCCTAAAACTATACTGAAAAACAAATTTAGTAAGAGAATTGGGTAATGTAATAGGATATTGTGGAAATCTTGTATATTGTGAAAAGATTCTTAGCATAAGTTTAGGAGTTAGTTTGGTAGTTTCCTAGATTAGCTAGGTCTTTGTTATTGTATATATATATATTGAGGTGAATAGAAAGAGAAGAGCAAGCCATTTTCTCCATTGTTCTCTGTTGTTCTCTGTGAGGGTGGGTAAATTTTTTTTCAATTCGTTTTTCCTTTTTGTTGTGATACCATATCATGTCTGGTACTGATAAATCTCCAACACCTGTCTCTCAATATGAACCGTTTACCCCTTATTATCTTCATCTATCGGAAGGTACGGGGTCTGTGATTAGTCCTATTTTATTGCAAAGGAATAATTATGATGAGTGGGTACGTTCCCTTCGTAATAATTTGCGTGCTAAATATAAATTAGGGTTTGTCGATGGAACTATTCCTGCACTGGATGCAAATTCTCCAGATTATGGTCAATGGGGAATCGTTAATTCTATGCTTGTGGCTTGGATTTTTAACACTCTTGATGCTTCAATTAGGAAAACGGTTCCTTTTCCTGATCAAGTTAAAGTATTGTGGGATGATCTACGTGATAGATACTCTCTTCGTAATGGTCTTCGTATTCAGGAACTCAAAAATTTGATTGCTGATTGCAAAAACGAGGTAGATCTATTGCTGAGTATTATGGTGAATTGCGTACTTTGTGGGAAGAATTGGCGAGTGCCATAAAGTTGCCTTCTTATACGTGTTCCGCTGCTGGTGAGTACTGTATTCTTCTAGAAAACGAAAAATTGCATCAGTTTCTAATGGGTCTTGATTCTAAAAAATATCATGGCGTTGCTTCTGGTCTATTAATGCTTGATCCTTTGCCTTCGCTCTCCTATGCGCATGGTAAGGCGCTCTCTGTAGAGAGACACCAATCTGTCACTGCTGCTCAAGATTCTCGCAATGATGTGGTAGGATTTGCGATTGATGGTGTGGCGCAAAGTAGGGCGCATGGTAGTGTTGATGTTCGTATGTGCTCTCATTGTGGCCGCAAAGGTCATGAGAAAGACAATTGTTTTCAGATGATTGGGTGGCCCGAGTGGGCTGGTAATGGTGGTCGTAGTGGTGGTAGGTCGAGTGGCCGAGGAGGCCGTGGAGGAAGCCGTGGACGAGGTGGTTTTGTTGCTGCTATGGGCAGTGGTGCTAGTGGGGTAGATTGTGGAAGTGTGCCTACCCTATCTGATGTCCAACTATAACAATTGGTAGCTGCTTTAACTTCTTCTAAAGTTTCGACTTCAACTCCACAGTTGCATGGTAAGAAATATCTAGACCAATGGATTATTGATTCAGGTGCAACAAACCATATGTCTGGTAACCTCGATTTATTTTTTGATGTGCACAATATTTTTTCACAACCTGTTGGTTTTCCAAATGGTAAACATACTACTGCAACTAAAGAAGGTCGTATTAAACTAAGTGAACACCTCATTCTGGACAATGTGTTATATGTTCCAGCTCTAAATTGTAATTTGCTGTCTGTGTCTCAATTTTTAGAAAAACAGAAATTTATATTCCTTTTCACTGACAAGCTATGTATTATTCAGGACCGGAGTTTGAGGAACCTGATTGGAGAGGGGGAGCAGTGTAATGGGGTCTATCTTTTTCGTCCAGTTCGTTGTGTTCAAGCAAATCGTTCAACAGTTGCAAACTCCGCTTTGGTATGGCATAGGCATTTGGGTCATCCATCTATGAAGGTGGTGCGGTCTTTACCTGGAGTACTCAGTAGTAGTAGTTTTACTAAGTTTTCTGATGACGATTGTCAAGTGTGTTTGTTTAGCTAAGCAGCCTCGTAACTCTTTTCCTTTAAGTACGAATAAAGCTTCTGATTTGTTTGATTTGATACATTGCGATATTTGGGGGCCGTATCGTGTTGCTTCTAGCTGTGGTGCTCATTATTTTTTGACCATTGTTGATGATTGTTCTCGAGCTACATGGGTGTATTTGATGGTTGGAAAGTATGAAGTTGGCTAATTGATTAAAAAAATTTGTGCAATGGTCAACACTCAATTTAGTAAGCATGTTAAGGTGTTACGGAGTGATAATGGGCAAGAATTTTTATGTTTACAAGATTTTTTTGCTCAAATGGGAGTTTTGCATCACACTTCTTGTGTGGATACTCCACAACAAAATGGTCGAGTGGAGCGGAAACATAAACATCTTCTTAATGTTGCTCGTGCTTTGCGTTTTCAAGCTCAGTTGCCTATTGATTTTTGGGGTGAATGTGTTGTGACTGCTTGTCATCTTATTAATCAGACACCAACCCCTGTTTTGGATGGTAAAACCCCTTATGAGATTCTTTTTGGGAGTCTAGCTCCTTTTACTACTTTAAAGGTATTTGGGTGTTTATGTTATGCTGCCAATAGGCCTCGTGTTAAAGAGAAATTCAGACCCCGTTCTAAAAGGTGTGTGTTTGTGGGATATCCATTTGGTCAAAAAGGTTGGAGATTGTATGATTTAGATACCCATGAGTATTTTGTTAGTCGAGATGTGAAGTTCGTGGAACATGTTTTTCCTTTTTCCAAACCGGAACCTACACATAGTTCTACTCCTATACAACTTAAAAAATATTTGTCACCTAATACTTGGATTGATGTCGTGAGTGAGTTGGGTGGCGCTGGAGTAAGTGGTGACGATGTTGTAGACATGGGTGGTGCTCCGTCAGGGAGTATGGCGTCTGCTAGTGCAGGTTCTGGGGGTGCTGTGACATATCGTGATGGTTTGATGGCTCCACCGAGTCCGAGTACGGTGATGGTTGGTGAGGTACCATGTGACACTACGACATTTTTGCATTTAAGGGGGAGTCCAGAAATTCTTGAAGCTGGAGATACTACTGTTCCATTGCCAAATAATGAGGAAATTGGTAGGGGTCATCGGGTTAAAGAACCTTCTACACGCCTTCGTGGTTTTGTTACCAACACTGTTGTTCGAAAAATAGACCCCCCTGCATCATCTACTACTTCTCCTGCTTCGTCTCGTTCCTCAGGTAAACAGTTCAATATAGTTTGTTATGTGGATTATAATAAATTTTCTGTAAGACATAGACATTTTTTGGCAGCAATTACTAAGCGTAAAGAGCCTACTTCCTTCAAAGAAGCAGTTCAAGATTCTGGTTGGCATCAGGCTATGAAAGAGAAGATTGATGCCCTTGAAAATAGTGGTACGTGGACTTTGGACGACTTACCTCCTGGTAAGAAGGCGATTGGTAGTGGTTGGGTGTATAAAATTAAATATCACGCAAATGGTGATGTTGAACGCCTTAAGAGACGTCTCATTGTTTTTGGTAATCATCAGGTGGCCGGTATTGATTATAATGAAACTTTTGCTCTTGTTGCTAAAATGGGAACAATTCGTCTTTTTCTTGCTGTTGCTGTCACTAAAAATTGGGAGTTGCATCAGATGGATGTTTGCAATGCCTTTCTTCATGGGGATTTGGAGGAGGAAATATATATGCAGCTCCCTCCAGGGTACAATAGTCCTATTCCAGGGAAGGTGTGCCAGTTACATAAGTCTTTGTATGGCTTAAGACAGGCGCCTCGACAGTGGTTTGCTAAGTTGTCTAATGCTTTGAGAAGATCTGGGTTCGTACAGTCGTATGCAGATTACTCCTTATTCAGTTATCAGTGGGGTAATGTCTCTCTGCATGTTCTTGTTTATGTGGATGATTTGATAATTGCCGGTTCCACTCATGATGTGGTTTTGCGGTTCAAGAAATATTTAAGTTTTTGTTTTCATATGAAGGATCTTGGTGTGTTAAAATATTTTCTGGGTATTGAAGTGGCTCGTGGTAATGAGGCCGGGATTATTTCTTTCCCAATGCAAGTATGCTTTGGATATTTTGACGGAAGCAGGTATGTTGGGTTGTAAACCTATTGATACTCCGATGGAGCAAAATCATTGTCTTGCGTCTGCGGCAGGTGATCCCTACGAGCTTCCGGACCAGTATCGGCGTTTGGTGTATTTATTTGTTACTCGCCCTGAGTTGAGTTATTCTGTTCATACTCTCGCTCAGTTTCTGAGCAACCCGCAGATAGCTCATTGGGATGCTGCTATTCGTGTTTTACGGTATCTGAAAGGACACCCTGGTCAGGGAATTTTATTGCGTCCTAGTGATAAGCAATTGCATGCTTTTTGTGATAGTGACTGGGCGGCTTGTCTCTTGACCCATCGGTCATTGTCTGGTTACTTTGTACTTCTTGGTAGGTCTCCTATTTCTTGGAAAACCAAGAAACAACATACGGTGTCCCGCTCGTATGCCGAAGCAGAGTATCGTGCTATGGCTGTCACAACCTGTCAGCTTAAGTGGTTAAAGTCATTGTTACGTTCTCTTGGTGTTCTTCATTCTCAGCCTATGCGGTTATTTTGTGATAATCAGTCTGCCCTGCACATTGCGAAGAACCCTGTCTTTCATGAGCGTACGAAGCATATTGAGGCAGATTGTCATTTTGTTCGTGATGAGTTGCAAGCTGGGAATATTTCCACAGCATATGTTCCTACTGGTCATCAGGTGGCTAATATTTTGACGAAGGCCCTTGGGTGTCAGCAGTTTGGTTATTTGTTACACAAGTTGGGCATTTGTGATTTGCATGCTATCCTATTATAATGGTCTTTGTGTTAGAAAACATGCCAAATGAGAAAAATGTGTTGTTACGTTGTTCCTATAATGATCCTAGTTACAAGGAAACCCTAAATCTTGTATAATACTTGCGTAATTAAATAATTTGGTGCACCTGCACCAGCAGGATTGAACCCATACAAAAGTCTGAATTCAACTAATTTGTTTCATAACGGACTAATCTGTTGGTAAAATTTTAAACCCTTTAATGCCATGAAAATGGTTTCTTTATCATCAAAGATTCTGTCAAAACCGTGTGTTCGCTAGTAGGGAACCAACAGTTTTACTTTCAACTGAAATTACTAAGGATGTTTTCACGCTGATGGATTTTTTGGTTATTTTTAAACGAAGTGATAGATTTGATGCAATTCATCAAACATGACAGTTATGAAATTTATATGCATGAAACCCTATTCCATTTCATTTCAAATGTTCACAACAGAAAATAGAACCATTTTCCCCTGTTTAAAATTTTTAATTGCGTGAAAACATTGACTTAGTAATTTCAGTTATATTTAAGGGTTAACTAGTATTAACCTACTTGGTCCATCAGGATTTCCCCCCTTAGATGGAAAATAGCGAACACACGGTTTTGCATACAATCCTGAAAATGACACAATTTTCCTTTTTTGAAAATATTCAATTTTACGGAAACCATGTAAAGTTTTTGACAAAACTGGCATTAAAATTGATCATCTAGTAAGGGGTATACTTAGTTAACCCTATATTTAACACTATATAGTAAATATATAGTATAATCAAACCCTTTTTATGTACCAACATTAAACTTGAATCCGTTTAGTTCTTAGAGCCCATACAAAATTAGTTGAAAAAATTATTATCACAGGTCGGCTGCATTCAATTATATGGGAAATGAAATGATGATCAAATCCAAACGATTCTATTGATTCAAGTGTCATGGTGCACCAAATTATTTAGTTTTGCCTTCCAAACCCAACTTGCAAGTTGTATCCTATCTATTGTAGCCTTACAATAGATATACATATACCTAAATATACCTAAATGCTCAATGCATAACCGCCATCACGTAACAAGAATTTTAGCATTCATACACTCAACACTAGTAACCACTACTAAAAGAAGGGCTTTTTGTGTCACTTATTTTTTTGTCTCGTGTCATTTACTAGAAAAAAGTGACACACAAAGTTTTGAAGTGTCACTTTTTTATGGAACGAGGACTAATGTGTTGCTTCTAGGAAAAGTGACACAAATAATTTTATTTTTTGTGTCCCATTATGTGAACGTGACACTAGTGGTTTGTCTTGTTGTGTCACTTCTGGGTGTAAAAAATTCGAAAACAAAATTAACAAATTATTGAAATAATTAAGCGACACGAGTAATTGATTATGCCGTGAAACTCAAAGTCGTGATATGGGTGCGCGGCTATATTTTTCCCAAAAGAATTAACTTTACTAAACCTAAAAGGAAAAGAAGAAAAACAGAAGAAAAAAAATATAAAACAAAAATTGTCTTGCAAAAATGCTGAAGAGACCTCACCGTTCTTCCTCCCAACTAATTCTCACCGGCGGTCTCTCGTCCATCCCTCGTTCTCCGTCCTAGTTCCCTTTCCAGCTGTCTCTCTCTCTCACCGAGCAAGAAAATAAAGGTAATATGTTTTTTTCGTTTTTATTTAATTTCATTGAGCAAGTACAAGTGAATTATGAAACCCTTTCTACTCCCTTCTATTCGTCGTTATATTTGAACGGAGTCACACTTGACTGACCGAAAATGAGATGTCTAGTCTTGTTAATACTATGTACAGCCGAGCTCCAAGCCTCTAACTAAGGATCTATACTCTATTGTATCAGAGAGTAAAATGAGAAATGATCAAGTTTTGTTGTGGAAGGAGTGGAACAGGGTTTAGCATTTAACATATTGGCTCTTCTGAGTAGGTCACAAATAGTTTTAGTTTTACTGATAAATAAAGTATTTAACTTTTGTCATTCTGTGCGCTTCTAACCTAGGAAGTAGGTTAGAGTACCAAGATCTTTCATGGCAAAAGACGAGCTAAGCTTTGAAATTGTGTATCCACAATAGGCTTGAGAGGCTCTTGTTATAAGAAGATCATCTACATAGAAGAGGATAATGGTCATTGACTGCTAATGTTTTCTTATGAATAAGGATGAATCAGCTTTAGAAGGTGTGGGATCAAGAGATATAAGAGTTTGTGGTAACTTGGCAGACCATGGCTTGGGTGCTTGTTTATGACCATAAAGTGACTTCTTCAGTTGACAAACATGATAAGGTTTTGTAGGATCTGTGAAACCATGTGTCTGGATCATACATATGTGATTCCAACTTTTGACCTGGTTTGCATGGGGTGATGAATGACATTGTTTTGTACTGAAGTGGGTATTGTAAAAGATTGAGTAGAAGAAACGTGCTGAGAAGTATAAATAAGAGTTTGAAGTGAGTTTGGTGTGGAATCTGATGTGTTAGAAACAAAGTTATTATTGTTATAGTTTGATCTGTCAGTAGAAGAATTGTTTGTCGAATCGTGGTGTGTCGGAGAACTTGATGGAGAATTTGAACGCGTGTAGGATTGTTTTGATTGTTATGTGCTGAGGTATGAGAAAAATTTTGTTTAGAAAAAGAAGGAATATGAGAAGAGTTGTTGTTAGAAGGTAGAATAAACTTGAATGATTAGAATGTGCACGATTTTGAGAAGTACTGTTAGGTTTTGTAATCTGAGAAGTAGGACATGATGTAAAAAAAAGGGAGGATGTAAAGGAAGTATTGAAACGGGAGATGTCTGTGTATGTGAATGAGTTTGTATAGATGATATGTGTGAAGAGATTTGCATTCTGAATGGAAACCCTCTCTCATTAAAAACATGTATTGAGATGTAAACTTTACCATTGGTCATGTCAAGGAACCTATACCCTTTATAGTTTAAACTATAACAAATAAAGACACAAGGTTTAGTTTTGAACTCAAGTCTGTGACGTGAATAAGGTTTAAGCCGGGGGTAAAACAGTACATCTAAACACTTTTTGGGAAGAATAGTTAGGAATCTTATTAAACAATAACTGCCAAAGACTGTTGTTTGTGAGTTTTCTATAGGTAAGTCTATTAATGAGATAGACTACAGTGCTGAAAGATTCTAACCAATGCTGAGTAGGATTAAAGGGTTGTGCTAGAAGGGTTTTACCAGTCTCAACACTATGCCTATACTTCCTTCTACCTGCCCGTTTTGTTCTGAGTGTAGGTGCTCTATTCAGCAATGAGCACGTTAATCATGCCACTGTGGTTTACTATTAGAAGGTTTCACTAGAAGCCTATTTGTTATTCAAGTCACAGTGAAAATCGAGCAGTGAATTATGCAGTTGTTCCTCTTATGCATTTATAAAAACATGATTGCATGTTTCCTAGTATCCATTATTTATTTATTTTGCAATTAAAGAGGAATGCTAGGAGGCAACTTACTTTGCAATTGTAAAATGTACTTTGTTGTGAAAATCTCAGTGGAAAAGTTGTATGTTTTAAATGAGAGGCATGTATGCAACTCAGCCTCCTAGCGTTCCTCTTTTCTTAGTGATCTGTTATTGCTGACATTCTTAACATTTGTGACAATTCACTTACCTTTTATTTTGGTTTCTTTATATTGAATAGTATTGTTTTCCAAGTAGTTTTTATGATTGGATTTCTGGGTCACGAATCTCTCAAAAGGATGCCTTATCTATAGTAGACACTTAAATTTCAATTGTAAGCTTATTAGTGCATATCTTGTCTGGTGATAATCTGTTTTATCTGGGTAGTATAGTGCTAACAAGTTTGTTTGCCTTGCCCTTGGAGCTAAACTTGATTTATTTTTGGTGTTTCAGATTTGAAAGGCCAGATTTTCCTCTTCTATTTTCAGGTGCACTGCCTTTGGTGGGCGGGTATGTTTTAGTAACTTGCAAAACCTTTTTTTATCCTACTTGTTTAGTACTTTTTTCCATTCACTTTTAGATATATTTCATATCAGCAACACACTTTGACAGGTCGCCATATGCTCAATGTTATGGTGGTCATCAATTTAGCACGTGGGCCGGTCAGTTAGGTGATGGTCGTTCAATAACTCTAGGCGAGCTTCTCAATTCACGAGGTCAAAGGTGGGAATTGCAGCTTAAAGGTGCTGGTAAGACTCCTTACAGCCGATTTGCAGATGGCCTTGCCGTTTTGCGCAGTAGCATTCGTGAATTTCTTTGCAGTGAAGCAATGCATGGTTTGGGCATTCCAACAACCCGTGCACTAAGTCTTGTAATGACAGGCAAATGTGTCACCAGGGACATGTTCTATGAGTAAGTGCTAAAAAGGTTACTTATCAGAAATTTTGATTATTTGCCATCATTATTAGCAATTTTCACGTAAAGGTTATTGGTATAATAACTATGTGAAGGACCGCATCACAGTTTCCATTGATCTTTTGGGTAAATGTGCATCTGTTTATATTATTAGTATCATAATAAATTTACTAAATTTAGGGGCAATCATGATATAGTTGCTTGTATATTGCTTTAGTAGAGTTCAGTTATGTTGTCTATTCGAAATAACTTATTCAAATTAGCCACTTTGAGCCTTGATATATGTAATGTGTTTTATGCATGGGTTTTATGCAGTGGGAATCCAACACTACACCAGAACTGTTAAAATACGACAAAATCTTTTTAACCCAAACGACACTTGTCATCTATCGAGCGGTTCCAACACAAATAAGCGTCGTGTCCTGTCTAAAACCGTCGATTGTACATCTAGAAGATATGTTTGGAATTTACTCAAAAGTAGTAAAAAATAGGAAATACGGTTTCTTCCTCCTCATTTTCATTTTCCAAGTTTCTCTGAGATTTAAATGGCGAAAACCCTAGGGTTTTGATTCACTTATTTTCCTTCTACTCAATTTCTTCATCTTCTCTCCCAAACTCCCAATCTCTTTCTCTCTGAACTGCGTTGTTTTCTCTCGATTCTGGTAAGTGTTCTTCTTTCCATGGTTGTTTTTTTTTCAATCAATTTCGTCAATTCACCTATTTGTTCAAGTAATGTTAGTTAAAATATTATTTAGAACGAAGAATTGCATAATATAGCCTAATTATAACCTTTAGTTTGGATTAAATTTATTTGTCTCATTTTCAGAATTGCAAATCAAATTTTGTGATTGAATGGAACTCAATGAAATCAAATTTTCAAGTTTTTATATAAGACCTAGAAGAATTAATACACATACTAAGTTGAAGCTCACAGTAGAATATCGATTATCGAATATTCACGAGAGAAAGCTTGTAGCCTGGCAAAACAAGTTTAATATCTTGTTATTCTATGTAATTTGAGTTTAATGTTGTTGAAAATTTGAATGTATGATTTGATATGTTGTTAGATAGTGATGGCATCAGGGTATGATGAAACACGTGTTTGATTGGACAATTATAACATTGAATGCTCATTTTGCTGGAGCTGTTGTTTTTGGTGTGCTAACATTTATGAAACCTAATTGTATAACAAAACAACGAGAAATCCACATGCTCTGGAACGTTATACTGGTGGATCCTCCTCAGGTCCAGCAGCACTTGTAGCTTCTAGATTATGTTCGGCCGCATTAAGAACAGATGGTGGAGGTTGGTCTACTCAACCACTAACATGTTATATATGCACTTAAATTTTCTTGTGAGGATATTCTCTTAATATATGTTCATTTTTCTTGAAAAGGGCAGGTCCATTACGTATGTGGGAATTTCAACTGCAATTAATACTTTTATAATTAATGTTGTAGAATAGCCTTCAAGAAGTCCCAACTTCATTATTTCAAAATGCAGTATGCCCCCAAAGGCCCAAATTGTATTTCTCTTTTCCACAGCTCATTGACCGTTATGTAAGTGTTTTCTTCTTTATATCCCACATTCATAGTCTTTGCGATGAATTTGTAGATTTCCCTCGTAAAATTGAAGGGCTGTTATATTCATTTGATATGGTCCATCGTTATTTACTTATTTCAATGTGCTTTTTATGGAAGTCATGTTTTCCCTCCAATTGAGGATGACATTTTTTCTTTGAGCGGTAAAAAGATAGGGTAGAAGGATATATTAAGCGGCAATCAATCTGTTCCATTCATGTGTTAGAACTGCAAGCATGAACAACATCGAAGCATATCTGGCCTATGGCCAATTGCGCTTTGTTCCGAGGGATATTGATATATCTAGTTTAAGTTTGGTATGACTATTTTAAGAAATGGATAGCATGACCTCCTTCTTCGTTAGAGACGAAAATTCAGTTTAATCTCTCTGAACTTAACTGTGTAAGTTGGCTTGATATATAACTTGCAAGGAGTTGTGGAGGTCCTATACAGTTTTCTTCTTTGTAAAAGTAAGATTGTAGCCATCAATTTGCACTCAGGGATTGTGATTGCTTGTAAAGATGGTGTAGGGATATTATTTGTTTATAAAAAACATGTTCAGGTATTCTTGGGTTGAAATTGCAAGTTCATTAGATTCTGAAACCAGTAGATAGTGTTATAATATGAAATGACATTACTTATCTTCCTGAGAAATGATTATTTTTTTATGTCTTTTCATGCCCTTTCTACTCAATATGGAAACGAAGAAGGAACCTTTTTATGTCGGGAATATATAAGTGTGTATGTCTTTGACTCAGTATCTAGCATTGATAATTGAATTGACAGCTACTGTAGACTGTATATATAGATGCATGTCTGAAAATTTTTATTTGTTTTATAGATTTTCATGTCTTTCATCTTATTATTATTGATAAGGTTCTTTTTTCGTGTTTGAATTTTTATGTGTTATTTGTGCCTTTAAGGCTTACTTCCCTATTGAATTAAGGAGTAAATTAAAATGAGATTATCATTCATAGGTAGTTCTCCTGGTGCTTGATGTGCATGCATGCATAGCGAGGGATGCACCTCAATTCTGCCAACTTCTTGTTTTCCTAGTGCATAAATTCTGGGTTGACCACTCGCTTCCCGAGAAGTGAGTTGATTTCCTTTTATGTTTACCAATCGATTTGGATAACGTTGTTTCCCTTTATGAGTTTAAACATGTTTCTATTTCTAATGTAAGTCTTTAATTTTTTTTTTCAGGCGTGGTGCTTTGATAATCCATCGGCTATGTATTCTTTTGGATGCTGAGCGTGTGTACTTGGAACTCTCCACAATTCTTGAGGGAGAAGCTGACTTGGATTTTGCGTCCATCATGGTTCAGGTTATGTAATATTATGTGAGAACATCCACAGGGATGCCAGGGAGAGAATTTATTACAATTTTTGACATATGTGTGTTGTATGCTGATTTGGCATATGACAGCTGTTCACAAAAGTCAAGATTGTGGATTCCAGTCCAAAGGTACGTCCATCTAGTTGATAACACACTAGTACCAACAACATATTTTGTAGGAAGACGAGAGAATGTAATGAAGAATATTATCAGGTAAATTTCTAATTTTATCACCAATCTCGCTGCTACTCTGTCTTTCATATACGTTTTGCATCTTAGAATTTTCCATTGAAGCACTTTCATCTGTGATATACTGCAATATCAAGACCAGAAAAAGACCTAATGAATGGAAAAATAATAACATAATGCTGCAAGAAAAGTACGGGTCTCGAAAATAGCTAAGACATCAAACCTTGAATAGGTATGGTTTAAAGTTGATGTTTCTAAGAAAGTAATAAAAATTTGTGTTGCTTCTAATAAAAATATGTCATGGATTTGACATATGTGCCATTCACCAATAGCAACAATAAGTCTTTGCTTATTAACTCAGGTGGGTAACTTGTCATGTGCATCAGGCAGGCAATTAAACATTTAAACCCTTGTGAAGCTTTACGTAAGCGGTGTACTTGTCTTTCTTGACAGGTTTACCAGCACGCAAGTTCCGTGATTCAGTCACTGGTGGAGGAAGATATTAATGTTAAGTTCTTGGTCCAGCTGAACAAGTTGATCCGCTTGCTCGAGACTCCAATCTTTTCTTACCTTAGACTGCAGGTGCACAACTCATTTCATTTTGTGTAATCTCCAAAAGATGTGTTTACATTTGCAATTTTTTGTAATGGTCTATATTATTTCAGTTTTGTAAACCACATTCGACAAGGCTAGAGATACTGAAATGAGCTGATTTTTTATTCCAATATAATTAGGGCTCTTCAAGCTAGGTTCTTACCTGCTGTACAAGTTCCTTAGGTCCACTCTTAGCATCTGCACTTTGTTCAGAGTTTCTCATCTCAATGCATGTGAAATTTTGTTGGCTTCATCAAGTATCTGATCACCATGGAATAGCAGTTTGTTTGAATACCATGTCAGGAAGAACTTCCCTTTGTTAGTGAGATATGTCCCAGTTGATTTGAAGAACCCCGTGGAATCAGGCTTGTCATTGCACACCCCTACATTATCTGGTAATTCCCAATCAGAATGTCCTGCGTGTCTAGCTGCTTCTTTTTAGGTCTAATTTGCTTTATTTTACATGCTAGATATCATTAGTTTTCTTGAGGTTCTAAAGAGTGATCAGTAATGTAATCAATCTGGATATGCTTTTCTTTGTGAGTAGTGATTTTTATATTAGTAGTTTCTTTGATATGTTGAACAGTACAATCTATGGCTAATTATGAACTGCAAATGGGCTGCATTCAATTCTTTCCATCCTTGTCTGGTCTACCAATTGCTTTACCATAATAAAAAGTACTAGTAACAATAAAGTTTCAGACCTGTTTTTACTTTGTTTTTGTTTCCATATGGTCATGCTGGCATGCTGCCAAAGAAATTGTTTTTCTGAGGCCTTTAAAACAATGAGGAAGAGTTTGTTTCTGAAATGATTGATTTTGATTTTGTTCCAGGGAGATGCTGATAGTGCAATTGATAGGCTTTGGCAGAAAAAGAAGCTCGAAGTTGGACAGCAGTAAGATTCACCTATTGGAGGAGTGTCACTATTTTCTGTTTTGTTTCTATGGATGGATATCCTGAACTTTTTAGGAACTTAGTACCATTTAATGACTAGATGTTTTGGTTGAGTTTTCTGTTTTGAGTTTTGGTTGAGTTTCTATGGATGGAATATCCTCAACTTGAATATGTTATGAGAATCGGTGGTAGTGTTAGTGGGTTGTAAAAGTACTAAAAAAAAGCTGCAATAGTTTGTTAGTAGGAGCTGAGTAACTTCTTGATGGGAACCTTTAACTGTTGCTATTAGGTTGAGACGCTGAGTAGGCTATAAAATTGTTACTATTAGCCATTTGATGATGGATGAGGAGTGGCTTTGTCTATTACTGCACACTTCAAAAGGCACAAATATCTGTTTATTACTGATATTAATGCTACAGAACTGTAGGGGCATTTTTTGGCCCTGATTCGGCATTTTTTTTAAAAAAAAATGAAAAACAAAAAATGACACTTGTCAAGTGTTGTAGAAAAAAAAAGACTGCAAAAAAAATGGGTCACCATACGACACCCAAAAGTGTTTTTTTTTTTTAAAAACGACACCCAAAAGTGTCTTTTTTCAACAGATATGGTGTAGTGCAAAGGAAGAACCTAGTGCAATTGTTTGCAGAGTTGCTCAATCATTTTTGCACTTTGGTTCATTCCAAATACACGCCTCTACAAACAAAGAAGATTTATGTATAGTTCGTGTTTTAGCTGATTACACGATCCGACATCATTTTCCTCATATAGAAGATATGAATAAGAGTGACAACTTATCTTTTAAGACAGGGGAGGACAGCTCTCCGGTTGTGGATTTGACCTCAAATAAGTATGCAAGTAAATATTATGTTTGAAGGCGTTTGTTTATGCATGTATGCCATAACTTTGCATTCCATAAATGGGCATGAAATTCTTGAGAAGTCCGTGAAACAGAAAATAAGGATCCTAGCATTTGATTTTTGACCTTTGAAATAAGACCCTCCTCCCTTTTTGCCAGGGGTCTTTATAAGACAAGTGCAGTTTTACATCTAATTTAGGACAATCTCACTTACTCACACATCATAGAAACTATATCCACCCACATGACTAGATCTGGCGTTTCTATTTCATGTATATCTAAATAGACTGGAGTGAGGAAAAAGGGAAAAATCACATGCATGGTTGAGAAATAACTTTACTCGTTCATCTTTACTAATGATTGAAGAACGAACTAGTTTTGGAAGAGAGAGATATGGAATTCTTAATTAGTAAAAATGTGAAGATGAGAGAGAAAATTAAGATGAACAAGAACAATTGTAAGAAGAAGATGAAGATTTAGAGTCGAAAAGACAGAGAATAAAGAAGATAGACTTGGAGAAATAAACTTCAATCCAATTGATCATAATGGTTGGTTCTACAAAACAATAGCGAAGCCATATTTAGATATAGTTCCTTGGACTAAGTAATTTGAAAATGGAAACCGATTACTAATTCTGCTAATACAAAATTAGGATAATGCTAGTTGCCAAAATCATGATTCTTGTCCTACATCATTTACGCTTTAAGTATGGCGGATATGAGATTTGACAGTTGAAAAACAAGCTTGCTCACACATTTAGTGTAAGTGCCTTCTAGCTTAATTGGTAAAATCTTTGGGTGATGATATATACCAGAGGTATGGGGTTCAAACTCCGCTACCCATTATTAAGTTACTGATCTCTTTAAATACATGCTTGCCCACACATCTGAGTAGTTAATTTGGGTAAGTGGGCTTCCATATGTTCCATTTCTTTATGTATATTTACTTTTCTTATCGATTTTTTTTTCTTAATTACTTGTGCAATATACCCTTCTTGATTCACTTGCTTTTTAATTTTATATACTAGTCATAGTGGAATGACGACTTCATGATATGATGCAGGTGCATGGATCGATTAACAGATGAATTGATGGCAGCTAGGTTTTTTGGTGTTGGAAGTGCGCACAACAAGCTAAGATATTGTTAGGATAGCGTTGGCGCCGTGTTTTTTTTTTATTTTTTTTATTTTTTTATTTTTTTTTTTATTTTTTTATGATTATTTTGGTATTGGAATGATTTATTTTGTTGGGAGTCAAACTGGATAATAGATACTAGGTTTGATCCATGAAATCAATAGAAGTTAATTGTTTTGAATGTTGTTTATTTTTTCCCGAGTTGATGTTGTTTCTATATCATAAAGCAGGTTAAAGTGATTTTGGTTGTGATGTTTTGATAAATGTATGTGGATGTTGTTTCTGTCATAAACCAGGTTAATGGGATTTTTGTTATGACGTATAGGATGTAGGTTGAGAAATGAATACGATTGAATACAAAAATGAGAAAATGTTTTAAAAACAAATTATTTTCATTTCTCTCACTTTTGGAAAAAGTGACATAATATCCATTAAAAGTGACACAACTAACCACTCTTATGTGTCGCTTTCTTTTTCATACGAGTTACATTGAGTTGATTCCCAAAAGCGACACAAGAAGTGAGGGGCTTATGTGTCGCTTTTGACGTACTTGTGTTACGTTGTGTCTAAAAGTGACACAACTAGTATACGAAGTGACACAACTAGTATACTTATGTGTCATATTTGACATACTTATGTCTCGCTCTGGTCCAATGTGTCACTTTTGATGTACTTATGTCTCGCTCTGGTCCAAAGGTGACACAACCATAGTACAAAATATCAGGATATGGCAAAATATCGACCTCTGATTTATGGATATGTATCGTGGATATATCCCCCTATGTGGCGATATATTCCTTTTTGGTATCTGTAAATATCGTAGATATATCGAGATATATCGATAAATATCGACAAATATCCACAGACTATGTGTGGGTATTTCTGACTGCAAATATCGTGGATATATCGCGATATATCAACAAATATCGATAAATATCCACAAATATCGACAAATATCGATAAATATTTATATTTTCTTTGAATGTGGTAATTATAAATGTTGAATTTGATCAGTCCTTACAAGTGTGAATAATGGAGAAGATTGTGATGGGTCGAGTTTTGACTGAGCTCGCTTTGGGATGAGCTGCCTACATATCAAGATTTTGTGATGAACTTGAATCAAGTCAGACATTGTTCCCCCCTTTTCTCTGTCAGCTCAAGTCCCTGTCTTGATGAGAATAAATGAGCTTTTAGACAGTGTATTTATAAGCGCGATTGATGCTACGACTTTAACTAACATAGCTACGTTGAGCGTTACTGCCCGTTGCGTGCATGTGCCAGGTTGTCACCTCGTTCTGGACGAGGTGTTATGTTGTAACGATCTATCATAAGTCCTGGAGGTTATCATCTCGTTCTAGACAAGGTGTTATGTTATAACGATCTTCCATGAGTTTTCCTGATTCGTGTTGGACACGTGCATAATATATATAAATATATTATTCCCTCACAGTCATACTTTTAATATAAATTACTCTCTAATACTAAAAAATACACCTCAGAATTCCTACATATTACATTGACTTTTCATTCTTTAACAATGAATCTTGAATTTTTTTTTTTACATATTACAATACTTGTTGCACTTGCACTGAGCGTTCAATCATATAACGCATCTATTAGATCTTCTATTGTGATTGAATCCATGATGAGAGCGTGAAGGCCTGTAACCCTGATGTCCATAGATGCCTCGCCTATAGAGTCTATCCAACACTCTAACGCCTTCGAGAGGCGACCAACACAACTCCAATCCACTTCATCGGGTTGTCAATATGACGTGTTCAATTACATCACTTGCCAAAACTATGCTCCCACTAGTATCCTCCCCATCACTGCCATAAACCGCATCCATCATCTTGATCAGGCAATCTACAACATATTGTAGCCCTTTGGTTGAAGCCAGGATTTTACATCCTTCAATGGAGGTTGTTATTTGGGACAATAGGGGAAGCATAAATAAAAAGAATAGAAATGGTCTTGGTTCGTCCTCACCCTTGATGGAAAGAAGGTACTTTCGAGAAGATCCGTGAGCCTTTAGCATGCGTGCAAAGGGTGATTCCGCCAAGTACATCCCAACAAACAACACCAATCAAGAAGATCCTCTCCTTTTCTATGATCATGATCATTTTCCTCTTGCAAGAACTCTAGAACCTTACCCATCGTCTCGTTCGGACCATTGACCATCATTATTCCCATGCTTTTATCAATATAACTCTCATTGATTTCATAGACGTTTTCTGCTGAGACCGATTTCATCATCTTTTCTGTTGAGACTAATTTCATCATCTTTTCTTATGATAATTCCTTCACGTATGAATTTTCAGCACAGATGCGCGCACACAAGAACAACTAGCCCTAGCATTTCCAGAGAGATAAGAGATAAGAGAACGAAGATAACAATAAAACAGTCACTGAATACCAAAGACACGTGGCATCTTTAATTATTACAAAACTCTGGACATGATATAGACCAACTAAGCAAAACCTAAACTACACAGAGACAGAAAAATCCTACAAAAATTTCGGCAAAGTTTCCTCTGTATTTTTGACATTTCATAAATTTAAATCCTGTCATAACCTTCAAATCCAATAAAACTACACCCAACTACTAAAAGAAATACTGATTCGAAGAACCGGCTACTTAACCATCTCGACTAGTGCCAGTTAAGTCAAGTAACCAATTCTCGAATCAAAAAAATCCTACAAAAATTTTGGCAGAATTTCCTCTGTATTTTCAACATTTCATAAACTTAAATCCTGTCATAACTTGGAAATCCAATAAAACTACACCCAACTACTAAAAGATATACTGATTCGTAGAACCGGCTACTTAACCATCTCGACTAGTGCCAGTTAAGTCAAGTAACCAACCCTCGAATCAAATATCGACAAATTCAAGCTAACTAGAGGAAGGAACGACTTTGGTTCAATTTCATCTCAGGGCTCAAAGTAGAGGAATAAAATTTCAAAATTGTTACGACTTTCTACTTATGTTGATTTCCACAATTCCAAACGCATATGAAATGATAAACTAGCTAGATTAAGAATTGAAGAAAGCAAGTCAAATAAGTGAATAACATATGTGAGCTGGAAAGGTAATTCTTTCAAGACAAGCTATAGATTTTAAGAAACAAACCTATAGATTTCAAGATAGCTACTCTTAGAAGTTAAAATAAGGTTGATAAGCTAATAGAATCCTTAAGGGATAAGCAAGTAACAGGGGCATCAATTAAGAGCAACAAGCACTGCGGCAAGATCTAAAATCAGGATAACTACAAATTATAAGACCTTTGGTTACAGGTTGTGAACAGAGTCATAATTACACAACGAGTAAGCATCTTCACTCACCTCTTAGCTCGAGAAACATAAGCTAGTATGAACTTGCAGCAGTTTACTTCTCTGAGGCGGAAAAGTTGGTTCACAGTATCAAAAGGTGGAGAGATGCTATGCTGTTGAAAGCGTACAGTGCATCAAGAAATTCAAAAAGATGCAATTGTAACTAAGAAATAAGCAAGCCCAACACTACATTAAGAAGAAAACATATGAAATTGAAGGATATAAATATCAGCTCCAAGAACCAGATCAAATCCCCCTGGATACTGATCTGAAATTTGTTTTATATGATTGTCATCTCCCTATTCTAGCTTCTCTATTGCCAATCCTAAGTACAAGTGTCCATCAAAGACAAAGCTTATCAATATAGCTTCTTTTTGTTACTAGACACTCGACTTAATTAAAACAAATAAAACCCCATAGGAAGATTATTGTTTTCTCCTTACCAGAACAATTACTACGGCATTCCGAAGCTGCATGGAGCTCTACATTTTTCTTCAAGATCTAAGTGGCTCACCAAAAACATAACAATTACAACTAATCCATAGACATAAAGAACTCACAAAACAGAGCGATATTTTGTATTATGACTTAAACTTTATTCAAAACCAACAGAGAGGCTGACACTCCAAACCATTAAACATGATAAAAAACTGACAGCCAATGCAAAAACACTTTAACTTTATTCCAAACCAACAGAGGCTGACACTCCAAACCATTACAAAGAAGACTACTACCAGAATGATTTGCGACCTTCTTGTATGCCTTTGACACCATGTAATGCCGATTCAAAAAGAAAATCATTACAATTCTGGTTCCAAGTGAGGGTTTGGCCGAACCAATTCTTAACGTTTTCCACGTACAAGTCATACGCTGACTGATCCAAGTTCTTACCACACAATTGAAGGTAACCAATAATCGGATACCCAGTTTCCTCAACAACGGGTCGACTCGGAGGTTCCCATACAATTCCCCATGTAGGTGGAGGCATGTCCACACTATGGTCCGAGAATGGCTGAACATCTTCCATACTTTGGTCCCTTTCATTCCGTCCTCCATAAGAATGACGAGGAGGTGCATATTGTTCTGAAGGTAGCACAAATGTAGATTCAAGTAGAATACTTGCGAGATGGAGCATTCCAATCTCCATAAGACTGAGGGGACGCATATTGTTTCGAAGAAGTAGCATAGGTGGAAGCAGTAGAGTATGCTTGAGGATCATTCCAATTCCCATAATATTAAGAACGTGAATATTCTTCTAGAGGATTCACATATGAAGAGTCTGTAGAATATTCAACCATATTTGAACCAGTAGAAGAATATCCATAAGGCTGATCGTAAGAAAACAATCCTCCAAATTGGCCCACCAACGAGTCCACAGACATCTCGACCACAGTAGACGACCCTTGCCCATAAAAACAATTGCTGGAGTCTGTGCTCTGTGTAGGATCTGCTCTCCTTTGTCGACCTTTTCTTTGACGAGATCCTCGTTGGGTGGAAGCACCATGGTCAGAGTCTTGAGTTGCATGGTCAAACCCATCCTCTTCAGTAAAGTATACTCCTCTATTATCACGGCACTGTGAGGAACCACCAGTTGCTTGTTGAGACCCAACAACAGTGCATCCACCCCTACCACTTGGTGGGCACTGTGAGGACCCACCCCTTGATTGTTGTGAGGATCCACCCCTTGACTGCTGCATTGAGGACCCACCCCTTGACTGCTGTGACCTTGGTGCTGTCACCCGTTGTGACCCAACACCACCCGGCCACCAATGGAAACTCTAGGTTGTTGTGACTAAACCCTATCACTACCATTAAAACCTGGAGGACCACCACCACCTACTCGACTCGGACCACTGCCATCTCCACGACCACCACCACCTCCTCGACTATGACCACTAGCACCAACTTGAGCATGATCATCATCAAAACCAGGGGGACCACCACCACCTACTCGACTCGGACCACTACCATCTCCACGACTGATAAACGTAAAAAGAATAGTTTTACTAATGAATAAAGCGATGAAACTCTAAACGTAAGTAAAACTAAATGATAGTTTACGTGCCTAATTTATCAAAGATTTCTACTCTCAATCCTATGAGATATAGTGGAGTAGAGTGATTCGTTCCACTCCTAGTCCTTCCGCATGTTAATGTTCACTAAGTATAAGTATTCAACTCTTAAAGTTTAATGAGAGATTTACGAAAAGGCAACTAGACTACGATGCAACTACCCACAAGATGCACTAGTCGACTATTTGAACAACTATGGGAATGCTACGTTGATTCTATGATAAGGAGTTAGAGGGGATTGATTCCACCTCAACTTCGACTTAATCTATTAACGGCATTTAATCGTCAGTAATCCGAATTGAATCGCCCAAGAACAATTGGTTCTTCCTAATCCCTAATTACACATGGCATTCCTACCAATTCATAACTAGCATGTGAACGATTAAACCCATTCTCATGGTGAACTAATCGTTTCTAGAGTGGAAAGGAAATTACGACGATTCTACGATAGTCGGAATCAAGCTTTCATCAAGGCTTCTCAACCCCCCTAATGGAGGTTTAGCCGAGAATCATTACGCAATCATTTCCGATTAAATTTAAACTAAACATGATATAAATAATTAAAATTTACTAATCTAAATTAAACAATAATTAAAATCTAATTAATAACTAAGAATTGAATAACAAGTAATAAATGAAATTAGATCTAACACAAATGTAAATGACAAGAATCGAAATTGACAAACTAGCTATTTTATTTATCAAACTAATTAAGAACAATGATTCTAAGAATTTAATCTAAAACAAGAGTTGGATTTGAAATTAAACTTAATTAAAAACAATTAAATAAAAACTAGATCTATAAGCTATTTTAATGACTACTTTTTACTCTAACCTATCTACCATTAACTATCTACCATATTCTACCATTAACAAAGAGCTAAGCTTTTGTTTTTATACTTTCAGATCCAAAAATCATGCATGGGCTTGGAGCCATGTTAAACCCAATTCTTTCAGTCCAAAAAGGCCTCTTCAGCTGCAGTTGGCTTCACAGACTTTTCGTCCACTTCTGCTCCTCTGATTGGATTGAGGCTTAGACCATTGGAAAGCTCTTTCCGAGCCGGTCGTTTTGACATAAGGTAGGCCCCATTCCAAGGTCTGAGTCCAAAGATCTGCCTTCGAAGTTCTCACGACTTTGTGTCTTTGTTTTTCGCCCAGTCGACTTTTCAGCTTTTGGTGGGCTTTAGAAAGGCTTTGTCTTCTTGAATCTTGGTCTTTAATCACGGAACTCCTTAGTAACCGACTTTTGCTCCTTTATCTCACTAAAGTGGCACATTTCTCGCACATAATGGACTTTGAAGCCCTGAAATGCATAAAATCAAATGTCGGTGTTAACTCTTAATTATTACTCACATAATTGGTCTAAAAAGTATGACTGTTAAAGGGTTAAAACTACAGTTTTGGGCTCTTATCAAACCACCCCAAACAGCATTTTGCTTGTCCTCAAGCAAAGATGAGAAATTAGAATAAGTGACCAAAAATGGAGTTCTATCTACTCTCGTTTATTGAGTCGCGATTGCATTGACCATATCGCAACAAGGCCTTAAACCACTAGGAATTCCCTAGTGGGCCGAGTTATAACCTCGTGAGAGTTTCGATGAAGGTACTCACAAACTTCATCTATACTACTCAACGACTAAGAAATAAAACTATTGTTTCCTTATTCATGCTCCAAATTATCTATACATCTCACTAGCTATGAACAAGAATAACCAAGTCAAAACCTAAGCTAATATATGCATAATAATCAATCATCTATAATAAACATATATACAATGAGTAATACTATGAAATGTCTAGCAGGTCCGTTTGAAACTCCGAAATAAGCGTCCTTAAGTAGGTTCTCACAATAATAGTCAAGATACAACACTCTGATTTTTCCACTCAAGTTTAGCTACTCTAGTGCGCAGTGGGCACACTTTACCTTACAATCTCATTGACAACAAGGAAGCCGGAGTCGATCAAACACATCTGCCACTTACTATCACACTAGCCTATTCCTAATTGAGCTAGAGGTCTTTATTAGGTATTGCGGGGATTAGGAGATGGTTTAAGAAAGAAGGAAATGGATATTCAAAAAGGACAAGTATGAGATAATAGAGTTTTCATATTATGTAACTTAGAGAAAACCTTGTTATTTTCTTTTACTTCTATACTTTGTTTCCATCCCTAGCCATATTTTTCTTTTTTTTTTTTTCTTTGCTTTTGACTCCTTTTATTCTATTTTTGGAGTTTTTATTTATTTCTATTTTTTTTTTCTTTTCCTTGGATGGAAACTTCTTTTCTTTATTTTCTGAAGCAATTAACTAACTTTTGTTTACACAAGTTTTTTCTCTTCTTCTTTCTTCCTCATTCTATTCTCGGACTTATTCTAAATTGGGTAGGTTGATTTATTTTTTTTTTTTGTTTTGTTTTGTAACAGGGGTAAAGGGATTGTGGTTTATGAAAGGCTAAAGAAAGTCTCAAAGGGGCGACTAGCGGGAAATCATTCATAGGTTTGAATTTTTGGCTATATCGATCCAAAGAGGGCCTAAATTCTTGCTTAGGATATGGCATAGTGATCAAGCAAGTGGACGTGTGATTTCTCTATCCGGATTTTACTTCTCCCTTGTGTCATTTCTCAAATGTTTTCATCATATAAGGCTTTAGGCTATATTCTCACAAGATTTGTAGAATAAGTACTCTAGCCTAGATTTCGAAACTTATTGCTAACAATCATAGATACTCATGTAATATATTTATAGATAGATACAAAGATTATTACCTACATATTAACCTAAGTTTCTAACAATTATTCTAATGCAAAAAACTACGTGAGACTTCTAGATTGTTAAGATCATAGAGAAGGAAAACAATACCACTATTCCTAAGTGTATAGCATGAACTTATTTATTTATATTTTTGAATTTTTTTTAAAAATTTTAACTAGAAAACAAATGCATATTAACTCTATCTATATCCTATGGATGCCTTAATTACCGTGTTTCTATGCCCCCCCCTAACAAGAAGCATCGTTGTCCTCAAAGCATTTAAATAAAGAGGGTAGGAAAAATACCATTGAAACGCGTGAAAATTCAGGATATATCCGCAAAACAAAGTTAGAACGTACTAATATAGGAAATAAAACCGACGAAACTCTATCACGAGTTCTACCCATTATGGGGTTAACCGAATGAATTTGCTTGGGACATAAGCGGACACTAACTAGAATGAAAACTTACCTTATCTCCGCGATTACATCATCATCTTACTCCTCCTCTTCTTCCATAAAGAAGTGAGGTTCCTTCGCTCTGCCATGCCATGACAATTTGCCGGGCTTCCCCGCCATTTATCATCTATTATTATTGCTAACCTATTAAGAGCCACTTGTCCGGCGGGGTGTAAGGTGCAACCAGATGAGGTTGTATCCTCCACCCTTGCCAAGTCATTACATCGAAAGATCGAATAATACTATTGGTGGGTCGATAGTGTCGATCCGTAATCCAATCCGTGAAACGTGTACAAAAAATAGGAAAGAAACATAGCATAATACGGAAATCGAGCAGGCATAAGAAGGTACTTATGCCTCATGCTATGGGCTCGTGCTAAACTAGACATCAAGGTTCGGGAAGGTCATGACACATACGTCCCCGCTAAAGCAAGGAAAATGCTTTGCAAAGTGGCATCATTCACGAAGAAAAACGCCATTCCCTAAAATGTTTAGCATGATCCAAAACATAACAGTTCCTATGTTCATGGACGGGGCTACCAAAAGCGGCGTTATAGTCCCCTGGGTCGCCGATACGGAAAATGCCTGCGCCCGTCTTTACTCATGCAAGAACTTCGTAAGTGTAGACATACATATTATCTACCCAATAGCACCATGGGTCTTGTATTTCAGGGGGCATAGCAAGTCCAAGAACAAATGCTAGCAAGAACACGGTAATTTCCATTGGTTCATTATCAATGTTGATGGAGAACACTTGTTCTCCATCCGGTATTTCAAAGAAAATGCAGTTATCGTAAAAATAAGATGCTAGTGTTGGAGAATAAAGTGCATCGTCTTACCATAAGCGGCTCCCAACCAACGTATATGATCGCCTCATAAAACCAAGCACCATAAGTAGTGCTTTGGAACAAATCTTCGAAAGACTATTCGGTATCAATGTTGGAGATGTCATCTCAAACTTACGCTCTGGAATAGGCTGAATGATCCGGATACTTCCATTGAAACCGAAATTTTTCGTCCCGCGAAGTCGGGCGCGAAGTTGCTATGAAGAATTTGAAATTTCCGGTGTTTGGGTCGGTCGGCTTCGGCAAGCGCTGGCCTCGACAAAAACTCAGAAAAAATATATCAGGCCGAGTGTGCTCTCTCAGAGAAAGAGCAGTCGCTTCGGAGTTCTTGAATCTCGGAAAATGAGCCGAAACGTGGGAATCGTGGGAGTGAAAGGTGAGTGATGGAGTTTAGGTGTAGTGTGAGTTGTGAGTGTAGATTGTATGAAGTTTATATAGGTTTTAAGTTGCTAAAATGGATCGGGAAGTTGCCAAAACTAATTCTGGCGGTTTAAAATCCTAAAATTTCCAAACCAAAAACGAAACAACTCATTTCCTTGATTCTAATTCAAACCCAGTATCTTTTAGGTTGATTTTATGATAGAATGTACCTATTTAATCTAGATTTCATCCTACCATGATACTTATTCATTTATATGCCTAAACAGCCATATTTTCACCTTAACTCCGCAATAAATTATAACACGAGGGTTATATAAAACTCATGCTGGAATAGATAAAACCACCCCCAAACAAGTTGGGAAGGTGGGGTCAATATTAAACAACCACGCATAATGAAAATAACCCATTATATTAAAAATAATTCATTTGGAGTACATTTTACTACAAAATTCAAATTACGGAAATAAACTTACATAAAAATAAATGACAATAATGAAACTACAAATAAAACATAAAACATCAAACTATACTATCCCTAGCTACTCCGGAACTGGTAGCGGAGGGCACACGGTCCGGGAGGCTCTCGAGCTCTCGATGGACCGGCACCATTAGATCTTTTCGGCGACGGCGCTCATGTCTCGAGGGTGTATCCTCAGAAGGAGAATCCCCGTGAGGTGGGAATCGTGTCAGCATCTGTTCCTGGAACTGGCGCTGAGCTTCTAGCTCGGCCCTCATCTGTTCCCACCTCTCATCCTCTCTCTGGGTACGGACCTCAAAGTTATGATGCATCGTTGCCTGTCGAGTCCGGAGGTCTTCGCAGATAGTGTTGAGCGAACGCATGCCACGATGAATCACAGCCATGCGTTTTGCATCTGACCAGCACCTCTCCAAGGCATTCGCGTCAAAACACGTCAAATCCTCCTCATCCTCCGAGGCATTCTGATTTCCCCCACCCTCCTCGGCATTCTCCTCTCCACCAGCCTCTTCTTCTTCTTCTCTATCCTCAGCCAACCTCCAAACCCGTTGGACACACTCCTTATAGATGCGAGGGTTACGGTGGAGGGTGATGTATGTCCGATCAGTCGCCTGAGATGCTCTCAACTTCAAGATGATCTTTGTTATCAACACACGGGGAGAGGGCAACAGACTTCCCTACTCCCCTAATCATGCTAAGCGAAACTCCAAGATCTGAACTTCGTACTTCGCTCCCCGAGTATCCATAAGATATGGAGGCGATTCGGGCCGATGTCGTGACCTTCTCCTTCCCGGGGCGTTCCGACCAATCCATCGAAATGCTGCGGCTAAGCTGGTTGGTCCTAAAGGAAGCTTGTCGAACACAATCGCGATCTCGCGTTGTAGTCGCCTCAATAAGCTGTCTCGTGCATCAATGGCTCTACCCCATTATGTTGGGACTCCTGCAGGGGTGACATCGGATGGATTCTAGGCGGGATGCCTAGAATCTCGACCAACAAACCGTCGTCACTTCCTTCCGCCTCTTACAACAACAACAAAAATCCTAGTCCCTTCCAACTCCCTCGTATCGTTAGAACCGTCGTACTAAGTCCTGCGTGGTAATAAGCTTCGGTCGAGTACCACAAGCTATTCCAGATCTCGACCGATCATTTTAAATCACCGTAAAAGCGGTAGCGAAGTGGTCGGCGATAAAAGCTTGCTCCGCAAAAATTCGGCGTTGTTGAGCCATTGGAAGTTTGGAATGTAGTGGGGGTTTAAATGTGATGTGGTGGTGGGATTTTAATCAACCGACTGAAGCAACCAGTGGTGGCGGTGGAGTGGTGGTAACCTGGACACAAAAATTGAATTTTTGGTGGATTTTGGTGATGTAAATCGGTGGAGGTTGTGGTGGAAAGCTTTTCTGATCGATTTGGGTTGGGTTTTGATTGTGGGTGGGTTAATTTAGGTTTCCTTTTATTTTTATTTTTTAGGTTTTGTTTTAAGCTTGTTAATGGCGGTTTGTAAAAAAAAGAAAAGGGATGAAGTGATGGTAAAGGTAATCCGTGGCTTTGTTGGTGAAGCGGGTTGGGCCCCAGCCCAAAATCGAAATTTGTGATTTTTTTTTCCGATTTTTCGCGAAACTTAAAATCAAAATTGCCGCTTCGTTACTGGTCTGATTTTTGCGAATGAGATATGGAAATGATTAGGAGGGAATTTCTAATCTAATGAACCAGAAAACACTCTATTCCGACCGTGGATGACATATAAGATAGTAGAAAACGCCTCAAAGTGCGTGTATGACGTACGTTATGCGAACAATTGAACTCTAAATTCATGGATTATGTCAACCCGAATCGTAATACAATAAAACGGCCTAAGCAACTCTAATGAGACATAAAACATTTTAGTGCGGAAACACGAACACCCCACCCCAAACAACTTTTTACAACTTAGAAAATTTGTTTTAGCGATGGGTCTTTTAAAGTCGATTCGAGACTTCCTATATTACTATGTTTATTCTTTAATATATATATATATATATATATATATATATATATATATATATATATATATATATATATATATATATATATATATATTATTTTTTATTTATTTTTTTTAATTTTAAAAAGAAAACAATAAACAAGAAGGACATAATTCACCCCATATAGAAACATGACTCAAAAAATCCGAGAAAACATGCAAGAGTGGAAAACGTGAATTATGTTTAAGCGTGGACTTAGGATCCGGTACTTACAGCCACACACTCCATAGGGAGGGCCCGGTTACCTTAATGGTGCACTCACCAATATATGGAAATGAAAGGAAATGCACCAAACACAAAAGTTGAGTCATTTATAGTCAGATACTCGAGACTTTATCTAAACATATGTATGAACATGCAGTTTATCATATATCAACAACCGAAATAATTGTGGATCATTCCATAAATAAATATCACAGAAAACATATCCAAACACAATCAAGCACCAAGATTTCCTATGACGCACCCTAGTGAAATGAAAGCGAAGTCGGATAACCCTATTACGTAACCTAGCGTGCACCTTCTTTTTCATTTTTGAATGAGTGGGTGTTCTAGTAAATAAGTGTGGTAAAGTGAATGGTTGTGGAGAATATGGTGGATATAGATAAGTTGTAGAAAGACAGCCTGTAAACAATGAGGATGTGATTTTAGCACAAAACTCATTCATTGTGTGTGTAGGGACTGTCTCAAGTCTGAAAATGAAGGTGTCCAATGGGTTGTCCTTCTGAAGTATTTGTTTACTAGGTGGATTTAAAAAATTATGGAGCACAGGAGAAACAAAAGGATCGAGTGCAAACTCGAGATTCCTTTCAAAGGGTGGAAGGAGGGGAGATGAGGTGGATGTTGTGGAAAGTAGTTCTTGATAGAGTGAATTATCACTTGCTCTAAGAAACTCATCGAATTGCTCATCTAGATTGGTCATATCCTCGTTACTATGATAGTCCTCTACATCTTTGAGAAAGTCATCTATCTCATCTTCATCCGTAATATGTGTATCGACTAGTGTAGGGATGGAAATGTTGGAGTCTGAACTTCCAAAGGAAAGAAATTTGGGCATATGATTATCCGGGAACGTGTTGTTGAAATAATCTCGAGCAAAGCTCTCGATCATGCTAACCTCTCCATCCATAGACGAATCGGATGGCTGTGTCTTTGTTTTAAAACATTGACTTCAACAACAAGATGGCCAAAGGACATGGACATTGAACCATCGCGGCAATTAATGGCGCGTTGGCGGTTGCGGAAAGGGCGCCCTAAGATGATGGGACCGAGTCATTAACGACTTACGTGTCGAGGATGACAAAATCAGCCCGGATAGTAAAAATCCTGAATTTTTACGAGAACATTTTCGACGACACCCTTAGGATACTTAATAGACCGATCATCTAATTGCAACGTCATTTTAGTAGGTTGCATCTCGTCTAGACCTATTTGTCTATACAAATAAAATGGGAGTAAGTTAACGTTAGCCCCAAGTCTAATAACGATTAAATTCGTATAGGAATCTCCTAAGGTGCATTATGCGATGGGGCGACCGGGGTCCTTGTACTTAACAATTCCATTATGTTCAGATAGAGTTGGGAATTGTTACGTTAAAAAGCGTCTTTTTGGTATATTGGTCTTACGCCTAGTAGTACACAATTCCTTAAGAAACTTAGCATGGTGTGGTAGCTTTTTAATAGCTTCGAGGAAGGGAAGGTTTATAGTTAGATTCTTGAAAATGTCCCTAATTTCCTCATAATTTGTATCCCTAGTTAACATGGCTAATTTTTGTGGAAACGGTGGTTTCTGTCTATATTTAGCAATGGTATTACGTGGATGTTTAACCGTGGCTTCCTGTTTCTTAGGTTGTGTTGTAACTGGTACCTCTACAGTGGTAGGCTCTTCAGTTTCTATTTTGGTATCTAGTAATATAGCAGGTGTGGGGGCTACTGGTGGGGTAACTATAGGCATAGTTACTTTGTTATCAACCACTCTGCCAGAACGGAGAGTGGTGATGGCCTTTAACTCACCTACATTTTCATATTCATTACTAGTATTATCGGTTACCTCAAAGGCTGTATTTGTTGTTTTAGGATTAGGTATTTAAGTGACTGGCAACACACCTTTGGGTTGGGCTTTATCTTGAGCCAACTGTTTGGTTAAATTATTAACAGATTGTAGAAGCTGTTGGTTAGATTGAGCCATGGTTTGGAAAAGTTTTTGGCTCACTTGTATGAAGGTGTCAAGACGATCCGGTTGTGTGAGTGTAGTGGTCATGGGTGGTGTGACTAGAACTATTTCACATGAATTATTTATGGGTGGATTTTGATAGTTATTATTTACCGGAACGATACCTCTATTAGCATTATAATTATTATAACTACCTTGACTTTGTGCTTGACCTTGTCGAGGTTGCACTTGGTTGTTATAATTATTAAAATTCTCCTGACCCTATCCTTGTCGTAGTGGGGCTTGGTTAAAGCTGTGCGTAGGCCTAACATATTGATTATTGTACCCTTGAGGTGTGACGTTTTGGTTATTTCTCCAACCGAAGTTAGGATTTTGTCTCCAAGGGGCGTTAGGTTCACTATTAATGGAACAAGCCTGTTCATAGGCAATAGGGACGATGTGAGTCGGGATGCTCGGGGCTCTAACGAAACTACATGGATTTGAATTTACATTCATGACGGGGATTGGCTTTTGTTGTCTGAAATGGCCTCTACCTTTTTGTGAGGGATTCAATTAGAGTTTTAAGCTCGGGATCTGATTTAACCTCAAACATCTTGGTAGCCTTAACTGTTGAAGAAGAACTAGCGGGTGGGAGTAATCGTCATTACCCCCCAATTATTATTACGCTTTAGTCCGATCTTCCAAAATTTATATGCCTCTGAGGCTCCTTTACTTAAGAAACTACCCCATTCATTATGTCTAGGACTTCTTTATGGTGGTGTAGAAGTCCTTTGAAAAAGCCACGAACTAACGTGTCTTTAAGCTAAATTATGATGTGGACACTCTATAAGGAGATCGGTGAAAGCGATTCCAAGCCTCTGAAAATGATTCATGAGGATTTTGTCGAAAGAAATGAATCTTGGAAAACATCTCATCCGTCTTTAGGGGTGGGTAAAATGTTCCATAAAAAATTTGACAAGTTTAGCCCACGAGTCCACGTGAATTAAGCGCTTGGGCGTTAACCAAGACGCAGCTTTATCGCCAGGTGAAAGGGAATACCCTTAATTTAATTTGTTCCGGTACCAACCGTAGGATGGTGGAATGTTGTTAAGACTTGTTCAATCCTATGCATGTCGATAGGGTTTTCATGGTCTAATCCATGAAAAGCGGGTAACAAATTAAAATTTTGGGGATTCGGAAATCCCCCATTGGGTCTGCTAGAACGATACAAGATTTGGGGTTATCGCTCAAGGCTTTGTAGAAGTCAGAGAGAGGAGTCTCTTCTTCGTCGGGCATTGTGTCAGGTGATGTGTGTGAAATAGTAGCTAGAGGTGTAGTGGTTGGTATACTAGATAGACTTGATTGTTGATGTTGTTGTGTATTTACGTTCGGTGTTTTTGTTTGGCCAGACCTTAACCTCATACAAGGCTAAGACCAAACTTAGCTAAACACGTCAACACTCCAAACAATTCGATATACTAGTATAAACCTCTAACGGGAGATCACGAGGTGTGGAAGAAAGGAATACGATTCGTCCTTGCTTCGCTTATGAATAAGCGTCTTGTTTACGCGGCGTGTTAGAGTGTATATAACAGTTAGAACAACTGAAAAATATGAAAAATCAAAGTTCGAATCAAAAGCTGCCGAAATCGGAAAAATTAACAAAGGGCGGGTTAAGCTCGGATAGAAGCGTGATCGCTCGGGTAATTTTCAAATTACAGTGTTTTTAGAGGCGGTCGGCTCTTGCTCCAGCTATAGAGCGCAGTGCGCGCTCTACTAGAAGCGTGATCGCGGCTTCGGTGTAATTTTCGGAATTTTCCAACGTTGAATCGGATAACCACATATGAATCAAACATGGGTGGGTGGGTGAAATGGGACTTTAAGAAAAGTACTAACACTATGAAAACAATCACGAAAGTGAAACTAAGATGGCGGTAGCCCATTTTGATAAGCGTAAAAGAATAGTTTTATTAATGAATAAAGCGATGAAACTCTAAACGTAAAGTAAAACTAAACGATAGTTTACGTGCCTAATTTATCAAAGATTTCTACTCTCAATCCTATGAGATATAGTGGAGTAAGAGTGATTAGTTCCACTCCTAGTCCTTCCGCGTGTTAATGTTCTCTAAGTATAAGTATTCAACTCTTAAAGTCTAATGAGAGATTTACGAAAAGGCAACTAGACTACAATGCAACTACCCACAAGATGCACTAGTCGACTATTTGAACAACTATGGGAATGCTACGTTGATTCTATGATAAGGAGTTAGAGGGGGATTGATTCCACCTCAACTCGACTTAATCCTATTAACGACGAATCATCGTAATCCGAATTGAATCTGCCCGCATGAGAACAATTGGTTCTTCCTAATCCCTAATTACACATGACATTCCTACCAATTCATAACTAGCATGTGAACGATTAAACCCATTCTCATGGTGAACTAATCGTTTCTAGAGTGGAAAGGAAATTACGATGATTCTACGATAGTCGGAATCAAGCTTTCATCAAGGCTTCTCAACCCCCTCTAATGGAGGTTTAGCCGAGAATCATTACGCAATCATTTCTGATTAAATTTAAACTAAACATGATATAAATAATTGAAATTTACTAATCTAAATTAAACAATAATTAAAATCTAATTAATAACTAAGAATTGAATAACAAGTAATAAATGAAATTAGATCTAACACAAATGTAAATGACAAGAATCAAAATTGACAAACTAGCTATTTTATTTATCAAACTAATTATGAACAATGATTCTAAGAATTTAATCTAAAACAAGAGTTGGATTTGAAATTAAACTTAATTAAAAACAATTAAATAAAAACTAGATCTAGAAGCTATTTTAATGGCTACTTTTACTCTAACCTATCTACCATGAACTATCTACCATATTCTAACATTAACAAAGAGCTAAACTTTTGTTTTTATACTTTCAGATCCAAAAATCGTGCATGGGCTTGGAGCCATGTTTTGGGCCAGAGAATCAGGACCAAAACCCAATTCTTTCAGTCCAAAAAGGCCTCTTCAGCTGCAGTTGGCTTCAACAGACTTTTCGTCCACTTCTCCTCCTCTGATTGGATCGAGGCTTAAACCATTGGAAAGCTCTTTCCGAGCCGGTCGTTTTGACATAAGGTAGGTCCCATTCTAAGGTCTAAGTTCAAAGATACAGCCTTCGGAAGTTCTGCTGACTTTGTGTGCTATTTCTGCCCGCGTCGACTTTTCAGCTTTTGACTGGGCTTTAGAAAGGCTTTGTCTTCTTGAATATTGGCATTTAATCACGGAACTCCTTAGTAACCGACCTTTGCTCCTTTATCTCACTAAAGTGGCACATTTCTACACATAATGGACTTTGAAGCCTGAAATGCATAAAATCACGTAATCAGTGTTAACTCTTAATTATTACTCACATAATTGGTCTAAAAGTATGACTGTTAAAGGGTTAAAACTACAGTTTTGGGCTCTTATCAACGACCACCACCACCTCCTCGACTTGGACCACTGGCACGAACCTGAGCATGATCATCATCAAAACCAGGAGGACCATCACCACCTACTCGACTCGGACCACTACCATCTCCACGACCACCACCACCTCCTCGACTAGTCCCACTGGCACGAACTTGAGCATGATCATCATCATCATCATCTCTATCGTTATCGTCATCAACAACATTGTAAGCATTATCGTGCTCCCCATCACTAGGCATTCTCCATGCATCAGGATCATAATATGTTTCACCATCAAGTTGAGTGTCATTAGGAGATTGAGCTGCTTCAAAGTTATCCTCGAGTTGGGATTCTAACGGGTTCCCAATTTCCATCTATTGGCACACCAGATTGTTCTGTAATGTATGAATTAGGATGACCGCTTTCATCTAATAATGCCTCAGGGGTTCTCTCTCAGTCATCGATCCAATCAAAAATAGGGCCCGATCGAGTCATTATCGACTGGGTACAATGATGTGAGGTCCAAGATCTTCTTCTCTTCTTCAAATTGGTTCTTTAGTTGGACATGCTTGCTTTTCAGTCGAAAGTTGTAATGGACAAAGACTCGATCCTCCAGTGACTCGGTTCTCGAGTTACAACGTTTCGCCGAGTGTATGAATCCAAACGTGCTCCATTCCTCTCACATCCGGATGATGAGGTAGTTTGTGAGAGGATCCATTATAGCTAACGTTTTCAAGTGGTCGACATAACCTTCTTCAACATTCATCCACCAATCAGGTAGCGTCAATGACAAACAATGTAGACCATATTATATAATTTTGTATGGACTAAAACTAGAATAGGTCGATTACAAGTTAAGTAGTGGGTTAACAATGAAACTAACCCGACATGACTTTGGTTCTTCCATATACAAGAATTGATGCGAGAATAATACCCGAAGCCTCTCGATAAGCTTTACATTCATTTAAGCAAGCCAATTGATCGATAGGTTTGGGATCAATTGGTTAATGACTTATCTGCATTCTTTGAGAGGAACTCCCCATGTATGCAACATTTTTCACTATCAGGGCCGTAGTAAATTACGGCAGGATTAAGGTAGTGTGCTACAAGCAAATTTGTAGCATATTAGCTTACAACAGTTATGGTACAATTAAATAAACATCGAGTTAACAAAAATATTACCAGCTTTGTGTAATGGGTGCCCCAATTGGTTGTTCCACCTCCTCTTAATGATTCCAACAATCCATTCAGGCGAGCGAATCTTCCTCCGAACTTGCTCAATTGTTATTTCTACCCATCTGTGTAAAAATGGCATGGTCGGTTTATCATCCCTATCCACCTTCCGCAAAAACCACAATGGGTTCTAATACAGCTACAATCCCTTCACATTACGCCAAAAATTCTCGGTTAGTTTATAATATCCTCGACCATCATCATCATCCGGAATTTGTAGGATTATCATTCTTGATTTCAAGATATCCTTCGAAGTAAACATTGACCGGAGCTTGTTCCTTTTCTTCAGCAAACTTTTCAATGCCATGTAATTACTGGCAAATCTAGTTGGACCAGCTCGGACTAAGTCTACACCACACACTTCCCTCATAAGGGAAACAACTCGAGAGTGGTTATAAATGAAAGACGTGATATCCTTCGCCTGATCAAGGATTGCTTTCGTCGACGGGGCTCGAGAAAATTCTTTCAAGATAAGGTCTATAGAATGAGCCGCGCATGGGGTCCAGAAAAGGTTATACCCTATTGTACATGAAGTAGTTTAGTAGACAGTTCATCCAAAAAACCTATTTGCAAAAGGAATCTAAAATGGGAGAATAAAACTTATTTGAAAGTATACCATTTTCTCTTGCAAGCATCTCTCCAGCTTTCTTAAAATTCGCCCCGTTGTCCGTTACAATCTGAACAACATTCTCCTTGCCAACCTTGTCAACAACACGTCTCATGTGTTTCAGTAAGTGGCGGTGATCTTTCTTGTGTTTCGATAGATCAACGGACGAATCAAAAGTCATGAGCCCATCACAATACACCATGAAGTTCATCAAGCACTGTCGCGTTGGACCAGTCCAGGAATCACACATAACAGTGACACCATATGTAGACCATTTTATTTTCATATGGTCAATATACAATTTGCACTCTGCCTTAAGCCTCTGCAACTTTGAATTTAGTAGTTGATAGGCTGAAGGAGGGGTCACTCCAAGACCGGCGCGACATGCCTCATCGAACATCGGCTTGTAATACGGGTTGTTGGCCACTGCATTTGGAGACAAGTTTCCCCAAAGTACAAATCTAGCCACAGCTGTTCTAAACACCCCAGCTTTTGACTTACCAGCTGGCGTCATCTGGTGGACAGATGGTTGATTAACATCAGGCCTTCTCGGCGAATCGACATCAATAAGCTCGGGATGCCTAGTGCTCTTCGAACGGGAGAAGAGAGACATAAGACCTTTGCCTTTGCGAGAGCTTGTGCTTGCAACATTGGTGTTCTCTCTGGTTGGAGCCCTTTTATCCCACGAGCCCGTCTCGCAGAACCTCCGGTACTCATTCCTAGATTGTTGCCGTGCCATCTCGAACTCGTTGTCATCCTCGTCTGAGTCTTCTCCAGGAGGGTGTGCATGCATGGCAGCTCTATAATGTTCTTCAGCTATCTTTTTTCCATTTCTCTTCTTAATTCCAGACTCAATTATTTTTCGGAACATGTCTCGAATTTCCTTTCCACACTTCAAACATTTCTCAACATTTTTGTTCCCTCCGCCAAGATGTACTTTCAGCCTTGTAATGCCACCTCCAAATAAAATCTTATCCGCGATTTTTTGCTGTGTCCGTTTTTATTTCGGGGATATGGATAAGCGTGGTCCCACCCGATATCAAATCCCTTTGGCATTTCTATCCTCATTTATCACAAACGAGAATAATTTAATATATACATCAAACCAAAACATAATTAAATTTGATGATTCCTATTTAAAAATACATGGATCAAGTTGCCTTTAATGTTGCCTTAAAAATACATCAAACCAAAACATAACTCAAATTCCAATGTTGCCTTAACTGTGTCTGGCGTTTTTTCTACATTTAATTCTAATAGTCAAGCATCCAAATATTAATAATATCAAACAATTACAGTCAAGTTCGAAACCGGCATCCGGGCTTGTGATCGGAATTAACCAATCTTTAAACAAGTAGGAACTCTCAGATCACCCGTAGGTGCACCGTGTTCTGGAACCAAACTGTACTTTGAGTGATATCAAGAATATTCCAATGCTAACTGTGTACTTTTATTGATATTCCAATGTTGCCTTAACTGTGTCGGGTGCTTTTCCTACATCTAATTCTAATATTCATGCCTCTACCAATGCTAATCATATCTTCCCTGTACTTAGAAATAACGGTATAAATCATTTAGACAATTTTACCATTGCATTATATTTTTAACACTAACTTGCTTGTTTATAAAACAAAAGAGCTAAAAATATTTTGACAGAGTTTCCTTTGTTTATTCAACTTTTTGGCCACCTGTATTATGCCTAAAATACTCATATAGTATAAAAAAAAAAAAAAAAAAAAATAATAATAATAATAAAAAAAAAAAAAAAAAAAAAAACAACAACAACAACAACAACAACAAAAGACAAACATAAATTCTATAACTATCAGATCATCCATAGAATCTGAATACCAAGTTAAATTACATTAGCCATTCAAATTAATTTAAAATCATGCGCAAATAAAATATAAAAAACATATAACTTGCACACTTGATAATTAAACCAAGAATAAATCCTAACACTACCTAATATACAAACCAAATGACTTTACCATGGCACACAACCAAAACATATCTCTTATATGCATACAAACACCCACAATTTCAGTTGTTGCAAAAAACAACAAGCAACAAATAAAACTAGTATACGAAATGGGTAGAAGTTTTACCTCAAGAGAATCAGAAGCCAACTCCACTACTGCAAATCAAACTCCACTACTGCACCAACAATGAATAGGTTATTTGAATTATTCTTACTAATAAATGCTCGACTTTCTTACTCATAATACTAGAAAAATTGATATTTGCTGGAAAAAAAAAAACACGATGTACCTAGTGCGTAACAACCAAAAGTGGAGAAGAACAAACCACTGAGACAACACGACATACCTAGAGTGCAACAACTAAGTTTTTAGCTATGCTTATGCTGCAAAATAGAAAAACAAGCAACCACTGAGAACATACTTGTATTGCTAAAGTTTTTTAAATTGTTGTCTGACAATTGCTTTAAGGCTTTAGTAAAATTTTCAGCTCAATTACTATAATATGTTCACATCTACCCCTTTGGATGTAGCTTGGTACATATAAGTTCATGGAAGAGTTTGCTCTACCCTCAAAGACAAGGACCAAATATGGGTACAATCCTCTTCTAGATGACTTCAAGAATACAAAATATCTTATGATATACATAACTCAAATATAAAACCACCACTTAACATCACATTCTAAAAAAAATTCGGCAGAGTTTCCTTTGTATTTTCAATATTTCATAAATTTAAAACCTGTCATAACCTGAAAATCATATAATATACTTCCATAACATATATTAAAACCTCATACCTCGTAAACCCAAGTACCCAACTACTCAAATATATATTGATTCGTAGAACCAGCTACTTAACCATCTCGACCAATGCCAGTTAAGTCAAGTAACTAATCCTCGAATCAAAAGAATACTATAAATTATATACAAGAATTAAAATGAAAACAACATATACATCATTTCCACTTATATCATTGTTATACACCTCTATTAGTTCCAACCAGAGATACCACACTTTGCATATATATACACCACACCTTCACACTACTCACATATAGAACTCAAAGTCCAAACCTCAGCCCCGTGTTACTCTTTCAAATTCAAAAATTCCATAATTTCATTCGCAAACGGCGACCAAACTGTTATCCACAACTTGGGGAATCATGCAAGGCAAGGCGGGATTTACTGAAGTATCTAGAGATGATTTTATAGGGCCCTTATATGACAGATCGAAGTTTCAGGTGAAAGTGAAGGTTCGGACTCTAGTCTCGGCCTACGTCTCCCTCTCGGTAGCCGGCTCTAGAGGAATTCAAGAAAGGGACTCTGCCCCTCACGGTTGTGTATTGTATGCTTGTCATTTTTATTAGGCTTACCTCTCTGCACTTTGAGGGAACTAGCAATAGAAATAGAAGTGGGGTTGGACATCCGAGTCAACAACTTCTTTATTCATATGAGTTCCAACAACTCCTTAACTAATATAAAAGGAACATAACTAGTTACATTATCTTAACAAGATTTTAGTCTTGGATTTGCTAACTATAAGATTGTGTGACTGAATTAAGTTGTCATTAATTGGCAATGCTTGCAATCTGCTTAACAGTACGTACGTTAGTTCATTCTATAGGCAGTTCGTTTTTATTACAATCTATAAATAGTTTTCCCGTAGTCCAAAACCAATAGTAAGCTTATTAACCAATCTATGCAAATTAATGAATAAAAATGCATAGCATTCTGCTTTTAAATGATCTAATAGACTAATACATAATGGGTAGAAGTTTTACCTCAAGAGAATCAGAAGCCAACTCCCCCAAGAGAATCAGAAGCCAACTCCACTACTACAAATCAATGTATGAAATAGTAACCTGAAACGGATAAATGTACAAAGTGTTACTCAATTTCTGTTTTCATTACAAGCAAAAACAAAGATAGGGTCATATATTAACTGTGAATTGATCTAGGACCAAAGGGATAACAGAATCTTGACAAGCTCCTCAAGAACCCATGCTCTTGTTGTTGAACTTATTATTAGAGAAATGAATATTAAACTGGTAGGTCTATCCACAAAGTTTGAAGATAATGCACGTAACAGGATAGCAGCAATTAAAATTGGTAGAATCATGTACATAGTAGCTCCTTAAAACAAGATTGTGACATCATTGGGAGCACCGAATGAGGAATAAATAACTCTTAAAAAGGAAGGATCTCTGATTTCAAGATCTATAGGCCATGAGGGTGTTATAAAAGTTATGTTGGTAATGTTTTGGCTGTGTACAATGATGGGTCCTTCACTAACTTGTTTCTGACAGAGTTGAGATGTTAGCCATTCTTAAAGGCTCAAAACAGCAACCATGATGTAGACAAATTATCTGGTGGTGTAGTCGTGCAGACCGACTTGTTGCAAGCTAAACGGTGTAATGGCACACAAATTAATCAGGTGATCAACACACTTGACGGTTTTGAAATCACGCATATCTACAGATAAGCTAACAACTAGGGCTGGTCATCGAGCTACCCGAGTCGAGTTTTGCTATACTCGAGCTCGACTCACACATGCAGAAGCTTGACTCGAACTCGCATTCGAGCTTAATATTGAAGCTCAAGCTCAACTCGCCTAGTTATACTAATAGCTCGAGCTTCGACTCGGCTCGACTTCGTTTTACACTTCGAGCTCGAGCTCGAGTTGAACTTCGAAGTTGATTATGCTTTCGTTTGAACTCGAACTTCGAGCTCAAACTTCGAAAAAAAATGTATATAAAACATTAAAACTAGTATAAATTGTAAATTATAGTTGGGTATAAAGTATAAAATGTCGTATAAATTATAAATTATATACTACATATGGGCTTATAAAACGAGTAGCTCGCGAGCTACTCAAGCTCAAGCTCAAGCTCGACTCGAGTAGCTCGCGAGCTACTCGAACTCGAACTCGAACTACTCGCTATCTAGAATGAGCTTTAAATTAAGCTCAAGCTCGACTCATACTTTTGTGCGAACGAGTTTGAGTCGAGCCTTCGACGAGCCGAACTCGAGTTACTCACGAATAGCTCGACTCGATGACCAACCCTACTAACAACCTAACATGGTGGCTGATGCACTAACATATATACATGCTCGAGCGGCTCAAAACTAAAGATTTTCATCAACTATGTATATCGTGGGCTTGTGGCTGAAACCATAGGCAAATAAGATGAATGAAGACGGTTATGAAATACAAATAAGTGGTCACAAAATTATACTGAGAGAAATCTTTTCTTCATAAACATGGAATATCAAGCCTAATCTACAGAACTGTGAAATGATCCCCTTAAACACAACAAACGAATATGTGAGACGAACCCTCAGACAGCACTCTCATAAGCTGATATAATTGGCTCATGAAACTAATGAGTATTATAATCTATGTATATCATGCATCAAACCATTATTCCTCAAACAGCCACATAATATATACATAAGACTTAACTCTATTCTTATAAATGCTGTGGGGTAAGTTTTTTCAATTGCCTTTTTTCCTCTCACCTCCAACTATGCCCCTTCCAGATACCCAAGCTGAAAAATACAACCCCAGCACATGTATTCATGTGAGGACAAATCTCAATAAATACTTAAATTGATAAGTATTGTGCATTCCAACCTCTATTTCCCATATTGTAAGGCTCGACCTACCTACCTTTACTTACACCGGCATAATATTTACTCATGTGAAAAAGCAATCCAATTGTCCAATGAGCACTCAAAGCGAGAATCTAAGAGTATGACGATCCCTAAACTCCTCAAGGCGTTGCACATACAGAATACAAGTGATCCCACAGGTCCAAACCTACGGATATCATCCTCTATATGTCTAGCATGAAACCAAAAATCAAAACAAATATATAAACAAGTAAATACCTAAACAGTCTAACAGAATTTGGTTACAAAATATAAAGAAGGCCTTTCATTTTAAACATGAAACCGAAAGCACGATCTACGAAATGTGAAATGACCTCTTGAGCCCTATTATAGCGTGCCCATAGGCTCAATACCAATGATTTTCATCTTCTATGTCGTGCTAGAAACGATGCTAAAAAATGAATGAAGCACAAAGTAACTTGTTAAAACTTCGGTTAGAAAAAGGTTATATTGTGTAATCTGGCGCGAATATGATACTTCAAGTAGGACCAAAGTCAGATATGATCCCTCTTTGTTGATCATCTATGAAGAAGAAAACATGCTCAAATAGAGGAAAAAGAAGAGACAGAAAGCAATTTATTTTCCAATTAGAAACTTACATGAATATATAGAGCATAACCGACTTATTTCTTCAAACATGCTTTTAGCACTCCTTTCTCAAATGAAATTGTAATTCGTCTTAGAAATTATGCCTAAGGCATGATGTATATTTTAGATAAACTTAATAAACCAAACTTGCGTTTTGCAAAAAAATAAATAAAGAAACAAGCAGCAGACCGGAAAATAGTGCTCAAACTCAATATATCACAACTCAAAATAAGGTTGTTTAGAAAATAGCATTACTTGAAATTTACAGGGGAAAAGACTCCAACCCAGTCCTCATTAGATGCATTACGGTATTCAAGTTCCACATTTACCCACCTTGTATTTTCACCTAGCAAGCAATATATACAAGCAAAACCAAATACCAGTTTAACAATTTTGCATAATCCAATGGTGAAAAGTAATAAGCATCATACAGAGTCAAAGGACTGAAGACAAAGTCAAAGGATTGAAGACATCCAAATTCGGCGATTCTCATTATTCAAATAACCGTTTTCTGACACATTTCATCCTAGTCAGTAATAGTTAGTTAGATTGTAGAATTAGAGGATATATAGATGAATGTATAACAAGAATCTTTAGTGAGAGAAATAAATTTCAGTTTTATGTTTTGAGGTTAATCCTTTTCTTCTTCTTTCATTTCTGTTCTTGAATAAGAACATCTTTATGGTATTAGAGCAGACAATTACCTTACGGTATCAAATAGATCCAAATTTTTTCTTCAAATGACAAGAAGTAATCAAGTTTCAGCTCAAAATCATCATCAACTATCAATTTCAAACTCAACCATGAATCAAGAAACCAACCCAAATGGTGGTGCAAATGGTGTAAGTGATCGAATTCCACCAGTGATTCCACCAAATTCACAAATTTCTAGTGCTTCAATGGCGGCTCAGCGTTTTCACACTAGATTTTCTCCAGTTATTGGTTCAATGGCGGTTACTCAATATGCATCATCTTTAGTGAGTTCGTTTCAAAATTTATCTTTTCAAAATATTTCTAATCTTGTTACTGTGAAACTTGATAGAGAAAATTATTTACAATGGAAATCATGTTTTAGACCAATATTGAGAAATTTTAATCTTACAAATTTGGTAACTGGTAAAGAAAAGTGTCCTAAAGAATACTTGAGAGATGATATGGGCAATGAAAGTAATCAGGTTAATCCTTTATATTGTGATTGGGTGAGAAGGGATCAAACTC